>NC_068920.1:108244938-108860302 GCF_023091745.1 Budorcas taxicolor
TGTCATAGCCAGTGGGGAATAAAGAATTAGCCAAGGGAAATGTGAATAGTGGGTTCACAGGTTCCGTGACATTCTCTGGGTAGACGTGAGCCGTTTGAACATGGACACCCAGAGCTTCAGCCACCCAGCTGGGCTTTGTGCTGTGTCACTTAGGACATTTCAGGGTCGTTGGCAGGAACTGAAGGCTTAGAAGGACCATCTGCCTGGTAAAACAAGCCCAGAAGGAGGACGAGGCATCAGGTGCACGCACCCTGCTCACGGGTCTGTCGTCAGCTCGCGACAGGCAGGTGGTGTCTGTGTCTCTGACCCCTTATGTCCTCCCGCCCTGTTTCCAGTTTGAGGACTCTGCTGCAGCTCAAGTGGCAGCGCTCACTATGCGATCCGGGTGAGGCCGTGGGCCTGCTGGCCGCCCAGAGCATCGGGGAGCCCTCCACACAGATGACGCTGAACACCTTCCACTTTGCCGGCAGAGGCGAAATGAACGTCACCCTGGGCATTCCGAGGTGGGCTTCAAGGGTACACGGGCAGGGTCTGTCCAAGCCTGCTCCTGGGGAGGAGGGCATTTCATTAGAGTGTGAAAGTGTGTGTGTGTGTGTATGTGTGTGTATGAGTGAGAGTGTGTGTGTATGAATGTGTGTGTGAGTGTGTATGAATGTGAAAGTGTATGTATGAGTGTGTGGGTGAGAGTGTGTGTAAGTATGAATGTGAGAGTGTGGGGGGGGGTTGTGTGTATGAAGTTTTGAAAGTATATGTTTGTGAATGAGAGACAGGGTCATCAGAGCGGGGGTCAGGGTTGGAATTTCCGGAGCCCAACTAGCTTCTGCACTTGGATCCATGCCCAGGCCTCTCAGCATCTCCATTTAGCTCTCCACCAACTCCTGGATCCCAGTTTCCTGGAATGCTTGTGAAACTGCAGGCTCCCGGGGTCAGGCCATCTGGTTGTCTGGCTCTGGTGATACCACTCACCTAGAACAGAATCCAGAGGGACCCTGGCTCTTCAGGTCAGTGTGCACCCTGCACGATGATGGCTGCTGGGCAAGAGGAGAGAACAGAGATCACACTCACCTGCCCGCCCAGGCCACTTCCTAGCTGAGTGACTCAGGCTCCTCAGCTTTCTCAGCCTCGGGGTTTGTGGGGAGGAGGAGGAGGGCAGGGGCCACAGTGCAGGCTGGCCAGGCTGGCTCACTGAGCCGTGGCTGAGGCCTGGCCGTGGTCCTTGTGCCCAGTAGGAGCGCTGCAGACACTGGTTCCCTTGCCTCTCTCATTTGTTCGGTAAGCCCTTAGTAAGCGCTGTAAGTGAGGCACAGGGGACAGGAAGCAATAAGACACAGCCCTGTCCTTGAGGAGCCCATGCTTCAGTGGAGGAAGCTGACTGCAGATTCCCTTGCTGTCACACACAGGGCCAGAGCGGGGACACCTGATCAGTGTATTTCCTGCTCAAGATCCTAAGGTCTCTTGCAGATCCTGAAAGAACTCCAGCATGCTGATGAGAAAGACTTTGCAAAATAGAGACTCCAGGTGCTTCTTTGGCTCAGATGTGCCCCTGTTCCGTGACAGGTTGCGGGAAATCCTCATGGTGGCCAGTGCCAACATCAAGACACCGATGATGAGTGTACCTGTGTTCAGTACCAAGAAAGCGCTGAAGAAAGTGAAAAGCCTCAAGAAGCAACTCACCAGAGTGTGTCTCGGGGAGGTAATGATCTCCTTCAGACCCAGCTGCGGGCGTTTTCCTGTGTCCCCTCCATCCATCCTCCCATCCAGGAAGAAGGGCCTTTGTCAGCTCTTCTGACCCGGGGCTCAGACTTCACCAGTGAGAGAGGCAGGCTTCCTCTGCCAGGTGCTGAACAGGGGTGGGTCAGGAAGCTTTAAAAGTAACCACTGGTTCTGTAGCATTCTTATGTGCCTTACAAATAAAGATACTTTCTTGATTAACTTACCACCCCCACTGGAGCCCTCTCCCTACAGCCTCAGGCCCTTCTCAGAAGGTGTGACCTACAGGGTTGGGGGTCCCTCTCCCTAGCCCAAGAGGGATCTACATCAGCAGCGCTCATTTAAAACTGGCTCATGGTCCCAGCCCCTGTGCCTGCAAACTCAGTTTTCCCACTTTTAATGCTCAGTCCCAGGCATGGGGCACACTGGGTCCTGCCTGTCTGTCTGGTTCTAGGTGTTGGAGAAAATTGATGTCCAGGAGTCCTTCTATATGGGGGAGAAACAGAACAAGTTCCGGGTATACAAGCTGCGGTTTCAGTTCCTGCCGCACGTGTACTACCAGCAGGAGAAGTGCATGAGGCCCGAGGACATCTTACGCTTCATGGAAACCAGGTCAGGGCTCAGGCCATTTGACTTTGGCAGATTCTTATTGTATGACTTTGTCTTCAACCTTGAGGGCTCCTGGCCACAGAACTCCCAGGGCCTGAGGGCTCTTGCCCAGATGATTCGCTTGTGGGTATGACTCCGTTGCCCTGCCTGCCTCCTACTCTCTGGCCCATGAGTTTCATCTGCTCGTATTTGGAGGATTTAAGGTATAGGAGTACATGGACCATAAAGAGAACAGAACTTTATCAGAGTGATGGTGCTGTGGTGTCAGACCAGCACGTGGTGTTCATTTCTGACATGACGTGGTTCTTAATACATTTATATTCTGTCAGGAAGGAGCCCTGTGCTAACAACATGCTGCTGTTAAACATGGTTCTATAACTGGGGTTAACCTCCAGCTTTTAAAAATAGTTTCATTTAAAAAAAAAATAGTTTCCTTTATTTATTTATTCCGGCTGTGCTGGGTCTTGTCATGGCGTGGCCTTTCGCTTAGTTGCGGCAGATGGGGGTTGCTCTCTAGATACAGTGCAGAGGCTTCTTATTGCGGTGGCTTCTCTGGTTTTGGAGCACGGGCTCTAGGGCACTTGGGCTTCAGTAGCTGCAGTGCGTGGACTCAGTAGTTGTAGCTCCTGGACTCGAGAGCACAGGCTCAGTAGTTGCGGCACATGGGCTATGGTATCTTCCTGGATCAGGGATCAAACCCACGTCTCCTGCCTTGGCAGGCAGATTCTCTACCACTGACCCACCAGGGAGGTTCTACCTCCACCTTTTTATGGAGAAGATCTGGTTCCCTTCTGGTAGGGGGATTGAGCATCCATTTTTCTCTCACGTTCAAGTCACTGTTAGACACTGGACAGCACGGGCCACAGTGCTGAGTGCCCAGGATTTGGAAGGGGGTTTCATCTCAGGGCTGGTGCAAGCCAGCAAGAGCCAACAAAGCTGACCCGCAAGCTGACCCGCCAGCTGACCCTGGACGGTGGAGCGCAGACTGAAATGGCTGTGGGGTCAGCAGGTAAGAAGACTGGTGAGGCATTTGGGAGCCCCTGGCCAGCTGGAGAGCACGTCACCTGCCTCGAGAGGGCAGGAATGTGGGCCAGGGTAGCCAGACCTTCTGATTCAAAAAAAGTAATAAGAAAACTACCTCTCTTTTTTTTCCTGTCTTTGGTTGTTGGGTTTTGTGGGGTTTTTTTTGCGTGTGTGCTTGCTCAGTCGTTTCAGTCATGTCTCACTCTTAGCAACCCTATGGACTGTAGCCCACCAGGATCCTCTGTCCATGGGGATTCTCCAGGCATGAATACTGGAGTGGGTTGCCATGCCCTCCTCCAGGGGATCATCCCAAACCAGGGATTGAACTCACGTCTCATTATGTCTCCTGCATTGCAGGTGGATTCTTTACCACTAGTGCCATCTGGGAAGCCCTTGCTTGCTTTTTCTTTTATAAATTAGTCTCTAATTTGTAAGCATTGGCAGCTGATTCATACCTTTGTAAAAGCCTGTTGAGGCTCAACTAGATATGTTAACAGGATTTGGCCACAGACCCCTGGCCCCTGTCTTCAGTCTGGAACAGCCCTCAGGTCTTCCAGTGCTACTCAGAATCAAAGAACCAAGGGCAGAGTGGAGGCAGGATGTCCATCCACACAGTGATCCCACAAATATTTGCTGAGTGCCACCCAGTCGCAGGGCAGTCCCGGGGAAGCATGGCCAGGAGGGAGCGACTATCTTGCCCAGGCCCTCTTCTTCCCTCTCACCTGAAGACTCAGGCTGGCTGCAGCCTGGCCCCACTAAGCAGGTGGCGTGTAGGACAGCCAGGGTTGTTTAGATGACCTTGGATGTGAGCTCAGCCCTTTGGATGGGGGAGCCGGCCAGGCCCTGGGGAGCATGTGCGTCACCCCTCGCCAGGGTGGAGGAGGCTCATTCTGTCAGGAGTGCTCTCGGGGTGCTGGGTCACGTTGCAGGAGACCGGATGCCAGCTCATTAATTAACTGGGAGGAACATCTCTCCCAGCGTGCCACGTGTTTGTGCTGACCAGGCAGCCCTTGTCTGAGAAACGGGAATTAGGATCATGTGGCCTCTTGAGAATTACTGAGAGCAGGCCAATCGGCCCTATTTCCACGCATCTCAGGTGTAGGCAGGAAAGTCGCATGAGGTGTGCACCATGCTGTGCCCAGAGTTCTTTCTGTTTATATTCATTTGGGGAATCAAAAATCCATCACTGTTTAAAAATTTCTTCTTGTTAGGGAGAGCCCTGACTTCTCTTCTCAGTGGTGAAATACTAAGTCTGCTCCTACTTTGCATTTGGCTGGAGCACTTGAAAAGCTGTGATTAACAAAGCCGTGGGCCCTCACCCTTGGTGGAGCTACTCTATGGCTTGCGCAGGCAGGGCTCAAGCGAGGGAGTGGCATGGTGGGGTGAGTGGTTGGGCTGCCTTTGCCAGGCCTGCCCCATTCAGGCCCCATGCAGACCACACAGGGATGGGAATGTGCCTTCAGAAGGGTGACCACACCCCACACACACACACCCAGAAGCTTTTTCTTTTTTTTTTCTCCTTCTCCCCTTTTTCACCTCTCTCCACCTCTTTTCCACCTCTCTTCCCTTTTCCCCTCCTGTTATTCCTTTCTTTTGAAATACGAGACTTTATCTTCTTGACTGCGCTGCGCGGCTTATAGGATCTTAGTTCCCCAACTGCGGGGATTGAACCCGCAGCCCCTGCAATGGAAGTGTGGAGTCTCAACTACTAGACTGCTGGGGAAGTCCCTCATGAGACTCTTTTTCCATAAATGGGAGAGAAAAAAGATAGAAACACATGAGGCGCTTCCCTAATGGACTCAAATAAGCCATGAAGCTCCCCTAAATGTTCCTCCTGGCACCCATCCCTTTGGGTATGTGTGTAAATGATTCAGAAGGCAGGCTGGGGCTGTGAGGTGGGAAAGATACTGAGCTCAGAGGCAGGAGGAGAGTTCCGACCTCCGGTCCCCAGCTGTGTCACACCAGGTTGGCTTCTGTGAGGCTGACCCTGTAGGTGGTGAGCTGTTGGCAGGCACCTTCGGAAACAGCCGAGAGTCATGTTCCCTGTGTAATTAATTCATGGGGGAGGGAGGTTTCTCCGCTGCTGCCCCCGTCCAGCTCCATCTCAGCTGTCACATTCTGACAGATGGCATGACCTTCACAAAGTGATCACTGTGGGCCTCCAGCTCCCTGACTCTGGGCGTGTGGCGGGAGTGGTCCCCACAGTTGCACATGAGGTCAAGGCCCTCATCTGTCTCTCTCCAGCCTCTGGCAGAGTGGAGAGCTGAACCTGTCCTTTCAGAAGCACCTCTTCCTCCCTCTCTTCCCCGTTGATTATATATCTTTCTAAAGTCAATCTGGGCATCTCCCTGTCTGGCCCTCTCGTTCCTGTGCTCCTGCCTGGTGACCAGGCTTTTTCCTGGATCAGTGGGTAAGGAGCCTTCCAAAGGCAGAAACCTCAGCCAAAACCATCTACAGCTTTAAAAACTTGCGGGGGTGGGGGCGGGGAATTGGGAGGGAGAGTAGCAGTCTGTTGCTTTTACTAAACAAAATAGTAAACACGTGACCAGCTCACTCCTCCAGTTAAGGTCCTGAGAGCCTGTCTTTTCATCCTGGCTTTGCCCCCCCGGGCTGGCACGTGGCAGGCACATCACAGATGCTCAGAGAACACAGGCTGGCTGGCTGGGCAGATGAAGAACTGATAGTTTGTATAATTAAAAGCAGTCCATTTGGTGGGCTGCTTGCCGGTCAGAAGGCCGGCAAGAGGACATATGAGGACAGGAGCAGGGGACAGGAGACAGGGCGGGCGACGAATAGATAACCCAGGAGGAGGGGCCGGGGAAGGCCTGCTGGGCTCTTTCCGCCTCGAGTTAGTCCTTTTAAATTCCTTTGGTCCTAACCTGTCGGGCTTCCCTGCTGGCTCAGTGGTACAGACTTTAGCTGCCAATCAAACCCATGGGTCAGGAAGATCCCCTGGAGAAGGAAATGGCAAGGCACTCCAGTATTCTTGCCTGGCTATGGACAGAGGAGCCTGGCACGCTACAGTCCGTGGGGTCTCAAAAGAGTTGGGCGGGACTAAGCAACTAAACAACCACCACCACAATCTGTCGACATGATTTACTACAAAGCACGTTATCACTGCCTTGGAGACTCTGATAAGCTCTTCCACAGCTTAGTTCTCTCATCAAATCGTCAGGGCTCCCGCACCAAGGAGACAAGTTGTCAGCCCCAAGCACTTCCTAGAGATGCAGTAGGTGGGCTGGGGGCAGCCCTGGTCCCAGCCTGGATGCCCCTCCTACTGAAGGCCCTGCTGTACTAGTTAGCTGGCCCCACACAGCACCAACAACTGTCACTTATTGAGCAGCCGGCCTACCAGGGCCCATGACAGGTTTTGGTGGACGTGGGGATGTTTCTGATCCCTAAAGCAAGATTGCGTGACACCCACACTTTCCAGACAAGAGAAGTAAAGTTCAGGAGATCATCGGTGGTGATTGAGGCCACACCACCTGGGAATGGCCCATGAGACCATTGGTGGTGATCCAGGCCATGCCCCCTGCGAATGGTGGAGCACGCTTTCAGCCCTGCCATTCTGATGCCCCCCCCAACCCCCGCCCAGAAATAGCAAGAGGGGGAAAAATGAGCTGACTGGAGAGCCACGGTCTCTGTCTCCTAAATCAGTCCCCAGCATCACCTCAAGTGGGTGAAGTCCTTAGAGCATCTTATCCCTGCAGTGAAGGAAAAGTGGAGATGCTGGTACTAAACGGGGCTGCGGGGCTGTCTTCTCGTTTTAGATTCTTTAAAATTCTGATGGAAGCCATCAGGAAGAAGAACAGTAAAGCATCAGCTTTCAGAAGTGTGAACACACGGAGAGCCACCCAGCGGGATCTAGACAATGCTGGCGAGTCGGAGAGGAGTCGGGTGAGCGAGTCCCCTGGGGGCCCTTGGGGACCATCATAGGGAGGTCCAAAGCTGGGACCCCCTTAGGGTGCCGGTGGCTCTGTGACTGTTTTCAGTGCTCCTTGCACCCCTTCCTAGGGTTGGCCTCTCTCTGCTTACCTTAGCATGTGTGTGTGTGTGTGTCCACATAACACGTAGGGTCTTAGTTCCCTGACCAGGGATTGAATCTGTGCACCCTGCATTGGGAGCATGGAGTCTTAACCACTGGACCACCAGGGCAGTCCCTTACCTGAGGATTTATCTGCTGCTCTGAGAGCCGAGAAGTAGTGTTTCCTTCTTGGGTGTGGAGGGCCACGGAGGGGAGCTGCCACTGGCAGCCACCCAGGGCAGCCTGCCTCGCCCTGGGTGCAAGCCCAGCTCATCCATCTGTCTGTTCTCAGGGCCCCTTCTCCTCTGTAGGTAATTTTTTTTATCCTGAGGATAGACTCAAAGTAATGGTACCTACTAGACTTTTGGAAGTTTTTTATGTGTTCATCAGCTCTGCCTTTGACTTACCTAGGCCAGATGAACTGAGACTCACAGAGTACTGGGCAGGGACCAGAGAGGCATTCTAAAGCAGGGAAGCTGGGCTCCAGTGACGGAAAAGGAAGGAGCCAGAGGGAGGCCATTGGAGGCAAAATAATCCAGGAATGATGATACTTTATCTGGGTCGGGAAGATCCCCTGGAGAAGGGAATGGCAACCCGCTCCAGTATTCTTGCCTGTAAAATGCCATGGACAGAGGAGTCTGGCAGGCTACAGTCCATGGGGTTGCAAAGAGTGGGACACAACTGAACAGCTAAGACATACATATATACATCTGCCCAGAGACGCAGAGGCAATGTGTGGCCAGCTCCCTGGGTCTTGTCTGAGCCAACAGCTGGCTGTTCTCTGCTTGGACAGGAGCGCAATGAAGACTGGTCCCATCCTTTTCCAGCTCCTTGATTTCAGCTATGACACCTCCTCTCTCTGGGCCTGTCTCCTCATCCCTAAAATGAGGATCTGGCCTAGACAGAATTCCAGGTCCTCTGCCCTGGAGTCTACCAATTGGAATGTCTTTGGAAGGCTGCCCAGTCTTAATTCTTAAATCACCCAGAAGGAGATCATAAAGAACTAGGTGCCAGGGTCAGGAGAAAGGAATAAATATTTAGTTTCTAAAATGCCAAAGTAATTCTTTCTTTTCATCTCCACCCAAAGCATAAATACTTGGAACAATATTAGCACCATCTTCTTTTAATAACTTGGAAAGCCTTGGCACTTTTTTTTTTCTTCTTGATACAACGTTTTACAAGTGGTATGTATAAAGATTTAGGCTGAAGAGAAGGAATTATGGAATCCAGGGGTGGGTAGGTGGGTGGAAGGGATGTAGATGGAACTGGGAAGGTGGTAGGTACTGTGTGATGAATGGATGGGTGAGAGGCAGGTGGGTGGCTGGATGGCTGAGTAAGGAGACAGGCAGGTGGATGGATGACCAGTTTGGTGCGTGGATAGATGGCGCTCATCTTTCTCTTCCTTATTCCGGAACCCCAGGGAGAGCAGGAGGGCGACGAGGAAGAGGAGGGGCACATTGTGGACGCTGAAGCTGAGGAGGGCGATGCTGACGCCTCGGATGCCAAACGCAAGGAAAAACAAGAGGAGGAGGTGAGGGGCCTTTGGCCGAGGTGACACCTCTGTCACACCTGAGGGCTCCCCCCGGTGTGTAAGGACATGCCTCTGCATCATGCTGGAACCATGGGGAACCTTGAAGCAAGACCAGTCTGCCTAGCACAATCATTCGATGGAAAAGGTGGTGTTCATGGGGTGGCGAGTAGGCAGGAGCCGGCCCAGGGCTCCCCTTCAGGACTGGCTGTCCCTGTACCTGAATCAAATTGGGAGACCCCGAGGCCTTTGGGAGGGAAAGTCAGGCCACTTTCTGTCTTTACCGTGAAAATGCGTCCTTCCCCTTCCCCCTTTCAGTCCTTTACCACTACGATTGCTGCCAGGACAGAGGGTGGTGTGGAGGGGCCAGTGGGGCTTCCAGGTGAGAGAGCTAGAGAGGGGCATACAGCTCCGAGGAGGGAGCCCTGGGACTGAGGGGCTGGTGTCCCCAGGGGCCAAACAGAGGGCAGAGGCCAGGCCGATAGAGCTGGTAGGGCTGGGGTTGGCCAGCAGATGAGAGCTCTTCTGGGGGTGGGCGGTGGGGGAGGGGGGTGGCACTTGTTCTGCAAGGTCAAGTTCAGGATGCTGGTCGGGCCCAAGTGACATGGCCTGAATTCCATCCCCACCAGGTCGACTACGACAGCGAGGAGGAGGAGGAGGAGGAGGAGGAGAAGGAAGACGAGGAGAAGGAGGACGAGGACGTTCAGGAGGAAGGGACCAGCCTCAAAGAAGACGTTCAGCAGGAGCAGGAGGAAGGCGGCTGGGCCCCCGAGGAGAGCTCGCTCCCCGGCGCCCCCCTGATGCAGCCGCAGAAGCGCGCCCGAAGCCGGGAGCCACAGGGGGCCGAGGCAGTGGAGCGCCGGGCACAGGCGGTGCGCGAGTGCCACCCGTTCATAGAGGACTACCAGTACGACACACAGGGCGGCCTGTGGTGCCAGGTCAGTGCCCGTGAGGGGGTCAGCCAACCCCAGGTCACAGCCCCCTCCTGGGCCCACTCACTCTGACTTTCCAGTAACAGCCTGGGGGGTGTTGAGCCATCAGGCCCTGTAGGTACTTTCACTTGGGAACTTCAGGCCTCAGTACAACCCGTGTGTTGACGCACATCACAGAGGCCGGCAGACTCTGCGTTCCTCACACCACCTTTCTGCCTGGTCATCACTTCCAGGATTGCAGTGTCCCTGGAAGGCTTGCTGGTCTGGATGCCTAGACGTCTACACATACACTGGCTTTAGTCCTTTCGTTTGATCCAGTTCAGTGATTCGTAAATGGTAGCACAGATATGAGTCATTGACCAGGAGTACACGTAGAGAGGGATGTGTGTTATGCTTTCTGGTCATTGAAAGGATATCAAGGGTGATGCTGAGTGGAGGTCATGTTGTATGGAGGTGAGTTTCCTCAACGACATCTGTGAAAATGGATAGTGCTCTGCCGTTTTCACCTCAGTCTGTGGGACCAGACATGGCTGCCATGTGGTCATTACATCAGCCCATGTTCACGTGCCAAGTCCACTGCCCAGCTTGCCCCAGTGGGGCTCTGCAGGGGTCTCTCAGGGACCCTGAGTGGTGTGGCACTGGGGCACCCCTGTCTTCTGGCTCAGCTCCCCTTCCTCTTGCAGGTGACGCTGAAGCTCCCTCTCATGAAGGTCAACTTTGACATGAGCTCCCTGGTAGCATCCTTGGCCCAAGGAGCTGTCATCTATGCAACCAAGGGTATCACAAGGTGCCTCCTGAATGAGACCACCAACAGTAAGAACGAGAAGGAGCTTGTCTTAAACACAGAAGGCATCAACCTCCCGGAGCTGTTCAAGTACGCCGAGGTGCGTGTCTCCTCAGGGTCGCATGCTGTCCTGCGGATGGGTCCTCACACGAGCTCAGGCTCCAGCCGCTCTGTCCTGGCCCTCCCTGGGCTATTCATGCTTCTAATCCAGGGTTCCCAAAACAAGTCTGCAGTCCGGGGCACCTCTGGGGGATCTCTAGTGCACATGAGTCTGGTTAAGATTTGCAGAACGAAACCTGCCTAACTTTACTGAACTCAGAGTTTCCAAAATTAATTTGTGTGCAGTTTCTTTTCTTTGAAATCGAAACCTCTGAAGATAGACTTGTAAGAAATAGTTATCCTGAGTGCTGGCTGGGGAGCTGCTCGGTTTATCTGGTGATCGGGGCCCTGGGCCCCCACACCCGGCAGAGTCCACACCCGGCAGAGTCCTTTGTATCCTGTTCCCCTGCTTCCCAAGCACACGCATCCTTTCCTCTGAGCTCTTTCTTGCTTCCCCCTAGTTCACTTCATCTCCCAGAACCTTCTGAGATGCTCTCAACCCCCAGGCACAAGTTTTCCCCACTGCATTCTGAGTTGCTGGGACCAGCCCACTCTTCCCTCATCTACACTAAGCTGGCAGGGCCCTCCAGCCTCACACACCTCCTCCCACAGCACTGCCCTGCACATGCCCAACCTCTGCCTGGAGCCTTTTGCCAGCTGCTTCACCAGAGGACAGCGCGGGCAGGGCTCAGGCCTCCCCAGGCCAACCACTGACAGGGCACACTCGAGTCATGCCCGTGGGATCAGTCACACCCTGCCGGGGTCTCTGCTGTCTCCTTTGGCGGTGACATGCCCTAGCACACAGCCACTGTGAGCCCCGCCTGGGGATGGCTGAATTGGAGCTTCAGGTCCCTGGAGAGGCCTGGCAGACCCCTGTGCCCAGGGAAGGAAATTGAATCTCTGCCAGGGAAGTTGCCTCACCTACCAGCAGAGCCTCCACCCTCGGAAACAGGTCTCTCTGTTATATAAACAAACACCTTTGTTCCTGACTCTGAATGTGGGTAGCAAATCATCACCCAGCCCTGGTTGATGGTAAGAGAGACCCTGGGTCTAGCCAGCATGCTGTCGGCCACTCCGCTCACACCATTCCTTAGGCTAGTCCTGGGCTACCTCACGCCCACTTTGTCATCAGCTGCACCCGAGCACGCCAGCCGAGGAGGCAGCAAGTTCCTGGGGTGGGACATGTCCGTGGGAGGGAGCAGAAGGCAAGGCCCTCCACGCCATCCTCTCCCGCCTCCCGCAGGTCCTAGATCTGCGCCGTCTCTATTCCAACGACATCCATGCCATGGCCAGCACGTACGGCATCGAGGCCGCACTGCGCGTGATTGAAAAGGAGATCAAGGACGTGTTTGCCGTATATGGTGAGAGGGGATGCGGGTGGCAGACAGGAGGCCTCAGGGTGCCAGTCTAGATCTTCAAGGAGCTGAAATATGGGTGCAGCGAGGGTGGAGCCCACGGGACCCTCAGGGCCCCCATAAAGAAGGGTCCCTGGGTATCAGTCTTGTCAGTCCCGTCCCCAAGGCCTCCCCACCCCCCCGCATGTTTCTGATCTTGGCCTCAGAGGGAGAGCCTCTTCCTCACCTCGCCTTCAGGATTTCAGTTCCCAAAGGCACACAGCGCTGTAGCGGCTCGTGTCCTGCAGGGCTGCTCCCCACGCTGCTAGATTCAGTCGTGATGCACCCAGGGCTGCCCACCGAGGTCAGGTCAGAGAGCTGAGTGAGTAGGTAACGGAGCTGGGTCGGGGGGAGCCCTGGGGTCAGGTGACGCTGCTCCCCCCCTCCCCATCCCCTCTTCACTGCTGAACCCCCATCCTTCTGTTGCCACCCCTGTGACAGGCATCGCCGTTGACCCCCGCCACCTCTCGCTGGTGGCTGACTACATGTGCTTCGAGGGTGTTTACAAGCCACTGAACCGCTTTGGCATCCGGTCAAACTCCTCACCACTGCAGCAGATGACGTTTGAGACCAGCTTCCAGTTTCTGAAGCAGGCCACCCTCCTGGGTCAGTCGTGGGCACATCCTTGGCCTTCCCCACCCCTGCCTGAATCTGTTCTGGGCAGACAAGGCTCATCCCTCAGGCACCCTTCCACAACCTCGCACGTTGGGGAGAGCCTGGGCTGTCACAGGAAGCGCTGGTGGGTGGGCACCAGACTGGAGGGCCGCCTCTGCCTTTTGGAGGAGAGGGGAGGGTCTTCTCTCTTCAAAATGCAGAAGCAACGCGGCATCGTTCCCACCAGGCCCCAAGCTTCAGGACCACCCTCGTGGCCCTGGAGGTGCCCTAACTGCCAAGCCTCTTGCTGAGTGCCCTCCACACCTGTCTCTTCCCCTCCCATCACTCCCAGCTACACCTCACAAGCGCTCTTGTGTCTCCCAGGATCCCATGATGAACTGAGGTCCCCATCAGCCTGCCTCGTGGTCGGGAAGGTCGTCAAGGGTGGGACCGGCCTCTTCGAGCTCAAGCAGCCACTAAGATAGTGACACCTGCGCACCAGCCCGCCCGTCACAGGAGAGAACCGGGAGACCAGAGTCCTGGGCAGTTCACAGTGATGGCGCAGGGCCTGGCAGTGACTTTGAGGGTCCAAAGAGCAGCTGGCCTTTGAGCTGGACTGAGATCACCTGGGAAGTGGATGAGTTACTCATCCTCACCCCTTCCCATCTCAGGATGTGAATGAAGTCCTTACCAGATACCCCCCCAGACCCCCTAACCCTGGCTCAAAGTGGCTGGACCTTCCCCTGTGCTGCAGGACACCTCGGAGGTGGAACCCCCAGACACCCCCAGGGTAAGGAGGTGAGGTCTCAGTGCTGTGAGCAGCTGGTGACTGCAGGCAGGCTTCCTGGGGGCTCAAAACGGGCAGAACACTGCTGCCCCTTGGCCTGCTTCTGCTGGCTGCACCAGCCCCTGGGGACAGAGTTCCGTAAGAGTCCCTCCTGAGGCTCTCTCTCTGGACCAAGCACAGGATGGTAGAGACCTCTCCCCACCCACTTTCTGTTCCTGGGGCGTGTGGCTTTGCACCCCAGCTGGTCAAATCAGCCCTGAGCCTGGGGCATGCCTCTCCGGGGCCCTGGCAGCTCACTCCCACCTGAAACCCTGAATCCCCAGCTGGGCTGCACTGTTGGAGTGAGTTGCCTGGCTGTCTTTCCCTAGCTCTGCTCTCAATCCAGCACTGAGGCCTGTGTCTCTCTAGGCTCTGCCCCATCCGGGGCTCCCTTGACCTCTGGTACCAGCAGCATGGGGCCCTGGCATGGACAGAAAAGTCAGAGGACTTGGACCCAGGCTTTGTAGAACCAGAGGCTGTTTCTATTTTTGTCTAATGTTATTCCAACTCAGGCTGAGTAATAAACATCGCTGGAACCAGCCAGCAGGAGAAACATGGAAGAGACTTCAGGCTTTTGGTTTTTTTGTTCTTGACTCTTTGGTTTATGGTTTCTGTGTTGTGATTTGAGAGCTCACAAGTGAAACTACTCAGCACAGTCAGAGCTCAGGTTCCTCTTCTGCTTTTTTGGCAGAGGGTGTGGAAGGAGAGCTCAGCCTTGGCAGCCTCCCCCTCTGACTCCAGCCAGTCCCTACGGTGTCCCCAGTCCACAACCACCTTCTAGCCCTGAGGCCAGGGGAGCAGAAGCCGGTGGGAGGGAGCGATGGCTGGGCTGGGAGGGGAGGCCTCGTCTGAGAACAGTGCCCACGCTGCTCCCTCCAGGCACATGATGACCAGATTCAGCCTGTGTGTCCTGCACTGGCACCAGGGGAAAGCTGGCAGAAACAGGACTCACCTGGGATTCCCCTGACGATCCAGTGGTTAGGATGATAACGCTTCCACTGCAGGGGCCGCGGGTTCATTCCCTGGGTGGGGAACTAAGATCCTGTGTACCCCACATGTGTGTGTGAGCTCGGTCGTGTCCGACTCTTTGCGACCCTGTGGACTGTAGCCCACCAAGTTCCTCTGTCCATGGGATTTCCCAGGCAAGAATACTGGAGTGGGTTGCCATTTCCTTCTCCAGGGGAGCTTCCTGACTGAGGGATTGAACCCAAGTCTCTTGCTTTGGCAGGCAGATTCTTCACCACTGAGCAACAAGCATGAGTCTAATATGAGCAGGGTTGAGAATCACCAACTTATTAGAATAAGCCCTGGGTTGTGCCAGGTCACAGCCAGCATCCCCTCTTAATTGGTGAGTTGACTTCTCTATGTGAGTCAGACACCTGATTTCCCCACAAAGATCTTAAGGTCTGATACCTGCCCTCAAGAAGCAGGTGGGTGTGTGTATGTGTGTGGGTGTGTGTATGAGATGAAGCTCTCATGGTGCCAAGAATACAGTGTGATTCAAAGGACACCTTGATAGGCTCTCCCTGGAGCCTCAGCAAACAAAGAGGTGGTGATGCTTCTGGCCAGAAAGCAAGAGGTTTGTAGCTGCCTCCCAGCCCAGCACATCAGGGCACCTGCTCGCTCAGCTTACAAGTTCCTAGCAGCAGGGCTCCTGCAGGGGCAGGAGGAGGGGACGTGACCAGCAAGCGTTTCTAGAAGCAGCTCTGAGAAGTTCCTATTTAAAAAGCTAAGCTTGAATTACTGAAAGAGAATCATGCCTTGAGTTCTTTAAGCAGCTCCTTGCTCCTCCCTGGAGAGGTAATCAAGAGCTCTGTTGAGTTCATACAGCTCTGGTTTGTTCGCAGCCCCGGGGAGAGGCCAGAACCTGGTACCCGGGAACAGGGCTGAGCACCTCAGCTCACCTGGGCTGGGCTTGATTGTCCCTGGAGCTGCTCAGCGCTTAAGCAGTTGCCCCTCTTTCCCCCTCCCCTCATCCTGCACTCACCCGATCTTTTTTTTTTTTAATGTACTATCTTTCCATGGGTATCTTTTTTTTTTTTTTAAGAAAGAGGTGGCAAGCTTCCCCAGTGGCTCAGCAGTAAAGAATCTGCCTGCTGATGCAAGAGACTCAGGTTCAGTCCCGGAGTCAGGAAGATCCCCTGGAGGAGGAAATGGCAACCCACTCCAGTATTCCTGCCTGGAGAATTCCAGGCACAGAGGAGCCTGGCAGGCTACAGTCCATAGTGTCACAAAGAGTCGGACACAACGAAAGCAACTGAGCACGACAGGTTGTTTATTTTATTTTTCTGATTGCATGCCAGCATGCAGGATCTTAGCTCCCTATTCAGGGATCAAACCCCTGCCCCCTGCAGTGAAAGCTCAGTGTCCTAACCACTGAACTCCCAGGGGATTTCTGCACACACACAGTCTTGATGCCCACTGCACCAGGCTCCCAAAGATACAGGAAGTATACAGGCCCTGCTTTCGCTGAGCTCAGGGTCTAGGGCCCCAAACTGACAAGCCCATCGGAAATTCAGCCTGTGTGACCCAGCCAGAGGCTGAGGAAGTCATGAGGCATTGCATAAACATGCACTCTGCCCTCCCCTGCCACTCGGGGTGAGGCCCTCACCCACGCAGCTGGCTCTGGGGAGAAGCCAGAGGGAAGGGGAAGTGAGGAGGCACTCGGGTGCCGGAAGCCAGAAGGGAGGGGAAAGAGAGAATCAGCAGCCCAGTCATCACCACCCTCCTCGTACCCACTCCCAGCCCAGCTCCCCCACCTTCTCCCTCGATAGTGCAGCCCCCCAGGCCTTTCTTTGCAAGTGGTAGTCAACCCTGTTCAGAGGTCATGCATCCACTGACCACTGCTTTCCGCACTGGCTGCCCAGCACTGTTATCTCAGAGAGATACCAGCCAGAAACCACAGGCCTCAAATCTTCTCTGACCCATAGTTCTTGCCTGGAAACATGAAGTGCTGGTATATTGAACCAGTCAAACCTCAAGAATGGAGCTGAGCAGCATGGCCGCGTTTCAGGCAAGAAACAGCTGTGAAATCGGATGACTCCTGGAATCTCGGGACCTCAGCTGGCCTCTCTGTGCCTCAGTTTCCTTATCTGTAAAAGTGATTAAATCCGTGTTCATAAAAGCACATGCGGCTATAAATGTTTACCTATATAGCAAGTGGTCTTTTAAGTGGGAGTGGGGGACAGTTTTGCCCCCTGGACATTTGGCCCTGTCATCTTTGGTCATCACAGCTGGAGAGCAGGGGGTGCTACTGTTACCTAGTGGGCAGGGGTCTGAAATGCTACATCGCCTGCAATCCAAGGACAGTAAAGAATTACCCCTCCATGTTCTGCTTGCTGGCGGGCTTTCCTGGTGACTCAGTGAAGAATCCCCCGTGCCAATGCAGGAGACTCAGGTTCAGTCCCTGAGTGGGGAAGATCCTCTGGAGGAGGAAACGGCAACCCACTCCAGTATCCTTGCCAGGAGAATCCCATGGACAGAGGAGCCTGGTGGGCTACAGTCCATGGGGTCCCAAAAGTCAATGAGGTCACAAAGGTTCATGGGGTCACAAAGAGTCAGACAGAACTGAGCCCATGAGCACATTCCCCTGGGTGGCAATGTGGAGGCCTGGACATGCCTGGAGTTACCGTAAAAGATGTGAACCAGCTGGAGTTCATCAGAGCCCCGGCAGCCTTTCTCACAAAGTCCAGGAAGCTGAAAGGTGGTTGCTGTCAGGCTGGCCAAGCATAAAGAGCTGAATCCCTGTGGTTCTACACACGAGCTGCTTCCACAGCACAGCATCTGTACTTCCCAGGTGGTGCCGAGGTGGTTCCATAACCACTAGAGAGTGTCAGAGAAATGCTGCCTGACCAACCCCAAGAGCAGGGCCTGCCATGTCCTCCTAGCCCTGGAGGGCCTGAAGATGGTGGGAAAGGACCAAGATGGGAGCTGCAAATGCACATGTCCAGGACAGAGATCTGGACAGAATTGCCAGACAGGTGGCTTGCGAGAGTGCAGAGTCGCTTCAGTCGTGTCCGACTCTTTGTGACCCCATGAACTGTGTAGCCCACCAGGCTCCTGTCTGTCCATGGAATTTGCCAGGCAACAATACCGGAGTGGGTTGCCGTGCCCTCCTCCAGGGAATCTTCCCGACCTAGGGTCTCTTGCGTCTCCTGCTTTGGCAGGCGGGTTCTTTACCACTAGCACCACCTGGGAAGACAGGTGGCAGCTGCAAACAAGAAGCATTACAACAGGGACTTCCCTGGCTGCTCAGTGGTTAGGACTTCGCTTTCCAATGCAGGGGGTGCAGGTTGGACCCCCGGTCAGGGAGCCTCCAGGCAAAAAATCCAAAACATAAAACCAAAGCAATATTGTAACAAATTCAATAAAATAAAAATGGTCCACATCAAAAAAAAAGCTTAAAAAAAAAGCATTGCAACAAATGATACTGGGTTAATAAACTGCTTGATTCATAAAAAGAAAAACTGCACTTCCGGGGTGGTCCAGTGGTTAAAAACCCATCTGCCAATGGAGGAGACATGGGTTCAATCTCTGGTCCAGGAAGATTCCGCGTGCTGCAGGGCAACTAAGCCTGTGCCAGAACTAGAGCCCACGTGCTGCAACTGCTGAAGCTGGTGTGCTCTAGAGCGCATGCTCAGCAAAGAGAGAAGCCACTCAATGAGAGGCCTCCACAACTAGAGAGCAGCCCTCCATCGCTGTCACTAGAGAAAGCCCATGGGCAGCAGTGGAGACTCAGCACGGCCAAAGAAATGAATGAATAGAATTTTCTGTCCGCAAATGTCCATGGTGCTAGAGCTGAGAAACCCTGCCTCCTACACATGTATGGCAGTAGGGGTGCGGTGGGGGTGTCAGGGGGTGACATTGTTTCTTTTACAAAATGGAATCATTTAAATTTTAGCCACTCAGAGCCAAACAACACCATCTCATTGTTACTTTAGTCTGCAAGTCCCTTGTCATAATTCTGAGCATTTTTTCACAGGTGAATTGGCTAGTCTGATTTGCATTGTGAGACTGTCTATTTGTATCATTTGCCCATTTCCCATTGGTTGGTTTCCACTGACCTTTACTGTCAATTTTAAAGGACTCATTTCTTACATCTATATTAATAGATAACCTTTGGCAGCTGCATTACTTCCCCCACCCCACCCCCCACCCAAATTAAATGAATGAGATAAAGAAAAGTGAAAGTGTTACTAGACTCTTTGCCACCCAGTGGACTGTAGCCCGCCAGGCTCCTCTTCTGTCCATGGAATTTTCCAGGCAAGAATACTGGAGTGGGTAACCATTCTCTTCTCCAGCAGAACTTCCCAACCCAAGAATTGGGTCTCCTATACTGCAGGCAGATTGTTTACCATCTGAGCCCCCAGGGAAGCCCGAATGCGATTATACAGACCAAGAACTCACCACCATGTGGTTAAGGAGATTCACTGCTGGCTGCACAGAGCTGTGCTCACTTCCTGACTCTAGTTAAGACAGCTGGTCATCTTCTGAGGTACAGAGATTGACAAAGCAAGTTCTCCCTTGTGAGGGACTAACAAGGAATCTTATCATATGTGATAGCATTTCCATGGTGCTGGAGAAACCTTGGTAACCGCAGAAAGTTTCTGAAGTCGGGAGCGGAGCGTGGAGAGCCCTGCACTCCTGAGTGGCTGCTCTTAGCTGGGTTCCAGGTGCAGAAACCCACTCTCCCCTGCATCTCATCCAGGGCAGTGAGGGACGCAGTTATGCTCCTCCTTTCATGGCAACGCTGCACAGTCAACACACAGAAGCACAAGGATCTGAGCCAGGCTGCCAGCTCAAGAGTCCGGGCTCCCGGTCTCCACACTGTGCCCACCCCCTCTGCTGAGGCACTGAGGAAAGGGTCTCACATCAGAGGACCAGGTAAATGTGAGGATACCACATGCCTCCCCAGGCCAAGGAGCACCCCTCCTGAGTATGCCTCCTGGGCGTATAGACAGGACAGCCAGGTCTGGAGAGGGGCTCCTGTGCTTTGCCTGGCCGGGGAACTGGCAGCTCACAAGATGAAACTGGAACAAATAAATGGCCAGCAGCCACATTAAGGAGCTAAGAACCCCAATCTAAAGTGGAGGTAAATTTTTTTAGTATTTATTTTATTTATTTATTTGTCTGTGCTGGGCCTTAGTTGCAGCATGTAGGATCTTTGATCTTTGTTGCGCCTTGTTGTTCAGTCGCTAAGTTGTGTCCGACTCTGCGACCCCATGAACTGCAGCATGCTAGCCTTCCCTGCCCTTCACCATCTCCCAGAGTTTGCTCAAACTCATGTCCAGTGAGTCGGTGATGCCATCCAACCATCTCATCCTCTGTCTTCCTCTTCTCCTCCTACCTTCAATCCTTCCCAGCATCAGGGTTTTTTCCAGTGAGTTAGCTCGTCACATCAGATAGCCAAAGTATTGGAGCTTCAGCTTCAGCATCAGTCCTTCTAGTGAATATTCAGGACTGATTTCCTTTAGCATTGACTGGTTTGATCTCCATGCAGTCCAAGTGACTCTTAAGAGTCTTTTCCAGCACCAAAGTTCAAAAGCATCCAGTTGCACCATGCAGGATCTTTAGTTGTGGCACGTGGGATCTAGTTCCCTGACTAGGGATCAAACACGGGTCCCTGCATTGGGAACTCAGAATCTTAGACACTGAACCACCAGGGAAGTCCTTGGAGGTAAATTTTGAAGATTTGGGGAAATATATCATGTGTGTTACTGGAAAGAATCTCAAAACCTGGGTGCGAGCCCTTTACTGCAGAGGAGAGCAGTACAAGGTAGCAAGGATTCCTGTGGTATTCAGTTCAGTTCAGTTCAGTTGCTTAGTCGTGTCTGACTCTTTGCGACCCCATGAATCGCAGCACGCCAGGCCTCCCTGTTCATCACCATCTCCCGGAGTTCACTCAGACTCATGTCCATCGAGTCAGTGATGCCATCCAGCCATCTCATCTTCGGTCGTCCCTTTCTCCTACTGCCCCCAATCCCTCCCAGTGTCAGAGTCCTTTCCAATGAGTCAACTCTTCGCATGAGGTGGCCAAAGTACTGGAGTTTCAGCTTTAGCATCATTCCTTCCAAAGAAATTCCAGGGTTGATCTCCTTCAGAATGGACTGGTTGGATCTCCTTGCAGTCCAAGGGACTCTCAAGAGTCTTCTCCAACACCACAGTTCAAAAGCATCAATTCTTTGGCACTCAGCCTTCTTCACAGTCCAACTCTCACATCCATACATGACCACAGGAAAAACCATAGCCTTGACTAGACGGACCTTAGTCAGCAAAGTAATGTCCCTGCTTTTGAATATGCTATCTAGGTTGGTCATAACTTTTCTTCCAAGGAGTAAGCGTCTTTTAATTTCATGGATGCAGTCACCATCTGCGGTGATTTTGGAGCCCAAAAAAATAAAGTCTGACACTGTTTCCACTGTTTCCCCATCTATTTCCCATGAAGTGATGGGACCAGATGCCATGATCTTCGTTTTCTGAATGTTGAGCTTTAAGCCAACTTTTTCACTCTCCTCTTCACTTTCTGCCATAAGGGTGGTATCATCTGCATATCTGAGGTTATTGATATTTCTCCCAGCAATCTTGATTCCAGCTTGTGTTTCTTCCAGTCCAGCGTTTCTCATGATGTACTCTGCATAGAAGTTAAATAAGCAGGGTGACAATATACAGCCTTGACGTACATCTTTTCCTATTTGGAACCAGTCTGTTGTTCAGTGTCCAGTTCTAACTGTTGCTTCCTGACCTTCATACAGATTTCTCAAGAGGCAGGTCAGGTGGTCTGGTATTCCCATCTCTTTCAGAATTTTCCAGTTTATTGTGATCCACACAATCAAAGGCTTTGGCATAGTCAATAAAGCAGAAATAGATGTTTTTCTGGAACTCTCTTGCTTTTTCCATGAGCCAGCGGATGTTGGCAATTTGATCTCTGGTTCCTCTGCCTTTTCTAAAACCAGCTTGAACATCAGGAAGTTTATATTATCTGGTGTGATCCCCTCAGGCCAGCGGCATTCATCCTATCCACCCCATTTCATGAAATTAAAAGACTCCTTGGAAGAAAAGCTTTGACCAACCTAGAAAGCATATTAAAAAGCAGAGACATCACTCTGCCAACAAAGGTCCATCTAGTCAAAGATATGGTTTTCCAGTAGTCATGTATGAATGTGAGAGTTGGACTATAAAGAAAGCTGAGCACCGAAGAATTGATGCTTTCGAACTGTGCTGTTGGAGAAAACTCTTGAGAGTCCCTTGGACTCCAAGGAGATCCAACCAGTCCATCCTAAAGGAAATCAATCCTGAATATTCATTGGAAGGACTGATACTGAAGCTGAAAGTCCTATACTTTGGCCACCTGATGGGAAGAACTGACTCATTTGAAAAGATCCTGATGCTAGGAAAGATTGAAGGCAGGAGGAGAAGGGGATGACAGAGGATGAGATGGTTGGATGGCATCACCAACTTGATGGACATGAGTTTGAGCAAGCTCCAGGAGTTGGTGATGGACAGGGAATCCTGGTGTGCTGCAGTCCATGGGGTTGCAAGGAATCGGACATGACTGAATGACTGAACTCACTAACTGAGGATGAGTCTTAGGTTCTATTGATCACATGGATTTGTAATCTCCTTTGAAAACAGAAAAGGGAGCCCTGGGAAATGAGACCCAGGTCTGTTTGGGACTGGGTTGGGAGCTGGGGTCGGGGGGAAAGGTCCAGAGAAGTCTGATGGATGAGTCTTCAGGAAGCTGGACGGCAGGGTTCACTGTGGGTCACGGGCGGGACAAGGGTGATGAAGCCTTCAAAGAAAAATATCACAACCTGGCTGACCATCTAAGGCCAAGGGCTGGCCATTCCCAGTGCCCACGGACCTCTGCCCCTACTCTCTGAGCCTCCCAGCCTGCTTTCCAGTCTTGCCTCAGAGGCCTGGCCTGGCAAGCACCCTGGGGCCTGGCTGCTGCACCTGGCACGGTGCTGTGTTAGGTGCCTCTCCCAAGACCAGTTCCTCACCCAGCAGTCTGCTGCCAGGGGACCAGCTGACCCCGGGTGAAGGCTGCCCTGGCTTTGCACAGTGCCCTGGGCTCTCCCAGACCAGGGGTATTTTCCCTCCCCCAGCAGCTTGACTCACTTGGACTCCTCCACATCCAGTCACAGCTCAGGCCCTGGGCAGCCAAGGACTATCTGGTCAGTCCAGCCCAGACTCTGTGCTCTAATAATACATATCCGATGAAGGAGGAAGGAAAGAAATAAGAAAGGGAGAGGAGAGGAAAGGGCAGATGCAGGGAGCTCATGTGTCATGTCTTCAAGATAAGCACATTTTCTCCTCCGTTTTGCAGAGCTGTGGTTCTCAAAGTACGGTCCCTGGGTCAGCAGCCCAAGGGTCACCCAAGCATTTGTAGAAACACGAATCCTTGGACCAGACCATAACCTTCCTGAGTCAGAGACTCTGGGGTGGGGCCCCTGCTCTGTTTTTACAGCCCTCTGGGGGATTCTTGGTCAGGCTCTAATTTGCAAATCACTGCCCCAGAAAAGTCAGGAGGAAGTGTTCTTACTACACTGTCCTTTTTTTAAAAGCTAGTTCAGCCCCAGGGCTGAACTCAGGAAACAGTCAGTCTCAGTCTTCCCAGACAGTTGCCCCTGCATTGCATGTGTTTGACCTATGGAGCGGGGCAGCGCGTGGAGGGCAGCCTTTGCGGGTCGGTGGGTCTCCAGCAGGCTGCGGCACCTCTGTGTCCCTCACATCCGTTAATTCCTTTGAGCTGCCCGACAAATTAAAAGACACTCCTTGGAAGGAAAGTTAGGACCAACCTAGACAGCATATTAAAAGCAGAGACATTATTTTGACAACAAAGGTCCGTCTAGTCAAGGCTACGAATTTTCCAGTAGTCATGTATGGATGTGAGAGTTGGACTATAAAGAAAGCTGAGTGCTGAAGAACTGATGCTTTTGAACTGTGGTGTTGGAGAAGACTCTTGAGAGTCCCTTGGACTGCAAGGAGATCCAACCAGTCCATCCTGAAGGAGATCAGCCCTGGGTGTTCATTGGAAGGACTGATACTGAAGCGGAAACTCCGATAGAGGAGAGGAGATGAGATGATCTGATGAGAAGAGCTGGCTCATTTGAAAAGACCCTGATGTTGGGAAAGACTGAGGGCAGGAGGAGAGGGGGACGACAGAGGATGAGGTGGTTGGATGGCATCACCGACTCAATGGACATGGGTTTGAATAAACTCCGGGAGTTGGTGATGGACAGGGAGGCCTGGCATGCTGCAGTCCATGGGGTCACTAACAGTCAGACCCAACCGAGTGACTAAACTGAACTGACAATCTGTGAGGGCAAATACAGCACCTCAGTTTAATAGACAGAAAAAGAGGCTCAGAGGGGTTCCCAACTCCTTGAGGGGCAAGATCTATGCCTGACAAGAGTTTAAATAATCAGATGGAGAGACTTCCTGCACTTGAGTGGTAGGTCTGACCTCCTACAGCCCCACCTCTCCCCTCAGTAGGTGTGTGCCTGCGTGCTAAGTCACTTCAGTCGTGTCCATCTCTTTGTGACCCTATGGATTGTTGCCTGCCAGGCTCCTCTGTCCATAGGATTATTTTGGCAAGAATATTGGAGTGGGTTGCCGTTCCCTTCTCCAGGGGATCTTCCAGATCCAGGGATAGAACCTGAGTCTACTGGGTCTCCTGCTTTGAAAGTGATTCTTTACCACTGAGCCACCTGGGGTGCCTAAATAGGACACCCTGGGGAAGGGGAGCAGTGAGGAACAGGGTGGGCCTTGGGCCTCCTCCTACAGTGCTGGTGGGCAGCATGTTCCTCTGGACCCCAACAAACCCCACCAGTACCTCTTACCCATGTAAAGTCCTCTATGTTAAAAATTCCTCCAGACAAATCAGTTCCACTTCTGGGTATATACACAAAAAATTGAAATCAGGGGCTTGGAAAGGTATTTGCACACCCATGCTCATAGCAGCATTACTCACAAGAGCCAAAGGGTGGAAATGACCCAGATATCTATCAATGGATGAATATGGTAAACAAAATGGGGTATATACATGCAATGGGATATTACTGAGCCATTAAAATAAGTAGTGACCTGAATCTAATCACTGGGTTGGGAAGATCTCCTGGAGAAGGTAAAGGCTACCCACTCCAGTATCCTGGTCTGGAGAATTCCATGAACTGTATAGTCCATGGGGTCGAAAAGAGTTGGACACATCCAAGCGACTGTCACTTTCTTTCCAAATACACGGTTCAAGGAATTCCCTGGCAGTCCAGTGGTTAAGACTCCATGTGTCTACTGCAGGGAGTGAGGGTTTGATCCCTGGTCTAGGAAACTAAGGTTCTGCATGCTGCACAGTGTAGCCAAAAAAAAAAGCTTCCCCCCTCACCTACAGCCCAAAACATGCTTGGGGCTTCCCTAGTAGCTCAGACAGTCAAGGATCTGTCTGCAGTACAGGAGACCAGAGTTCAATCCCTGGGATGGGAAGATCCCCTGGAGAAGGGAATGGTAATCCACTCTAGCATTCTTGTCTGGAGAATCCCATGGACACAGGAGCCTGGTTACAGTCCCTGGGGTCACAAAGAGTCAGATGCGACTGAATGACTACCACTTTCCCTTTTTCAAAAACATGGTACAACTGGAAAGACATTATGCCAAGTGAAATAAGCCAGGCATTCAAAGATAAATACTAAATGATTCAATTTCTACGGAATAAGGTAGTGAACTTCATAGAGACAAAAGGAAGAAGGGTGAATGCTAGGGGCTAGTGGGAGGAGTAATGGGGAGTTAGCATTTAATCCGTCTATGGGGTCGCACAGAGTCGGACACGACTGAGGCGACGTAGCAGCAGTAGCAGCAGAAGCATTTAATGGGTACGGAGTTTCAGTTTTGTAAGATGAATTTCAGTTTTGCAAGTCTGAGGTGGACGGTGCTGATGGTTGTCCAACAATGTGAATGTACTTAATGCCCCTGAAACTGTACACTTAAAGATGGTTAAAATGGTCAATTTCATGTCATATCTATTTCACCACAATAAAAATTGCTATCCATTAACGAATCCTACTGCCCCCACCCCCAAATCCCCTGGAAATTGGAATCAATATCGGGGAAACAAAGCATACAGATCATTTGGCAAATATCCTACACAGCCACACAACTCTGCTGTGACAAGGGAGAGAAAGTTCTGGACATTGGGTTTGACTTCTTGGGCTCCCATACTCTGATGCTGTGACCTGATTTCAAACTTGCAGTCTCTTCTTTTATGAAACGAACGGACACTATCTCAGGGCTCTGGTGAGGGCCAGGAAGGAGGAGATCTGAAAGCTCTCAGCACATAACCAGTGCTCAGTCAACAGTAGTTATGTATGGTGTTTCCTCAGCCTGCAGCAGGGCAAGCTCCTGTTTTATCTTCAAAGCCCAGCCAGTTCAAATCCCACCTTTTCTGTGAAGCCTGCAGTAGCCTGCAGAATGGCTCACCAAACCACCTCATCCTCTGTGTCTGATGTCTGGCACAGTCATGCAACTTGAAAGAGTCAGATGGTGCTTTTTTTTTTAAGAGTATATATTTTTTTTAAATATTTATTTATTTGGCTGCCTTGGGCCTTAGTTGTGGCACACAGGATCCTCGATCTTTGTTGCAGTGTGTGTGTGTGTGTGTTAGTTGCTCAGTCGTGTCTGACTCTTTTTGACTCCATGGACTGTATGTGGAATTTTTAGCTGTGGCATGTGGGATCTTCGTTCCTTGACCAGGGATCCAACCCAAGCCCCTTGCTCTGACAGCATGGATTCTTAGCCACTGGATCACCCCAGATGGTGCTTTGCCATGATGTCTCTCCTTTCACTCTGGTCACTTGACTCCTGGGAGCAAAGCCCTAGCAACTGACAGTGGACAGGTTGAATGAGTAAGAAACAAGCCTTTGTCACTGAAGCCTCTGAGATTTGGAGATTGCTTGTTTCCTCAGTGTACCCAGCTCAGGGCTATTCCAAGTGTGGTTTTGCTTTTGCAGCCTTGGCATCCCCTGGGGGCTGGTTAGAGATGCAAATAATCAGGCCCCATCCTTGACCTACTGAACCAGATTCTGCATAAAGTGCTAAGCATGGCTTCTCTCTCAGAAAGGTGCTCAGTGGCTATTATTTCCTCCCCAGTCCTCTGAGGTTTCTACAGAAGACTCTGCTAATAGCCTACTTAAGAGTTGCCTTATTCTTCTCCCTACTGAGAACTCAGGTTTCTGTTGTTGTTCAGTTGCTAAGTCTTGTCCGACTCTGCGAACCCATGGACTGCAACACACCAGGCTTTTCTGTCCTTCACCATCTGCTGGAGCTTGTTCAAACTCATGTCCATTGAGTCATTGATGCCATCCAACCATCTCATCCTCTGTCGCCCCCTTCTCCTGCCCCCAGTCTTTCCCAGCATCAGGTCTTTTTCAGTGCATATTGGAGCTTCAGCTTCAGCATCAGTCTGTCCAATGTATGTTCAGGATTGATTTCCTTTAGGATTGACTGGTTTGATCTTGCTGTCCAAGGAACTCTCAAAAGTCTTCTCCAGCACTGAAGGACTGGCAATGTGCTCAGGTGAAAACACTCAGTTTCCCAGACTCCCTTGCAGCTAAGGGTACTCATGTGACCTGGTCCTACTCATGTGACCTGGTTCATTTCTGACCCAGAGGAAGTCAGAGTAGGGCTTCAGGGAATTCTTGTCAAAGGCCACTGGCCTGGGTGGCAGGTTTCCCTGGCTTTGGGCCTTGTCCTTCCCCTTCCCTCCTGTCTGCTGCCTCAATGTGGTGGCAGATTGCTACCCAGCGGCTCCCAGGACCCGTACAGTCCTGTGTGCACACCCGCAGGCAGCCGCCACCCACATTGGATCTGGGCTGGCCAGAGCCTAACTCTGACCAGTAGAATGTGGTTGCAGTGAGGTTCAGGGACTTCTGCTCTCAACCTGGGGCTTGCCTATAGGAGATCTTTTGACAGGAGATCACATTCCTGTCAAAGTGAGGGATAGCCATCCAACTCATCATCCAGATCTGAGACCAGGGAGTCACCTCACCTCCTTTTCATCTGCAACCAATTGGTCACCAGGACTGTCCCCACCCATGGCCCAAGTGCATCCCAGACTTGATCCATGGGGCAGCCATCTACTGACCTCCTGTCTTCCTCCCTGCCTGGTCTCCCCACCCCACATCGAGCCTACATGTAGATGGATGTCATAGTGATCCTTCTAGGGAATTCCCTGATGGCCCAGTGGTTTGAACTCTACACTTTCATTGCCAGGGACCCAGGGGCAATCCCTGGTCAAGAAACTAAGATTCTGAAAACCATGTATTGCCACCAAAGAAACAAAAACAGAAGATTGATCTTTCTAAATACAGATCTGAAGATCATTCCCCAATGCTTTAAGGCAAGTCCCACGGCCCCAGCATGACCTACATGTCTATATGTGACATAGCTACTGCCTCACTCTCCAGCCCCCTCTCTGTCCATTCCCTTCTCTAAATACCGTGGACGGGACATGCCATGCCGCTCCCTGTTTCTCACACCAGCTTTGCCTATTGATAGCTCCATGTCTTTGCTTCAGCAACGACAAATGTCATCCTTCATGCTGACTGAGTATCATGGTCTGTTCAGGCTGCTGTAACGGAAAACTACAGACTGGGTGGTTTAAACAACAGAAATTTACCTTCATGATCTTGGAGGCTGGAAGTTCAAGATCAAGGTAGGTTTCATTCTCTGTTTTTTGTTTGTTTGTTTTTTTAAATGTCTTTGTCTTTTGTTCTACCTTGTTCCAAGGAGATTAGCTTGCCTATTTGGAGGCCTGGGGTGTTCTGCTCTTGTTTAGAAGTTGCTCCGCAGGAGTTATTCCATATTTTGATGAGTTTTTGATACATTGGTAGAGGGGGCAGGCAATCTCCCCATCTTACTCCTCTGCACCTTCTTCTGCTCTTAAAGCATCTTGGTAGGTTTCATCCTGATGCTTCTTGTCTTGGCTTATAGGCGGCTGCCCTCTGGCTATGTGCTCACATGATATGTGAGCATGTGGAGAGAGGCAGTGAGTTCTCTGGCATCTCTTCTTTTAAGGACACTAATTCTATAAGATCAGAACCCCACCCTCATGACTTCGTTTGACCATAGTTACTTCTGGAGGGGCCCCATCTCTAATTACAGCCACCATGGAGGTTAGGGCTTCAATGTATGAATTTGGGAGGGAAACAGACATTCAATCCATAATAGACATTCAATCCATAATATATATTCAATTAGTAGTGACTGGGAATTCTCTGGTTGTCCAGTGCTTAGGATTTCATGCTTTCCCTACCAAGGGCACAAGTTCAATCCTGGTTGGGGAATTAAGATCCCACAAGATTTGTGGCAAGGCAAGAGAGAGAGAGAGAGAAATTAGGAGTGGCTGCCTACAGAACCGGAGAAGGCAATGGCACCCCACTCCAGTACTCTTGCCTGGAAACTCCCATGGACGGAGGAGCCTGGTAGGCTGTAGTCCATGGGGTCGCTGAGAGTTGGACACGACTCAGTGACTTCACTTTCACTTTTCACTCTCATGCATTGGAGAAGGAAATGGCAACCCACTCCAGTGTTCTTGCCTGGAGAATCCCAGGGACGGCGGAGCCTGTGGGCTGCCGTCTATGGGGTCGCACAGAGTTGGACACGACTGAAGCGACTTAGCAGCAGCAGCCTAGAGCACTATGTCAAAAAGAATTCTGAGGTCCTTCCCAGGTTCTGTGGTAAAAAGAGCTATGGTTGGTTAGTCACGTCTACCTATGGTTGTTTATTCATGTCTACCTGGGGCTTCCCTGGTGGCTCAGATGGTAAAGAATCTGCCTGTAACACAGGAGACCCATCTTTGATCCCTGGTTCAGGAAGATTCCCCTGGAGGCGGGCATGACAACCTATTCCAGTGTTCTTGTCTGGAGAATCCCCATGGACGGAGAAGCCTGGTGGACTACAGCTCACGGGGTCACAAAGAGTCGAACATGACTGAGTGACTGATACTTTCACTTTCATCAGGGGCTTAGAAAGGAGGGATTGTCGCGGCTCGTGTACTGTGTACTTTTCTTGTCTCTTTTATGTGTTTATCTTTTCTGCTCTCTCTTTTGGCCCAAGCACAATGCCTGACACATTCTAGGCTCTCAATACATTTTTTGATGAATGAATCAAGTGAGTAGTTGTCTCAAACCACATTTCTCATCCATGATCTCACTTAAGCTTCACAGCAGAATGCGAGGTTGGTCCAAACAATTAAAGACGCTTAGAAATCTTGAAAGTGTTCACCCCTCTCTCTGTCTCTCACTCCATTCTGGAGTTGCTGCATTTGACCTAGAGACTGCATGGATGCCTGGACCAGAGTCTGTCTGGATGCCTGGACCAGAGTCTGTCTGGATCACAGGTGGCTCTTGCTGCCACTGTCTCCTAGAGCAGCTGAGGCCTTCGCCCTTCCTGCTGTCCCCCAACACTCCTGCATCCCCACTCGTCCCAGGGCCGCCAACCCCATCCTCTGGCTGCCAACCCCATCCTCTGGCTACCAACCACTTCAAGTGAGTGAAATACATGCTGTGGCCTCCGAGTCTGATAGAGCAAGGGGGTTGGGTGGGGACTGATTAACCTTTCGATGGGAGTTGGGGGCATGTGTTAACCATTGCTGTGATACAGGAAATTGAGAGCAGGTGAGGGTGTATGTGATGGGGGAAGGGCGTCACGCTTAAAGGGAAAATGTACTCAAGTCTCCAGTACACCACAGGGCTTTCCAGGTGACTCAGTGGTAAAGAATCCATCTGCCAATGCAGGAAATGTGGGTTCAATCCCTGGGTCAGGAAGATCCCCTAGAGGAGGACATGGAAACCCACTCCAGTATTCTTGCCTGGAAAATCCCATGGACAGAGAAGCCTGGTGGGCTTCAGTCCATGGGGTCCCAGAGTTGAACATTACTGAGCAACTAAGCATGCACTGAAGTCTCCAGTATACCTGTTAGCAGTGCAGCTCATGTAATTGTGAGCGTGTGTCTGAGTGTGTGTGTGTTATGGGGCTGCCTCTCCCCCGCCTGTCACCCCTGTGCCCATGCTCAGCCATGCTGCCTCTGCCAGCCTGGCTGTGTGCCATGTGCCTGAGCCCCTTCAGAACTGCAGATAGACACCCTGCCCTGGCCTCACTCCTGGTCTGCCTGCTAAGACATCTCCCCTCACGGCACTAGTTCTCAGGCAGTGCCATGCTTAGCCCTGTGACATGTGCTCCTGCCCACGAGGAGCTCGTGGCCAGCATCAGCAACTGGACCACGCTGGGCTGTGTGTTGGGAAGGCTGGAGACCATGTCCCCATCTGGTTGGGTGTCAAGGACAGGTAAGCAGGCGCAGTGGTGTGTGGGTGTGTTTTGGGCCAGTGAACCCTGCTGTTTGCTGCAGTCATGGTGGGAGCACGGGGCTGGGAAGGGGAGATCAGATCTGGGGGGGTTGTTGGAGCCACGCACTAATGTGCTAAGTCACTTCAGTTATGCCCAACTCTTTGTGACCCTGTGTACTTACTATAGCCTGCCAGGCTCCTCTGTCCATGGGATTCTGCAGGCAAGAATACTGCAGTGGGTTGCCATGCCCTCCTTCAGTGGATCTTCCTGACCCAGGGATTGAACCCCGGTCTCAGATTCTTTATTGTCTGAGCCACCGGGGAAGCCCCAGGCAGCAAAGAGCAGGTGCCTGCTCTCTGGGTCTCGCGACCTCAAGAACAAAGCAGGATTTCTTGCAGCCCATTCACTTGGGGTTCTCTCTCCTTACCATGGCCACTGTCTCATGAAGTTGCTACTGGGAGAGAAGGAAGCTGAGCCCAGTTCTGCTATGTGCTTAAGGTGGGGGTCCAGGGCCCAGCTCTCAACCAGGGTCTGGCATCCAGCGAGTTTCCCAAGGCTACATAAAGCCAGTGATCATCTCCTGGACCCTTCCCAGGTCATCTCAGGAGATCCACAAGGAGGGCGCTGGCCTTTCCACTTCCTTAGCATCTTCCTGCAGGTCCCGCCCGTCCAGCCAAGAAAGCAGTGGAGCCCCTGGGGTGGAGTCACAGGGAGGTAAGGCGCCCATGCTCTGGGGGAACAGCCTCGCCACTGAGTACCCGACCCCTCCTGTGGTGTGTTGAGAAATGGTCAGGTCTCTGTTCAAAGCCTGCTTGTGGACAAACCTGAGTCCTGTGGCAAGAAGCCAGGGTGACTCACTCTTTATGAGGCTCCTGATTCCCCAGGAAAGTTGTTTCATGTTTATTGCTTTGTAAGAATGGAATTGGGGAATTTACTGGTGGTCCAGTGGTTAGGACAATGTGCTTCCACCGAAGCGGGGTGAGAGTTCAATACATGGTCAGGGAACTAAGATCCCACAAGCCACATGGCTTGGCCAAAAAATAAATAAATAAAAAGTAAATGGACTCTTTTCACAGCCATTTTCTGCCCATCATGTGTCTTCTACTGTGGGCTCCCAGAAGGCGGCCAGAGCTGTACTGCCCCTATCAGCAACCCGGGGCCCCTGCCTCCCTTACTAACAGAGCCCCACTTTCAACCAGGCTGCAGTATACTCTTCTTGGTCTAAGCCAAGAGTAATTCCAGTCCCTTTGCTCTTGACCCTGGCTGATGACAAGTAAGTAACTTCTGGGAAAATGCATTTTTTATTTACATAGGGAAAGGGCCATTCTTATCATTCCTCTCCTGCTGTGTGTGGTCCTGCAAGGGTATAGAGCTGAGGCAAACGTCCTGCCTGGAAGACCACATCACCACAGAGGGCCACCTCCGGTTGACATGATGGAGCCTGTTGTTGTCACTGAGCAGGGCCCTGTGGGGGCTTTCTGGGACAGACCTCTCCCCTATATCCTCTGCTTTAGCTCCTCTCTGTAGTTCCTAGATAATAGTATCTGATGCACACTTGCAGAGTTGTTTCACAGATGTTAAGACCCCAATCAAATGGAAGAAATTAACTAATTGATGACTAAAAGCATATAGCCCCCAGACCTACTGGGGATTATAAGTGCCTAAGGATTAAAAAAGTTAACCCCTGTGACACCACCGTGTTCCCTCACCATCAGCCAATCAGAGAACTGTGACCAGCTGATCACATACTCTGGGACGCTGCCCCTCACCTGGCCTTTAAAATGCTTTGCTGAAATCCTTTAGGGAGTTTAGGGACTTTGAGCGTGAGCCATGTGGTCTCTTTGCTTGGCACCTTACAAGAAACATTGCACTTTGCCCCCAGGCTGGTATCAGTAGATTGGCTTTACTCCATGTGGGTAAGCAGACCCAAGTTTGGTTCAGTAACACTGTGACCAGTTTCAATGCTGCTTTGATTTAATTTATTTTTGTCTGTGCTGGGTCTTTGTTGCTGTGTACAGGCTTTCTCCACTTGTGGTGAGCACAGGCTAGTCTCTAACTGCAATGTGTAGGCTTCTCATCGCAGCGACTTCTCTTGTTGTGCCGCTTCAGCAGTTGTGGTACACGGGCTGGGCTGCCCTGTGGCATGTGGAATCTTCCCAGATCAGGGATCGAACCTGTGACCTCCACATTGGCAGGCAGACTCTTGGTGACTGAACCAACAGGGAAGTCCTCTGCATAGAATTTTAAAGTTCATCTATTGTCATCACTCTTACATTTTACAAAAAGGACCATGCCTTTCACTAATTTCCTAATTTTAAGAAAATCTCCTTAAAATTTTGTTTGTATGTACAAGATGTATCTTACATATAGTTCTTGTATGTAAGTTGAGGAAATGAGAATGGATCAGTGAGGTTAAGGGAAGTTCACTATCACTTGGACCAGTGGATAAGATCAAATGCCTATTTCAAATGGAATTTGAATGTTTATGTGAACAAATGAGAATCCCACAGACAGAGGAGCCTGACAGTCCTACAGTCCATAGGGTCCCAAAGGGTGACACATGACTGAAACGACTTAGCACGCATGTGAACAAATTCAGTTTTCTACAAGTGTCCTGGTAAATATTGCTGGAATAAACATATTCTGATTTCAAGGTTTTGTAAGTCAACATTTCAAGGTTTTGTAATATTCTTAAACCTATGATTGCAAACTTTCCCTATTTCAGGAGAGATCTTGTCCGTCTCCATTAAGAAGTGAACCAGTAGAAACTGAATTTTATAATGAAATTATACCCCCAAAAGTACCATTTTAACTTCCATTGTATAGTAATAGACATGTAAATATTTGCTTTTTCTTTATCTCACAAGATATAATGGCTGGCTCAGGGCCTGTTTTCCTTAATCATCTGTGTCATTGACTCCCATTCTGTGAAAGTTCTTCATTAACCTCAGGCTTGCAGCCTTGAACTTGGATTAAACTTGTCTAGCCAAGGCTGAATTAAAGAATATGTGGCTCGTATAGTTTCCTCTTTCCACAAATTGCTGAACCAACTTGGTACTCCTGTTTTGCAGGCCTTTGTTATGCAATGTAATTAACCATCCTTATCATTAAACCCCAGTCATTGGGTTTTCTGTCACTAGCAGCCACTGCATTCCTGAATAGCAGATAATTTTCAGGAAGGGTTCCAAGGAGGTATTTCCCTTCTAGGATTCCGAGTCACAGCTACTCACACCCAAAGCAGGAAAACACTGTTGACTCTTCCTTCACTGACCCCAACCCTCCCAACCTGTCACCTACCTCCCAAGTATACTTTGAACTAGCCCATCTTTTTCTGTTCTTTGCCACTAGTGGAGTCACAGCAACTGTGTCATCTCTTGCCTCTGCTCTGTCATCTCAGTAGCCTCCCAAGTGGTTCCCTTGCTCCCATACTCATCTTCTTTAAAGCAGAGTGAACTTTAAAATATATATAGATCTGATTCTGACACTCTCATCCTTAAAGAAGCCCATAACTTCTCCTTGGACACGGGAGAAGATCTTAGATTCACAATAGGATATGTTAACATTGTATTTGTTGCCTAACAAATAACCACAAACTTTATTTAAAAGAAACCCAAGTATAATACAGTTTCCTTGAGTCTGGGCATGACTGAATTGGGCTGTTGCTCAAGGTCCCACAAGGCTGCAGTCAAGGTGTCCACTGTCTGTGAGTGCTTATCCAAGGACTCATGGAGTGTCTTCCCACTCACATTTCATTGTCCAAAGCTATTTACATGATAACACCTAACTTCAAAGAAGGCAAGAAAATGCAACACTGCTATTGATACCAAGCAGGACCCTGTGAGGTTCCTAGGCACAAAGGCCTTTTCTGTGTCCCCCATTTATTTTTTGTTTTGATTTTTGTTGTTGTTGTTGTTGTTCAGTCCCTCAGTCCTGTCCAACTCTTTGTGACCCCATGGACTGCAGGACACCAGAATTTCCTGTCCTTCACCATCTCCTGGGGTTTGCTCAAATTCAGGTCCACTGCATCAATGATGTCATCAAACCATCAAACCATCTCATCTTCTGTCTTCCCCTTCTCCTCCTGCCATCAATCTTTCCTAGCATCAGGGTCTTTTCAAATGGGTCAGCTCTTCACATCAGGTGGCCAAAGGATTGGAGCTTCAGCTTCAGCATCACTCCTTCCAATGAATATTCTGGGTTGATTTCCTTTAGGATTGACTGGTTTCATCTCCTTGCTGTCCAAGGGACTCTCAAGAGTCTTCTCCAACACCACAGTTTGTAAGGCTCGGAGAACGCACTCTGAAAAGGACATTCAGGGACAGCCTCTAGTGGACTGACAAAGTTTATTATCCAATTGTGTAGTTTTATAATTTTCAGGGAACAGAGCATAAGACAGACTTGCACGTAGCCATTTCAGATAAACATCAAAGCATTTAAGCATAAAATACTGTTCCCACTGCCCAAGCCATAACATAGCTTTGGTGAAACTCTAAAGGGAGTCTTATCACGAAACAACAGTTCTTGCTCTCAGAAACAGGTGGTCAGAAGGAAGCCTTCAAACACCTCAAGGCGGGGCGTATAACCCTTTGTTCTCCGTTCCCAGCCTCAGGCACTCGGTGAATGCTCATAAACCTTTGTTATGCTCATTCCAGCTTCCAACCTTCGTCAGTTCAGTCAGTCACTCAGTCGTGTCCGACTCTTTGCGACCCCATGAATCGCAGCACGCCAGGCCTCCTTGTCCATCACCATCTCCTGGAGTTCATTCAGACACGTGTCCATCACGTTAGTGATGCCATCCAGCCATCGCATCCTCGGTCGTCCCCTTCTCCTCCTGCCCTCAATCCCTTCCAGCATCAGAGTCTTTTCCAATGAGTCAACTCTTTGCATGAGGTGGCCAAAGTACTGGAGTTTCAGCTTTAGCATCATTCCTTCCAAAGAAATCCCAGGGTTGATCTCCTTCAGAATGGACTGGTTGGATCTTCTTGCAGTCCAAGGGACTCTCAAGAGTCTTCTCCAACACCACAGTTCAAAAGCATCAATTCTTTGGCGCTCAGCTTTCTTCACAGTCCACCTCTCACATCCATACATGACTACAGGAAAAACCATAGCCTTGACTAGACGGACCTTAGTCAGCAAAGTAATGTCTCTGCTTTTGAATATACTATCTAGGTTGGTCATAACTTTTCTTCCAAGGAGTAAGTGTCTTTTAATTTCATGGATGCAGTCACCATCTGCGGTGATTTTGGAGCCCCAAAAAATAAAGTCTGACACTGTTTCCACTGTTTGCCCATCTATTTCCCATGAAGTGATGGGACCAGATGCCATGATCTTCGTTTTCTGAATGTTGAGCTTTAAGCCAACTTTTTTGCTCTCCTCTTTCACTTTCATCAAGAGGCTTTTTAGCTCCTCTTCACTTTCTGCCATAAGGATGGTGTCATCTGCATATCTGAGGTTATTGGTATTTCTCCCAGCAATCTTGATTCCAGCTTGTGTTTCTTCCAGTCCAGCATTTCTCATGATGTACTCTGCATAGAAGTTAAATAAGCAGGGTGATAATATACAGCCTTGACATACTCCTTTTCCTATTTGGAACCAGTCTGTTGTTCCATGTCCAGTTCTAACTGTTGCTTCCTGACCTGCATACAGGTTTCTCAAGAGGCAGGTCAGGTGGTCTGGTATTCCCATCTCTTTCAGAATTTCCCACAGTTTATTGTGATCCACACAATCAAAGGCTTTGGCATAGTCAATCAAGCAGAAATAGATGTTTTTCTGGAACTTTCTTGCTTTTTCCATGATCCAGCAGATGTTGGCAATTTGGTCTCTGGTTCCTCTGCCTTATCTATAACCAGCTTGAACTACAGGGAGTTCATGGTTCATGTATTGCTGAAGCCTGGCTTGGAGAATTTTGAGCATTACTTTACTAGCATGTGAGATGAGTGCAGTTGTGCGGTGGTTTGAGCATTCTTTTGCATTTCCTTTCTTTGGAATTGGAATGAAAACTGACCTTTTCCAGTCCTGTGGCCACTGCTGAGTTTTCCAAATTTGCTGGCATATTGAGTGCAGCACTTTCACAGCATCATCTTTCAGGATTTGAAACAGCTCAACTGGAATTCCATCACCTCCACTAGCTTTGTTTGTAGTGATGCTTTCTAAGGCCCACTTGACTTCACTTTCCAAGATGTCTGGCCCTAGATTAGTGATCACATCATCATGATTATCTGGGTCGTGAGGATCTTTTTTGTACAGTTCTTCTGTGTATTCTTGCCACCTCTTCTTAATGTCTTCTGCTTCTTTTAGGTCCATAACATTTCTGTCCTTTATCGAGCCCATCTTTGCATGAAATGTTCTCTTGGTATCTCTAATTTTCTTGAAGAGATCTCTAGTCTTTCCCAATCTGTTGTTTTCCTCTACTTCTTTGCATTGATCGCCGAGGAAGGCTTTCTTATCTCTTCTTGCTATTGTTTGGAACTCTGCATTCAGATGCTAATATCTTTCCTTTTCTCCTTTGCTTTTTGCCTCTCTTTTTTTCACAGCTATTTGTAAGGCCTCCCCAGACAGCCATTTTGCTTTTTGCATTTCTTTTCCATGGGGATGGTCTTGATCCCTGTCTCCTGTACAATGTCACGAACCTAAGTCCATTGTTCATCAGGCACTCTGTCTATCAGATCTAGGCCCTTAAATCTATTTCTCACTTCCACTGTATAATCATAAGGGATTTGATTTAGGTCATACCTGAATGGTCTTGTGGTTTTCCCTACTTTCTTCCATTTGAGTCTGAATTTGGCAATAAGGAGTTCATGATCTGAGCCACAGTCAGCTCCTGGTCTTGTTTTTGTTGACTGTATAGAGCTTCTCCATCTTTGGCTGCAAAGAATATAATTAATCTGATTTTGGTGTTGATCATCTGGTGATGTCCATGTGTAGAGTCTTCTCTTGTGTTGTTGGAAGAGGGTGTTTGCTATGACCAGTGCATTTTCTTGGCAAAACTCTATTAGTCTTTGCCCTGCTTCATTCCGCATTCCAAGGCCAAATCTGCCTGTTACTCCAGGTGTTTCTTGACTTCCTACTTTTGCATTCCAGTCCCCTACAATGAAAAGGACATCTTTTTTGAGTGTTAGTTCTAAAAGGTCTTGAAGGTCTTCATAAAACCTTTCAACTTCAGCTTCTTTAGTGTTACTGGTTGGGGCATAGGACTTGGTGGAGAGGTCTGACAGAATGTGGTCTGCTGGAGAAGGGAATGGCAAGCCACTTCAGTATTCTTGCCTTGAGAACCCCATGAACAGTATGAAAAGGCACAATGATAGGATACCAAAAGAGGAACTCCCCAGGTCATTAGGTGCCCAATATGCTACTGGAGATCAGTGGAGAAATAACTCCAGAAAGAGTGAAGGGATGGAGCCAAAGCAAAAACAATACCCAGCTGTGGATGTGACTGGTGATAGAAGCAAGGTCCGATGCTGTAAAGAGCAATGTTGCATAGGAACCTGGAATGTCAGGTCCATGAATCAAGGCAAATTGGAAGTGGTCAAACAAGAGATGGCAAGAGTGAACGTCAACATTCTAGGAATCAGCAAACTAAAATGGACTGGAATGGGTGAATTTAACTCAGATGACCATTATATCTACTACTGTGGGCAGGAATCCTTCAGAAGAAATGGAGTAGCCATCACGGTCAACAAAAGAGTCGGAAATGCAGTACTTGGATGCAATCTCAAAAACGACAGAATGATCTCTGTTCATCTCCAAGGCAAACCATTCAATATCACAGTTATCCATATCTATGCCCCAACCAGTAACCTTCATCAAGAGTGGAGCAAATACATTTTCAGTATTTGCTCAAAGCCTTCCAGCTCCTCCATACAGTTTGAAAGTTTGCTTTTTTCAGTTCAGTCTCTCAGTCATGTCTGACTCTTTGTGACCCTGTGGACTGCAGCATGTCAGGCTTCCATGTCCATTACCAACTCCTGGAGCTTGCTCAAACTCATGTTCATCAAGTTGGTGATGTCATCCAACCTTCTCATACTTCAACATCCCCTTCTCCTCCTTCAACATCCCCTTCTCCTCCTACCTTCAATCTTTCCCAACATCAAGGTCTTTTCAAATGAGTCAGTTCTTTGCTCAGGTGGCCAGAGTACTGGAGTTTCAGCTTCAGCATCAGTTTTTCCAATGAATATTCAAGACTGATTTCCATTAGGATTGAATGGTTTGATCTCCTTGCAGTCCAAGGGACTCTCAAGAGTCTTCTCCAACACCACGGTTCAAACGCATCAGTTCTTCAGCACTCAGCTTTCTTTATGGTCTGACTCTTACATCCATACATGATTACTGGAAAAACCAGTAATCAGAGTCAGCAAAGTAATGTCTCTGCTTTTTAATGTGCTGTCTAGCTTGGTCATAGCTTTTCTTCCAAGGAGCAAGCCTCTTTTAGGTTCATGGCTGCAGTCACCATCTGCAGTTATTTTGGAGCCCCCCTCAAGTTAAGTCTCTCACTGTTTCCATTGTTTCCCCATCTATTTTCCATGAAGTGATGGGACCGGATGCCATGATCTTAGTTTTTTGAATGTTGAGTTTTAAGCCAGATTTTTCACTCTCCTCTTTCACTTTCATCAAGAGGCTCTTTAGTTCCTCTTTGCTTTCTGCAATAAGGGTGGTGTCATCTGCATATCTGAGGTTATTGATATTTCTCCCAGCAATCTTGATTCTAGTTTGTGCTTCATCGAGCCTGGCATTTGTTTTTTAATATTTGTGAATTTATTTGGCTGTGTCAGGTCTTAGTTGCATCACCTGGGATTTTTGATCTTTGTTATAGCACGCAGGCTCTTAAGGTGAGGCACGCAAACTCAGCTGTGGTATGTGGGATGTAGTTCCCTAAGTAGGGATCAAACCCCAGCCCCCTGCATTGGGCGCATGGTCTTAGTCATTGGACCACCAGGAAAGTACCTGTTCTCCATTTCTTTGATTACAGGAAATAGACTTCCTTCTGTCTCCATGACCTTCCCTGAGTTCCTACAGCAGTTTCAAATAGCTGCTAATTAGGGAAGGAAGGGGTTGCAGAGACAGGATTGAAAGTGAAAGTGTTACTGTTGGTGGGAATGCAAACTAGTACAGCCACTATGGAGAACAGTGTGGAGATTCCTTAAAAAATTGCAAATAGAACTGCCTTATGACCCAGCAATCCCACTGCTGGGCATACACACCGAGGAAACCAGAATTGAAAGAGACACATGTACCCCAATGTTCATCGCAGCACTGTTTATAATAGTCCAGGACATGGAAACAACCTAGATGTCCATCAGCAGATGAATGGATAAGAAAGCTGTGGTACATATACACAATGGAGTATTACTCAGCCGTTAAAAAGAATTCATTTGAATCAGTTCTGATGAGATGGATGAAACTGGAGCCGATTATACAGAGTGAAGTAAGCCAGAAAGAAAAACACCAATACAGTATACTAACGCATATATATGGAATTTAGAAAGATGGCAATGACGACCCTGTATGCAAGACAGGAAAAAAGACACAGCTGTGTATAACGGACTTTTGGACTCAGAGGGAGAGGGAGAGGGTGGGATGATTTGGGAGAATGGCATTCTATCATGTATACTATCATGTAAGAATTGAATCGCCAGTCTATGTCTGACGCAGGATACAGCATACTTGGGGCTGGTGCGTGGGGATGACCCACAGAGATGTTATGGGGAGGGAGGTGGGAGGGGGGTTCATGTTTGGGAACACATGTAAGAATTAAAGATTTTAAAATTAAAAAAATAAAAAACTATAAAAAAAATTAAAAAAATAATAAAAAAAAAAGAAAGGGAAAGTGTTAGTTGCTCAGTTGTGTCCAATTCTTTGGGACCTCATGGACTGTAGCCCACCAGGCTCTTCTGTCCATGCGGATTCTCCTGGCAAGAATATTGGAGTTGTTTGCCATTTTCTTCTCCAGGGGCTCTTCCCAACCCAGGGATCGAACCTGGGTTTCCTGCATTGCAGGCAGATTCCAGAGACAGAGATAGGGAAGTAACACCCAAAAGAAACAACAGTGCTGGCTTGGGACAAGGTTCTGGCTTCCCATCAGGGGATACACACAATATCTTTGAACTGTTTTGCAGATACTGAAACCCCCACCAGGTGGGTGAAGTTAAAGGTTAATGACACTAGACTGCCAACAAGCACAAAGATACCAGAAGGGTTGGAACAAGAAGGTGGAGGATGCTGACTCCCACTTATCTTGCACCAACCAAGCAGAAGAATGTCCACAAGCTGATCATGCCCTCTTTGAACCATTACTTCTCACTAGCTCCTCCAAGTTGGATCACACAGTTTTAAGAGCATTAGCCCACAGTGGCCCTGTTTGCCTGGCGAAGCAATAATGCTATTCTTTTCTACTTCACCCAAAACTCTGAGATTTAGTTCAGTGCTGGGGTTCAGAGGCCAGATTCAGCTTCACTACATGGGTGAGAGGAGCAGAGATGGAATCTTTGTGCACAGTGCTAATGCCTATCCCAGCTACTATGAGGGACTTTATGATCTGCCACTGGAAACTGATACACTTCACCTAATGCTCCTGGACTGTCTGTCTATCAGCCTGGTGACTCTATAAAGAAAGAAAATGAAATTAGTTTGGCATGACTTAGTAAATTTAACACTGGCTCTGGGATGTCCTGTTGGTCCAGTGGTTAAGAATCTGCCTTCTAATGCAGGGGACACAGGTCAATCCCTGGTTGGGGAACTAAGATTCCACATGCCACCGGGCAACTAAGCCTGAGAACCACAACAGAGAAACCTGAGGTTGGCAATTACTGATCCTGTGTTCTGCAACTAGAGAGCCTTGTATGTCAGAACTAAGACCCAGTGCAGCCAAAAAAACTCCAGAACAAAACAGCAACAACAGGAAAACCACTGGCTCTAACGACTGGTATATTCTCTATTTTTTTAAAAAAAAAAGTTATATTTCTTTCTTTCTATTTTTGTCTGTGCTAGATCTTTCCGACTTTTCTCTAGTTGTGCAGAGCAGGGGCTACTTCTAGCTGCTGTGCACACGATTCTCTTGTGGAACACGGGCTCTAGGGCACACAGGCTTCACTAATTGTGGCTCCCAGGCTCTAGAGCACAGGCTCAGTTGTTGCGGTGCATGGGCTTAGTTGCTCCGTGGCATGTGGGATCTTCCTGGATTAGGGATTGAACCCATGTCTCCTGCATTGGCAAGTGAATTCTTTACCACTGAGCCTCTAGGGAAGCCCTCTTTTTTATTTTTTTTTCACACCTTGAAAATATTCTAATTTAATTTCCTTTTTTTTTAACATAAATTATTGAACTGTTTAATTTTCTATCTTTATCCTAAATCTTATTTTGAATATCATAGATCTAGGATTGCTAATGCCTGGTGATGTCACAAGACCGCTAATCAGCTCAGTTCAGTTGCTCAGTCGTGTCCGGTTCTTTGGGACCATGAATCACAGCACGCCAGGCCTCCCTGTCCATCACCAACTCCTGGAGTTCACTCAAACTCACGTCCATCGAGTCGGTGATGCCATCCAGTCATCTCATCCTCTGTCGTCCCCTTTTCCTCCTGTCCCCAATCCCTCCCAGAATCAGAATCTTTTCCAATGAGTCAACTCTTCGCGTGAAGTGGCCAAAGTACTGGAGTTTCAGCTTTAGCATCATTCCTTCCAAAGAACACCCAGGGCTGATCTCCTTCAGAATAGACTGGCTGAATCTCCTTGCAGTCCAAGGGACTCTCAAGAGTCTTCTCCAACACCACAGTTCAAAAGCATCAATTCTTTGGCGCTCAGCTTTCTTCACAGTCCAACTCTCACATCCATACGTGACCACTGGAAAAACCATAGCCTTGACTAGACAGACCTTTGTTGGCAAAGTAATGTCTCTGCTTTTCAACATGCTATCTAGGTTGGTCATAACTATCCTTCCAAGGAGTAAGCGTCTTTTAATTTCATGGCTGCAGTCACCATCTGCAGTGATTTTAATGCTCTTACAAAAAGGTAATGCACAAAGTCACCAGGCTGGGGACCTAGGAGGCTCCTGAATTTCCCTCCTCTCATGGATCCACCAAAAGTACAGCACCACGTGGAGCAATTCCCTGTAACAGAGATCCAGAAACTGTCAAATCGTCTTCTAATGTATGGTGCATTCTGCATCCCCCCCCAGCAATGAATGAGCACTTCGGCTACCCCACATCCTCGTCAACATTTAGTCTTGTTTTGTTTAGTGTATTGGCCAATCTAATAGATGAGTAGTGGCAATATTCAAGTTCTTTTTGTTTCCAGTTTGTATTGTAAGTGATGACCGTCTCATGTGTAGCTAATTGTTCTGGCATTCTCTCAGGGATAAAAAGGAATTTATGAATCTATGGTTTCTTAACACATGCATAATCCATTGCCAAAAAGTAATTGCGTGATATTCATTGTAACAGTGTTGTAAAGGCATCTGTTTATAGTCAAGGCAATTACAAAGTCTGGGATGGATGATCAAAAGTGTTATGAATACTCAAGGCTCTGTGTGTGTGTGTAACCAAAGATGGTTGAAGCCAACTGAGGCTTAACTTCAAGGATAGGAGAAGACTTAGGCTTTCTATATGGGTGGAAGAAGGCAGGAGGTGTCCTGACCTTCCATGGGCCAGGTTGGGACTCCCCATCTGAGGATAAGCAGATCATGCCGTGAGTGCACCTCTTAGAGGAAGCTCTTCCTGGTACTTGGTCAAGATTTCCAGTGAATGGAGATCAGCCCAGTCTCCAGGAATCTACGAGATGCTGACTTAAACTTTGACCTTTGACTCAGATGGGAGAGCCAGAGGGAGAGAAGCCACTGGCACCACCACATGATGGAAGCAGAGAGTGAAACCAAAGAATGGAGTGAAGAGGAGACAACACCAAGGGTCAACCCCTTGGCTTCCCTGGGATGGAGTTTGCTGAACTTCTGCACAGTGAGGCACACCCAAGTTCCCCTAAGTGACCACGAGAGCTATCCAAGTGGGCAAGCACAGGCTCTTTCATTGATGGGAACTCAGTTATCCTTCCCTCAGCTTTCCCGCCTGGACTCAGCACCGTCCTTTCTGGATAGTAGGAGTTCACTGAGAGACATCACCTCTGGCTGAGGGGCAGGGACGCTTACCTGGGGGTGGGAATTGTTTGTTTTTTAATCTCTGGTGTTTTCTTTTTCTTTTTTTGTATGTGGTTGCGCTGGGTCTTCTTGCTGTGTGAGGGCTTTCTCTAGTTGCAGCAAGTGGGGACCACTCCTCCTTTCAGTACGTAAGGCTGTCATTGCGAGAGCATCTCTTGCCGCAAAACACAAGCTCTAGAGCGCAGGCTCAGTAGTTGCGGCACAAGGGCTTAGCTGCTCTGTGCCATGGGGGATCTTCCCAGACCAGGGATCAAATCCATGTCCCCTACATTGGCAGGAGGATGCTGATCCACTGCACCAGCAGGCAAGTCCTGAGAGCTGGGATTTGGACTACATGTGGATGAAAAGATGGAGGAGGGGAAGACTGAGGATTGGCAGGTCAGCATAGAACCTGATTGGTCAGGAGCAGGAAGTTCCTGGGTGTGGTGGTGGTGGTGGGATTGGCCAGAAAGTTGAGTTGGGGACGAAATGCAGAGGCCTTGAAGGTCAGCTGAAGCTTTCAGATACTTCACCAGGAAGCCATGGAATGCTTCTGATGTGGGACTTGACTTCTATAAGCCTGAGTGAAACCGAGACAAATCTGACAGTGAGCTGTGGAACAGACTGGACAAGAGACTGGAGACAGGGAGGTCTATCCTCGGCTGTGGTTGTGGTCAAAGCCCAGAGTGAGACGTGTGTGGGCCAAACTGGAAAAGGAAAGGCAAAGACGGAGACAGGGGTTTGATCCCTGCTCCGGGAAGATCCCACATGCCTCAGAGCAACTAAGCCCATGAGGCAGGGCTACTGGGCCAGCGCTCTAGAACAGGAGCCGAAACACTGAGCCCACATGCCATAGCTTCTGAAGCCTGTGCCCTAGAGCCCCTGCTCTGCAACGAGGGGAGCCACTGCAGGGAGAAGCCCGCCATCACAACCAAAAGTAGCCCCCGCTCACCGCAGCCAGAGAAGGCCCAGCTGCATGAACGGAGACCCAACACAGCCAAAACGAAATAAATACCCCTTAAAAAAAAAAAAAAAACAAAACCCCTCTGTTCACAACCTATATGACTGCTTGCTTTCTGGTAGCTATGTTCTAAGAAAGAGAGCCCTAACTGAATTGGTAGCATATGCATATTTCCAACTCTTTGGAATGGCAAAGACTAGAGATCTCTTCAAGAAAATTAGAGATACCAAGGGAATATTTCATGCAAAAATGGGCACAATAAAGGACAGAAATGGTATGGACCTAACAGAAAACAGAAGATATTAAGAAGAGGTGGCAAGAATATACAGAAAAACTATACAAAAAAGATTTTCACAGCCCAGATAATCATGATGGTATGATCACTCATCTAGAGCCAGACATCCTGGAATGTGAAGTCAAGTGGGCCTTAGAAAGCATCACTACGAACAAAGCTAGTGGAGGTGATGGAATCAGTTGAGCTTTTCAAATCCTGAAAGATGATGCTGTAAAAGTGCTGCACTCAATATGCCAGCAAATTTGGAAACCTCAGCAGTGGCAACAGGACTGGAAAAGGTCAGTTTTCATTCCAATCCCAAAGAAAGGCAATCCCAAAGAATGTTCAAACTACCACACAATTGCACTCATCCCACACGCTAGCAAAGTGATGCTCAAAATTCTCCAAGCCAGGCTTCAACAGTGTGTGAACTGTGAACTTGCAGATGTTCAAGCTGGATTTAGAAAAGGCAGAGGAACCAGAGATCAAATTAGATCATGGAAAAAGCAAGAGAGTTCCAGAAAAACATCTACTTCTGCTTCATTGAGTACGCTGAAGCCTTTGACTATGTGGATCACAGCAAACTGTGGAAAGTTCTTAAAGAGATGGGAATACAGGACCACCTGACCTGCCTCTTGAGAAACCTGTACACAGGTCAGGAAGCAACAGTTAAAAGTGGACATGGAACAACAGACTGGCTCCAAATAGGAAAAGGAGTATGTCAAGGCTGTATATTGTCACCCTGCTTATTTAACTTATATGCAGAGTACATCATGAGAAATACTGGGCTGGATAAATCACAAGCTGGAATCAAGATTGCCAGGAGAAATATCAATAACCTCAGATATGCAGATGACACCACCCTTACGGCAGAAAGTTAAGAAGAACTAAAGAGCCTCTTGATAAAAGTGAAAGAGGAGAATTTAAAAGTTGGCTTAAAACAGCATTCAGAAAATTAAGATTGTGGCATCTGGTCCCATCACTTCATGGCAAATAGATGGGGAAACAGTTGAAACAGTGACAGACTTTATTTTCTTGAGCTCCAAAATCACTGCAGATGGTGACTACAGCCATGATATTAAAAGATGCTTACTCTTTGGAAGAAAAGTTGTGACCAAACTAGATAGCATATTAAAAAGCAGAGACATTACTTTGCCAACAAAGGTCCATCTAATCAAAGCTATGGTTTTTCCAGTAGTCATGTATGGATGTGAGAGTTGAACTATAAAGAAAGCTGAGTGCTGAAGAAATGATGCTTTCGAAGTATAGTGTTCGAGAAGTCTCTTGAGAGTCCCTTGGACTGCAAGGAGATCCAACCTGTCAATCCTAAAGGAAATCAGTCCTGACTATTCATTGGAAGGACTGATGCTGAAACTGAAACTCCAATGCTTTGGCCACCTGATGGGAAGAACTGACTCATTTGAAAAGACCCTGATGCTGGGAAAGATTGAAGGCAAGAAGAGAAGGGGACGACAGAGGATGAGATGATTGGATGGCATCACTGACTCAATGGACATGCGTTTTGAGCAAATTCGGGGAGTTGGTGATGGACAGGGAAGCCTGGCGTGCTGTAGTCCATGGGATCGCAAAGAGTTGGACACAACTGAGCAACTGAAATGAAATGAACTATGTGGGTCACATTCTCCCAGGAAAATGGAGAGTTTCTTCCAAAAGAAGTACCCTCCCCACTCCCCACCCTAGCACATGTATTATTTTTCCCTGCCAAAAGAATCCTGGCGATCTTGATTTTGGATACCTTGTGTATAATGTTTATCTCAAAGACCTTCTAGTTCTTTATCCACTTCCTGCCAGAGCCAGAGTGGGAGGTGGAGCAGGGAGACAACTCCCCTCCTTTACTCATGGTGTCATCTGAGTCCCAGCAGAGAGAGACGGCAACAAAGTTACAGCTGTGTTATTGGAGAGAACATGATAAACAGACAAATTTTAGACACATGGGCAAGATGAAAGGAAAACAAAAAGGATGAGGCAGCATCTCCAGGATAGAAACATGCTGCACCATCAGCACTGTCAGCTTGAAGGGACCAGGAGAGGAAGTGGTTAAAAGAACCCAGCGAGGCCTGTAGCTGAAGGATGGGGTTGCTGGAAAGCGGCTGGGGCCTTCCGTGTAGGAACCAGGTGTACAGCTGCCAAGCCATCCTCCACTGGCAGGGGCGTTAGAATAGTCAACACTGCTGGTACTTTCCAAGTCCCCTGCTATTTCCTGCTGGTGTCTGCTGTGGGCTGAAGTCAGAGCCCAGAAGGGGAGGGAGATCCAGTGACAACTGATGCAGGTCAGCTCCTGAGGACAGAGCACAGTGGAGAAGAGAGAATGGATTTGGAGAGATGAAGGGAATATTCAGCACATTACTATTTGTGTTAGTTTGTTTTGTTTTTTAAATTTTTTATTTATTTATTTTTATTTTTGGCTGTGTTGGGTCTTCATTGCTGTGCGTAGACTTTCTCTAGTTGCAGCGAGTGGGGGCTACTCTTTGTTGCTATGCACAGGCTTCTTATTGCAGTGGTTTCTCTTCTCCGGGAGCACAGGCTCTAGGCACACAGGGCCAGTGGTCATGGCTCGAAAGCTCTACAGTGTTGGCTCAGTAGCTGTGGCCCAGTGGCTTAGTTACCCCATAGCATAGTGCATTACTGCTGCTGCTGCTGCTGCTGCTGCTAAGCCGCTTCAATCGTGTCCGATTCTGTGCGATCCCATAGATGGAAGCCAACCAAGCTCCCCCATCCCTGGGATTCTCCAGGCAAGAGTACTGGAGTGGGCTGCCATTTCCTTCTCCAAGTGCATTACTATTGACATACAAATCAAAGAAACACAGTAGAAACCAGCTATTCTTTATTGAGCACCGACTATGGACCTAACGTGAGGAAATGATGTCAAGCCAAGGCTGGTGAGTAAACAGGTCTTTCTCTTTGAAAGGTGGTCTGCAGGGAGAGGAGATGCTCTGAGACCGCAGGAAGTGGCCACCCAAGCACATGTGGAGACAAAGCAGGATGCGGAACACAGCAAATTCATTTTCAGGTCCTAGTTTCAGCTCTCTGAGAGGGACTGGGGGCCTGTTTTCATGAAAGTCCCTGAATTCCATAGAAAAAGTTTCCCTTTTACATACAGCAGCTTGAGGAAGTTTCTGTTTCTTAGAACCAAAAAACTAGGGATACATTTAATTTGAAACAAAAGAACATTACGCACACGTTTGCATTTAATCCATGTAACAACCCTGAGAAGTAGGTTCCCTTGTTCCCATATTGTTTTATTGCTTTTTAATATTTATTTATTATTTATTTGGCTGTGCCAGGTCTTAGTTGTGACATGCAGGATCTTGTGGTTGCGCCTTGTGAATAGTTGCTCATGTAGAATACGGTTCCCTGACCAGAGGTTGAACCTGGGGCCCCTGCATTGGCAGCACAGTCTTAACCACTGGGCCACCAGGGAAGTCCCCCCATTTTACTGTATTATTTTTATTTTTTCCCCAATCAGGGACTGAACTGGGGCCCTTGGCACTGAAAAGCATGGAGTGCTAACCACTGGACCCCCAGGGACTTCTGCTCTTATCGGCATTTTAAAGATGAGTCTATTCAAGGTTTAGGGTTTCTCAGTGGTGCAGTGGTAAAGAATCCGCCTGTCAATGAAGGAGACGCAGAAGACTCCGGTTCAACTCTTGGGTCAGGAAGATCCCCTGGAGAAGGAAATGGCAACCCACTCCAGTATTCTTTCCTGGGAAATCCCACTGACAGAGGAGCCTGGTGGGCTACAGTCCATGGGGTTGCAAAGACTAAGTGACCGAGCATGCACACACCCTAGGTCTAACATTAGGCAATCTTTACCTAGGGGTCTGGTCCTCACACACTCAGGTCTGCCTGACTCCAACACTCTGGAATTTTCTAGGACTCCATGAGCTGGCAAGCCTGGTCAAAAGCACTTTCCAAAACCAGAAGGTAACTCCACCCTTGACCAAGGCACCCCATGAGGACGCTGGCCTCTCCATTGGCTTGCCAGCTAAAGCAGCTGGAGTCCTGGGAGGAGCCAGGAGGCCCGGCCACCCAGTGCCTAAATGTTTGAAAGGGACCAACCTTGGACTTGTAAAACTGCCGCCAAGTTTTTTTCAAGAACTCCTGGGAAAGCAGTGTATTTGCAAATGCCGTAATTCCTCAGTTAAATACCAAGGACAAAGTTGAATGCACTTACGATCATCTCTGTGCTCCCACATTTTAGAACCCTCAGCCCTAGAGGTAGACTGAGCTGTTGGAGGAGGGTGGGCTTCCTCTGGAACCTGGAGGGGAAGGGCCTCATCAGCCTCCTCCAGCTCGTCCCAGCCCCTGAACCACTCCCTATCAGCCTCCCCATCTCAGAGCAGGAAGGTGAGGTGAGGTAACGTCTCTGCTGATCAGCAGTGGCCACGAAATGAAAAGAATCTCAGCAACGCTGTGTTTAATTTAAAGCAGACCCACCCGCCTTAGCCAGGCTGCAATTTCACTCAGAATAACCAGTTTGTTTTTCTTAGACATTCCAGGAACTAACCAGCCACCCCGTGTAAAACCCCAGTGGGAATGTTGGGGGGGGTCTCTTGCCGGGGACCACATGCTCCCTGCCACCCCATCATTTGCTGCTTCGCCCTCCCTCAGGGACTCCTCCCTCGGGGTAGAGGGGGGGGTTGGGCCTCTCTGGGGGGTCACCTGATGGCTGTCCCTTGCTCCCTGTGGCTCTTTTAGCCCCAAGCACCTGACACAGTGCCCAGAGTTGTGGGGGTTAAAGGTTGTCAAATGGATAATAGTAGCATCTGGTCCATTCCTCCAGTGTGCTCTCTGTGCCCTGCTGGGCTTCCCAGGTGGCACTAGTTGTAAAGAACCCCACTGCCAAGGCAGGAGATGCAAGAGATGCAGGTTCAATCCCTGGGTTGGGAATATCCCCTGGAGGAGGGCATGGCGACCCACTCCAGTATCTTTGCCTGGAGAATCCCAGGGACAGAGAAGCCTGGCAGGCTATAGTCCATTGTGTCACTAAGAGACAGATGTGACTGAGGCAACTAAGTGTGCACTCTCTACCATCCTGTCAAGTCCTCACCACGTCCTAGTAAGGTGTGCCGAAAGTTTTGGTTTTCATTTTTTTTAATGTTTATTTGTTCATTTGGCTGTGTCAGGTCTTAGTTGCGGCATGTGTGATCTCATTTCCTGACCAGGGATGGAACCCAGGCCCCCTGACTTGGGAACTCAGTCTTAGCCACTGGACCACCAGGGAAGTCCTTTGTCAAAAGTTTTTACTGCTCTTTTTTACAGATGGTAAAGCTGAGGCTCACGGAGGTTACCTAACTTCTCCCAGGTCATCCAGCTGGGATTGAAGCTCTCCCACGTCCCTGCACCCATCTGAAGCCCAGGCTCCTCGGTTGTCCATCTGGACACCTCACCCCACCCCCTGCCTGAGGGCCTCAGGGGTTTTGCCTGAAGGCGGTGCCCTTGTTGGTGATATCATTATGTCACTCACGTGACAGCTGGTGAGAAGGGGTGCTGTGGGCACCAAGTTCTGTCATCTAGCGGTTGTTCATCGTTTAATCACTAAGTCATGTCCAACTCTTGCGACCCCATGGACTGTAGCCCGCCAGGCTTCTCTGTCCCTGGGATTCTCCAGGCAAGAACACTGCAGTGGGTTGCCATGCCCTCCTCCAGGGGATCTTTCTGACCCAGGGATTGAACCTACGTCTCCTGCAGCTCCTGCATTGCCTGGGAATTCTTTACCACTGAGACACCAGGGAAGCCCTTCTCAGGCCTCTTTTTATTTTTTGCTTATTTTTAAAAAATTTATTTTTTGACTGCTGCATGGACTTTTCTCTAATTGTGGTGAGCGGGGGCCAGTCTCTAGTTGCAGTACCCGGGCTTCTCATTGCAACGTCTCCTCTTGTTGTGGAGCACGGGCTGTAAGGCTTCAGTAGCCGTGGCCCATGGGCTCAGGAGTTGCAGCTCCCAGCTCTAGACCGCAGGCTCGATAGTGGTGGCACTCCGGCTAAGGGGCGGCACTCCGCCGCATGTAGGATCTTCTAGGATCAGAGATAGAACCCACGGGGAGAGGTGGGAGACAAGGGCTCCCACACAATGTCCCCATTGACACTTGTGGATTGGCAGGTGGATTCTTTGCCACTGAGCCACCAGGGGACCCCTCAGGCCTCTTTTTAGATTCATACAGCCAGGCCTAGGCTCCAGGAGCCCTGGGAGGGAGGTGATGGGACGAGCGACAACCAGGGAGCAGTTTTCAAGACTCAGGTGAGGAGAAGATTATGGGCTGGGTCTCAGCTGAGCCCAGGCCTGGGCGGCCCAGATGGGTTTACTCTAGTGCCCCAAGGCCAGTTCCGGAGTCTGGCTTTCCTCCTCTAGGCCAACAGGACACAGCAGTTGGCACACTCTGGGCATAAAACTGCCCCAACCAGAGGACAGAGCCTGTAGTGCCGTGACCTACCAGCCTCCTGGGCCTCCCTGCCTGGCGTCTCCTCCGCTGTCAGGGATCAGGGTGGCTGGGAAATGAGCTCCCTGGCCTCATTCCTGGGCTGCCTTGGGTTTCACGTGGTGTGTGTAGGGAGAGCAGGACGGGTGGTGGCTCCCCGGGGGGGCCAGCAGGGGGAAAGTGGGTGCCTCTAGTGAGGTGTGGAGCCTGGAGCTGAGGTCTGGCAGAGGAGAGCAGTGATAAGGGCCCACTGAGGGAGGTCGGCTCAGGGGACAATGGGCTCAGTGTGGGAGGCCTGAGTTATTGCTTTCCCTTTCTGCTCCCAAGAGAGGTTTCCATGGCACCCAGCCCCAACTTGGCCACAAGTGTCAATGGGGACATTGTGTGGGAGTCCTTGTCTCCCGCCTCTCTCCGGGGGGTGGACGTGGGGGAGGGGAAACAGCCCTGTGAATGGCCCTAGTGCTGTGCAGAGGGACCGTCTCCCCATCCCCTCCTCAACCTTGGGAAAGTGGGGGGATGTTGAAGGGCTTTCCTGGGACGGCACTGTGTGGGGTCTCCATTTAGGCTTGCTCATCCCAGGAGAGGGGCAGCCAGGTGATACAAATCACTTCTCTGCATTTTCCCCAAATCTAAGCCAATCAATTAACTCTTCCCTCTACTGACTCATCTATAGGAATGATAAGTTTCTCCAAGTTGGAGGAATGAGAGGCATTTTACAAGTTGCCAAGCCTTGAGGACATGCCACTCACTATTTTTTTTTTAAACCAAAGAGGCATTTTTGTAGCTAATTCACCTAGTTAAGCCTTAGTGCAAGGCAGCTAATGGCAAATGTTATCATCATTATACAAAGAAAATACTGTGACAGTGGCCTGGGGATTCTCGGAAGGGTTTGGAGAAGAGCTGGTAAAAGAGTTGGACCTCAGCAGGTAGACTGGGTAGAAGCACAGGTGAAGAGGTGGGAATGTTTAGAGAATCTTGGGGCATGGGGCCTCTTGATGAAGGTGAAAAAGGAGAGTGAAAAAGCTGTCTTGAAACTCAATATTCAAAAAACTAAGATTATGGCCTCTGGTCTCATCACTTCATGGCAAACAGAAGGGGAAAAAGTGGAAGCAGTGACAGATTTTATTCTCCTGGGCTGGCCTCTGAGAGCTGTCCTGAGTTGGGACCAAGAAGCGTGGCACCTGGGGAAATAGGCCCCTCGGTCCTGGAGGAGGGTCCCAGTGGTACCACACACAGTCCAGGTGGGACCAGCATCACTGGCAAATGCAACTTCCCTCTGAGTTCGAGAGGTCACATTCCTGAGATGCAGAATGTGACTGACCCCGTTGTTTGTTCAGAGCCAGGCTACACAGTCAAAGGCCACTGGCCAGCCGATCTATTGGCTGTGTTTGGGTAAGCCATGTAAGATTCTCAAGGCTAGAATTTCTTTCTTTTTAAAATGAGCATGTGTAATTTTTGTACTTAGGAAAAAAATTACATTTACCTTGTAAAAAATGGGCTTTTGTTTGTCCCTTTATACAGGAAGGAGGAAGGTGAGAGATTTTTGCATGGTCTCAGAAGGGACTGTGGGACAGGCGGTAACAGGTGTGTGGGGCAACATGCAAACCTGACTCTGAACACCTGAAAGGCCTATAATCAGTCTCAAGCAGAGAGACAAATCTCACAGATGTCATGTTGAGCAAGACATCCCCAAGGTGTACATCCTGCAGGATTCCATTTATAAGAAATTCAGGAACCGGCAAAACTAACCTGTGATGGACATCTGAATGGAGGTTACCTTGGATAGAAGGATTTGACCTGGGAGGGAGCAGAGGGAGACTTCTGAAGTGATAGAGATAGTCGGTGGTGATCTGGGTGGTGCTAACCTGGGGAGCGGGGTCTTTCTATCATCTGTCTATCTATCTGTCTAATCTGTCTATCTACCATCTAGGTAATAAATCATTCGGCCATACTCTTGATATGTGCTTTTAGCCCTTCCCTGGGGGTTCAGTGGCTAAGACTCCATGCTCCCAATGCTGGGGGCCCAGGGTTTGATCCCTGGTCAGGGAACTAGAGCCCACATGCCCCAACTAAAGATCCTTCATGCGTCAACAAAGACTCCATGTGCCACAACCAAGACCTAGTGCAGCCAAAAAGAAAAAAGTATGCTCTTTGTTACATATGTTGCGTTAGGATTTTTATTTTTTATTTATTTATTTGTTTTTTTATTTTTTTGTGAATAGTTTTTTATTTTTACTCTATTTTACTTTACAATACTGTATTGGTTTTGCCATAGAGCAATTTTCTTCTGAATGTTCACTGAACTTCAGTGGGGATCTAGGCCAATAAAGACATTGGCTCTAATGAAAGAACTTGACATTTTTCAAGAAGGCCAACAGAGACTTGAGAACCCCTTCTAGGCTGTGGGATTCCATTTTTGCCAGTTTTCTAAACTCTACCTCTGAATTTCCTGATTCCCAGACCATTAATATCCTGCCCCACATGATAGGGACTATTTTTAGAGATGATTCAAGAACTTCCTCTGGACTCCTCCTATCCCTTGCCTGCAGAAAGGGATGCTGACTGAGCACAAGGCTCCTTGTGGGTGGTCTGCGCCTCATGAGAACCTGGGCGGTCCCTGGGCCCTGTGCTTACGTTTAAAGACTCTGTTCAATAACATATCAAGGGCTGCCCTGGTGGCTCAGTGGTAAGGAATCCGTCTACCAATGAAGGAGACGTGGGTTGCGTCCCTGATCCAGGAGGATCCCACATGCTGCAGAGCAACTAAGCCTGTGCATCACAACTATTGAGTCTGTGCTCTGGAGCCTAGGAACCGCAACTACGGAGCCCCTGTGCAAAAACTACTGAAGCCAGAGGGCCCTAGAACCCATGCTCCGCGATGAGAAGCCTGTGCACCACAGCTAGAGAAAAGCTCCACACACCAAAAAAGACCTAGCACAGCCAAAAATAAATAAATTTGAAAAATAACATATCAAACATGTTAAATACAACCCACAGTGACTATGATAGATGTATGCATATATATATACATAATATACTCATATATATGTTGTATATATTTTTTATTGCAAAGTATTTTTAACTGGCTTTAATAATTTTGCTTTTTAAAATCATAGGATATGAACAGCACATGTTTATTTTATGGTGATCTCCACACACTCTTGCACAGGAGAAAATGTTACTTTCATTTTTCAAATGTAATGAAATTATTATAAATACTAAATTTACCAATTAATGTAGCTGACATAATGGTTCACTTTGTAGGCATTTAATTAAACTTGTATTCATTTTGATTATACAGGGTTGTTTTTTTTTTTTTTTTGTATGCTTTGGAGCAAAGTAATTTTTTTCCCTAGAATGCAAAGTTTTCCTGTGAGGATGTGGTCAGTGGATAAACTGGATCTGCCTGGGCTCACCTTAAAGGAGCTTCCCATGTGGTGTTAGTGGTAAAGAGCCCAACTGCCAATGCAGGAGACATTAAGAGACACAGGTTTGATCCCTGGGTCAAGAAGATCCCCCGGAGGAGGGCATGGCAACCCACTCCAGAATTCTTGCCTGGAGAATCCCATGGACAGAGGAGCCTGGTGGGCTATGGTCCATAGGGTCACAAAGAGTTGGACAAGACTGAAGCAACTTAGCATGCATGCTGGGGCTCACCTTTCAGGCCAGGTGGGTGGGCCCAGTCAGGCCCGTGGGCATCAACAGCAGAGCCCACAGCTGGGATAGGCAGACAGGCTGTGGGTTGTGGGCAGCGAGCATGGGATGGTCTCAGAGAAGAGGTGGCCATTTCCTGGGAGTTGGTGAAAATCAACTTTTCTGTCCTGTGGTAATGAGGAAAACATCAGATTTAGCAGACTTTCAGAATTACAGCATTCTACTGAGTCTGACAAAAATACAAATCTGATGAATCATTTTATTTAATTATTTATTTATTTGGCCATGGCTCACAGCATGAGGGATTCTATTGATAGTTCCCTAACCAGGACTGAACCCATGCCCCTGCTGTGGAAGCTCAGAGTTCCAACCACTGGACTACTAGGGAATCATTTCAAAAAGTCCTCTTACATTGGTAGATCTTTACACACAAGCACAGACAAATCTGGAAGAATGTACCAACCACTAGAAACACTGATTATATTTAGAAAGCATAATTATGGGGGCACTTTCATTTTCTGAGTCACCCATATCTATAATATTCAGATTTTCACAATGAACGTGTGAATCCATCTCTCTCTCTTTTTAAAAGTATTTATTTCTCTAGCTGTGCCAGGTCTTAGTTGCAGCATGTGGGTTCTTTTTAGATGAGACATGCTGGATCTTTAGTTGCATGTTGAATCTAGTTCCCTGACCAGGGATCAAACCCAGGCCCCGTGCATTGGGGGCATGGAGTCTTAGCCACCTGACCATCAGGGAAGTCCTATTAACCCATCTCTTGCTTTTATGTGATAAGTAAGCTCTGAAATGTGCCAGTTCACTCAAGATGCTTACCTTGAAACTTCAAAATTAAGTTTTTCCTAAAAAAATAAAGAGAATATTAGCGATATGTTCCAGGAGATTGCAAACAGCATGCCAGGAATGTCCTTTCTGTCAGATTAAAAATCAACAGAAAATTACCCATATAAACACATATTAATAATAATTCAAAAAAAGGCCACCTGGCAAAGAACAGTGAAGCTGTAGGTCATGGCTTTGATCTATAACCAGTAAGAATGTGTTTCTCATTTTTCTCCATTTTCAAAAAACCTTGCTTCCAAAATATTTTTCATGGGTGACATTTCAGTCTTGGTCCTTTTAAAAAATTTGTGGCTCTGCTGTTTGACAAGGTGAGATTTGGTTGAAAGGTGAAGCTGGAGATCATTTCTCTAAGGACTGACAACTTTTTGGTGGTAAAACTTTGGCCATTTGTTCACTGAGGACCTCCCAAGGGTACATGCATGGCTAGTTGCTTCAGTTGTGTCTGACTCTTTGCAACCCTATGTACTATAGCCCACCAGTCTCCTCTGTCCATGGGATTCTCCAGGCAAGGATACTGGGGTGGGTTGCCATGCCCTCCTCCAGGGGATCTTCCCAACCTAGGGATCGAACCTGTACTCTGCATTGCAGGCAGATTCTTTACCCACTGAGCCACTTGGGAAGCCCCCTCCCAAGGATATCAACTAACAATTTCTAGTCCTGAGAGCTGTACAAGCTAACCCACCCCCCTGGGGAAATACACATCACAAAGCATCATCTCCGAACGCCCACAGGACACAGCCTCCAGGTTAACTGGGAGCCCATGGCACTTTGCATTAGGCTATGATTGTCACCAGGGAAGTTTTTTAATTTGGTGGTCATAGAGAGGACCCAAAAAAGGGAGGCAGGCAGGTTACCCTAAAACAAGCTCTGTATATTTTAAAAGTATTAATTTCTTTGGCAATTTTTTCCTAAAATGTGTAGATGAATACTATGTAAGTTGATTAATCAGAGGAAGTTCTGCAAATGAAAATTTCAAAGGAGAGGCTTCACCTCTGAGTGTCCAACTTTCCACTGATTCATTGGTTTATTCATTTATTTAGCATTGGCTGCCCCTAAAGGAAGGGCTGGGGGAGGCTGATGGAGCAAGTGGAGGAGATGTGTAGACAAGCCATGTATGACTGTAAGGAATTCACAGTCTAAGGATTTCCCTGGTGGCCCAGTGGCTAAGACTCTGGCCTCCTAATGCCAGGGGCAGAGGTTCAATCCTTGGTCAGGGAATGAGATCCCACATGCCACAGCTAGGATCGAAGATCCTGCATGCTGCAACCAAGACCTGGAGCAGTCACACAAAGAAATAGTAAAAACAAATATCTTAAATAAATTTCTGTTGTTGGTAAGCCACTCTGTTTATAGTGGATTTTTTTTCCTATAGCAGCCTGAACCAAGGCAGTATCGCTGTGAAATTATAGACTAAATGTGATAGTCATAATTTTTATAATATACATTACAATAAATGAAAACTATAAAAAGTGGCCATACAGCATGCAGAATCTTGTTCCCCAAACTGGGATGGGCCCTGCACCCCCTTAACCATTGAACAGCCAGGGAAGTCCCTAAAATATTTTAAATACCTGCTCACATATCACCTAAAGGTATCTTGTGTGTCAGCCACAGTGTGAACAGCACTTGAGCAAGCACTGACTTTGTGGAGGAAATCTGACACACGCAATATGTATTAATAATCATATCCTAAAACAGGACCCAACTCATGGGTGTGAGACGAGGGCAGTCATGGGCCCCACGGTCAGAAGGGTCCTGTATTGGGGGTTAAATGCTCTGCTGCACATTGTCTTGAAGTTTTAAATTTCTTTTTAAGTTGAGATATAATTGATATATAACATTATGTTAGTTTCAGGTGATGGATGTTAGTTTCATAATGATTCTATTTTGTATGTATTGCAGAATGTTCACCACAGGCTAAGTCTAGTTAACATCAGTCACTGTTCTTTGTCACTAATTTTTTTCTTGAGATGAGAATCTTAAGACCTTTATCAACTTTCAAATATGCAATACAGGATTATTAACTACAGTGACTATGCTATACATTCCCATGACTGACTTATTTTATAGCTGAAAGTTTAACTTTTGGCCACCTTTACTCATTCCTCCCACCCACATTCCCACTCCACCCCCTTACTGTCCCACCTCTGGCCAGTCTGTTCTCTGTATGTGTGAGCTCAGTTTTGTGGTTTTTTTGTTTTTGCTTTGGAATCCACATGTTAGTGAGATCATACAGTATTTGCCTTTCCCTGTCTAACTCATTTCTCTTGGCATAATGTCCTCAAGGTTCATCCATGCTGTTGCAAATGGCACGGTTTCATTCTTTTTATGGCCAAGTAATATTCTGCCGTGTATCTATCTATAGATAGATAGGGGTAGATAGATAGAGACCACATTTTCTTTATCCATCTGTTGATGGACACTTAGGTTGTTTTCACATCTTGACTATTGTGAATAATACGGTAATGAATATGAGGGTGCATGAAGTTTTTAATAATTTTGAGTTCTTTTTTTAATTAAAAAAAAACTTTTGGCCTTGCCCTGTGGTGTGTGGGATCTTGGTTCTCTGACCAGGGGTTGGGCCTGAGCCCCCTGCTTTTTAAAATTTTTTTAAATTTGTTTTTGGCTGCATAGTGTCTTAGTTGTGGCCCCTGGGGTTCTCTAATTATGGCATGCAGGCTTAGTTGCCCTGTGGCATTGTTCCCAGACCAGGGATCGAACCCTCATCCCCTGCAGTGGTGGGCAGTCTTAACCACTGGACCATCAGAGAGGTCCCTTTGAGTTTCTGTGTTGTAACTGAAGTCCCATGAGACAAGGAAGCATGTCCCAGCGGCTTGGGGCCTTGTCTCACATGCCACACTGTCTTCTGCCACCTCCCTAAGATGTGGTTTTGGCTGCCCACTCCTCTGACTAACTGTGTCCTGAGCTCTCCCAACTCCCTTTCTTACCTCTGCCCAGAAATCACTGCCCCTTTCAGCCCTGGTTGGAGGGTTCTGGGCACATAGGCCCTGCTGTGTCTCGGGATAGGGGATGGGGACAGCCATCTCTCCCCTGGGCTGGTATCATGGGCCACTCAGCTCGGGCAGGGCTCTTGCTCTCCCTGATCCATGTACCTAGCACATCCCCCTTAGGATCACCTGTCTGCCAGGGGCCGGAGCACAGGCCCACAGGCAGGGAGATGCGTGGCTCTCCATGCTGATCCCGCAGCTATGGTGGGAGGGGAATCAGACAACCAGTGATGTGTGAGCACCCAGTTGAGGAGAGCAGGTTGGCTGGATGCCTGTGAGCATCTGCCATCAATATCCGCAAGCCTGAGGGACCAATAACACTAAACAGAAAGCAAAGCATCGTGGCATATAGATGATATTTGCAAAGCAGAAATAGAGACACAGACGTAGAAAACAAATGTATGGATACCAAGGAGGGGAAGGCAGGGATGGGATGAATTGGGACTGACATATATACACGACTTTTAAAAATTATTATTTATTTATTGCTGCATTGGGTCTTTGTTGCTGCCTGGACTTTCTCCAGTTACAGCAAGCGAGGGCTACCCTCTGGTTGTGGTGCACGGGCTTCTCACTGTGGTGGCTTCTCTTGTTGCAGAGCATGGGCTCTAGGCATGGGCTTTAGTAGTTGTGGTTCCCAGGCCCTCGGGCACAGGCTCAGTAGCTGTGGCACACTGGCTTAGTTGCTCCGACACATGTGAGATCTTCCTGGATCAAGGGTCAGACCCTCGTCTCCTGCATTGTCAGGTAGATTCGTTACCACTGAGCCACCAGGGAAGCCCAACATCCGTATACTATTGATGCTGTTGTTCAGTTGCCCAGTCATGTCTGACCGTTTGTGACCCCATGGACTGCAGCACACCAGGCCTTCCTGTCCCTCACCATCTTCCAAAGTCTGCCCAAGTTCATCAAGCACATTGCACTGGTGATGCCATCCAGCCATCTCATCCTCTAACGCTACTGATACTATGTATAAAATAGATAACTAATGAGAACCTGCTGTATAGCATAGGGAACTCTACTTAATGCATTTGTGATGACCAGATTGTGAAGGAAATCCAAAAAAGAGGGGATATATGTTAACATACAGCTGATTCACTTTCCTGTACAACAGAAACTAACACTATATTGTAAAGTAATTACACTCCAATGTTTAAAGGAGAAAAATAAGCACCATGACAGGTCAAGAAAGAGCTTTCAGCAGAAAAGACAAACTTTAGATTTTAGTACCTTTAATGATACTGTTTCCTTTTTTTGGAACAAGGGCTGCTATATTTTCCTTTTGTACTGAGCTCACAGGGCTTCCCATGTGGCACAGTGGTAAAGAATCTGCCTGCCGATGCAGGAGACACAAGACATGCCGGTTCAATTCCTGGGCTGGGAAGATCCCATGGAGGAGGAAACAGCAACTCAATCCAGTATTCTTGCCTGGGAAATCCCATGGACAGAGGAGCCTGGTGGACTATAGTACATATTGTCGCAAAGAGTTGGACACAACTGAGTACTCGAGCACACACACACACACACACACACACACACACACACACTGAGCCCACAAAACATGCATCCAGTCCTGACCCAAAGCAGCACCTGGGATGTCTTGCTGGGGCCATGCAGATAGTTTCTGGGGGCCACTGGAGGATGTTTGCTGGAGGCTCCAGGGAAGCATCAAGGTAGATGGAGTCACTGCTTTGGGATTCAGAGTCAGATGAGATTTTAGACCTACAGGGCTGGGGCGAGGCAACCTCAAGAAAAGGAGCAGAGGTGGAAACTCTGGGGTCTGCTCCGGGGACTGCAAACGCATGGTCTGGCTGGAGCACTAGCCAGGAAACAGGAACCATGGGAGATGACTCAGGAAGTGGGTGGGCTCCTGGAAACTGATCCTGGAAACTGGGCTTGGCCTGTGATCACCGACAGGAAGACCCAGATAATTTCTGATGAGGGAAACAACAGGTGTGAAATGTGATGGCGGGGTTGGCAAAAGGCCTAGAAAAGGAGATCTAAGGCTGGGAAGGGGCGAGATTGGGCCTCCTGTGTTGATCATACAAGTAACAAGTTACACTTTTTTCCCAATTAAAAGAATTTATTCTTAATTTCTGGCTACGCTGAGTCTTTGTTGCTGAGAGTGGGCTTTCACTAGTTGTGGCGAGTGGAGCTACTCTATAGTTGCGGTGGGCGGGCTTCTCATTGTGGTGGTTTCTCTTGCTGCCGAGCACGGGCTCTAGGGCATGCGGGCTCAGTAGCTGCACCTCTCGGGCTTGGTTGCCCTGAGGCATGTGGGATCCTCCAGGATCAGGGATCGAACCCCCATCCCCCTCACTGGCAGGGACATCTCAACCACTGGACCAGCAGGGAAGTCTCACACTTAGAAAAAATGTGTGTCTATTTCTTTCTTTCTTAGCAGGTCTTGGTTGTGGTGTGAGGGATACAGTGGGACCTAGTTCCCTGACCAGGCATCACACCCAGGCCACCTGCATTGAGAGTGCAGAGTCTCAGTCACTGGACCACCAGGGAAGTCCCCGCAAGTTACACTTTTCTTTATACAGCCTGAGAGGTTAAGAACTGAACTGCAGCAAGTGGTAGCTCTATGAAGAGAGACTGAGACTGAAGGCAGGGTGGGGTGTTTCGAGAGTCCAGAGAGGAAAGAGGCCAGGTGCATGTTACCCAGGCCAAGAGAGAAAGATCTATTCCAAGTGTCTCCAAACTTACTGGATCACACACAATAAGATATTTTTGAGCACACGCCCTAAGATCTGTATCTTACTTATGCATAAATTATGCACTTGCACAATTCTATTCTGGTTGTTATGAAACAAAAGCAAAACCAACTTTTAAAAGGATAACTGGGAAATTCCCTGGCGGTTTAGTGGTTAGGATTCTGGTCTTTCACTGCTGGGGGCCTGGGTTTGATTCTTGGCTGGGGAACTAAGATCCCAAAAGCTGTGTGAAGCAGCCAGAAATTTAAAAATAAAGGGATAACTGAAAATGAGAATGGGCTTCCCTGGTGGCTCAATGGTAAAGAACCTGCCTGCCAGTGCAGGAGATGTGGGTTTGATCCCTGGGTCAGGAAGATCCCCTGGAGAAGGAAATAGCAACCTACTCCAGTCTGGAGCATTCCATGGACAGAGGAGCCTGGTGGACTGTATAGTCCATGGGGTCGTGAAAGAGTCGGACACGACTGAGCAACTGAACAACAACAAATGAGGATAAAAGAAGTTCTAAAGTCCTCTTTCAGCCCGGAGTGGGCTGCCGCCTTGTCTCTGTTGGAGCCCGGGAGCCTGATATTATACCTACACACTTCTTGTCTCTCTCTATGTTCCCTGTGGCAGCTCAGGACTGTCCTCCCAGATCTTCTCAAGTGGAGGGGGGGCCGGGCTTCTGGACAGTTTGTGTTTTACATGTGTATGAAGTGAGTTGTGTGCAGAGCTGCACAGAAGAGTTGGATATGGGGGCAAAAGATGCTGACTTAGTTGAGTGTTAGAGAAATTCCTGGGTGAGAAAGCCTCAGGGGATTCCCCCTAGCACCCTATGGGCAGAAACTGTGGCCATTAGGTTACTACTCGCCAGAAGTCATACAGCTCGGGCAGGAGTCGTCCCCCAGGTTTGGCTGACTCCAGAGCCCATGTCTGCCCCACCAGGCTGCACCACCTCCCCTGGTCAACTTTGGCTCAGGTCTAAGTTTCTGGAGGAGCAAGTTGTTGGGGTTTTTCTCTGTTGCCTAGGGCTGGTTGTCTGGATGAGGAAGGCCAGTGGAAGAGGCCCTGCTGGGACCCTGCCCACACTTGCCAGGAACAACCACATGCAGGCAGCCACCCCCATTCCAGGGCTTTGTCCTGGGGTTCACCAGAAGTAAAGGGGCATGGGAGGACATCTTCCCCATCCCTCTCCTCTCAGATGGGACAAGTCTGAAGTGTGGTCCCTACTCTCTCCTGGAGGACTCTTTACCACTGAGCCACCAGGGAAACCCTACAATACCTCTGTACATTTAGTCGCAAATCTGAAATAATTTGTCCTACTACATGTAATGTTTTTTGTTTCTTTTTAATATGGAGACCCTGATCATTGTTGTGTCTGGGCCTGACCTCCAGAGGGACTGGGGTGCCGTAGAAAAGCAGTGTTAAGTTAAGAGGTGTCAGTCACTGTTGCTGGCATTTCTGAGCCACTGGCCTCCGTTACGTCTTTGAGTTGGGCCTCCTTCTTTGGTAGGTGGGGCTATCTAGGCCTTGGGGATAGAATGATGCTTCCTTTCTAGTGCACCCAGCACATTTGCACGCATTCTTTTTGCATCTTGAACATTTCTGGGAAGTGCTACAATTTTGTATTTCTTTTTAAAAATATTTCTTAAACTAAGGAGTCAAGCTGCTGCATTTCCACACAATTGAAATCTATTTGCATTCAGCATAGATTGTAGGAAACCCGGTTTCTGCTGTAGCTTCCCGTGTTTGGGATGCACACCTGGGGAGGTGAGGCTTCTGGGAAGAGCCGCTGGCACTCACCAGAAGCCAGAAATTTACCCCAGAAGCTTTTGCTCAGTGTCCCCTTCTGCTCCTTGGTTGACCCGTCCCAACAAGCCAGCTCTGTGTAGACCCAACTGTTGACTTTTTAAGCCTAAGACATCTTTCCCAGCATGTCCCGCATTTAAGATACATATTTAACACCTCTTGGAAGGGTGACAGAAGGCTCAAGCTGGGTGTCCCTGAGGGCTGAGGGCCAGGAAGATCCTAGACTCCAGGAATATCAACTTCTTTCTTGTCTGAGCTGCGGCAGTTCCTCTAGGTAATGTTCCCCCCATGACTCTAGGCTTTGCTTTCCTCTCATCTGGTCCTTCCATCTGAATCCTAGTCTGAGATGATGGTGTTTAAAATCCTGGATTTGCCTTAAGGTGGCACAGTGGTAAGAAACCTGCCTGACAAGCAGGAGATGTAAGAGACGCAAGTTTGATCCCTGAATTGGGAAGATCCCCTGGAGGAGGAAACAGCAACCCACTCCAGTATTCTTGCCTCAAAAATCTCGTGGACAGAGGAGCCTGGATGGCTTCAGTCCATGGGGTTGCAAGGAGTCAAGCATGACACAGTGACTAAACACAGACACAGAATTGGGACTAAGGTGAGGCAGATGAGGAAGCCAGGGCACAGAGTTGAGGAGGCGTTCATTTCCAGGGCTGGGGTCCTCACCTGCTTTACCCCAGTCCCAGCTCTGGCTGCACAACAAATTACTCCAAAGTTGGTGGCTTCTCTTGTGGCTCAGACAGAAAAGAATCTGCCTGCAATGCGGGAGACCAGGTCTGATCCCTGGGTTGGGAAGATCCCCCTGGAGAAGGGCATGACTACCCACTCCAGTATTCTTGCCTGGAGAATTCCATAGCCAGAAGAGCCTGGCGGGCTACAGTCCATGGGGTTGCGAAGAGTCGGACGTGACCGAGTGACTAAGCATACTCACACATTTGCCTGTAGGAAAGTCTTGGTTTCACCTCTTCTATAAAGTGAGAACTCCAGCCTCTTCCTCCTAGAGTAAATGTAGGGTTAAATTAAATTTAACCTGGGAGATCCTGGGAGAGCTGTCACAGGGAGGCCTACCCTCAGAGAAGTGGGCTACCCCAGGCCGGTGACATGGGTTCACCACCTCTGTCCGTGTCTGAAATGGCGATGGTTACATTTCACTCACAAGGGAATCCTTTTTTTTTTTCCTTTTTCAAAATCTTTATTGAATTTATTACAGTACTTCTTCTGTTTATGCTCTATGTTTTTTGGCCGTGGGGCATGTGGCATCTTAGCTCCCTGGCCAGGCATTGAACCTGTACACTTTTCACTGAAAGACCAAATCTGAACCACTGGACTGCTAGGGAATTCCCTCAAAAGGGATTCTTGTGAAATGCAAATAAGAGATTCCATATAGAAAGTCCCGCCCAGTAAGTCGTGGCAATTAGTTCCCCGTTGCTGACAATTGCTCAAGAAGCCTCTCTTGTCCCATCTAACCCCAGAACTATGTGAACCATGACATTTGTGAGACAACCATTCATAGGAAAACTAATGGGTACTGAGGACCAAACTAGTGTGAAGGACTGGGGATCAGAGATGGAGGTGAGAGATGAGACACTATGGCATCTCTAAGGAGCTGGCAGACAGACCAGAGGAGAAAGACAGACTGGTCCTCACCATCAACAAATGCTAGGAGAAGGTGTGCAAAACGTAGTGTGGTATTGCAGGATGGCGGGACCCTCTGCCAGGGCCCAAGAGCAGGCGCTTATCTAACACTCAGAAATGAATTGTTTGAGGAGACATGTGTGCTGACAAAGCAGAGGCATTATTGGGAAGAAGCGCCCAGACTGAGAACAGCATGGTAAAGGGACCCAGAAAGACTACTCTGCCGTGTGGCTCGCAGTCTCAGTTTTATAGTAACGGGGTTAGTTTCTGGGTTATCTCTGGCCAATCATTCTGACTCAGAGTCCTTCCTTGTGGTGAACGCATGGCTCAGCCAAGATAGATTTCAGTGGAAAAGATTCTGGGAGGCTGGTAGGACATATGGGCTGGTGTCTTCTCTCCTTTGGACCTTCTCCACACTCCAGGTGTTTGGGAAGAGAGTGATGAGGATACCTGAGCAGGAAGTCACCTGGAGATGTGCAGGGAAGCTGGGCGGCTTGAAACATAAGACATGAGGTGAGGCTGGAGAAGCGCCAGGGTTTGGCTTTTGTTCCAGCATCACTGATGGAACATCAGAGGCCCTGCCTTTCACCATTCTCTCTCTATCTAGTGTCTGGGAGCCGCCACCCTGAGAAGAAAGAGTAAAGCAAGACTTGAAGGGGACAGAGAGACAGGGGCAGGGGTAGGCTTGATACTTCTTGATAAAGAGCAATCAGAGAACTCCTCTTTGATAAGGTGACATCAAAAGTAAAGGAGCGTGTGACAATCTGGGAGAAATTGTGCTAGAAAGAAGGAGCAAGAAAATGAAAAAAACCCTAAGACAAGAATGTGCTCAGTGCATCCAACATGGGCCAGTGAAGTTGAAGCAGGGTGATGTGGAGAGGAAGGAAGAGATGAGGTCAGTGGGTTGGTGGAGACCAGATAATATAAGGCCTGTGGGCCATTGTAAGGACTTGGGCTTTTTTCGGGGGGTGGTGCTGAGTGGCATGTGGGACCTTAGTTCCCCAACTGGGGATTGAACCCACACCCCCTCCATTGGGACTGAGGAGTTTTAAACTCTGGACCACCAGGGAAGTCCCAGAACTTGGGCTTTTGTTTCATATGAGATGAGAAGCCACAGGAGGGTTTTGAGCAAAGGAGTAATTTGATCTGACTTGAGCTTTAAAAGGTTTTCTCTGGTTCTTTGAGTGGATGGTGAAGATGAGGGCAGGGACAGGGAGACCAGGTAGGAGGCTACAGCAATAATTCGGGTGAGAGACGGTCGTGGCTTGGACCATGTTAGAAGCAGTGAAAAAGAAGCACTGGGTTCTGATGTATTTTGAAGGTAAGCCAACATGATTTAGTAATTATTGTATGTAGGGCATGAGAAGAAGTGAGGAATCAAGAATAACTTTCAAGGCTTATTTCACCTGAGCATTGATTCGCCTGGGATTGTCCTTTTCAAGGATGAAGAAAGTCAGGAGCAACACTTTGGAGGGATAGGAGATGGTAAATTTGGAATGTCCATTCGACATCCAAGTGGAGAGGTCACATTGTAAGTTGGAGATAGAAGTTTGGAATTTGAGGGAGAGGTTTGGGCTGGAGATCTAACTCTGGGAGTCATTCAATCCCTGAGAACTGGATGAGGCAGAAAGGAGTGGGAAGGGCCAAGGCCTGAATCCTGGTACATCCCAGTGTTTAGAGTCAGAGAGATGTGAAGAATTGGCAATGAGGTTGAAGAAAATCCGGCGGGGGAGGGTGCGTGTCCACACCCGGAGTGTGTCAGGAGGGTCGGGTGAGCTGCTCCATCGAAAGGTCAAACAAGATGAGGTCAGGTTAGATTAGATTAATGTTGCCCATTAGATTTGGCAACAGAACGTCCTCAGAGGTCTTGACACAAGCTCTTCAGGGGAGTGAGGTAGCAAAGCCAATAACGTTAGAGTACCAGCAGGAGGGGAGAAGAGGAATTGGGATAGTAAATGGATAATTGTGTTAGGGGAAGCAGAGAAAGGAAACAATGGGAAGTGGGATGAGAGAGAAAGGGAGAGACCTCTGTGTTGCTTTGTTTCTCCATCTTGTCCCTGAAGAGGCCAGCTGTGCTCAGATTCTGCCAGGCACATCAACAGAGGATGTGGGTGTGGGCAGGAAATTCTGTGATGATGAGCTGTGAAGTCTAGGTTGGGTCAGAAGGGGAAAGAGGCAAGGAAGGGGCTAGTTATCAGTGAAAACATGGTTGAGTCAGAGATTGTAGGTCTCAGCTGGAAGAAGAGTTATTGGAATCTAAGAGAAGGAGTGAGCTAGAAAGACAGGGTGTGGTGGCTGGAGAGCGGGCCGCCAGCAGTGAAGATAAGGAAGAGCTGTAGTCAGTGGTGGTGACAGGTTCCAGGGTATGAAGGTGGGAGGGAGTGCTAGGGTTGGAGGTGTCAAGGTCAGGAGCAGAGAGTAGGTCATGACCTGAAAGGACACTGCATGTCTGTGCCCCCTCAGTTCTTTTCTTTAAGATTTATTTACTTTTATTTTATTTATTTACAACTGCACTGGGTCTTTGTTGCTGCACATGGGCCTTCCGCAGTTGTAGCCAGTGGGGGTTCCTCTCTAGTGGTGGTGCTTGGGCTTCTCACTACGGTGGCTTCTCTTGTGGAGCATGAGCTCAGGCACTTGGGCTTCAGTAGTAGTGGAACATGGGTTTAGTTGCCCCAAGGCATGTGGAATCTTCCAGGACCAGGTAGCTCTATCTAGTTCCCTAAGACTGAAAGGTGGATTCTTTACCACTGGACCACCAGGGAAGCTCTCCCTTAAATTCTTACGTAGAAACCTAGTCCCCAAGGTGATGGTGTTAGGAGGTGGGCTTTGGGGAGGTGATTAGGTCATGAGACTGGAGCCATCATGCTTGGGTTTAGTGTCCTTGTAAAGAAGACCCAGAGCATTCCCTTGCACCTTCCACGAGGTGAGGACACAACAGAAAGATGGCCTGGTTCTAGGAACCAGGAAGTGGGTTATCATCTGTGTGTGGCTGGATGGTTTGACTTCCCAGTGTCCAGAAATGTGAGAAATAAATTTCTGTTGTTTATAAGCCACTCAGTCTGTGGTCCTGTTACATCAACCCAGACAGATGAAGTCACTGGGATATGGAGAGGATCTTCTCTGTGGGTGCTGAAATCATCATGAGATAAATAAAAGTAACGCAGGAGACGGAACTTCCTTGGTGTGGTTAAGGGGCTTTCCAGGTGGCACTCATGGTAAAGAACCCACCTGCCAACGCAGGAGACTTAAGAGACACAGATACGATCCCTGAGTCAGGAACATCCCCGGGAGGGAGGTCATGGCAACACGCTCCAGTATTCTTGCCTGGAGAATCCCATGGACAGAGGAGCCTGGTGGGTTACAATCCATAGGATCACAAACAGTTGGACATGATTGAAGCGACTTAGCAGGCAGGCCAGTGATTAAAATTCCCAAAGCAGGGGGCTGGGGTTCGATCCCTGGTCAGGGAACTAGATTCCACATGCTACACCCAAAGATCCTGCGTGCTGCAACTTGGATTTGGCACAGACAAAAACAAAAGAGAAAGCAAAGAAAAGCAGTGCTGGAGAGAGTGAGTGTGAACTCAAAATCCTCATGGAGCCTGGGGTCAGCACGCGCTGGCAACAAGCAAAGGGGTCAGCAGTGAGCTTTGATGAGATTCAAAGGGAGATTTAACTGGCTGGTTTTTTAGGAAGGAAGGAGGGAGAATGGTTTGGAAGCAGCATTGAGGAGCTAAGATGACATTGACCTTCCCTCCCCCGAGACCTGAGGTCTGAAAGCTGGAAAGCGAACAGAACTTTACTGGCTGCAGGAAACTAACAGCCTCTCAAGGAGCATTTTCTGAGCCTCTGACTCAGTTTTCTATATCTCATTTTCACATCATCTAAATTGCTTGAGCGGTAGTACTTTGTGAACACACATGTGATGCTGACATCGGAAATCTCACCCCAAACAACAATTACCCCTTCACATAACATTAGGACGGTTTTTCTCCTGCATCTACCCAGAAGGTATATATATAGCTGTCATCTTCAGAGCTCGTATTTTTAAATGACCTTTAAAAACCTTGTTTATGAAAACACACCACTCTTTTTGTGGTGAGTTCTTATCCCCAGGGAGACTCACTCTATTTGTGTTTAAAGTTTTTTTGCCTTTTTTTTTTTCACCAGTGTCATCAAAATACCTTTATAAACAGACAAACTAACACTGGTTGAGGTCATTTCAGGCTAAAGCAGCCTCTCCAGACAGTTGTCATCACTTAAGCAGAGGAAGGAAGAAAGGAAGGAGAGAGGGAGGGAGAAAAAAAAGAGGGAAGGAAGAGGGTATGAAGGAAGGGGTAGGAAGGAAGGAAGGCAGCATACAAGGAAGGACGCCAAAGCAAGACTCCTTGGAGTTAGTCTTTTCTGGGAAATCGTTTTCAGACAAAAACATCCTTGCCTTATATTCATCCATCTTTGGTGCTCATTTTTATAGGCTCAGGGTCTAGAACAGTGCCTGTCTGAAGCATGAATTATTATTATTGGTGCAGTGGTAAAGAATCTACCTGCCAAAGCAGGAGACGCAGGAGACATGGATTTGATCCCTGGGTCAGGAAGGTCCCCTGAAGTAAGGAAATGACAATCCACTCCAGTATTCTAGCCTGGAAAATTTCAGGGACAGAGCAGCTTGGTGGGCTACAGTCCATGGAGTCACAAAGAGTTGGACATAACTGAACACACGGCACAATAATATTGCCTCCTAGCAAGGATTCCTTCTTGGCCCTTAGGACCTTGTGCCTATGGTCCTGAGAGAACCATCTTCTCCCCAACGCCCACCCCATGCCCTATGTCTGTTCAGTTGCTGAGTTCTAACTTGCTTCTTTTCTCCTCCAACATGTGTGTTCAGAAGTTCTTTGGCTTTTATTAAATGCAACTCTCCTGTTAATCCATTACAGAACTCCATCTTGCGGCAATCACACGCTGGCTCTTGATCCCGCTGGGCAGAGGGCCAGGTTTGGAAGAAAGTTCTCCCCGTCAGTGATGAAGTATGGTTAAAAGGTGAGATATTCACTGCCGGATGCAAAAACTCCAGAGTGTTTTCCATCTGCATCGAGGAACTTGGTGATGGAGTTTAGAGGCCATCTCAACTGGGAGGGATGAAAGGCAGGAGCTATAATAGAAAGATATAAATAGGGCTTCTGGTGGCTCAGTGGTAAAGAATCCACCTGCCAATGCAGGAGACATAGGTTCGAACCCTGGTCCGGGAAGATCCCACAGGTGGCAGAGCAGCTAAGCCCATGCGCCACAGCTACTGAGCCCACACCCCATAAAGCCCATGCTTCACAACAAGAGAGAAGCCAGTGCACTGCAGCTAAAGAGTTGACTGCCTCTGCTTGCAGCAACTATAGAAAAGCAATAGAGACCCAGCTATAAATAAATAAACAAATGATTTTTTTTTAAAAAAGAAAGATGTCAATAAAACATAACTGAGGGCAGTCAGAGAAGCTGGGTGTGGACAGGAGGAGGAGAAAATAAACAGTGTCACTAAAAGCCTCTCCAATCTTCTATGCCCCTAACCACCCTCTCTCTCCAGGAAGCCTATCAGTGAAAATTCAATGAACTATCAAGTTAAGAAGGAAAAAAGGGAAAGACTTCCCAAGCAGTCCAGTGGTTAAGACTCTGTTCTTTCATTGCAGGGAGAGTAGGTTTGACCCCTGGTGGGGGAACGAAGATCCCACGTGCCACACTCAGTGTTACCAAAATATGGGGGCCAAAAAAAAAAAAAAAGAGAATTTTAGTTGAGCCAAACAGGATTATAACCTAGGAAGCAGTTTCTCAGAAAGCTCTGAGAACTGTTCCACTTGTTAGAAGTCAAAGGCACAATCATATACATCTTTGAGTCAAAGCATCACACATTAAAATGACATATTGCTATTTTACATAAAGTTCATCAAGGATACATAGTCCAAGTAGGTAGGTACAAAGCAAGCAGCAAGTCACCTTGCTGCTCATGACCTGCTACAGAGCTGGGAAAGAACCCTCTTTTAAGAAGTAAACCACTGTTGTGATGGCCTAGAGGAGTGGGATGGGGTTGGGGGTGGGAGGGAGGCTCAAGAGGAAGGGGAGACATATGCATACCTATGGGTGATGCATGTGGATGTCTGACAGAAACCAACACAATAGTGTAACTATCTTTCAACAAAAAAATGAATAAAGTATAAAAATAATGAATATAACAAAAAAAGAAGTTATATGGCTAACATCAGAAGAAGGGAAAAAAAGGATCTTGTAAGTTGGATCAGGGCCCCCATCTTTGAGGAGTTCTGGTTAATGGGTAATGCAGTTACACACTGAAGATTAGGGGGAGACGGGGCCCAAACACACAGAAAATTTGATATTTAATTTTTTCATTGTCCTATCTTAAAAATATAAATTTTATTTCAGCAAGCAATTGGAGTAGAGTTGGCTTTGAGAGTTCTGAGACTGCACATTCTGATAACACATAATGAGTTTCTGAACAGTGAAAGTGAAAATGTCAGTCGCTCAGTTTTGCTCAACTGTCTGCGACCTCATGGACTATAGCCCATCAGGCTCCTCTGTCCATGGAATTCTCCAGGCAAGAATACTGGAGTGGTTGCCCTTCTCTTCTCCAGGGGATCTTCCCAAGCCAAGGATTGAATCCAGGGCTCCCACATCACACAGGCAGATTCTTTACCATCTGAGCCACCAGGGATGCCCCAAATCATATTGAGGCGGTTGTCGTCAAGGAAATATATGGCTCATTTTGGAGCCTCCTGTGGGGTTGAGCAGCTTTGTTTGGTTCCATGAAGCACTGTTTCAACCATGAGGGCACAGGACTATGGCTTGGGGAAGAGTCCTCACAAGCTATCCCTTTGGCTCTTGAGTGTATGATACAATCCTCATTTGATGACCAAAGTGCTTATGTTCTCCAGCAAGGTGAAGAGGAGAAACTTTCAGAGTGAGGCTCTACAAGCACTTTTGAGGATGCCCTAGGAAACATCAATCAATAATAATGATGCGAAGGGACTTTCCTGGTGGTCCAGTGGTTAAGAATCTGCTTTCCAATGCCCGGGACATGGGATGAATCCCTGGTCAGAGAACCAAGATTCCGCATGCCTCGGAGTAACAGGAGAAGCCCCCGTGCTGCAACAAAGAGCACTCATGTTGCAATGAAAATCCAGTGGAGCCAAAAATTAAAAAAATTATAAAAATGAAAAATCAGTAATAATAGGGTTGGAGAGGCAAGTGTTCTTCCCATCTCTACACCTGTTTTCCTGGAGTCTGGGAATTCCTGAGACCTCCACAATGCACTCAAGGCTGAAAGTGAAAAAAAGTGTTAGTCACTCAGTTGTGTCCAACTCTTTGTGGCCCTATGGACTGTAGCCTGCCAGGCTCTTCTGCCCATGGGATTTCCCAGGCAAGAATATTGGAGAGGGTTGCCATTTCCTTCTCCAGGGGAATCTTCCCGACCCAGGGATCAAACCCATGTGTCCTGCTTGGCAGGCAGATTCTTTAACACTGAGTGGAGACAAATACAACTTTAGCATAAAAAAGTAGAGAAGAAATGCTGGCAGGAGGTTTACTCTTTGTATAATAGATTGAACATCTAATGCTATAGATGTACCACCACAAAGTTGATCCTTACAAAACCTAGTCAAACCCACCATCCCTTACCTCTCCTTGTCCATTAACCAGCCATGGAACCAAACATGGCTGGGAAGGACCTGCCATCCATACTGGAGGCCAGGCGCAGTGGGAAGCATGTAAAAAGGGCCCAGGGGCTGGAGGTGTGGGGAGAGTAAGAAGCAGGGACTCCAAAGGAAAGAGAAGGTATGCTTGTGGCCACATCAAGTGCTCTGAGTTTTCCACGTTGGGACACCTTTTCCATAGGGACACATTGAATGGGATGGAGGGGTCACAGCAAACCCTGATACTCTGTGGCTTCTCTGGGAGACACCTGAAGCCAGGGATCCTGGGAGCCCCTGGCATGATGGAGGCCAGGTGGAAAGATGGTTTGGTCTGTGCCCTGGGCCACCACCCCCTTCACAGCAAGAGCCCGAGTTGGGGTTACTCTGACCTTGTTGACTGCCTGCTGGGTGCCAGGTACTCTCACACACATTGTTCCCCTAGCTGAAAGAAGCCACATCCCCCGGCCAAGTTTCCATGGCAAGTGACATAACAGGGCAGCGGCTGAATTCAGGCTGATGTGTGCACCACAGATGAAGCCTTCTTTCTTTCTTCCTTCCCTCCCTGCCTCCCTTCTTTCCTTCTTCTCTTCCTTCCTTCCTTCCTTCTTTCACAGACTGAGGCCCACCTCTGAGACCCTGTCACACCCGCCAAGTCCTCCAGTGCAGCTGCTTTCCTGCCTAGCTTACACGTGTGGAGTGTGAATCCATTTCACACCCCTCGGATTTGTTCCACGCTGCCAAACACACCACACCCATTGTGTTCACTTTGGCATTCTGTTGAAGGCAAAAAAAAAAAAAACTATGTTGGATGAAAGCTGGGAGAATAACCAAAAAAAAAAAAAACCAACCACATTCTTGATGCAATTTCTTCTTTTCATCCTATTTCCTCCTTGGCAAAGATCCTGAGCGCAGATCAGCGGTCCCGCTTTGGGAAAAGCAAGATTACAGATGCTGTCCACACATATGTGCTCTCATTTGTTCCCTTCTCAAACCTTGTTGTGCCAATGAGGCACCTGCAGAGCCTGCTAAAACACACTGCTGGCCCCCCACCTCCAAACTGAAGTTTCAATAGGTTTGGGTTGGTGAGGAAGAATCATCATTTCTTTTTTTTTTTTTTGGTTGCACTGTGAGGCATGTGGAATCTTGGTTCTGTGACCAGTGATGGAACCCGTGCCCCCTGCAGTGGAAGCTGAGTCCTAACAACTGGACCACCAACGAATCCCTAGAATCATAATTTCTGACAAGCTCCCAGATGTATATAATGGGGTTCAGGATGTGCATACATATTCATTCACTAAGTCGTGTCTGACTCTTTGCCACCTCATTGACTGTAGCCTTCCAGACTCCTCCATTCATGGGATTTCCCAGGCAAGAATACTGGAGTGGGTTGCCATTTCCTTTTCCAGGAGATCTTCCAAATCCAGGGATTGAACCCAAATCTCCTGCTTTGCAAGTGGACTCTTTACCACTGAGCTACCTGGGTTCAGGACATACTAGCCAAAAATATGGTACTTTGACATGTTGAATATCTTAAACTGAGTCTGAGAAAATGGCAGAAACAGGCAGGCCATTCTGATCACTGCCCACTTCTTGCTTGAAACAAGTCATGAAATTCCCATGTGAAAGGTCCCCAGGAAGAAGGAATATATTCTCATCACCAGAGACAGGGAACCGGGGCAAAGAAATCACTGTTAAACCAACCCTTATCTTCCTAGCCAATTCTTCACCACTTACTGCCCCTAGCCCCAATGTCTCTTTGTTTTGTCAAGTCTTCACAAATTATTTCTTTGTCTAAGGACTTAGAAGTTCTTGCTCTGGTCACATCTTTGTGTCTTCATTCTCTTGTGAAGGCTCCATGTGCATGTAAAAGTTCAATAAGTTTTGTATGAATTTAATCTCCTATAAATCTGTCTTTGTTCACTTAATTTCCAGATCCACTCAGGGTGGACCCTAAGAGGGTTGAGGGAAACTTTCTCCTCGTCCACACATTGGCTCTCAGTCGGCAGGTTTACTGAGTGGCCGTGCCTTAGGTGGATTATAAGTGGGCCCTCTTGCATCCTGGCTGGATTTCTCTGCCACTGCCGGGAGAAGGAATAATTTTCTAGATTGTCTTGAGGGCTCCTGGGAAATGTGGTTCCTTAGGGTGTTACTCTCACCCAGGAATATCAGTCTGCTTTCACCTTTCTTTTCTTCAAACAAACTTGCTGAACAATCATTTTGCTGAGACCATACCTAAAAAGGTTTGTTAGAAAACAATAGCTGTGTGTGACCCAGATCTTAAGACTTGAGGTTGGACATGCACATTAGTTTCCTTATTACTAAAGTACAAAAAATTCAACTAGCTAACTGTTAGGATTAAAGTCACAAATAGTAAGTGAAGCACCAGAGCCCAAATCTGGCTTCTCAGAATCTCAGAACAGTGCATGTATTAGTAACAACATTATTAGTGGTTCCCATGGACTGAGTCCAGGCACTGTGCTAACTGCTTCACAGACAATATTCCATTTAAACCTCACAATACCACAAGGAGGAAGATATTAGTCTTCCAGCACCTTTGCGGAAGCTCAGGCTGCGAGATGAAATAACTTGCCCGTGGTCTCAGAGCCAGGGGACCCGCCCACAATAAGGTTGTTACCACCTCATGAATTCTATCAGTGGCAGAAAATAGAAGCTAAACATCAAAGTCAAGTTCAAGTCAAAAATACAGGATCCTGACATTTTTTGAATCAAGATACAGATTTCCTGGGATTCACTTCTTGCCACGTGGTGTCTCAGGTCCTAAGGAGGCTGTAAACCCTGCCTGTGTGCTCACCACCCCTCGAAGCAGAAATATGCCTTTCCCCTTGCAGTTAGTGCCATTAAAGACAGATGGCAGTGGGGAGACTTGGGATGCAGTACTGAGTTTGCTTGGAGAAAGCAATGGCACCCCACTCCAGTACTCTTGCCTGGAAAACCCCATGGACGGAGGAACCTGGTAGGCTGCAGTCCATGGGGTCGCGAAGAGTCAGACACGACTGAGCGACTTTACTTTCACTTTTCACTTTCATGCATTGGAGAAGGAAATGGCAACCCACTCCAGTGTTCTTGCCTGGAGAATCCCAGGGATGGCGGAGCCTGGTGGGCTGCCGTTTATGGGGTCACACAGAGTCGGACACAACTGAAGCGACTTAGCAGTAGCAGCAACTGACTTTGCTGGGCTTTCCAGGTGGCTTAGTGGTAAAGAATCTGCCTGCAATGCAGGAGACATAGGAGATATGGGTTTGATCCCTGGGTTGGGAAGATCCCCTGGAAGAGGGCTTGGCAACCCACTCCAGTATTCTTGCCTGGAGAATTCCATGGACACAGGAGACTGGTGGGCTACAGTCCATGGGGTTGCAAAGAGTTGAACATGACTGAAGCAACTTAGCGCACGCACACACAGACACACAGACACACTGCCTTTGCTCTCACAGAGCTGTGAGGGCATGGGCCAGCCATTCCCCTGGTCTGGACCTGTTCCCTTTCTGGTACACGGGCATCTAAGGTCCCTTCGGTGCTAACATGTCTGCACTCTACTACTTTTTCCTTAGGGCTTAGGAACCAAGTTGGGTTCCAGAACTTTCTCACATTGCCCTGGAACCTCCAGGGTTCCAGCAATAAACCAGGTCTTAGAAGACTACTTAGATATCTGTAATTCTCCTCCAGCTAGCAGAGAAGGGGCCTCTGCATTAATGAAAAATTTAAAAATCTAGATTTAAATATAAAAATTTCTAAGAAAACACAAATTACCAAAATCTATACAAGGTGACATAGAAAACTTGAATAGACCAATAAACACAGAGGAAATTAGAATTGTTGTCAAAGTTTTTTCCCTTAAAAAATAAACCTCAACAGACTAAGATGGTTTTATTGGTGAATTACATCTAATTCTCAAGGATCTGATCATTTCTACAAAGCATAACTTTTTCCAGAGTCTAGAAATGAACAAGACTTCACACCAAGCTGGAAAAGGTAGCGTGTGTGTGTCAGCTGGGGCTCTGGGAAGCAGATGCTGACTGGAATTGGGTGTGCAGTTTTAGGGCAAGTAACAGCTGTGAAAGGGAAAGGGCAGAATCCAAACTGGGCAGGGAAAGCTGTCAGACCAAGAGGTAGATCTGACCAAGTCTTTGCTAGCCTAACAAGAAGCTCCAGAGCAAAGACTGCATTAGAGCAGGGGTCCCCAACCTCTAGGACCTAATGCCTGGTGGTCTGAGGTGGAGCTGATGTAATGATAATAGAAATAAAATGCATAATAAATGTAATACCCTTGAATCATCCCAAAACTATCCCACCAACCCAACCCACCCCCACATCCCAGTGCATGGAGAGATTGTTTTCCACAAAATCAGTCCCTGGTGCCAAAAATGTTGGGGACTGCTGCCTTAGAGGATCCTACAGAAATGGCCAGGCACCTGTACCTTTTTTAGTCTTGCTTAGTCATTACCTGGAAGCACCCTGAGAAAAGCGTGACCTTGGTTCACAATATCCCGTTAAGGAAAGAAGGAAGGGTGGAAGGGAGGATAGAAGCAAGGGAGGTAAGAAGGAAACTAATCATACTAAACACTTAGAGGCAAAAATTCTCAACAGACCATTAGCCAAGGAAATCCAATGGTATTTTAAAAGGATTATACGTAAATAATCCAAAAATGATTTTAAGCAAGAACAATTAATTTGCTATAGGAATAGATTAAAAGGGAGCAAATGTATTCCCATTAAAATAAATGTTTTGATAAATGAATTGGATAACATAGACGCCTATTTGTAAGTAAGAACATAAAATTCTTGGGAAGCTGAGGTAGAAGGAACTTTTCTTACCCTGATAAAGCCTAACTACCAAAAACTGTTTGTAATTACCCTATTTGATGATGAAAAATCAGACATTCCAGAAAAATCAGGAAGGAGACAAAGTTGACCATGCTCATCATCACTATTTAACAGTCTAGTGGTGACACTAACCAATTCAATAAGGGGAAATTTTTCATTTAAATCGCCATTCATTGTTCTGAAGTTGATTGTGATGATAGTTGCCCAACTCTGTGAATATACTAAACATACGTTGAATTATACCCCTTAAATAGGCAAATTGTGTGGTATGTGAATTATATCCCTCAAAGCTGTTAAGAATCAATATTTTCTCTACAACAAGATTTTACTACTTAGAAGATACTTCTCTACTTAGAAAATCAAAGAGAATAAACCTAAAAACTAGTAGCCAATTTCAGCGGCTCACAGGTAAAGAATCGTCCTGCAATGCAGGAGACACAGGAGACACAGGTTGGATCCCTGGGTCAGGAAGAGCCCCTGGAGAAGGACATGGCAACCCACTCCAGCACTCTTGCTTGGGAAATCCCATGGACAGAGGAGAATGATGGCCTACAGTTCATGGGGCTGCAAAGAGTTGGACATGACTGAATACTCCACACCACAGCCCATTTCAAAGCAACACAGAAAACGAATCCTATTTACTACACACAAAACTAATAGACCCAATAAGAAATGTGCAAGACTTAAATTTAAAAACAATATGGGTCTTCCCTTGTGGTCTAGTGGCTAAGACTGCACTCCCAATGCAGGAGGCCTGGGTTCCATCCCTGGTCAGGGAACTAGATCTTGCATGACTCAACTAAAACCTGGCACAGTCAAATAAACAAATGAAAATATAACAAAGTAACTCTCAAAAATAGATAAAAACAATACAATTTTTACTGCTGGAAACAAACTGAGGTGTAGAGCATTTTCCCTGTGTGCCCCTCCCCCACATTCAGGAATGGCTAGGAGGGAAATTCTTTTTAGAAGTGCCTCTGGACCTCACAGGGACCGTGAAGCATGTGGCTAATGAACTACTTTAAACACCTGGCACAAAGTCTGGGAAATAGCATTTAACACATGTTAATTATTTTTCCAGATTCCATGCATGGCTAGAACTCAGGGTCACAGAAATCAAAAGTTGAATTTGATCCAATGGTGTTAGTGAATTGGCTGGACTGACAGAAATGCTCAGGAAGGAGTGTCACATTTCTCTGAACTAAATATGCCACTGAGATGAGGGGAGCTGACTGGAGGTAGGGCTTTCCTGGTAGCTCAGCTGGTAAAGAATTCACCTGCAAGGCAGGAGACCCTGGTTTGATTTCTGGGTCAGGAAGATCCACTGGAGAAGGGATAGGCTACCCACTCCAGTATTCTTGGGCTTCCCTGGTAAGAGATAGGAAGAGATTGGAGGTGAGAGCTCATAGGAAAATGAGCCATTCTAGTTTAGAAACAAGACTGACTCAGTGTGTGTGTGCAGGTGGGGAGAGCAGATCATGAGACCATGGGGCACCCTCAAGTCCATCCCAAACACCCCAAATCAGTGACCTACTCCAGTCCCCTCTGCATGGAGCATTAAGCTCAAATTCCTCTCTAGCTGTAATCTGGCCCCACTGGACAATGCCAGTGCTTAGCTTGACTTTTTTTTTTTAGTCACTTTGTTCTCCTTCCCCCACTACACCGCCCCCCCCAGCCCGACGTCCAGCACCTGCAGTTCACTCTCAGAAGGCCATCCTGAGGCTATGGAGAGCTGAACCTGCCTGGGAATTTACTTTCCCCTAACAATTAACAGAGTGCTACAGCTGACCTCTGTTCCAGTAGGTTGGGGTCTGAATTAATTAGGATAATGTACTGGTGGCTCTGACTGTAAAGAATCTGCCTGTAAGGCAGGAGATCTGGATTTGATACCTGGGTCAGGAAGATCCCCTGGAGAGGGAAATGGCAACCCACTCCAGTATTCTTGCCTGGAGAATCCCACCGACCAAGGAGCCTGGTAGGCTGCAGTCCATGGGGTTGCAGAGTCAGAAATGACTGAACGACTAACACTTCCACTTTTTCAAGATGCTGTAACAAAAAACGTAGAGTGTCTCAAGGATGAACACAGCTTATTTTTCAGATAACGTCTAAAGTGGGTATCCCTGGGACTTCCCTGGTGGTCCAGTGGTTCAGTTCAGTTCAGTTCAGTCGCTCAGTCACGTCCGACTCTTTGCGACCCCATGAATCGCAGCACGCCAGGTCTGCCTGTCTATCGCCAACTCCCGGAGTTCACTCAGACTCACATCCATTGAGTCAGTGATGCCATCCAGTCATCTCATCCTCTGTCATCCCCTTCTCCTCCTGGCCCCAATCCCTCCCAGCATCAGAGTCTTTTCCAATGAGTCAACTCTTCGCATGAGGTGGCCAAAGTACTGGAGTTTCAGCTTTAGCATCATTCCTTCCAAAGAAATCCCAGGGTTGGTCTCCTTCAGAATGGACTGGTTGGATCTCCTTGCAGTCCAAGGGACTCTCAAGAGTCTTCTCCAACACCACAGTTCAAAAGCATCAATTCTTCAGCGCTCAGCCTTCTTCACAGTCCAACTCTCACATCCATACATGACCACAGGAAAAACCATAGCCTTGACTAGACGGACCTTTGTTGACAAAGCAATGTCTTTCCTTTTTAATATGCTGCCTAAGTTGCTGATAACTTACCTTCCAAGAAGTAAGCGTCTTTTAATTACATGGCTGCAGTCACCATCTGCAGTGATTTTGGAGCCCCCCAAAATAAAGTCTGACACTGTTTCCACTGTTTCCCCATCTATTTCCCATGAAGTGATGGGACCAGATGCCATGATCTTAGTTTTCTGAATGTTGAACTTTAAGCCAACTTTTTCACTCTCCTCTTTCACTTTCATCAAGAGGCTCTTTAGTTCCTCTTCAATTTCTGCCATAAGGGTGGTGTCATCTGCATATCTGAGGTTATTGATATTTCTCCCAGCAATCTTGATTCCAGCTTGTGCTTCTTCCAGCCCAGCGTTTCTCATGATGTACTCTGCATATAAGTTAAATAAGCAGGGTGATAATATACAGCCTTGACATACTCCTTTTCCTGTTTGGAACTAGTCTGTTGTTCCATGTCCAGTTCTAACTGTTGCTTCCTGACCTGCATATAGGTTTCTCAAGAGGCAAATCAGGTGGTCTGGTATTCCCATCTCTTGCAGAATTTTCCAGTTTATTGTGATCCACACAATCAAAGGCTTTGGCATAGTCAATCAAGCAGAAATAGATGTTTTTCTGGAACTCTCTTGCTTTTTTGATGATCCAGCGGATGTTGGCAATTTGATCTCTGGTTCCTCTGCCTTTTCTAAAACCAGCTTGAACATCTGGAAGTTCATGGTTCACGTACTGCTGAAGCCTGGCTTGGAGAGTTTTGAGCATTACTTTACTAGCGTGTGAGATGAGTGCAATTGTGCAGTCCAGTAGTTAAGACTCCACAATTCCAATGCGAGAGATGTGGGTTTGATTCCTGATCTAGGCCTTCCCTGGTGGCTCAGATGGTAAAGCATCTGCCTGCAATGTGTGAGACACGGGTTCAATCCCTGGGTTGGGAAGATACCCTGGAGAAGGAAATGGTTACTCACTCCAATATTCTTGCCTGGAGAATTACATGGACAGAGAAGCCTGGTGGGCTACAGTCCATGAGGTTGCAAAGAGTCAGACATGTCTGAGCAACTAACATTTTCACTGGGAATTATGATCCCACATGCCACAGGCCTGACCAAAAAAAAAAAAAGAAGAAGAAGACAACAAAGTGGCTATTCCTGATTTGTGATTGGATCTCCTCTAAGCGGGCATTGGAGCCCGGGCTCCTCCTTCTACACTTTGCCCTCTGAATGCATGTCTTCCAGAGTCACTGTTCCAAGTTAGAAGAGGGAGAAAGACCACAAAGGGACTTTGTGTGAAAGATTTGGGTGTTGGCTGGGAAATGGCACACACCACTCTAATTACAAGGAGGCTGGGAAATCTGGTCTCAGTGCCGATCCAAGAAGATGAAATGGGTTAAATTGTACCACTTTCACCGTTAATTATTTTGGATGCCAGGTCCAGGCAGAGAATGTAAATTTGAGGCTATGCTTGAACTGTAACTGAGACACCTCGAAGAGGATTTTTAACCTTTCTGAATCTCAGGTTTTCTTTAGCCTAGAACAGTTATGATAATAACAACCACTTTAGGGTTATACAGAAAGCTGCTGGCTAAAGTCGCTTATAAAAAACCAATACAATATTGTAAAGTAATTAGCCTTCAATAAAAAAAAAATCAAAATCCCCTGAACATGCTCTTCATTCATCTACCTGGAATTCACTGTCCCCTCATCCCCAGCCTTTATCTAATGTCTATCCCCCATTCAGAGGCTGGGTCTAATTCCCTGCTTTTTTTGTTTGTTTTATGGAGTTAGGTAGTATGTTACTACGTTGTTCAGTCGCTAAGTCATGTCTGACTCTTTGCGACCCCATGGACTGCAGCATGCCAGGCTCCTCTGTCCTCCACTGTCTCCTGGAGTTTACTCACATTTATGTCCATTAAGTTGATGATGCTATATAAATATATCATCCTCTGCTGCCCTCTTCTCCTTTTGCCTTCAGTTTTTCTCAGCATTAGGGCTTTTTCCAACGGGTTGGCTCTTTGCATCAGGTGGCCAAAGTACTGGAGCCTCAGCATCAGCATCAGTTCAGTAGCTCAGTTTTGTTCAACTCTTTGGGATCCCATGGACTGCCGCATGCCAGGCTTCCCTGTTCATCACTGACTCCCAGAGCTTGCTCAAATTCATGTCCATCAAGTCAGTGATGCCATCCAACTATCTTATCCTCTGTCCTCCCCTTCTCCTCCTGCCTTCAGTCTTTCCCAGCATTGGGTCGTTTCCCAGACTCATTGGGTCTTTTCCAATGAGTCAGTTCTTTGCATTAGGTGGCCAAATTATATGCTTCAGCATCAGTGCTTCTAATGAATATTCAGGACTGATATCCTTTAGGATGGACTGGTTGGATCTCCTTGCAGTCCACGGGACTCTCAAGAGTCTTTTCCAACACCACAGTTCAAAAGCATCAATTCTTCAGCACTCAGCTTTCTTTATGGTCCAACTCTCACATCCATGCATGACCACTGGAAAAGCGATAGGTTCAACTAGAACAACCTTTGTCGGCAAAGTGATGTCTCTGCTTTTTAATATGCTGTCTAGTTTGGTCATAACTGTCCTTCCAAGGAGCAAGCGTCTTTTAATTTCATGGCTGCAGTCACCATCCGAAGTGATTTTGGAGCCGAAGAAAATAAAGTCTTTCACTGTTTCCATAGTTTCCCCATCTATTTGCTATGAGGTGATGAGACCAGATGCCATGACCTTTTTTTTTAAAGTTGAGTTTTAAGCAAAATTTTTCACTCTCCTCTTTCACTTTCATCAAGAAGCTCTTTAGTTCCTCTTTGCTTTCTGACATAAGGGCGGTGTCATCTGCATATCTGACATTACTGGTCTTTCTCCCAGCAATCTTGATCCCAGTTTGTGCTTCATGTAGCCTGGCATTTCACATAATGTAATCTGCATACAAGTAAATAGGCAGGGTGACAATATGCAGCCTTGACGTACTCCTTTCCCAATTTGGAACCAGTCCATTATTCCAAGTCCAGTTCTAACTGTTGCTTCTTGACCTGCATACAGGTTTCTCAGGAGGCAGGTAAGATGGTCTGGTATTCCCATCTCTTTCAGAATTTTCCACAGTTTGTTTTGATGCACACAGTCAAAGGCTTTAGCGTAGTCAATGAAGCAGAAGTAGATACTTTTCTGGAATTCTCTTGCTTTTTCTATGATCCAGCAGATATTGGCAATTTGATCTCTGGTTCCTCTGCCTTTTCTAAATCCAGCTTGAACATCAGGAAGTTCTCAGTTCATGTACGGTTGAAGCCTGGCTTGGGGAATTTTGAGCTTTACTTTGCTAGCATGTGAAATGAGTACAATTGTGTGTGGTAGTTTGAACATTCTTTGGCATTGCCTTTCTTTAGGATTGGAATGAAAACTGACCTTTTCCAGTCCTGTGGCCACTGCTGAGTTTTACAAATTTGCTGGCATATTGAGTGTAGCACTTTCACAGCATCATCTCTTAGGATTTGAAACAGGTCGGCTGGAATTCCATCACCTCTAGCTTTTTTCATAGTGATGCTTCCTAAGGCCCACTTAACTTCGAACTCCAGGATGTCTGGCGCTAGGTGAGTGGTCACACCATTATAATTATCTGAGTCATGAAGATCTTTTTTTGTACAGTTCTTATGTGTATTCTTGCCACCTCTTCTTAATATCTTCTGCTTCTGTTAGGTCCATACTGTTTCTGTCCTTTTGAGCCCATCTTTGCATGAAATGTTCCCTTGGTATCTCTAATTTTCTTGAAGAGATCTCTAGTTTTTCCCATTCTATTGTTTTCCTCTCTTTCTTTGCATTGATCACTTAGGAAGGCTTTCTTATCTCTCTTTGCTATTCTTTAGAACTCTGCACTTAGATGGGTATATCTTTCCTTTTCTCCTTTGCTTTTCATTTCTCTTCTTTCCTAAGCTATTTGTAAGGTGTCAGCATCAGTCTTTCCAATGAATGTTAAGGGTTGATTTCCTTTAGGATTGACTGGTTTGATGGTAGGCAGTATGTGTACTTATTATTCATTTATTTATTTGGTTGCGAGGGAGCTTCATTTCAGCATGCAGGATCTAGTTCCTTGACCAGGGATTGAACCTTGGCCCCCTCCTTTGGGAGCATGGAGTTTTAGCTGCTGGATGACCAGGGAAGTCCCCAGTTCCCTGTTCAGAGTGCTAGAGTCCTCTATTCTAACAGCTGTATCCCTTTGGGTCCTGGTACCAGTAAAGAGAAGACAAAATCCAGATTCGTTTGAAGTCGTTTGGGACTTTTTGTTTTGTACTTTTTTTCTCTTTTCTTTTTTTTTTTTGGCCACCCCACGCTGCTTGTGGAATCTTAGTTCCCTGACCAGGGATGGAACCCACAGCCCCTGGATTGGAAGCTCAGAGTCTTAACCACTGGACCACTAGAGAAGTCTCAGCTTGAGAATTTTTATTACCTGGGAAACCTGTGAGCAATCCTGGCCACTCCAGCATGTGTGTTATGCTAAGTCACTTCAGTCCTGTCTGACTCTTTGCAACCCTGTGTACTGTAGCCTGCCAGACTCCTCTGTCTATGGGATTCTCCAGGGAAGAATACTGGAGTGGGTTGCCATGCTCTCCTCCAGGGTATCTCCCTGACCCAGGGATCAAACCCACGTCTCCTCTCTCTCCTGCATTGGCAGGCAGGTTCTCTACCACTAGGCCACCCAGGAAGCCCTGGCTACTCCAGCACTCACTCCTAACTCAGAAATGTTTGCTTCCTCTCCTGGTGAGCTTTAGACAATTTGTGACATTCCTCCCAAAACACTGAATTCTTGACCGTCAAGTAGCCAAATCCAAGAACCAAGAAGGTGAATAACTCAGCTTAAGAAACATAGAAAAAATGCTAGAGACTTTTTAGTGCTTCTTATTAGAAGAGCTGTGACTTCAGGTCTTCCCAGAGGTAAGTGGGGTACCTACGGCGGCACTCTAATCCTCATGAATATCCCTTTAACAGCTGCCTCTTTGATAAAACATTCTCAAATGTTTCCAGCTCAAATTAGGCTCCCCTTTCCCCAAGGGATTGCGTTTCCTAAATGTCACAGGACAGAGCTCCCACTTCAAATCCTTTTCTGGTGAGTTTTTCTTCTCACAGAGACTAAGCTACTGGAGATCAGGGACTGTGTCTCTTGATTCCACACCAGAGATATGAAGATTTCAGTAAAAATGTGTTCGTCAAGGACATCCCATGGGGAGTGTCAGTCTGGAATGGGATAGTTGTGTTCTGATTCTAAACACCCAATATAATGGTTAAGATATCAGGATCTTTGAAATGTGATCTTCTTGGGCATTTATCAACCCAGGTTCCTGAGTGTGTGTGCGTGCTCAGTCGTGTCTGACTCTTTGCAACTCCATAGGCTGGAGTTGCAGCCAGGCTCCTCTGTCCGTGGAATTTTCCAGACTAGAAATACTGGAGTGGGTTACCATTTCCTACTGCAGGGGTCTATTCTCAATACAGGAATTGAATCTGCATCTCCTGCATTGGCAGGTGGATTCTTTACCATTGGCACCACGTAGGAACCCTGTCAGAGAAGGCAATGGCACCCCACTCCAGTACTCTTGCCTGGAAAATCCCATGGATGGAGGAGCCTGGTGGGCTATAGTCCATGGGGTCACGAAGAGTCGGACACGACTGAGTGACTTCACTTTCACTTTTCACTTTCGTGCATTGTAGAAGGAAATGGCAACCCACTCCAGCGTTCTTGCCTGGAGAATCCCAGGGACGGGGGAGCCTGGTGGGCTTCCGTCTATGGGGTCGCACAGAGTCGGACACGACTGAAGCGACTTAGCAGCAGCAGCAGCATGTATTTGAGTCAGTGCTAACCTGGGTTGTTAGTCGCTCAGTTGAGTCCAGCTCTTTGCTGCTCCATGGACTGTAGCCCACCAGGCTTCTCTGCCCGAGGGATTTTCCAGGCCAGGATACTGGAGTGGGTAGCCATTCCCTTCTCTGGGAGGTCTTCCCAACCCAGGGATAGAACCCAGGTCTCCTGCTTTGCTGGAAGATTCTTTACCATCTGAGCCACCAGGGATTTGTTTGTCTAATTTCTCTTGGTATCTAAAAATATTACAAGACTCCTGATGCTGCTGCTGCTGCTAAGTCACTTCAGTCGTGTCCAATTCTGTGCGACCCCATAGACGGCAGCCCACCAGGCTCCCCCATCCCTGGGGATGCTAGTGGTAAAGAACCTGCTTGCCAATACAGGAGACCTAAGAGATACAGGTTCGATCCCTGGGTTGGGAAGATCCCCTGGAGAAGGAAATGGCAACCCACTCCAGTAGTCTTGTCTTGAAAATCCCATGGACAGAGGATCCTGGTGGGCTACAGTCCATAAGGTCACAAAGAGTCAGACACGACTGAAGCAACTTAGCATGCATGCATGCATGCAGGCATGTTAGATAGTTCAATTCTTGGCACTGGCAAGGACCTTAAAGAGAAAAGGGAGAGACTCATGTTCCAGTCTAGTAGCGTGAGACCAGAACAGAAGAGACTGATAAAGTTGGACAAAGGACCAGACAAGCAATTTAGAAGTAAGGTTGGGGGTAGGTAACTTCAGGGGCAGGCGTGCACGAGCATGACCCAGAAAGAGGCCCAGAATGGAACAGATTTCAACAGCTGTCTTCTCTTCTCAGGCTGGCAGACATTTAAGGACTGACAATACCAGGTGTTGTCAGGGTGTGCAGAGCCAGCACTCACACACTGCTGGGTTGGTGTAAATTTGGGCCAGTCTTTCCACAGGGCAACTTCATGCAATGTGCCCGTGTTGAAAATGCACATACACATGACTCAGCAATTCCAAACCAGGCCTATGGGAATGATTGGACAAATGAAAGAAGATGTCTGTGCCAGTATAGTATATTCATTGCATCATTACTCAAAGAGGCGGAAATTGTAAGCACTGGATTGGGTCACGTGCCCTTATGACAACCAGAGGGATCAGGTCCTTTGACTGGCTGAACCTCAGTCATGCATCTCTCCTTTGTTGCCAGGGGATGGAGGAGAACCATGATGGGCAGGATCAGGACTAGGAGAGGGGCAGTTCCCCCAAAGTGGAAAAAAAAAAAAAAAAGAGTACTATTACCAGAATACTGAGGATGAGAAAAATTATTGAATAAATAAAATTTATAGGTACTTCCAACCACTATCGCAGGAATAACTGGGGCAGAGAGAGAGAGATGTTTCGTGTAGAGAGAGTACCGTTTCTTTACATTTATTTTTATTTATTTGGTTGCACGAGGTCTTAGTTGTGCCATGCAGGATATTTGATTTCAACTGTGGCATGTGGGATCTTTAGTTGTGGCATGTGAACTCCTAGTTGTGGCATTTGGGATCTAGCTGCCTGACAAGGGATTGAGCCCAGGCCCTCTGCATTGGGAGCATGGAGCCTTGGCCATTGGACTACCAGGGAAGTCCCTATACAATTCTTAACAGATCTTCAGAGAGTCTCTGTAGTCTATGACGAAGCTCCTTGTCCTGAAATGATGAGAAGGGGCACTGGGGAAGGTTACGCGTTGTGAAGAAGCTGGATTGATAAATCCAGACACATGAATAACTGAATAACTTGAAAGATGCGGTTGAGGTCAGCGGAGGGGGCAGTTTTAAGAGAAACACAAACAGGACAATTGAGAATGAGTGGGAAAGGTTTGGATGGGCTTGTGTTATGTTCACACATGCCAGTGTGCCATTGGCCAGCAGTGCCTGGTCACCTTGAACAGATGCTTCAATGATTCACTCACTCAAAAACTGTTTCTTTATCTCAAAAACCAAGAGAAGTAACCAATCTCGCGGGCTGCCTGGGAGAATTTCATGAGACTGTGCAGGTGGAAACCCCTAACACAATGTGGCTTGAATCTAAGGAGAAGGGCAGACCAGAAGGAGCCCTCAAATTTAAACACAAGGAAAAACAGTTTGCACGGAAGACATTAATTATGGTGGCCCCAGGAAGTCTGAAAGGCAGAGCTTTGTTCAAGGGCAAAGGGAGTCTGGAGCAGTAATAAGGGTTACAAGTCTACTTGTGATCTGAAACTATGTAGAAAAACCAGAAATTGCCCTTCTGCAAGCTCTTAACTGTGTACAAATGGAAGAATTGTTTACTTTTACGTTTTTATTTTTCATGCTCACTTTGGCTGGCTGATTAAACACTTTAGGACAGGAGCTACTTAAACTCCCAGAGGCAAGGATAGGGAACACATACCCCACCACCCTGTTGCTCCACTCTGCCCTGTGCTCAGAGCACCGTGGGCTCTGCTTCTACCTTGAATGTCTTTTCTCAGGATAGAGGATGGACCACTCTTACAGGGAGTGCCCTGAATTTCCTTCATCTCAAGCTCAAAACCAGTGAGTCACATGCCACCAGGGTGGCCAGCATGTGTTGCTCTGTCCAGGAGTGAAGGGGAAGGGACTCCCCTGGGAAGCAGAGGAGAGGGACAGCTGCTTCCATCGCTTCTGACCCCCTACGTGGTCCAGTCTGCGTACAGAGAGCCAAGCCCTAGCCCCCTTCTTCACTCTGAACATGGTGGCCATGCTTTCTCAGAGGGCAGCCGTGGAGAATGGGAGAAAGCCTGAGATGACAGAGCCTCATAAACAGCGGGGTCTCGAGCAGGTGTCTGCTATTATCACCCTGCCTCGGCCCCGGGGTTTCCAGGGTGTCGGAGCTGCCGTCTGTGTCCCAGGATGAGAAGCAGGTGGTCCATCTGGGTCAGATTACCAGGCACAAAGCCAAAGAATCAGCAGTCATTTCTGAGAGCCCGGCTTGGCTTTCTGTCTGGGATCCAAAGCAGTGTTGTTGCCGTGGACACCAGAAGTCCCCTGCCTGCGTCCAGAGGGAAAACTGAAGTGGCGGCCAGGAACTCTCAGAGCTGGTCGGGGAACAGGATGGAAGCAACTCAGAAGCGAGTGCCCAAGGAGAGTAGCAGGGAACAGAAGAGGAAACACGCTAGGAAGCTGAAGAGAACTTTCTTTCCCTTCCTTGGCTCCTCATCACACGTCCAAGGCACAACCAACACTGCGTCAGAGCCCCAGCTGAACCAGATGGCCCCACCTACTATCTAGCTGTGGGCTTTCCCTAGAGCTAAGGCAGGGGCTCCATCAAAAGGTGGTAGGGCCCCATAGTCTAACAATGCATTGCAAGCTGCACACAGGACGCAATTCTATGTACCTGACCAGTACTTGCTGCTTTGGGAAGAAACCACAGACACTGAGAAAGGACCTGTGGCCACAAGCTGCTCATAACAAACAGCTGGTTTTGCACGTCCAGCCCTGGGGAGGGGCTTCCCCACGTCTAAGTCCCCAAGTAACACAGGTGTCACTAGGCTCACCGTCAGGCTTCCCAGGTGGTGCTAGTGGTAAAGAACCTATCTGCCAATACAGGAGATATAAGAGACATGGGTTCCATCCCTGCGTTGGGAAGATCCCCTGGAGGAGGGCGGGGCAACCCACTGCAGTATTCTGCCTGGAGAATCCCATGGACAGAGGAGTCTTATGGGCTACAGTCCATGGGATTGCGGAGTCAGACACGACTGAAGCAACTTGGCAGGCACTCACATGCATGCTCACCTCTAGGCCCATCGCTGGTGTCATGACCAGAGGGGATGGCCTGAGCCCCCAGCCAACATGGAAGAGGTCCTCTGGAGGTTGAGACAGATTAGTTAGCTTGACAGAAAACACCAGATCAGGACAGGGCAGATCCAGCAGAAGGAAGCCTGGGCCACCAAAGGGTGACAAAGGCTCCATCAGGAATACGAGGGGCAGGCAGTTGACAAGGGGCAGGGCCCCTGCTCGATTATGGCTCCTGAGGATCAGACCCTCTTCTTTCCCTCCCCTCATGTTTCCTCTTCCCCTTTTTCTTTCTTTCCTTTGATTTAGCAGCTTAAAAAAAAAAAACAGTTATTTTAAAAATAATATTTATTTATACGTATATATTTATTTGGCTGCCCGGGATCTTAGCTGTGGCACATAGGATCTAGTTCCCCAACCAGGGATTGAACCTGGGTCCCTGCATTGGGAGTGCAGAGTCTTAGCTGCTAGACCCAGTCTAGTAGCTTTCGACTCACTTATTTCCCAAACAAACAAAGCCACCCCAATGGTTCCAGTTCTTCAATCCTCCTTGGTTGTTCAAAATCATTTCTTCTGAGGTGAAAGAGCAGCTGTGCCTCTCAGGCTTCTGTTGATCTTGTGTCAGTTGACTCCTACCCCGGGGTGGGGAGAGACTTTGGGAAGACACGTCCTGCCACTGGAAACCCCGGGATTCACCAGCAGCATGCAGCCGTCTCTTAGGTGGATTGTTTCCTTGGAAGGTCACAAACTTCATCCAGCTCCCTGGAGTGTTGCTGTGACACTCTGGACCATGTGGCTTGATTCATCCCTCACGTATACAGGCATCAGAACTCTGCCTCTGGGCCCTTCCTCGGATCATCACGTTTTCACAGGGTGATATCTGCCTGAAGCTTAGCTGCTCGGAGTAGAACCAGCCTTCTCACCATGGCTGGGCACACTCAGTCCGTATAGCTCCTGTGGAACTCATGCCCTGGTGTGTCGAGACCTGAACGGAATCTTTCTAGACCACAGACACATTATCAGCCTCCCTTATGTACTCGACCATCCCCAGGCTGGCCAGAACGACTTAAAATGCCCGTCTGAGCCATTTGTCTAGTCAATAAGCATATCTGATCTTCACTGTTACATCTGCATCTCAGTCGCCCTTTATTCTGCCCCAACAAACTGCTCAGAATGACTCTGCCTTCCCTCCTGCCAGCATGCACTGCACCCAGCACTGGTTCCTAATGACATCCTGTGTGCACACACCGTGCCTCTCCTGGAAAATTGGTCCCTATCCTCCTAGATCCGAAGCAGAAATGGTTGTACCTTCTCTTTCCATTAGCATGCTTGTCACTCAGTTCTCAGAAGCTTGCTGTGACTCCCACATGGGGCCTCAGTGCCTCAGCTCTATAGTGTCTGCCCCCCCATGCCCTCTTCCAGGGCAGTATGAAGGCAGGGGCTGAGCTTAGCACCTTGTAGGTGCTTGTTACTTACCTATTGCTACTGATAAGACAAGGCTCAGTTGAGTTCACTTCAGTTGCTCAATCATGTCCAACTCTTTGTGACCCCATTGACTACAGCACGCCAGGCTTCCCTGTCCATCACCAACTCCTGGAGCTTGCTCAAACTCATGTCCATCAAGCTGGTGATGCCATCCAACCTTTTCATCTTCTGTCATTCCCTTTTCCTCCTGCCTTCAATCTTTCTCATCTTCAATGAGTCAGTTCTTCCCATCAGGTGGCCAAAGTATTGGAGCGTAAACTTCAGCAGCAGTCCTTCAATGAATATTCAGGACTGATTTCCTTTAGGATGGACTAGTTTGACCTCCTTGCTATCTAAGGGACTCTCAAGAGTCTTCTTCAACATCACAGGTAGAAAGTATCAATTCTTTGGCTCTCAGCCTTCTTTATGGTCCAACTCTCACATCCATACATGACTATTGAAAAATCATAGCTTTGATAATACAGAACTTTGTCAGTAAAGTAATGTCTCTGCTTTTTAATATGCTCTCTAGGTTGGTCATAGCTTTTCTTCCAAGGAGCGTCTTTTAATTTCAAGGCCACAGTAACCATCTGCAGTCATTTTGGAGCCCAAGAAAATAAAGTCTCTCACTGTTTCCCCATCTATTTGCCATGAGGTAATGGGATGGGATGCCACGATCTTCATTTTTTGAATGTTGAGTTTTAAGCCAGCTTTTCCACTCTCCTCTGTATCAAGAGGCTCTTTATTTCCTCTTTGCTTTCTGCCACAAGGGTGGTGTCATCTGCATATATGAGGTTATTGATTTTTTCCCCAGAAATCTTGATTCCAGCTTGTGCTTCATCTAGCCCGGCATTTCACATGATGTACTCTGCATATAAGTTAAATAAGCAGGGTGACAATATACAGCCTTGACGTACTCTTTTCCCAATTTGAAATTAGTCCATTGTTCCATGTCCAGTTCTAACTTTTGCTTCCTGAGCTGCATACAGGTTTCTCAGGAGGCAGGTCAGGTGGTCTGGTATTCCCATCTCTTTCAGAATTTTTCACAGTTCGTTTTGATCCACACAGTCAAAGCCTTCAGCGTACTCAATGAAGCAGAAGCAGATGTTTTTCTGGAATTCTTTTGGTTTTTCTATGATCTAGCGAATGTTGGCAGTTTGAGCTCTGGTTCCTCTGCCTTTTCTAAATCCAGCTTGAATATCTGGAAGTTCTTGGTTCACGTACTATTGAAGCCTAGCTTGGGGAATTTTGAGCATTACTTTGCTAGTGTGTAAGATGAGTGCAATTGTGTGGTAGTTTGAGCATTCTTTGGCATTGCCTTTCTTTGGGATTGGAATGAAAACTGAACTTTTCCAGTCCTGTGGCCACTGCTGAGTTTTCCAAATTTGCTGGCATACTGAGTGCAGCACTTTCACAGCATCATCTTTTAGAATTTGAAATAGCTCAGCTGGAGTTCCATCACCTCTACTATCTTTGTTCATAGTGATATTTCCTAAGTACCACTTGACTTGGAACTCCAAGACATCTGGCTCTAGGTGAGTGATCACACCATCATGGCTATCTGGGTCATTAAGATCTTTTTTGTAAGACAGACACCAAGAAGCTCTATTTAGAGAAGAAGATAAGAGTGCTTCGAGGGATCTCCCCTGGTGGTCCAGTGGTTAAGAATCTGCCTTCCAGTGCAGGAGATAGGGGTTCAATCCCTGGTGAAGGAACTAAGATCCCACATGCTGAGGGGCAGCTAGGTCCACTTGCTAACAATTACTGAGTGCACGTGCTCTAGAGCCCATACTCCAAAACAAGAGAACCCCAGGTGCCACAACTAGAGAAAGTCCTTGCACCACAACGAAGACCCAGTGCAGAAAACTGGGGACTCCCCTGGTGGTGCACTGGATGAGAATATGCCTGCCGGTGCAGGGCTTACGGGTTCAATCTCCGGTCTGGAAAGAGTCCACAGGACTCGGCGTGCCACAACTACAGAGCCTGTGTTCTAGAGCCTGGAAGCTACAAAAGGCCTCACGCCCTAGAGCCTGTGCTCTGCAGCAGGAGAAGCCAGCACAATGAAAAGCCAGTGCAGTGAGAAGCCTGCGCCCTGCAAGCAAGAGTTGCCCCAGGTTGTCACAACTAGAGAAAGCCCACACACAGCAGTGAAGCCCCAGCACAACCAAAAATAAACAAATAAATATATTTTTTTAAGTGCAGTAAGTACCTACCATATGCCAGGCATTATTCTAAGCTCAGTTAATGCTCAGAACAACCCCATGAAACAAATACCATTCCACTCCTTACTTTACAGTTAAAGAAGCAAGGACTGGGTACGTAGCACACTAAATCTCTCAGCTACTAAATAATAAAGCCAGGATTTAAACCCACAGTTTCTACTCTTAACCACTAACATGTAAGGCTTTTCACACTAAGAATGGTCAAGAACTCAATTTTAGAAGTTTAGAGCTCTCCACAGCAAATGGACCAGAGTAAAAATTTTGGTTCTGATCTTGACCTTACTCAACCAGACTAAGCCTCAATTTCCTCAAATGTAAAATGAGCACAGGGACTTCTCTGGTGGTCCAGTGGCTTAGACTGCAAGCTTCCAATGAAGGGGGCCTGGATTCAATCCCTGGTCAGGGACCTAGATCCCATATGCTACAACTAAAGATTGTGCATGCCACAACTAAGACCTGGCACAGCCAAATAAATAAATAGGTTAGATAAATAAATATTTTTAAAAAATCTTTGGGGACTTCCCCAGTGTTCCGGTGGTTAAGAATCTGTCTGCCAATGCAGGGGACACAGGTTTAATCCTTGGTCCGGAAAGATCCCACTTGCATCGAAGGAACTAAGCCCACGTGACACAATTCTAGGCATGAAGCCCATGTGCCTAAAGCCCATGCTGCACAAGAGAAGCCACCACAATGAAAAGCCCTCCCACCGCAACTAAGAATAGCTCCCGCTTGGCGCAAATAGAGAAAGCCCTCAGGCAGCAAAGAAGACCCAACACAGCCAATAAAACAACATAAAGAGTTTTAAAAAAATCTTTTAAAAATGAGCACAGTAATAGTATTTACTCAATTTTTTAAAAAAGTTTCAAAGTTTTAGTTGCTCAGTTGCGTCTGACTCTTCATGACCCCATGGACTATAGTCTGCCAGGCTCCTCTGTTCATGGAATCTTTCAGGCGAGAATACCATTGGCAAGGTAGCCATTCCCTTCTCCAGGAGATCTTCCCAGCCCAGGGATAGAACTGGGTCTCCTGCTTTGCAGGCAGATTCTTTACTGTTTGAGCCACCGGGGTGATTTTAAAACTGCAAATCTGCTCTACTCTACAACTGCAGTGCCAGAGTGTGGTGGCCTTGTGAGACTTTTAGATTTGAACTACTGCTGCCAGCTCTAATCTCAGCCCTCACAGAGAATTTTCTTGAGAACACTCAGGGTATGCATGCTTCAGATTTGATGGAGCCAGACTGTGCACTGGAGTTCAAGGCTATGCACTTGAACTCTTTTCTTTGGATACTGACTTTCCCTACAAGTCTCCCACTTGCTTCCATGACCATTGCCCTTGGGTTCAGGGTCCACACTGTGAACTTGAGATGACTGGGTTTCTTGTGGGCATTGGTGGTGGACGCCCTGAACATGACTCAGTGTCCTTTATGTGAGGGTCACAGGGACGCTTCTCTAACACAAGTGTTGTCTTCATCGAAGGCACAATGCTAAAAGGAGGGGAACTGTTTTCAGCTTCAGTTGCTGGTATTGCTTAGGCTAAAAATAATCCTTGTTTGGGAAAATATTTTGATAAACTGTGAGGCGTGGGGTAGGAGCCCAATATCGGTGAGTTACCAAATATATGGCCAAGCAGCTTAAGATTTGGCACAGGCTGCTTTGCCTGAGATAAAGAGGGGACTTTGACCTCTGAGAAAGAGAAGAGGAAATTCAGCAAAGCCAGAGGAGGAATGGGGAGGGAGGTCTGTAAGGTGGTGGGTGAGGTGAAGGCCAGTGGCTGGAGGCCTATATTAAAAGGCCTATATGAAGAGGAAATTCAGCAAAGCCAGAGGAGGAATGGGGAGGGAGGTCTATAAGGTGGTGGGTGAGGTGAAGGCCAATGGCTGGAGGCCTATATTAATTTGCTAGGGCTGTCACGACAAAGTACTGTGGGCCGGGTGGCTTAAAAGAAATTTAATTTTCTCACAGTTCTGGAGACTGACTGAGATCAAGGTGGCCACAGGGTTGATTCCTTCCAGGTCCTCTTTCCTTGGCTTGCAGGGGGTTGCCCTCTCCCTGCACCGTCACGTGGCCTTCTCTCGGTACCTGCCTGTGTCCTGATCTCCTCGTAAGGACACCAGTCATCCTGGGGCAGGGCCCCTTCTAGCGACCTCATTTTAAACTTCATCACTGTGTATTTATTTTTTATTGTTTATAAAAATTATTTTATTTTAAATTACTTTTTATTGGTGTATAGTTGCTTTACAATATTTTATTAGATTCTGCTATACAGCAAAGTGAATCAGCTATATATATATACACCCATATCCCCTCTTCATTGGATTTCCTTTCCACTGAGGTCACCACAGAGCACTGAGTAGAGTTCCCGAAGTTATGCGGTAGGTTCTCATTAGTTATCTATTTTATACATAGTATCAATAATCTATGAAGGTGAAAATGTTAGTTGTTTAGTCGACTCTTTGCCACCCCATGGACTGTAGCCCACCAGGCTCCTCTATCCATGGGATTTCCCAGGCAAGGATACTGGAGTGGGCTGCCATTTCCTTCTCCAGGGTCAACTTAGGGATAAACCCGGGGTCTCCTGCATTGCAAGCAGATTCTTTACTCCCTGAGCCACCAGGGAAGCTTGATGTCAATAGTGTACAGGGCATCCCTGGTAGCTTAGTTAGGTAGAATGAGAATCCACCTGCAATGCAGGAGACCAGGGTTCTACCCTTGGGTCGGGAAGATCCCCTGGAGAAGGAAATGGCAACCCACTCCAGTATTCTTGCCTGGATAATTCCATGGACAGAGGAGCCTGGCCGGCTACAATCCATGGGGTCTCAAGAGTTGGACATAACTTAGTGACTAAACCTAAATCACCATCCATCAATAGTGTATAGATGTCCATCCCAATCTCCCAATTCATCCCACCACCACCACTCCTTACTTCATCTTTAAGACACTATCTCAACACAGTCACATTCTGAGGGACTGGGCTTAGGACTTTGACATATGAATATGGGCAGGGGGGTTTAGCACAGTTCAATCCATAATCAGAGCCAAAGGAAATTTGAAGACCACCCTGCATCCTCCCAACCTTGTCTTCCTGTGAAAATCTTCACTAGCTACTCTGTGTGAGTGGAATCTTTTGTAGAAGTCAAATAAAAGGTAAGCCTTGCGTCTGGGAGCCATGTGGAGGGGAGGTAGAGCTTGTGGGATCAACAGCCATGAGAAAGGAGGCTCCAGGGAAACAGAAGGAAACTTGGAACATGCTGTGGACTTCCTAGGGCCTGGAGACCCGGACTAGTATCTGTTTGTATCACTGATCATCTTTCCTTCTTGGTTTTCATTGTCAGGAAACTCAGTCATATTGGAGGTCCCTTATAAGAAATGTTCAGGAACTTATGCGGAATTACTCCCCAAGCCTCATCCTACTCTTTGGCCTTGGTTTTCTCTTGCCCTTCGATTGTGAACTTTTCTTGTCTTTGTCTATTCAGCATCCCGTCCTTGAAAGCACTTTGCTGCTGCTGCTGCTAAGTCACTTCAGTCATGTCCGACTCTGTGCGACCCCATAGACAGCAGCCCACCAGGCTCCTCCGTCCATGGCATTTTCCAGGTGAGAGTACTGGAGTGGGGTGGCCTTGCCTTCTCCGCAAGAACAATTCACTCACCTTTATATAGTCCCTACAGAGCTGTCAATCATAGTTTTGGGGCCCCTCCCTTACCCGTATTCTATGCTGACCCAAGTCCCCCACCCACATGGTCACTAGGATGGTCATGTGACTCAAGATAAACCAATCAGAGAATTACATGAAATGGATATAGGGAGGCAGATGTTCTCTTAGCTATTGGCTAGTTTGAAAGGGTAGGAATCTCAGGCTTCCAGGAACTATTTTTGCCACCATCTGGACAAAGACTGATTAAGCGTGAGGCCAAGTAGAAGCAAGCAGAACTGAGAGACGGAAGATAAGGGTCTGGACCTCATTTGAGCTTCAGGATCTGGCTCTGCTTATAATCAGGTCTGGGGCTTCCCAGGTGGTGCTAGTGGTAAAGACCCCCCCCCCCCACCACCACCACCAATGCAGGAGAAATAAGAGACATGGGTTTGATCCCTGGTTGGAAAGATCCGTTGGAGGAGGGCATGGAAACACACTCCAGTATTCTTGCCTGGAGAATCCCATGGACAGAGGAGCCTGGCTGTCTACAGTCCATAGGGTTGCAAAGAGTCGGACATGACTGAAACAACTTAGCACACACTCACACACAACCAGGTCTGTCCCTGAATCTACCTGTAATTGGAGTTAATAAATTGTCTCTTTCCTCAACATGCACTGGGATACAGACTGGAGGTAAAGGTCAGAGTAGCTCTGTTTCTTCTTTCAAGTTCCTGAGACAGCCCTCAGTTAGAGCTTGAGACCAAAGGGGCAATGCTTATCTCTGAGTCAGAAACCATAAGGGCAAGTCCAGTTCCAGATCTATGGCCTGGATAGACCTCTGGAGTTAGTTATTAGTTAACAGAGTTTGTGAACTCAAATAGAATACATGCCCACTAGGACTGCAGGGATGTATTTCCAGAAAATCCCCGAGTGGCAAACAGTGGTCTGTGATTGCTCAAACCCCAGGGCAGTCCAGGCCCTGCAAGGATGCTGAGAAGAAGGGGCCACTAAAGCAGCCTCTGATGGGGAGTCCTCCCCTACACTGTACTCAGCAGTGGCCTTGGAAAAATCGCTAGATGAGGGGTGTCCTTGCAGTTAGCAGGAAGGGGGGGCAGTTGGGTTGGCTGGCCTAGATACTGACCGCTTTGCCTGGGCCGTCCCTGTTTCTGCCCTTTAGAGCATGGAGCATTCTAGGAGCTGCTCTGCATGGTTTTCCCTTCTTTTCACCTAATGGAGTGAACACTGTATCAATTAGTGTGGAATACTATGCAAGTCAAGCATTTTTGCATTGTGCAAATTTCCTACTGATTTTTAACTTTTATCTATTTGGCCTGTAAATTACAGAGAAATGTATTAAAATCTCTTATTATGATGACAAATAAGTCAATTTCTTCTATTATTCTAATTTTTCTTTTCATTTTTTTTAACCCCCTTTTTTTTTTGGCCACTCTTCAAGGCATGTGGGATCTTAGTTCTCCAACCATGGATTGAATTTGCACCCCCTGCATTGACAGCACAAAGTTTTAGTCACCTGGATCATCCAGGAAGTCCCTTGCTTTCCATTTTTTAAAAACAACTACTTTTTAAGAGCAGTTTTAAGTTCACAGCTAAATTGAGCAGAAGGCATAGAGATTTCCCATATAGCCACTGTCTGCATGCATGCATAGTCTCCCCACCATCAATATATCCCTCCAGCGTGGTACATTTGATACAACTGATAAATTTACACTGATGCGTCATCATGCAAAGTCCGTAGCTTACATTAGTGCAGCTTGGTGTATATTCTATGAGTTTGGACTAATCTATGGTATGTATCCACCATTAGAGTCTCCTACAGGATTGTTTCACTGTCCTGAAAATCCTCCTTTTAGCTCAGCATTCCACTGCTTTATAGCCCATGGCTCCCTTACTCAAGGTCCAAGTTGGCTTCTGGAGCTCCAGCCCTCACACCTCTCTTCCAGTCAGTTGGATGGTGTTAGGGAGGGAGAGGCTCTATACGACATGAAGACCTTTTGTGTTCACAGCTCTGCCTTCTCAGGTTCTTCCCTGTCTCTCATCCTTCATGGCCACATCTGGGTGGGCTCTGGAAGGGCTGCTTCTTGGAGCTTCACTGCCTTCAAGGTCTGCTTCTGTTGGTACAGACTTGGGGTTTAGAGTGTGCTTTGGAAGGGAGTGGATTAACTCTCGGAGGTTGTACCAGGCCAGTCTTGGGATTTTTTTTTTTTTTTCCAATAAAGTTCCCTTGAAAACTTAGTAGGCTTCCAGGCTTTTTTTGCTTTCTCTTGGAACCAAGATTGTTTCTTTTAAACCTCAAGACCATCATCTTTCAGTTACTGTCTCTGTTCTCCCCATACTTCTCCTCTTGAAATAGTCCATTTCATTGCCTTCCAGGAACAACTTTCTTGAACTTTTCACTGAAAGGTAACGTATGTATATAAAAACATACAAGTTAGAGTAAACATTTTTACAAATTTTCACAAACCGATCACACCTGTGTAACTGATACTCAATTCAAGAAACAGAGCATTATCCATAGTATAAATCTTACAGTCAGTACGTCCCTCAAGGGCAACCACTATCCTGACTTCTAACATCATGGATTTCTTTGTTTTGCCTATTTTAAAATTATATAAGATTATGTATAAATAGAATAATCCATGTACATTATTTTTGTGTCTGTGTTCTGTTGTTCAAAGCCCTAAATGTTTGTGGATATCATGTATGTTGTTGTGTGTGGCCATGATTTGTTTATTCTTATTGTTGTATACCATTCCACTGTGTGAATATACTGCGAATTATTTATTCCGCTGTTAATGGGCATTTTGAGGGTCACCAGCTTGGAGCTAGTACAAATAGTGCTTCTATTCTCATATTTATCTTTTAATGAATTTATGTACATGTTTCTGTTGGGTGTTGTTTCAGTTATCTATTGCTGCATGACAGTCTGATTTTATTTTATTCTATTTTTGTGGCCATGCCCTGTGGCTTTTGACAGAATTCAACATTCATTTATGATAAAAACTCTCAACAAAGTGGGTATAGAGGAAACATACCTACACATAAAGGCTATATTTGACAAATCCACAGCCAACATAATGTTAATAATGAAAAGTTGAAAGCATCCTTGCATCCCTGGGATAAATTCCACTTGATCATGGTGTGCTGCGCCATGCTAAGTTGCTTTAGTCATGTCTGACTCTTCGTGACCTGTTGACTGTAGCCAGCCAGGCTCTCTGTCCATGGGATTCTCGAGGCAAGAGTATTGGAGTGGGTTGCCGTTTCCTCCTCCAGGGTGATCATGGTGTACGAAACCTTTAATGTTTTGTTGAATTCAGTTGTCTATTATTTTACTGAGGATTTTTGCATCTATATTCACCAGTATATTGGCTAGTAATTTTCTTTTTGTGTGTCTTTTCTGGTTTTGGTATCAGGGTGATGCTGTCCTCATGACATGAGTTTGGACAAATTCCTTCCCCTAAAATTTTCTGAAATAGTTATAAAAGGATAGAGATTAATTCTTCTTTAGGAAGAATCACAATATTTTGTAGAATTCACCTGTGAGGTCATCTGGTCTTGGACTTTGTTTCCTTAGAAATTTTTAAATTGCTGACTCAATTTAATTACTAGTAATCTGTCTGTTTATAGTTTCTATTTCTTCCAGACTCAGTCTTGGGAGACTGCATATTTCTAAGAATTGATCCATTTCTTATAGTTTGTTCATTTTATTGGCATATAATTGCTTATAGTCATCTCACTATATTTTGTATTTCTATAGCGTCAGTTTTAACTTCTCCTCTTTTGCTTCTTATTTTTTTTATTCTCCAGAGACACAAATGGTTTAATGGATGGGGGAACTTACACATCTGAAACAAGGCTCTGGAGTGACACCCTCCCGTGTGCAACAGACAGGTAGCAGTCTTTCTTCTCATGCCAGGTTTTATTTATTTGGGCCCTCTCATTTTTCTTCATAGCTACCTTTTCTGTTTTTTCCCCTTGATAGCTACCATTGGTGGCTTAGGTGGTAAAGAATCTGCCTGCAATGAGGGAGATCGGGGTTTGATCCCTGGGTTGGGAAGATAACTTGGAGAAGGGAATGACAGACAACCCACTCCGGTATTCTTCCTTGGAGAATCCCATGGACAGAGGAGCCTGGTGGGTTATAGATAGTCCATAGGATTGCAAAGAGTCAGACATGACTGAGTGACTTACACTTTTTTGTTTTATTCTTGATGAGTCTGGCTAAAGGTTTTGCATTTTTTTCAAAGAAACAGCTCTTAGTTTCATTGATGTTTTCTATTGTTTTTCAGTCTCTATTTCATTTATTAACATTTATGCTCTGATATTTATTATTATTTATTTTCTTCTATTCATTTTAGGTGTTGTTTGTTCTTCTTTTTCTAAATCTTTAAGCTCCAGGAGTTGGTGGTGGACAGGGAGGCCTGGCGTGCTGCGATTCATGGGGTCGCAAAGAGTCAGACACGACTGAGTGACTGAACTGAACTGAACTGAACTGAACTGAAGCTGTAAGAGCAGATGATTTAATTGAGGTTTTCCTTGTTCCTTGAGGTAGGGCTGTGTGACTATAAAATCCTCTTGTAGAAATGATTTTGCTGCATCCCAAAGATTTCGTGTTATTCTATTTTTATTTTCATTTGTCTCTGTGTATTTTTAAAATTTTCTCTTTGATTTTCTTTAGTGGTTTTCAATTTCTCTTTTTATATTGCTACATTTGCTTTCATGTATTTAAGTGTTCCTATATAGGGTGCATACATATTTTCCAGTGCTATCTTCTTTTTGTATTAATCCATTTATCATTATATAATGTTTTTCTTTGTCTCTTGTTTTAAATTCTATTTTTTTCTGATGTAAGTATTGTTCTTTCAGTTTTCTTTCTTTCTTCTCTTTTTTTGCTGTGCAGCTTGCAGGATCTTAGTTCCCTGACCAGAGATTGAACCTGGGCCATGGCAGTGAAAGCACAGAATCCTAACCACTATCACCAGGGAACTCCCTTCCAGCTTTCTTTTCACTTCTGTTTACATGAAATACCCTTTTCTAAACCCTAACTTTGAGTCTCTATGTATCTTTAGATCTGAAAGGAGTCTCCTGTAGACAGCACATATGTGGGTCTGGGTCTTGTTTTTGTATCCATCCAGCCTCTCTATGTGATTAGAACATTTACATTTAAGCAATTATTGAAATTTACATTTATAGCAATTATTGATAACTATTTACTTAGTACCATTTTGCTAATTGCTTTGATGGTGTTTTCAGAATTCTTTTTTTGTTCTTTTCTTCTTCTTTTGCTCTCTTTATTTGTGATTTGATACTTTTTTTTTTTTTTAATGGCCTCACAGCTTCTTAGTTCCCCCAACCAGGAATCAAACCTGTGCGTTTTTCTAGTTCACCTACCAAGAGTTTTACCTTTCAGAGGTACTGGTTTGATGAAAGAGTCTCTAATGCTACTGTCCAGACCACACAGATTCCAGAACTTGCTCCTGCCAGCACACAAGACCTAGGACAATACACGCGCTCCAGGTTCTCAAGGATTGGCAGGTGTCTTCTGGATGAGTTCTAACTTTAGCATTTGCTTAGCCCTGTATTTTGGTTTTCTCATCTTGAATCTCTGTAGATTTCTCTTCCTTTCTCTCTATTTTAACTCTATATTTTAAAAGATGTTTTTAAAAATAGTGTATCCAGCATTTCTGGGTGGTCTAATTGTCAGGATTTCTCTAGCACTTCTGCTGGGAATGACCACTTTTGGATGGCTGCCTGATGACAAATGCAGCTCCAAGTTGACCTGAGCATGTCCAAATCTATCAGGTGATCAGAGCTGAACCAAAAGGCCTATTGCGTAACAGATTTTCTTCTTTATAAGGCAGTTGTGGTTGATCACAGAATATTTTTCCCTGCTGTTACAGTTCATACAAACAATTTGACAATGATGAGTTGCTCTCGGGGGGGGCAATTTTGTACCTTCTTTCCCTACAGGAGACATTGGGCAGCGTCTGAAGACATTTTTGGTTGTCACAGTTGAGAAGGGGGTGCTGTTGGCATCCAGTGGGTAAAGGCCAAGGTTGTTGCTAAACAACCTCTGATACACGGCTCCCAGGCAACAAAGATGATCTGGCCCTAAATGTGAAAAGAAATTTTGGAAAATAACTATAATGTCTCTTAAAAATCTTCCTGTCTCAAGTATAGGATATGACTGCTGTTTCTTCTAACTCCTCTGGCTTAGATATAAACTTTGAAAATGTTTATTTGTCTAAAAAGGATGAAGGAAAATGAACATTGCTACCATCGACAGACCATCTTTTCTGCTTCAGGCATGGTGTTAAATGTGTTAAATGAAGATAGTATCATTCATTTCATCATTTTCTCCAGTACTCTGGGTCAAAAGTTGACATAAAACTTTCAGATAAAACCATAAGTAGACTGCAATTTTCAAGTAAATTATGCAACTCAAAACAGTATCAACTTTAGTTAAATTTCTAGGTTTGAAAACATGTGGCATTTCTTTGTAAAAATTTTTATTTATTTTTGGCTGTGCTGGGTCTTCATTGCTGCTTGTGGACTTTCTCTAGTTGTGATGAGTGGGGGCTATTCTTCATTGTGGTGCTCAGGCTTCTCATTGCAGTGGCTTCTCTTGTCCCCAAGCACAGGCTCTAGGGTGCTCAGGCTTCAGTAGTTGTGGCGCATGGGCTTAGTTGCCCCTCAGCATGTGGAATCTTCCTGAACCAGGGATCAAACCCATGTCCTCTGTATTGGCAGGTGGATTCTTAACCACTGGATCGATCGCCAGAGAAATCCTACTTGTGGCATTTTAAAGTTTAACTTGACAAGGTCAGCATATCATAGTGTGATCGATGTAACCAAATATCTTTCTTCTGACTTTCGGAAAGGCTAGAGATGGCAAACACAAGCCTGACTTTGCAGGATTGTGGGTCAGGCTGCGGGTAAGAAATGCTCCTAGGATCACTCCCTGGCCTCCATCTTAGACTCTACCTGTGTCAGCCTGTAAGGTCGTCCTTGCAGGGTTTCCCTTTCAGGGAAGGGAAAATTTGAATAATGACTTGAAAATCTGATCGGCAGCATTAAGCCCACTTGACTGGTTAGAAAGAAAATAAATACACACTACTGTATACAAAATAAACAACAAGCCCCTACTGTATAGCACAGGGAACTATATTCAACATCCTGTAATAAACCATAATGGAAAAGGATTTGAAAAAGTATACACATATATATAACTGAATCACTGCTGTACACCTGAAATTAACACAATGTTGTAAATCAACTATGCTTCAATTTTAAAATAAATAAATAAAAATTTTAAAAGAAGGAAGGAAATAAGAGAGGGCCTCCCTGGTGGCTCAGTGGTAAAGAGTCAACCTGCCAATGCAGGGACATGGGTTTGATTCCTGGTCCAGAAAGATCCCACATGTCCAGCGGCAACGAAGACCATGTGCCCTGACTGCTGAGCCCATGTTCTGGAGCTCAAGAGCCCTAACTACTGAAGCCTGTGCTCTACAAGAGAAGCCACCACAATGAGAAGCCTGACACTACAATAGAAAGCAGCCCCTGTTCGCCACAACTAGAGAAAACCCAGCGCAAACAGCAAAGAAGACCCAGTGCAGCCAAAAATAAATAATTTTTTTAAAAAAGAAAGAAAAAAATATCCTCACAAATATAGTGCCATTTGACTTGAGGAATCCCGCAGGGTTGTCCAGAGAGCAGGGCAGGGGGCAGGGATGGAGCAAGCAGGTGTGAATAAAAAATGGAATAAAAGTTGTACCTTGATTAGGAAGGACTGTGTAGGTTATACTGAGAATGATTCTGAGGTAGTGTCCAAATCCAATGGGAAAGAGTACAGTTATTAACTCAGGAGAGTTGATTTATGTCTTATTTGCTTTGTCTGCTATCATGTCCTGCTTTCATTTGAGAAAGGCACAATTAATCAGGAAGAGTTATTGATGGTCTCAGTTATGCTATTGATACGGGGTTAGGAGAGGAGTCATTACACAGTAGAAAGGGTGTAAATGCTGCTGAGTGTCGGCTCATGTCATCAAAGTCATCCACACGTCCTCATTGTCTTATAACACTTTGCGGCTTTCATCTTTCCTGGACCTAGAATTGGTGGGATTCATATTTATGATCTTGGTACAGACTGCCAGATATTCTACAGCAGTATCACTCCGCTTTATTTTTACTCCCATCAGCAGTAGATGACTGTGCTTGTTCACTCACAACCTGCCAAACTTGGGTGTGGCCATTCTTCTTAATATCTGTCAATCTCATGGTTGAAGATAGCTGCTGATTTTGATCCAGTCTTGTTGGTTCACTTTTCAAGCTTGTGTTCCCATGGTCCTGCCCTAAAATTACTCCATAGTCTAACTTTTACCTGGTCAAAGGTAAACGTTTGACTCAATCACTGGGTGACTAAGTGACTGAGCCTCTATCACTAGAAACAGATCTCAGAGATCAGGACTCTTCTATTTCAAAATTTCCTCTCTTCTTCCAGGGCCTTAAATATTCTGGGGGGGGGTAGGAGAAAGTGAAAGTGAGAGTCGTTCAGTCATGTCCGACTCTTGGCGACCCCATGGACTATACAGTCCGTGGAATTCTCCAGGCCAGAATACTGGAGTGGGTAGCCCATTCCCTTCTCCAGGGGAGTTTCCCAACCCAGGGATCAAACCCAGCTCTCCTGCATTGCAGGTGGATTTCTTGCCAGCTGAGCCACAAGGGAAGCCCAAGAATACTGGAGTAGGTAGCCTTTCCCTTCTCCAGCGGATCTTCCTGACCCAGGAACTGAACCAGGGTCCTCTGCAATGCAGGCAGATTCTTTACCAGTTGAGCTATCAGGGAAGCCCTATGTGGGCAGCCCCCAAAATCCTTAAAATGAACAACCTTGGGCCAATTTACATGTGGAGGAAGAGTTTACTGTTGGCTCTTGCACGATTGGGAATTGGGTGTGTTCAGCAGATTTGGAATGTGTAACTCCCAAAGACCTTTTAATTGGGAGGTACTCTGCACCCTTCCAGAAAGGTGGGGGCAGCCTGAATGACCATGTTTTCCCAGGAGACCCACCTTTGGTCATAACCAATTAGACCACAAGGAAGAGCTGATCCAAGCTGAGCCAATTAGATTCTCAGGCATCCACAGTAAGAGACACAGAAACCAATCTATTGTGTTATATTGTGGGCCACAGGAGTTGTAAGATCATGCAGGGTTGAAGCTGTTCGGGGTAGCATGGTAACCCCAAAATAATGAGTTATTGCAAACCAGGAGATATCCAAAGCCTGCAGGAAAAATTCTTAACTTTGAAGCAGAGATGAAAGAACTCAGGGAGAGATGGGTTGTGGAGGGGTGGGGGGCTGGTGGGGGAAATAGTCACCAGATTCGAATTCTGGCTCCAGCAGGTGTGCTCCCTGAGGTTATTGTGAAAGTAAAAGTGTTAGTCAGTCCTGTGGACTCTCTGTAGCCCACCAGGCTCCTTTATCCATGGGATTCTCCAGCCAAGAATACTGGAGTAGGTAGCTATTCCCTTCTCCAGGAGATCTTCCTAATCCAGGGATTGAACCCAGGTCCCCTACAATGAAGGCAAATTCTTTACCACTGAGCCACCAAGGAAGCCTTACAATAAATCCTCTTTGTATGGACCCATCCTGACCAAGACTATGAAACAACTGCCCAAGTCCAGCGTTTTTTGCTTATTTTTCACAGTACTCACACAACCTTTTGAGAACTGCCCTTGACATCATGACATAGGAATACACACCTACCTAGGTATATTTGCTCATCATAAGTGTATGATTACCAAGAGGTTACTGAGTAAGCTCAAGTGTCTAGCACTATGCTGGGGATCAGGTACAGAGCAGAAAAGTAGAGGACATAGGTCCTCACTCCACAGAGTTAAAGTGCGAGAGAAAACTAACATATGAAAGAATTATACCCCGATCTCTCATAAGGGCTGGGCCAAGAATGCTGTTTCCTTGAAAAGACTGCTGAGGTCAGATTGACATGTGCCAGACCCAGCTGGAAGGCACGTGGGAAGCTGTTGGGTCAGGGCAGCCCTAACAAGGAGACGTCAGGTTGTAGCTGGAGCGATGATCCTTCGTACATCCACCCAACACCCAGCCATGTCCTGGTGACTTGGGGCCTCCCAGGAGGTTGATGAGCCCTCTGGGGAGCAGCCCTCAGGGCCAGTAGGTGTGCTTACAGTTAGGTTGCTCAAAAAACTGTCCTTTGAAAGGGAGGAGTTATTATTCTGTTACTTGGCTTGGCACAGTGACAGGGGAGTGGCAGGGGGCATCGAGGTTACGGGCCCAGGTAGGATGGAGGAAACAGAGAAACTGACAGACTGACCCACTCCAGGCCATGGACTCTCCAGGTGAAAAGTCTTTTTTCTCTATAAAGGAGGACATTGTGCTTCCTTCACAGGAAAAGTTTTAAGGCTTTGGCAAGCCAAACTGTGGAAATTACATTGCTGCTCTCAAAATGCTACTTGAAAGAGCATTGCACCTATCCTGTTGATCGTGTTGAATGTATTCTTAATTTACTTATCTATGTTTGGACTGGCTGCACAGCTTGTGGGATCTTAATTCCTGAGCCAGGGATCGAACCCAGGCCCCCAGAAATCCTAACCGCTGGACTGCCAGTATTTTTTATTTGACACTGTGTGCTTCTTTGAAGGTAGCAGCCTGTTGACTAGCTGCAAGTCCAGGCCTGCAGGCCCAGCCTGTTCCCCCTTTCTGGAACCACTCCTGACCTGGGATTTAGGGGCCCAGTAATGGCTGATATGAATGGACACATCACATGCCATGAAATTCTAGATGTGCTACAGGCATTATCTGTCTCCATCCTGCAGAAGCAAGCATTACAACCATTCTACTGAGGTAGAGGAGGTCAAATGACCCTCCAAACGTCACCCAGCTAGGAGGCTTATCCCTCAGCCCTTGCACTTGACTCACTCACTCTGTTGCCCTTGGAAACCTGCCTGCCCGCGTGCTTCCCTCCTGATCCACGCCAGCCTCGTGGGCTACCCCGGCTGTCACGTGCTCCAAGCATTCAGATTTGAGAAATTCCTTTCCACTCTCTGAATAAACCCATTTGTCTCTTGCCTCCAGGTCTTTGCACATACTGTTCCTTCCTCTTCATTAAGACTTTGCTTGAGGGGCTTCCCTGGTGGCTCAGTGGTAAAAAATCTGCCTGCCAGTGCAGGAGACACAGGTCTGATCACTGATCTGGAGGATCTCACATACCATGGAGCAGCTGAGCCCATGTGTGGGCCACAGCTATCGAGCCTGTGCTCGAGCCTGGGAGCCGCAGCTACTGAAGCCTGTGTGCTGTGTGCTCTGCAGTGAGAAGCCACCACCACGAGAAGCCCGTGCGCAGCAAACAGAGTAGCCCCCGCTCTCTGAAACTAGAGAAGAGCTCTCATAGCAACACACTCAGCACAGCCATAAATAAACAAATAAAATTATATGTAAGAAAAGAATTTGTTTGAACAACTTTTCCAATTGTCAGGGTCTCAGCTTAGACCATATGCCCTCTGGAGAAGCACTTCCTGAACCCTCTGGGTCTGACTTAGTGTACCTACTCTGGGCTCTGACAGCACTTCCCTTATTGTGGGTCTCATCGCTTTGGAGTGGAATTGCCTTTTTTTTCCTTAGGCCATACCGGGCAGCATGAGGCATCTTAGTTCGCCAGCCAGGGGTGGAACCGGGCCCCCTGCATTGGAAGCACGGAATGTTAACCACTGGACAGCCAGGGATGTCCCTGGAATTGCCTTGTTACATTTCTGTCTACTGCATGAGTGCTGCCTACACTTCCCCCAGGGGTTAATTTCGCTCCCTCAGTATCCTGAATGGTTAGTATAGTGCCTGGCACGTAGGCGTCCCATAGGTACTTGCTGGAGAAGGAAATAACCGATGACGGCTTGGCCCCGCCTCCCTCACGGTCAGTCCCCGCCCGCTCTCCATCCTCGACCACCTGCAGGCTCTCTGGGTTCCTGCGCGCTCAACATGCCAATGGGGCCCACTGTTGTTTGGTGCTGACTGCTGACCCAGAGCCTGCCTGCTGCTGTCCAGCCACCCCCGCCCCCAGACCCATCGTTTGTCTGCTGGACTGGATGCGCTTTCTGTGCCCCGCGTCTGCCCCACCTGGAGAGTAGGTCTGGCAGGTAAAAGACCCTCCTGGGACTCTGGGCGGTATCCGTCTGAGTATCCACCTATGGCGCCATTCACAGAGATGGGCTTAATCCATACATAAACAATCTATGTTTGACAATCACAAGAGACCGAAAAGAGGGCAAAGCTACTTTTCACCCATTCCTTGAGAACGGGAATGACGAATAATGGAAATAGGAATTCATCGCGGACGCCCAGCTGAACACAACCCAGGACCAGAGTTTGGGGCTCTCTTGTTAGGCAAAGCTATAACCCTTTAGTTGCTGAATGTGGGGAGCCCAGGAGAGGGGCCAGAGCTGAGGGAGTGTGGTCTTCAGGTGGAACAAGACAGCAGATGTATGGCAACCAGTATAGAATAATTTCAATACCTTAACAACCCATAATCGCTTCTTGGTGTGCTCTAGCCGAATGTGTTGTTTCTTCTACCAGTGACCGTGGTCGTCAGCAGGATGACACGGAACTGGAGTGATTGGGTTGAATGATTGAAAGGACAGCTTGTCTACTATTGCCTAAAATAGTGGGCATCAGCAAATGATTCGTGGTTCAGATGGGGAAATGAACAATCCACTCTTGTGATGTTTCCTTGTGACTTGGGGATTGAGAAACACACTGTGGGAATACAAAAGCTAATACCGACTCAGTTCCTGCCCAGACAAGCGTTGACAAGAGCTGAGTGTGTGTGTTTGTCTAGATATGTGTCTAGAGACATGTGTCGAGATACGTGACTAGAGTGTATGTGCTTGTATGCGTGTGATGTGTGGTCTCCGTGTGTGTGATGTGGGGAGTAATATAAAAGTTTCTAAACTGTGTGCCATGGTTGTGGTATGGACATGTGGTTGTGTGTACGAGGTCCTGCGTTCTGGATGGGACTGCAAAAATGGAGTCTGGGGGGAAAAAAGAATGAAGGGAGCCATCTCTTAGCCAAGCCCTTAGAGTGAGTTGTACACCATCATCCCAGGAGGCCGATTGAACAGGAGACTGGCTGGGACCACCTAGCAACTGACAGAACTCAGTGATGGTCCCCCTGCTTGGGTGGGCGCCCTACCTCTGCAAGGACGTTTTGACAAAAAAAGGAGAGAAAGGACATCCCAGTTTCCTTTGTAGCTTCTCTACTGTTTCTTGTTAGTATGCTGTTGTTGTTTTTTTTTCAGAATAGCTTTTTGCCAAAAGAACTTGCCCTAGAGAGCTTGTGAGGAAAACTTAAGGTCTTAGTCAGTCAGTCAGACCACATCAGACAAAGCAAAGCCTTCAGCGCAGAGGAGATTTTCTCCTTTCCCGGCAGTGACGGTCACACAGGGATTAAAAAGGATTTTGGTCATGGGAGTATCATAATGAACAACCTGTTCTAGGAGCCTGAGGACTCGGATAGATCCGAGGATAGGCAACAAACACCTTGTCCAAGGTCACTGCACAGCTTCTCTCTGATTGAGTGTTGGCAGGGCTGGGGTGGAGTTACTGGTCAGCGTAGATGACTGGGGGCTTCCCAGGTGGCCCTGGTGGTAAAGAACCCACCTGCGAAATCAGGAGATGTAAGAGACACCAGTTTGATCCCAGGGTGGGGAAGATCCCCTAGTGGAAGAAATGGCAACCTACTCCAGTATTCTTGCAGGGAGAATCCAACGTAGATTGTTGGAAGAGTGGAGTCTCACTCTGGGCTCCCTGACCCCCAGCTAACAGGATCCTCTAATTCTCTGGCACCTTCAGAATCTCATGGATCATGTGGGGCTGTGACCCAATTGTCACAGTCTCTCCAAGCCCCAGGTCTGAGGGCTTGGACTGTCTTGGTCCTCAGCAAGGGAGTACCATGGGGCCTTGACATAAAAGTCACAAGTAATGAAATTTGAGCTTACTGAGGTCCATTTGTAAAATTAGGGGATTCCCTGGTGGCTCGGATGGTAAAGGATCTGCCCACAATTCGAGAGACCTGGGTGCAATCCCTGGGTTGGGAAGACCCCATGGAGAAGGGAATGGCTACCCACTCCATTGTTCTTGCCTGGAGAATTCCATGGACAGAGGAGGCTGGCAGGCTGCAGTCCATGGGGTTGCAAAGAGTTGGACACAACTGAGCAACTACACTTTCCCTTGTAAAATTATTTTAAGAAACTAATTGAATGGGCCTCATTCTCCATTTTTGGAAAACCCTTTCCTAAATGATTAACTGATGATACAAAATGAAAATGTTTCCAGCTGGTTGCCGACCACATCCTCAACCATCTCTCCAGCTCAAAGGTCTTTGATGTCTCCATAAATGTTCAGAACACAGTTCTCCTAAGTTCACTCTTAGACCATTTGAGGAATAGCCTGATTTTTTTTTAATCTTTTTTATTGAGGTATAATTTACACACAGTGAAATGCTCAGTTCTAACCTATAGTGTTTGATGAGTTTTGACATATATTTACAGAGGGGAACCACTACACCAATCAAGACATAAAACATTTCTATTTCCTGGAAAGTTCCTTCTTGTTCTTTTCCAGTCAATCCAATTCTTCTAACTTCTATCACCATAAACTGTTTTTTTGTTTGTTTGTTTGTTTTTTTCTAGTGTCTATTACAGACTGAATGTTTATATCCCTCCAAAATTCATATGTTGATGGTATTAGGAGATGAGGTCCTTGGGAAATGATCAGGTCATGAGGGTAGAGCCCTCATGAATGGTAGTGCCCATATAGAAGGGATCCTGGAGAGATTCCCTCACCCATTCCACCATGTAAGACACAGTGAGAGCATGGGAACTCTATGAACCAGGAAGAAAGCCCTCACCAGACACCAAAACTGCTGGTGTTTTGACCTGGGACTTCCCAGCCTCCAAAGTGTAAGAGGTAAAGTTCTGCTGTCTTTAAGTCCCTCAGTCTGTGGTATTCTGTTATAGCAGCCCAGATGAACTAAGATTGTCATATAAATGAAATCAAACAGTACATGATCTTCTGTGTCTTGTTTCCTTCACTCAGCATAACGTCTATGAGATTCATCTATGTTTAATATGTTGGTAATCCTTTCCTTTTTATTGCAGAAGAGTTTCCCATTGTGGGTATAGTCCACAATTTGTTTATCCATTCATCCATTGATGAACTGTTGGGTTTTTCCAGCATTTGGCTACCAAGAATAAAGTTGCTATAAACATTTACACAGATTTCTTTGTGTGGCTGGGTATAAGTTTTGTTTGTCTAAGGTAAAAGTGTCTAAGAGTAGGACTACTGGGCCATAAAGCAGGTGGATATTTAACTTTATAAGAAAAGCATGGCTTGTTTTTTTAGATAACTTTTGTGAACGGATGTTTAGAAATCAGCTTGCAAAAGCCACATCAAAAAGGTTTTTACAGGGAGAAGGTGGTAGCAGAGAGGTCACAGCCTTTATGGAAAATGGCTGCTTTAACCAACTCCTGAGTATGCGCTAACTTTGGGCTGTACTCAAGAAAATGCTGTTCACGTTACTAATGGAAATGGACTAAGTAAAGTGGTAATACTGAGACACACAGAAGGTTATTTGTGCCAAAATGTTGACCAAACCTTTCGGAATTTTGCTTTAAGCTCAACCAATTACAATTTAGCAGGTTGATTTATTGAGAATGTAAACTCTGGAAAGGTCACACTTTGAAAAGCTCATCTGAGTTCTAAATCTTCACTTCTGTAGACTCTGTCTTACCCCAGGAAAGATAAACAAGCTTTTCTGTGATTTGAGGGTTTGGCTAACTGGGCCTTCACTGTCTGCCAGATGTTCTGTCAACCCTTCTTCTATGAGACAGCAGCTCTAGGAAGCCTTTGCATTTGGGGGACTAAGCAGGAGAAATGGATCTGACGTTGGCTGGCCCCTTGGGAACTGGAGTAAGGGGAAATGATGGCTGGACCCACATGGGGGAGCCCTGAACCCCATGGAGACCCTGCTTCTCTTGGCAAGACCTCCAAGGAGACAAATACAGGGTAGCTGGTGAGGTGGGGAGCCAGGAAGTGTGGCCAGGAAAGCTTATATGAGAGGCTGGACTTATTCTCCTACCTGCAAAGTGGGGCCGTCAGAAGTAGGAAAGTAGAGCGTGAAACCACAGTTAGAGAAACAGCAGCATCAGTAGGCCCCTGGGAGGTCTCAGGGGACCAAAACCATGGATACTGCCTTTCCTGGCAATGTTCGTTGTTCTCTGTCATGGGATGAATCATTGTTTACTGTTTTTCAGACCCTTCACATATTAGAGTTTTATACTTGCATCCTAACTTGTGACTCTGCAGTGGTACACATTAGCACGAGGGAAATATACTTCTGTCTTTGATGTTGGCATGGCCACATGACCAGTTTTAATCAATGAAGTGTGGGCAGAGAGGTACTCACGAGGCCTCAGGAGGCATCAGGGGTCTCTGCTCAACTTCCTGGGCTCCTGCCACTTGCCATGACAGGAACATGCCCTGGCAGGGCTAGTCCAAGGAAAATAAAGAGGAAGGTGGGTGTAAGCCAATTTGAAGGCTTAATCCGCGCCCGGGAGGTTTGTGGCTTCAAGCAGAGCTTTCCCAGCCAAACTACAGATCTGAGGGAGAAAAATCAATGCTTGTTGTTGTATGCCATTGAGTTTTGTGTGATTTGTTATGCAGAATTATTATAGCATTTGCCGACTGATACATAACACTAATATTGCTCTCCTCTTCTTTCATAGTAATGCAAATCCCAGTTTTCATTTGGGCTTCCCTGATGGCTCAGACTGTAAGAAAATGCCTGTGATGTAGGAGACCTAGGTTTGATCCCTGAATTGAGAAGATTCCCAGGAGAAGGAAATGGCTATCTACTCCAGTATTCTTGTCTGGAGAATCCCATGGACAGAGGAGCCTGACAGGCTACAATCTGTGGGGTCACAAAGTTTTCACTGGCTTTTTGAAATAAAGCTAAATACCCCAGCCTTCCTTGCAACTAGATATGGTCATGTAATTGAGTTATGGTCAATGAGATGTTAGTAGAAGTGTTGTGTGGTAGCTTCTGAGACTTTTCTTTGAAGGCCAACGACATGCAATGTTTATCCCTTTCTGCATCCTGCTGTCTGGAACAAGGATATAATGGCTGGAGCTCCAGCTGATATTTTGGATCCTGAGGAAGAAGGCCATATCCTTTCTCCTCTGGCACTCTCTTCCCTCTGGCCGCCCTCTCTTCTGTTAACTGCCCTACTTGTTCAGCATTCCTGCCCACTCTGTTTTACAAGCATTCTTGTCAAGAAATATAAGAAGATATTTGACTGATACAAATTAACATATGACATAATTGCAAATAGTTTTCCCCACATTGCCAGGTAGCGAACTCCCAAGTGTGCCTCCCCCACCACTAAGGGTGATTAGAGGCGGAAATCCCCTCCATCATTTGCAGGGCTTTCAGTCGACAGCGACACACATTTATGGGCGTTTTCCTACAAACTGGTAAATTTGATGAATGCTTAGATGCACCTAACAAATTTTCCTACAATCCATAGAATATGTGCATTGATGAGCCCACTTTATAGATAAGGAAACTGAAGCTCAGGGAAGTTAAGGAACCTACCCAATTCTTACAGAGTGTGAGTGACCCTGGGACCAGGGTCCCAGCCCAGGTCTCCCAGTTCAGAGTCCCACATCCTTTTCCTTATTTTGCGCATCCATTTATTTCTCAGTATCCCCATGGGGCCTACCGCAGACCTGGAGCAGTGGAGATGTTCAGAAAGGGGGTGAAAAGGAAGTGAATGAAGCTTATCTTTGCCAGGTTGCTCAAAGGTCTTTTTTTCTTTAAACGTTTTTTTTCCACTTTATCATTTATTTAATTTACTTTTGGTTGTGCTGGGTCTTTGTTGCGGCACACAGGGCTCGTCATAGCTGCATCAGGGTTTTCTCTAGTTGTGGTGAACGGGGGCTACTCTCCAGTGTAGAGCTCAGGCTTCTCATTGCAGTGGCTTCTCTTGTTGTGGAGCACAGGCTCAAAAGCGTGCGAGCCTCAGTAGTTGTGGCTCCTGGGCTCTAGAGCACAGGCTCAGTAGTTGTGCCACAAAGGCTTTGTTGTCCTGCGGCATGTGGAATCTTTCTGGACCAGGGATCGAACCCATGTTCCCTACACTGCCAGGCAGATTTTTAACCACTGAACCACCAGGTAGGTCCCACGTCTTTTTTCTTCATGTAAGATGCATCAGTCTTCACCACCAGCACACACATGTGTGACAAGAAGGCTCACTCTGGGAGATTCATTTGCAAGAGAAGAGTACCCACTGGCCTGTATGGGCACAGTTGGGGGCATAAAATGGGCAGGAGAAAGATGCAGGTGGGGAGAAAGGCACAAGAGTGTTGCTTGCTCTTCTGAGAGGCAACAAGAGCTGCCTAAACATCTGCTGAGAAGATGGAGAGAAGAGCCTGAGAGAGGAATCCCTTGGGAGAGTTTGAAGGAGATTGAATGTCAAGGAAACTCAGAAACCACAGAAAGAAGGAGAATGTTGGAAAAGGCACAGGCTGGCAAGATGCAGAAACTCTGGAAAAACTAACATCCCTTCACATCATCTGTAACATCTGGCCTCTTTCAAAACAGATTGTAGGTAACTGGATGCTAGACCCTCTGCTTGCACTGTGGCCGCTGCTAGCCCGGGTACTACCAATGCCACCAGACACTGAATGCCTTAGCCATCAGTCCCATCAGAAGGAATTTCCATTACATTGTTCAGCCTGGATTGAAAATATCAAGTGAGGTTCTGATGGGTTGTACTTAGTTCATGTGTCTTTGCTCCCCCTACCAGAGTTCAAGGGGAGCCTTTTCACCCCTTTGGGCTCCAGAGCCAGACATTCATGCAAGGGCAGATTCCCCACAATCAGGAAGCAGGCTCAGATGCTACACAAACTATTAATCACCACTCTATAATCCTGTCCAGCACCACATGTCTGGAGCAAACCACCGAGGGACTGCCAGCTTCTACTGCTGTGGACCATGCCTTTGCAAACCTCAGCAGCCAGTTCATCTAAAGCTGCCATCTTTTCCACATTTGCATTTGCTGGGCTGGTTTGCATTTTATGCAATTGGTTTTAAATTAATTTTTTCCCCCTTTGCCTAGGAATATTGGCAGAAGTAAACAAGAAGTAAGTGAGAAGATGCCAAAGATGGATGGGATGGGAGCAAACCATTTACAGGGTCATGGTCGATTTGCCATGAGACAGCCTGGCAGGAGGAGATGTGGCTTTAGCCATCAATTTTCCATTAATTCTTGGAACCAGACCCTCTGTGGTACAGTGGTGAGGAAGGCAAGGTTGATTTTTATGCTCAAAAATGTTGGGACTGGGAATTCCCTGGCAGTCCAATGGTTAGAACTCTGCTTTCACTACTGAGGGAAGGGTTCAATCCCTGGTTGGAAAACTAAGATCCCACAAGCTGCATGACATGTCTGAAAAAAATATGTTGGGACTGGAAGGGACCTTAGAGTTATCTAGCCCACTTTTTTTGTCAAGCATTTTTAAAGCCTTGGAATTCATGCTTTAAAGCAGTGGTCCCCAGCCTTTTTGGCACCAGGGACAGATTTCATGAAAGACAATTTTTCCATGGACCAGGGGTGGGTGGGGGGATGGTTTTGGGATGACTCAATCATGTTACATTTATTGTGTACTTTATTTCTAATCTAAAGCTGCCGCTGATATGACTGGAGGTAGCAGTTCGAGGCCTGGAGGTTGGGGACTCCTGCCTTAAAGGAAATCTTCATGAAAGCCCAAATTCTAAAAATAGATCAAACAGGAAACACTCTGGCTAAAGTGATATTGAAGGCCCAGGGCAACTAAAGAATCACTGAGTCCACACAGACACAGAAAACAAATATGTGATTACCAAAGAGGAAAACAGTTAGGGTAGGGAATAAATCAACAGTTTAGGATCATCAGATATCAGTCATTTCAGTCGCTCAGTCATGTCCAACTCTTTGCGACCCCATGGACTGCAGCACACCAGGCTTCCTTGTCCATCACCAACTCCTGGAACCTGCTCAAACTCATTTCTGTTGAGTCAGTGATGCCATTCACCTGTCTCATCCTTTGTCGTCCCCTTTTTTCCTGCCTTCAGTCTTTCCCAGCACCAGGGTCTTTTCCAGTGAGTCAGTTCTTCCCATCAGGTGGCCAAAGTATTGGAGGTTCAGCTTCAGCCTCAGTCCTTCCATTGAACATTCAGGATTGATTTCCATTAAGATTGACTGGTTTGATCTCCTTGCAGTCCAAGGGACTCTTAAGAGTCTTCTCCAACACCACAGTTCAAAAGCACCAATTCTTCAGAGCTCAGCTTTCTTCATGGTCTAACTCTCACATCCATACATGGCTACTGGAAAAACCAGAGCTTTGACTAGGTGGACCTTTGTTGGCCAAGTAATGTTTCTGCTTTTTAATACATTGTCTAGGTTGGTCATAGCTTTTCTTCCAAGAAGCAAGCATCTTTTAATTTCATCAGATATAAACTATTATATATAAAACAGATAAGCAACAAGTTCCTACTGTATAGCACAGGGAACTATATTCAATATCTTACAATAACCTATAATGAAAAAATATGTATGTTCACATTCATATATGAATTACTTTGCCATACATCAGAAACGAACACAGCTTCATTTCAATTAAAAACCAAAAAAACAGTAAATGAAAATGACCCTGACCAGGGGCTTCCCTGGTGGTCCTGTAGTTAAGAATCTGCCTACCAATGCAAGGGGCACAGGTTTGATCCCTGCTCAAGATCATGTGGGATCAAATTAAGATCTCACATGCCTCAGAGCAACTGAGACCATGTGCCACAACTACAGAGCCTGCGTCCTGCAACTACTGAAGCCCTTGTGCTCTACAGCCCATGCTCTGCAACTAGAGAAAGACTCTACACAGCAACAAAGACCCAACACAGCCAAAAATAAATTTTAAAATTAATAAAATTTTTTTAAAAGAGAGAAAATGAGCAATGCAAAAAAAAAGAACACTAAATCCAACTCTTGTATTACAGATGAGGAAACTGAAACCGAAATATGAGAGTGACATTCGTAAGGACACAGAGCCATTTAGTAGCAGAGCCAGCTGCCAGACCCAGGCCTCTCAGGACTCCTCCTCCAGCCTCATGCAGGTCAAAAAAGAGCTTTTTCAACTTAAAATTCTAGAAGACATTGGAGCACAAGCAGTACATTGCTCAGACTCCCTCTAAAAGAGGGACAGAGTGGGGCACAGCCTCTCTCCCACACTGCAGTAGGCACTAGACTGGGCAGGACTGCATAGAATTGTTGGTGATGCCCAAAGGGAGGTGGGGTGATTCTGAGGATGTACGTGTCCAGTGGAAACAGCAGTGGTCAAGGTTCTAACAGGAAGCAAATGGCATCTCAAACTGAGGAGAGTTTGAAGAAGGGCCATGTACAAAGATGTGGGCAGTGTGAGGGGCTTCCCAAGTGACTCAGCAGTAAAGAATCTGCCTGCCAATGCAGGAGACATGGGTTTGATCCCTGGGTCAGGAAGATCCCCTGGAGGAGGAAATGGCAATCCACTTCAGTATTCTTGCCTGGGAAATTCCCTGGACAGAGGAGTCTGGCAGGTCACAGTCCATGGGGTCACAAAAAGTCAGACGCAACTGAGCGACTAAGCGCGCATGGGCAGTATGAAGGGAAACTTCCAAGGGGTGAGGAATCCCAGGGTGAGCAGGCTTCATCTCTCCCAGACCTGAAGGCACAAGTGCTGAGGTGGTTAGAATACGGCCACCCGGTCAGAGCTGCAGCCTTTGTTAGGAGAATTAGACAACTCACTGCAAGTTCGAGCAAGCAATAACTTCCTGCCCCCAGTGCCTTCTGTTGGCTGAACCTGACCAGAAGCCAGGGCAAAGTAGCCTTGGATGAGCCCATTCACAACGGTTAGCATTGCAGGACACTGGGCATGGCTGGAGGGTGGGGAGGTGGTCTGGAGGGGCGAGTGGAAGACAGCTACCGCAGTGTGGTCCGGTGGAAGCACAGCGTCCAGTAAACCTTTGCGTGCTCATGAGCACACCCCCCAGGCGCTCCCAGAAATTCTCATGGGGCACAGGCACTTTGCAGGGGAGGATGCTGGCAAGAACCTGAGAAACAAGGTCATGAATGTGACCTCATTTGTACCTACAGGGCCTGAGGAAATTCGCATACTTCATTACTGAAGCCCAGCTCCTCTCATGTTGGCTGTGGAGGAACATGCCCTGCTTGCAAGATCAGGTGAGGTCTATACAGGTGCATTTTGCCTTTCCTCATCTCCAGCACTTGCTACCATGGCAGCCTCAGGGGAGTGTGGCTTCCTCTTTGCTTTTCACATCTGCATTCCTGCAATGTAACTCCCATCCCAGAATATGGGATCCAGGTTAGCTCAGACTCCACAGGCTAAGGGCACAGTCTCCGATGAGACAGCCTTTGTACCACAAGCAAACCACAGATTTGCGTTGAGGGTGGGGGGCGGCAGTCCTCAAGCCACCCAGATTTCTGAATAACCAGCTAGATATCTGGGGGCTCCCATTACCCCCTCAGGTTGATAATTCACTAGAGTGACTCAGAACTCAGGCAAGTACTAGACTTACGATTTCAATTTTATTATTAAGGATACAAATCAGGTGGCATTCATTAGTGGTAAAGAACCTGCCTGCCAATGTAGGAGACATAAGAGATGCATATTCAGTTCCTGCGTTTGGAAGATTCCCTGGAGGAGGGCATGGCAACCCACTCCAGTATTCTTGCCTGGAGAATCCCATGGACAGAAGAGCCTGACCGGCTACAGTCCATGGGGTTGCAAAGAGTTAGACAGGACTGAAGTGACTTAGCCGCAGCAGCAGCAGGTGACTTAGCACGCACGCACTCAGAGCTCCTGTTTCCTTTCCAGAGTACTTTGCCCACCCAGCACATGTATGTTCATGTAAGTTCACTAGCCAGGACTTCACCCAAGCCTCAGTGTCCTGAGTTTTTCTTGGGGTTTCATTACACAGGCTTGATTAATGGAATCACAAGCCACGTAATTGAACTCAATCTTCAGCCCCCCGACCCCTCTGAACCAATATCACCTGACTCAAGCCCCAACTCTGTAATCACACAGTTGGTCTTTCTGGCTTGGCCAGAAGCTGAAGCTCTTGGCCAGCCTGAAGCTCTCTAGGGCCAATCAGAAGTGACCTCATCAGCATGAACTCAGGTGTGGCCCCAGTGCCTCCTGCAAATAACAAAGATACTCCTAACAGTCAGGAAGTGCCAAGAGTTTAGAAGCAGCATGCCAGGACTCCAGGACAAAGACTGGACACATTATTATACAATGATATCCCATAACATGGTTGTCACAGGCTGAAACATTTACTTTGGGCCTGACTAAAGGTGAGCTGGAGAAGGCAATGGCACCCCACTCCAGTACTCTTGCCTGGAAAATCCCATGGACAGAGGAGCCTGGTAGGCCTGCAGACCATGGGGTCGCTAAGAGTCGGACATGGCTGAGCGACTTCACTTTCACTTCTCTCTTTCGTGCATTGGAGAAGGAAATGGCAACCCACTCCAGTGTTCTTGCCTGGAGAATCCCAGGGACAGCGGAGCCTGGTGGGCTGCCGTCTATGGGGTCGCACAGAGTCAGACACGACTGGAGCGACTTAGCAGCAGCAGCAGCAGCAAAGGCGAGCAATGGGATGGTTCGGATTTTCCTTGGGTCCCTACCTACCATGATTTCAGTGATGACATAGAGTGCTATGCATGGTTTGGGGAGGATATTCTGAGGCCACATCCAGGATCAACTGGAAGGAGTGATATGATTAACAGCCATACAAGCCTTGTGGCATTCCCAGGTGGCTCAATGGTAAAGATCCCCCTGCCAGTGCAGGAGATGCAGGAGACCGGTTTAATCCCTGCATCATGGAAGATCCTCTGGAGGAGGAAATGGCCACCCACTCTAGTATTCTTGCCTGGGAAATCCCATGGACAGAGGAGCCTGGCAGGCTATGGTCCACGGGGGTCACAAAGAGTCAGCTTAGCGACTGAGCACGCATGCATGCATGCCAACTTCGGCATAGAAGAGGATTGAAAGGGAAAGCGAGATCATACAGGTACTTGCTAGGGATAAAGGGATAACATTTTTAAAAGGGAATAGTGAAAGTGAAGTCGCTCAGTCATGTCCAACTCTTTGTGACCCAAACGCCCCAAAAGGGAATAACCTCAGAGTAATAAAAATGATAATACTGTTTGCAAAGACTGCTTGTTAGAACACACAAATCCAATCCCACTTTGGCTCCCATCCGAAGGCCAAGTAGTGGGTACCATGTTTAACTTGTACCACCCAGGAAGTCATATCTTTTAATTTCTCCTCCTTAAAATCTAGCCTTGTGAGACAGAGACTCAGAGAGATAGGAGTGCCTCTCCTGCCCACCACCTTCTGGCTTCCAAGCTAAGGAATCGCTTCTACACCCAAACAGCTGTCCTAGTGGATGTGGGTCCTCTTAAGGAATATCATGTCAACCTACTCTGGGCTGATATGCACTAGTTGCCATACAAATTGTTAAGCGAATCAGACACTTCATAGTACTAGTACTAAATCACTTCAGTCATGTTTGACTCTTCGTGACTCTATGGACCATAACCCTCCAGGCTCCTATGTCCTTGGGATTCTCCAGTCAAGAATACCGGATTGGGTTGCCATTTCCTCCTCCAGGGGATCTTCCCAACCCTGGGATCAAACCTGTGTCTCTTACATCCATCTGCTGCACTGGCAAGTGGGTTCTTTACCATTCGCACCACCTGGGGAAAGCCCCAAACATTTCTTACAGGTTGGTTAAAAAATTGCTGCTTCCTGTTTCTAGAATGCGCTTCTACTATTCTTTCATCTCCCCTCCCCTGGACGAGGAAGGCTACCTACAATAATTTCCAGAGCCCTCTGCAGAATAAAAATGCAAGGCTCCTTGTTTAAAAATTATCGAAGGTTTCAAGACAGAGTCATCTGAGCATTAAAGCAAACACAGGACTCTTCTGAGCACATGCCGGTCTATGAGGCTGCACAAGTCACATGACCATGAAACCAGCCCTGTCTGGGACCCCTCCACACTGCCTCACAATCTCAGGGAAGAACTGATCCTGGCACATCCGGCACCTCCAGGATCTTGTCCAGCTCCACAGCCAGCATCCTTCTGATGAACATCCTTCTGTAGTTGGCAGAATACGTCTCCTGCCTCTCGCCTTGCCACCAGTGCAGGAGAAGCAGGGAATGTAAGCAATAAATAAATCTGTTTTAAGATACTGATGGAAGGTTGATTGTTACTACAGCATAAAATGGTGCATCCTTTTTTTTTTTTTTAATTCTGGCTGTGCTGGGTCTTCATTGCTACACAGGCTTTTCCTAGTTGTGGAGACGGGGGCTACTCTCTAGTTGCAGTGCATGGGTTTCTCATTATGGCATCTTCTCTTGTGGAGCATGGGCCCCAAGGTGTGTGGGCTTCAGTAGCTGCCGACACGGGCTCAGCAGTTACTGTTCTCTAGAGCAAAGGCTCAGTAGTTGTGAAACAGGGGCTCAGTTGCCCCAAGGCATGTGGGATCTTCCTGGACCAGGGATCGAAACGGCATCCCATGCCTTGTAAGATGAATTCTTAACCACCGGGGAAGCCCGTAACCTGGTGCATCCTGACAAATACATACCAATGCTGGGTGTTCAATCTAATCATGTCCAGCTCTTTGCAACCGTATGGACTGTGGCTCACCAGGCTCCTCTGTGAAATTCCCAACTCAGGGATCAAACCTGAGTTTCATGTGTTTCCTACATTGGCAGGCAGATTCTGTACCACTGAGCCACCTGGGAAGACCAATATGTATCGATATTCTATAAAGTCTTACATATTTTGGCAGTCATCCTGCCCATGTGGGTGTCTCCTTGATGCCCAGACAGGACAAGCCTGGCTGTTTTCCTTGAAGGAACATGACTTGACTCTATTATCAGAAACTCCAAATTACACAGGGCACAACTATATCACCCAATGCTATTTTTAGCATGGGAATTTTCCAGAAAACCAAGGCAGGTGCTTTCGACCAACGTTCTGACAAAAGAGTAAAATGTACATTTATAAATGCATCATAATAGGTCACCACAAAATAAAAGGACTTATGTTTTTATTGGATGGCTTTCTTAAGTGAGTGCCAACTGCCTCTCACTGCTGCATCTGGGGTGATGCAGCTCAAGAAAGAGGAATGGAAGAAAAATACAAAGGTTCAACTTTTACTGATTTGTGGCAATTACCTCCTTCCCGAAGAGGTATTGTGTGAGCAGAAGAAAAGAACAAAGCGCGAGAAATGCAGCCTCCTCTGGAAGCTCCCAGCCCCTTTACCCCCTCCCCACTCCATCCCAGTGAAGAAGAGCACAGAGGTGGATATGATGGGTCCATCAACTTTTAAGTACAGTGTTCAAGATTTAAAAATTAAACGTCATGTTAAGTTGTTTCAGTCGTGTTCAGCTCTTTGTGACTTTATGGACTATACTTGCCAGACTCCTCTGTCCATGGGATTCTCCAGTCAAGAATACTGGAAATACTGCCATTTCCTCCTCCAGGGGATCTTCCCAACCCAGGGATCAAACCTGTGTCACTTAAATCTCCTGCCTTGGCAAGCATTGGCTCTTTACCACTAGTGCTACCTGGGAAGCCCCCCACCAAAACTAAACACAGCCAGAGGATTTTTTTTTTTTAGGGCACTGAAAATATTCTATATGACACTCTAATGGTGAATCCATATTATTATACATTTGTCAAAGCCCACAGACTATATAGCGCAAAGAATGAACCCTGGACTTCCCTGGTAGTACAGTGGTTAAGCATTTGCCTGCCAGTGCAGGGGATGTGGTTTTGATCCCTGGTCTGAGAAGATTCCACATGCCCCAGGCAACTGTGTGCTACAACTACTGAGTCTGTGCTCTAAAGCCCGTGCTCCACAGTGAGAGAAGCCGCAGTGATGAGACGCCAGCGCAACACAACTGGAGCGTAGCCCCCTCTGGCCGACACGAGAGGAAGTCTGCACGCACCACGGAAAACCCAGCACCACCAAAAATAAATAACTGAAAACTGAAAACAACTACAGCAAGCAAAAAAAACCCTTTCTGCGTTTACCTTTCTTCGGAGTCCTAAGGAGTGGCAGGTTGTGGGGAGACCTGTGTATGGGAAGCCCAGGAACGGACGTACATAGAAACTCTAAAGCCGGGTCACCCAGTTGCAAAGGAGGAGAGATGGCCCAGTTCAGCCACAAGGACAAGGCTCAGAACGCACACGTGGAGCTGAGCAGTGTTGCTTCCTGAATGCCAGAGCTACGGTCACATATAAGAGTGTAAATGGCTTCAGGCTGCTGACGTGGCTGCGGGTATCCAAGGCAGAGCGCCTGATGCTCTCGGCTCCTCCACTCAGGTGGCTGAGACCACTGAGTTTTGTGTCTGTCCATGTGAGGTACGAGGGGGAGGTGAGTGCATCCACTTGTCATCACCTTTTGCATGCCTTATTTGCTCTTTCAAGAGCACGGCCAAGTAGGTGCCCTAAATGCACACAGGCCTGTCCCTTGCACTTGATTCATGGTGTGGCCTTGGGCAGGACGCAGATGTGGGAAGCTGGCAGTGGCAAGTCAGATGTGTGCGCAACTCTCTCCATAAAGATAAACATCTCTCGGCCCACTAGCGTAATTACAGAGATGCTTTCTGTGGAAGAATCTGAGGAAGAAATAATAGCAATAACATTTTGGAAGCAGGAAAGCAAACCAAGGTAGAATAACTGGCTGAGCAGCCTTTTGAACCCAATCCCAAGTATGACTTGGAAACAGATAGAGCAAAGGTTTCACACCACAGACTCCTCAGAGGGAGGAAACAAGACACAGGAACTTCTGGGTCCAGCAGGCAGGAGCTGTGTGGTTAATTGGGTGAGGACTAGGAGAAGCACTGTCTGAGGAGCAGTCAGAATATGTAAGTGGGCTTCCCAGGTGGCTCAGTGGTAAAGAACCCGCCTGCCAATGCAGGAGACACAGTTTCGATCTCTGGATCGGGAAGATCCTCTGGAGAAGGAAATGGCAACCCACTCCAGTATTCTTGCCTGGGAAATCCCACAGAGGAGCCTGGCCGGCTACAGTCCATGGGGTCGGAACAGTAAGTAGGTCATAACCTACTGACTAGAACAACAAGAACAAACAGCAACAATAAATGTAAATATATGTTTATAGATGCAAACCAAGCTAGGATATGTAAATTACCCTGAGCTCACCAAAAACAATGTTTGCGCTTGGTAAGCAATCTATGAGTATCTACTGTTACTGTCTTTCCTAGGTCCCTCAAGACCCTTTTGATTCCACTGGGCACACACCCCTCTCTTGCTGCAGTAGAAATCTGGAGTTTCACTGTCTGCAGAGGGTAACAGAGTGGGTCTCTGGATTGAGGGCCAAAGACTGAATAATGTGGAGTGAGGAGCAGAAGGATGGAGGACTCATGCCATTAATTTATAAATTCAAGGACTTTCAACTCTTCTTGCGGCTCAGGGTTCAGAACATGCTGGCAGCCTGACCCACCTTTCAGGAAGGAACCTGGAAGATTTTCCTCTAGGAGTCTGGGCAGCTCTGGGCTATGTGGGAAACTGCCCACCCAGATCTCCTACAATATGGTCAGGCTCCATCCACACAGGCTGGACTGATGAGGAAGTGCCATCTGAGATGGTTCTTGGGAGGTTTTAAGAGGGAAGTTCCCTGGTGGCTCAGAGGTTAAAGCATCCGCCTGGAATGCAGGAGACCCGGTTCGATCCCTGGGTTGGAAGATCCCCTGGAGAAGGAAATGGCACCCCACTCCAGTACTCTTGCCTGGAGAATCCCATGGAGGGAGCAGCCTGGTAGGCTACAGTCCATGGATCTCAAAGATCTGGACACGACTGAGCGACTTCCACTCACTCAAGAGGGAAGTTAAAGAGTTGGGGTGGAAGGAATAGTATAACAAATATGCAGACACAGGATAGGTGAGGCCTTGGAGAAAGGGGGTGAATGGGAACTGGGCCAGGGAGCAGGGCAGGAGTAGGGAGAAATGGGAGATGAGGTTGGAAAGGGTGTCTGGGATCAACAGGTGTCTGACAAAGGGATGAATGAGCAGGAGCAACCGGGTTCATCTGCAAGTCTGTGCTGGTTGTTGCCCTGGGGACCAGATGGAAGAAGGCCCTTAAGACCAAGCTTAGGAGATGAAAGCTATTTCAGTAGATAATAAGGAGCCTGATGAAAAGTTTGCAAACAGGAAAGTGACATACAGAATTGAGTTAGACTTGAAAGACGAATTAATTTATGAGCCAGATGCTGAGGAAGGCGATGTGGGGCTACACCAAGGTTAACTGGGAAACTCTTGGATGAATCAGTGTCCATATTTAGAGGATGAAGAAGAGATCAGAGACTACAAAACAGAAATTGCTCAAAAAGGAATTGAGCCCCTTGGACAGGAAACAAGAACTCTGATGGAATGCAGGAGAAAGGATTGAGCAAGAGAGAAAGAAAGCAGCTGCCAGCACATCCGATGAAAACAAACACCTTGAACTCAACAGGCGACTTCAAATGTTACTAAACTCTTTTGGCAGTTGTCTCCCCTTTAACCAGCCTAACAAGGAATGGCAGGAAAGACTCATTTCCATTTTCCACTGATGTGGTCTCTTTTTAGCTTTCCAACCGAAAACAGCCTCATGGACGCATTAACTTGTTTGAAGCAGTTTACAAATAGAGGAAGTTTGGGAAGTTGACTTTTCTAGCAAATGTTTTGTCCTTGGAAATTCTTTTCCCCTCAGCATTCTGCGTGCGACTTCCCTGACGGCATAGGTAATTACCAGGTCCATCCTTCTGTGATGGGAGGTGGCAATGCCAGCAAAGTAGCCCATGAAGGAAACAGGATCCTCCCCTCTAACTTGGAAGCTGTATTTCCCCACCTGCCTGCAAACTTGAAATTGATCCCCTTCTCTTTTCTCTGAATAAAGGCATGGAGGTCTTGGTTACAAGGGCAAATAGTGGTTCGAAAAGGGAAGCAAAATGTTCATTGCTAACCATTTACACCTTGGTTCATGTAGCAGGGCCCAAAGGAAGGAAGGCGTCCCAGGATAAATAGTAATTCATACTGATCACACTTGAGAGTAAATTAAAGACTTCCACGCTCATCATCTTGATCCTCAAAGTAACACTGAGGGCCTTGTAGGAGTATCATCTCCCTCTGACGGCTGAGGGAGTCAGGACTCAGAGAAGCTCAGTGACTTGCCCAAGAACACGCAGGGAGCTGGCATTGGCGGAACAGGTGTGGAGGTGGACAGTGTGGGGCACCCTCCCAGGGCTCTGTGAGGTGGCAGGACATCAGAGAACCTTGGGCACAACACCACCTTCTAGGGTTGAAGCCACATTGTTTGTTTGTTTAGTCCCTGATTCATGTCTGACTCTTTGTGACTCCATGGACTGCAGCCTTCCAGTCTGCTCTGCCCATGAGATTTCCCAGGCAAGAATACTGGAATGGATTGCCATCTCCTTCTCCAGGGCATTGTCCTGATCCAGGGATTGAACCTGTGTCTCCTGCATTAGCAGGTGGGTTCTTTACCATTGAGCCACCAGGGAAGCCCTGAAGACACATTCAGTTCAGTTCAGTTCAGTTGCTCAGTTGTGTCCGACTCTTTGCGACCCCATGAATCGCAGAACCCCAGGCCTCCTTGTCCATCACCAACTCCCAGAGTTCACTCAGACTCGCGTCCATCGAGTCAGTGATGCCATCCAGCCATCTCACCCTCTGTCGTCCCCTTCTTATCCTGCCCCCAATCCCTCCCAGAATCAGAGTCTTTTCCAATGAGTCAACTCTTCGCATGAGGTGGCCAAAGTACTGGAGTTTCAGCTCTAGCATCATTCCTTCCAAAGAAATCCCAGGGTTGATCTCCTTCAGAATGGACTGGTTGGATCTCCTTGCAGTCCAAGGGACTCTCAAGAGTCTTCTCCAACACCACAGTGCAAAAGCATCAATTCTTCGGTGCTCAGCCTTCTTCACAGTCCAACTCTCACATCCATACATGACCATAGGAAAAACCATAGCCTTAGGCTCCTGCAAATTTCACTCATTGCCAAGGCCTCTTCCTTCTGAGTGAGATAGAAAAAAGGGAAGAAGAGAATCATGGGCAGTAAAACCCAGACCACCCATCAATCCTGAAACCCACATCTCCATTCCAGTTCTTTGTTCCTCTGTGGGAGAAGGTTCTGAAGAGCCAGCCCTACAGTCACTACCCACTCCAGATTTCCCTCCAAGAGCCGAGATTTCTGCCTAAAAACCTGGCCTTTTCTGGGAATTCTGTCCTCCTGACATGTGATCACTTTAGTTCACAGTCCAAGGTCCCTGAGGTGCTCAGAGGTGGGACTTGACTGCCGGTAGGTCAACCCACCAAGATGGGTAAACACGGAGGTGGCTCCAGATGTTCTCCAGAAAGGACTTTGCCCCCCAGGCTCAGGTCCTGGATAGACATTCATAGGAACTACATCTGAAGGAGGCAAAAACATGGCCATGACTCTGGATTCAAATAATCCCAAATAAGCTGCCACTGTAACAAACCTTCCCAGGCTTCCCAAGTGGCGCTAGTGGTAAAGAGCACGCCTGCCAGTGCAGGAGATGTAAAAGACATATGTTCAATCCCTGGGTCTAGAAGATCTCTTGGAGGAAGGCATGGCAACCCAATCCAGTATTCTTGCCTGGACAGGAGACTGGTGGGCTATAGTCCGTAGGGTCACAGAGAGTTGGACACGATTGAAAGGACTTAGCCCATACAGACGACAAACCTAGACAGCATAGTGAAAGTGGAGACAACACTTTGCCAACAAAGGTCCGTCTAGTCAAAGCTATGGTTTTTCCAGTAGTCATGTATGGATGCGAGAACTGGACCATAAAGAGGGCTGAGTGCCGAAGAATTGATGGTTTTGAATGGTGGTGCTGGAGGACTTTTGAGAGTCCCTTGGACTTTAAAGAGATCAAACCAGTCAATCCTAAAGGAAATCAATCCTGAATATTCATTGGAAGGACTGTTGCTGAAGCCGAAGCTCCAACACTTTGGCCACTGGATTCAAAGAACCAATTCATTGGAAAAGACCCTGGTGCTGGGAAAGACTGAGGGCAGGAGGAGAAGGGGGCGACAGAGAATGAGATGATTAGATGGCATCATTGACTCAGTGGACATCAGTTTGAGCAAACTCTGGAGACAATGAAGGACAGGGAAGCCTGGTGTGCTGCAGTCCATGGAGTCACAAAGAGTCAGACATGACTTAACGACTGAACAACAGCAATGAGGCCAGTGCTACCCTTCCTCGGGATCCCCATGGCAGATCCTTGCAGAGAGGAAAACCCCAGCAAGAACAGTTGATAACTTGCAGAAGCTTTGACCCAACCCAATGTGGAGCTCAGCAAGGCCGCCTTCATTGTCAAGGCCACAGGAAGGAAGGAATGAAGGAGGCCAAAGTGTTCTTTGGAGCTGAGTCCCTCTGGGAATTCAAGGAGAGCTCTGAGGCTCCTCCCTGTCCCTCCCCTCATCCCCACTCCCACAAGGTACATCCTCACTTGACAGTTTGCAAGGGATCACTGGGGTTTATAGGGCCAATGTTGCCCATCTAAGGACCTTGGCTAGAGGACCCAGGGCCCATAATAAAACTGGATGATTGCTTTCTCGCCCCTTTACCTCAGACCTCAGGGGAAGAATGAGAGACTGGCAAGAGCCCCATCCCCCACCTGGACCCCACTCTTGACTCAGACCATCTCATCAATATATCATTTGAAAATAAATAATCATTAAAAATGCCCAGAATAGGGCTTCTCTGGTGGCTCAGTGCTAAAGAGTCCACCTGCCAATCCCAGAGATACCGGTTCAATCCCTGATCTGGGAAGATCCCACATGCTGAGGTAAAACTAAGCCCATGTGCCATAGCTGTTGAGCCTGTGCCCTAGAGCCCGGGAGCCACAGTTCCTGAAGCCCTAGGTCCATGTGCAACCACAAAAGCCACCGCAATGAGAAGCCTGTGCACCGCAACAAAGAGTAGCCCCTGCTTGCTACAAACTAGAGAGAGCACATGCACAGCAATGAAGACCCAGCAGAGCCAATATAGATGAATGAATAAAGAATTGTTTAAGATGACCATGATAGGCATTCATCTGTGACTCATCAGTATATCTTTCACATCTGAATGCTCTTGATGGCCCAATGAATGCAATTTAATTCAGCATAGCACAGTGAAGGGACTGTTTGAGTCAGAAAGAGCAATACAGCATGAGCATTCAAAGCAGCAATCGCATGATCGTCAGGAAAACACATACATGCTAGTGGCCATTCAGGCCAGTGTTAAGTTAAAGTGTTTGAAGAACAGGGGAGGCAACCATTCTTTCTGGATAGAGGAGAAAAGTTGGGCAGCGGGCTGAGAGAGGAACAGGTATTTGGTTAGACCTTTGGGCCTCTGCTGGGAAGGGCTTGTGATCAAAGCAGAGGTGAAGTACACATGTGTTTGAGAAAAGGTGAGTGCTCTGGAAGGGCGATATAGGACAGATGTGAGTGTTGAGTTAGGGGAGAGAAGGAATGAGCCATCTACTTTGGGCTAGGTAGATCCAAGGCCCAGACACGGAAGGGAGTGTAAGAGAGATTAGTAAGCAACAAGGAACACTTGGGCACTGTCATCAGAACAGACTGGCTTCTCCCCTGAGAAATAACATCTATGGTGAGAAGGGCATTGAATCAGGGATTTCCGTGGTGGTCCAGCAGCTAAGACTCTGGGCTCCCAATGCTGGGGGCCTGGGTTCGATCCCTGGTTGGGGAGCTAAATCCCACATGCTGCAATGCTACAACTAAAAACCATAATGAAGACCAAGGATTCTGAATGCTGTGAGTAAGACCTAGCGCAACAAAAGAAAGAAATACTTAAAAAGAAGAAGAGGTGCATTGAACCAAGAAGACCATTCCTAACTCTGGCACTCATAGCCAAGGGACCTTGGATGAATGGGTTCCCTCCTGGGTATTAGCTAGCTCCTGTATAGGTGGAAGAAATGAATGCTTTCCATTGGTGATGCTTGACATCACATCCTCCTAGCAGAAAGCAGATAGCCCACGAAAGGGGGAAGCTAAGGACAGCTCAGTGAAGGAACTGTTGACCAAGCGCATGCATGCTAAGTCATTTCAGTCATGTTGCACTCGGTAGGACGCTATGCACTGAAGTCCACCAGGCTCTTCAGTCCATGACATTCTCTGGGCAAGAATACTGGAGTGGGTTGCCATGCCCTCCTCCAAGGGATCTTCCTGACCCAGGGATCAAACCCACGTCTCTTAAGTCTTGTGCATTGGCAGGCAGGTTCTTTACCACTAGTGCCACCTCAGAAGCCCGGTTAAGGGAGCCAAGAGGAGACGGTAAAATGCCAGAGACTTGCAACATCTGGAAGCCATTATCACTCCTTGACCTGAAGGGATACGTTGAGAAACCAGAAGCTGGAGTTCTTAATTAATAATGTGCTGATTATGACCCACAGAGTGCAGGGGCAGGGCCACTTTCGTGGGGGTGGGTAGGGGGCGGTGCACAGCACAGAGCTCCCTCAGCATGTGAACTTCCACTTTGAGGAAATGAAACCCGTGGGGTCATGTTGATTGAAGGCACAGTTTCAATACACCTACACAAAGGAGGTAGAGTCATAAAATTTATTACTGTCAGGATTCCAAGAGCTGGGGGAAGGGGGTGGGGCACAGTGAGCTGGAGGAAGGCCAGCCATCCAATGAAAGGTCATGAGTGAGCAGGACAGACAGAGCAGGGCAGCAAGCACCTAATACTTATAAGACAGTGCATGTGGAGGTTACTAAGTTTTCTAGCACTTAACTCTGAATGGTTATTTTTTTTTAAATATTTATTTATTTTTGGCTGTGCTGCGTGCAGGCTTTTCTCTAGTTGCAGCAAGCAGGGGCTACTCTCTAGTTTCTATGCACCAAGATTCTCATTGTGGTGATTCTCTTGTTGGCAGAGAACTGGCTTTAGGGTGCGATGGCTTCAGAAGTTGTGGGGTAGGGGCTTAGTTGCTCTGTGGCAAGTGGGAACTTTCCGTACCAAGGATCAAACCCGTGTCTCCTACATTGCAAGTGAGTTCTGAACCACTGGACCACCAGGGAAGTCCTAAATGGTCATTTTAAAGCTGCCCCTGGGAATTCCCTGGCGGTACAGTGGTTAGGACTCCGCACTTTCACTGCTGTGGGTCTGAGTTTGATCCTGCATGCCATGCAGACAAAATCAGTAAGCACACAAGTAAATAAATAAATAAAGCTACCTCTTAAAGCAGGAATCCTGAGGGCAGGAATCCTAAAATCAAGTCCATGTGAGAGTTGGACCATAAAGATGGCTGAGTGCTGAAGAATTGATCCTTTCGAACTAGGGTGCTGGAGAAGACTCTTGAGAGTCCCTTGGACTGCAAGGAGATCCAACCAGTCAATCCTGAAGGAAATCAACCCTGAATATTCATTGGAAGGACTGCTGCTGAAGCTGAAGCTCCAATACTTTGGCCACCTGAGGCCAAGAGCCAATTCATTGGAAAAGACCCTGATGCTGGGAAAGATTGAGGGCAGGAGGAGAAGGGCACGACAGAGGATGAGATGGTTGGATGACATCATTGACTCAATGGACATGAATTTGAGCAAACTCTGGGAGATAATGAAGGACAGGAAAGCCTGGCATGTTGAGGTCCATAGGGTGGCAAAGAGTCAGACACAACTGAGCGGCTGAACTAAAATGTCCAGACTCTGAGTGTGAGCAGGATTATCATATTGTAAACTACCTAGGCAGCAACTCAGAAGAAAACAAAAATTGCTTTTCTGATCACAAGGGGTGACAACATGAAGCTATTAGCTGTGAGAGAGGGTCTGCAGGACCAAACCTGTAGCCTTCGATAGAGAATATGGCCAGTGACAACTGGGGAAAAATAGGTCAGAGGCTAGAGGCGTGAGCACACTGACCTGCAGCTACCCTCTGTGCCTCTCAGCTGAATACATGCAAAAACCAGAGAGCAAGGGAGCAGCTGGAGGTGGTCTGCAGGGCTCAGCTTCTCAGACAGAGCAAGGTGGAGATGGGCCTGGAGGAGGCGTGGAGAATGTCTCACGCAGGTAGCAGGCTGACAAATTAAATAGCTATGTGTTTATTTTCATGTGTGATAGAGAGGCTATAGCTAGCACATCAAATCCATCCATCCATTCACAGCTGTCACTGAGCAGGGAAAGGCTGGAGCAGATCTTTCAGGGATAAAACATTAGATGGTTGAGAGAAAAATATGAAGTGATGGTAAGGTAGTACAAAAATACGGCAAAAGTCAGGGACAGCATTTCTACAACTGAAGTTTGGGAAATTCTGGGCTGGATGATATATAAGATTTCTTCTCTCTCTGACTCTGAGTTTCTAAGGGTCTCCATGTAGCCATAACTGAGTGCAAGAACTCTCTCAGGTAGTCTAGGTTCAGTTATATGTTACAGTCATTTAACAGGGTGGGATAACATTGGACTTCCAGTGACTTCAATACTCTTTTAAGACTGTTCTTGCGCTTCTTCTCTTTTTTTAAGTTGGAAGATTTTTTTTCCTTATTTTTTTAAATATAAATTTATTTATTTTAATTGGAGGCTAATTACTTTACAATATTGTATTGGTTTTGCCATACATCAACATGAATCCACCACAGGTGTACACGTGTTCCCCATCCTGAACCCCCTCCCACCTCCCTCCCCATCCCATCCCTCTGGGTCATCCCAGTGCACCAGCCCCAAGTATCCTGTATCATGCATCGAACCTGGACTGGCGATTCGTTTCATATATGATATTATACATGTTTCAATGCCATTCTCCCAAATCATCCCACCCTCTCCCTCTCCCACAGAGTTCAAAAGTCTGTTCTATACATCTGTGTCTCTTTTGCTGTCTCACATACAGGGTTATCATTACCATCTTTCCAAATTCCATATATATGCATTAGTATACTGTATTGGTGTTTTTCTTTCTGGCTTACTTCACTCTGTATAATTGGCTCCAGTTTCATCCACCTCATTAGAACTGATTCGAATGTATTCTTTTTAATGGCTGAGTAATACTCCATTGTGTATATGTACAACAGCTTTCTTATCCATTCTTCTGCTGATGGACATCTAGGTTGCTTCCATGTCCTGGCTATTATAAACAGTGCTGCAATGAACATTGGGGTACACGTGTCTCTTTCAGTTCTGGTTTCCTCGGTGTGTATGCCCAGCAGTGGGATTGCTGGGTCATAAGGCAGTTCTATTTCCAGTTTTTAAAGGAATCTCCACACTGTTCTGCATAGTGGCTGTACTAGTTTGCATTCCTACCAACAGTGTAAGAGGGTTCCCTTTTCTCCACACCCTCTCCAGCATTTATTGCCTGTAGACTTTTGGATAGCAGCCATTCTGAGTGGCGTGAAATGGTACCTCATTGCGGTTTTGATTTGCATTTCTCTGATAATGAATGATGTTGAGCATCTTTTCATGTGTTTGTTAGCCATCTCTATGTCTTCTCTGGAGAAATGTCTGTTTAGTTCTTTGGCCCATTTTCTGATTGGGTCATTTATTTTTCTGGAATTGAGCTGCAGGATTTGCTTGTATATTTTTGAGATTAGTTCTTTGTCAGTTGCTTAATTTGCTATTATTTTCTCCCATTCGGAAGGCTGCTTTTCACCTTGGTTAGAGTTTCCTTTGTTGTGCAGAAGCTTTTAATTTTAATTAGGTCCCATTTGTTTATTTTTGCTTTTATTTCCATTACTCTAGGAGGTGGATCCTGCTGTGATTTATGTCGGAGAGTGTTTTGCCTATGTTCTCCTCTAGGAGTTTTATAGTTTCTGGTCTTACGTTTGGATCTTTAATCCATGTTGAGTTTATTTTTGTGTATGGTGTTAGAATGTGTTCTAGTTTCATTCTTTTACAATTCTTTTACATTCTTTTTCATTCTTTGACCAGTTTTCCCAGCACCACTTGTTAAAGAGATTGTCTTTTCGCCATTGTATATTCTTGCCTCCTTTGTCATGGAAGGTTTTTTTAAATTTTTATTTATTTGTTTTTGGCTGCACTGGTTTTTGTTGCTCACGGGCTTTCTCTAGCTGTGGCAAGCGGGGCTGCTTTTCCTTGTGGTACACAGGCTTCTCACTGCAAGGTCTTCTCATTACTGTGGCTTCTCTTATTGCAGAGCATTGGCTCTATGAGGTAAGGGCTTCAGTAGTTGAGTCTCCCAGGCTCCAGAGGGTGGACTGAGTGGTTGCCCATGGGCTTAGTTGCCCATGGAACCTTTCCAGACTAGGGATTAAACCTGCGTCCCCTGCCTTGGAAGACAGACTCTTAACCACCAGGCCACCAGGGAAGTCCATTCTTCCTCTTCTTGAAGGTTAAAAAAGCATAAGACACAGAGGTAGAGAACAAACTATGAATACCAAGGAGGAAAGGTAAGGGGTGGGATGAATTGGGAGATTGGGACTGACATATATGCATGATTGATACTATGTATAAAATAGATAGATAGAGAACCTACTGTATAGTACAAACTCTATTTGGTGCTCTGGGAAAGAAATCCAGAAAAGGGCAGGTACATGTAAACATATAGCTGATTCACTTTGCTGCACAGCAGAAGCTAATACAACATTGTAAAGCAAATATACACCAGTAGAAATCAATTAAAAAAAAATAAAATGGGGATAATAATAGTACTCACTGACTAGGGTTGTCATAAGAATCATAACATTTCCCATGACTGTTTTTTAAATTGTTACTATTATTTTTAAAATTGCTATTATTGTTGTAATTACAATGCCTTCAAAAAAAAGTTGTGTCTATTTATGTGCCCACAAGCATAGTTTAAGAGTATTGCCCGATTGCTTCAGAAATAATTATAAAGGAATCAGGAGGAAACAATAAAGAAAAAAACACAAACCAAAACACATGAACAAGAACATTTACAGCATCATTACTTGTTATAGTCTCCAACTGGAAGCAATCCAAATATCAGTCAAGGGGATTAAAAAAAATTGTTATGTATCCATACTAGGCAGCAATGAAAATGAACACATTTAAGCTGCATGTGGCTACATAGATGAAACCCACCAACCTAGCACTGAATGAAAGGAACCACAGAGTCCATATAGTGGGATTTCTTTTGTAAACAGTTCAAAAACAGGCTAGACAAATCTTTGAGGTAGAAATCAGAAGAGTGGCTACCATCACAGGGAGGAGGGTGAGTGAAGGTGGAGACCACAAGGAGCACGGGGCTTGCTTTGGGAATGTAGGCAACACTCCTCTCCCTGCCTACCTCTCTACCCGCCACAATGACTACTGTTTATTGAGCACTTTCTATGTACCAGGCTCCTCACACACTACAACCGTCCAACAAGCCTACAGAGCTGACATTTGATTTCTGTTCCATTAATAAGGACGTGGAGGCAGAGTTACTATCTGCCAGGGCCAGCATGTTCATGTCCGTGTTCCACCATCACAAAGACTACTGTTTATTGAGCATTTACTGTGTACCAGGCTGTGTACACGCTGTTGTTGTTGTTTAGGCTCTAAGTCATGTCTGACTCTTTGTGACCTCATGGACTGCCATCCACCAGGCTCCTCTGTCTATGGGATTTCCCAGGCAAGAAAACTGGAGTGGGCTGCCATTTCCTTCTCCAACACTCTTTCTTGACATGGTATCATCACTGAGACAGAATTCACTGAGCTGTACATTTGTGATTTTTGATCTTCTTGGTTGGTCTCATACTACAGTAAAAAATTTTAATTTATGTGTATAGAAAATGGAAAAGTTGTGATGTTTTCCTCGTTGATCCTAGGGAAATGGCCACGAAGGATGAATTGTCCCTCTGGGTGGTGTGCCTCTGATGACCAAAGGAACTTTGTGGGAATGGTCTTCAGCTTGGGTCTATGAAGCATGTCCCTAGAGGTGATGTACTTCTTACAGGTGTATGAGAAAACCATCAACCTTCAACCATTTTCAAAGGTTTTGGGGGAACTACCCTGTGGTCCAGTGGCTAAGACTCAGTGGTTCCACGCAGGGATCCCCAGCCTCGTCCCTGGTCAGGGAACTAGATCTCACATGATGCCACTAAAACAACGAAGATCAAAGAGCTATGCTGCAACTAACACCAATCGCAGCTAAATAAATAAATATTTAAAAATAAGTTTAAAAAAAGGATTTTTGTTCCAAAAGTGATATGATTTCCAGCCCCAAACCTGCATGAGTGTTGGCTTTTGGTTGGAATTCTCTGAGGAAACTTTCTCTTTATTTTGGTTCCACTCTGAAATAAAAGTAGGTGTGTGCATGCTCAGTCACTTCAGTCATGTCTGACTCTTTGCAACCCCGTGGACTGTAGCTCGCCAGGCTCCTCTGTCCATGGGGATTCTCCAGGCAAGAATACTGGAGTAGGTTGCCATGCCCTCCTGCAGGGGATCTTCCCGACTCAGAGATCAGACCCGGATCTCCTGTGGCTCCTGAATCGTAGGCAGATTCTTTTATCGCTGGACTTCTGCTGAGCCACAGGAAAGCCCAAAAGAAGGTATCTTAAGGCTAGTAATTATCTATGGTGAGTATCTCACTGTCTCCCTTTGGAGAGCGGGATCTGACTACATCTGTTGAAATTTCCCCCCTTTGAGGGTTCTGGGTACCCATAAGGATCTCCCATTTAATCTAACAGTTTTGTCTCCATCTCTGATCTACCTGGCCAGAATTAACAGATGGATCCAAGGCAACTCTGCCTCCTGCTCATCTCTCTGTAGTAACATTTTTTCATTGTTTCTGCCTCAGAGGGGCAACTCAGCCTTCCTGTAAAAATATGCTTTTGATAGTTTCCTCAGCAACTTGGGGTTTTTGGCAGATTTCTCCAGCAGCTAGCCTGCTGTATTGCTGGAGCATGGCATTCTTTTTTTTTTTCTTTTTTGTCTTCATTTTCCGACAGTCCCTTGGAATCCTTTGCTCATCCTGTTTTCTCTTCCTGGATTGATCTTCATTTTCTCCATTTGCTAAGTCCTACTGGAGAGCAAGGAGACCAAACCAGTCAATCCTAAAGGAAATCAACCCTTAATATTCATTGGAGGGACTAACGCTGAAGCTGAAGCTCCAATATTTTTGCCAACTGATGCGAAGAGCCAATTCATTGGAAAAGACACCCAGTGCTGGGAAGGATTGAGGGCAGGATGAGAAGGTGGCCACAGAGGGTGAGATGGTTGGATGGCATCATCGACTCAGTGAACATGAGTTTGAGCAATCTCTGGGAGATAGTGAAGGACAGGGAAGCCTGCCGTGTGCAGTCCATAAGGCTGCAAAAAGTCAGACAGGACTGAGCAACTGAATAAGAACAACAATTGTGATGGGCAGAAAATTCTAAAACAGCTCCCAAATCCCAAGCCTCTGGTGGACATATACTTTCTCCTGGTTCTTCAATCAAACACTAATCTAGGTTACTGGGAACAAATTTTCCAAATGTAATTAATGTTGCAACTCAGTTGATCTTAAAATAAGGAGATTCTTCTGGGCAGACTGGAATTAATCGTATGAGGTTTTTAAAAGCAGGAAATTTTGTTCGACTGGTAACAAAAAAGAAAGTCATGGAGCTCTGCTCTGGCTAGCCTGGAAGAAAGCAAACATCGGTGTTGTGAACCTCCTAAAGCGCCACAAAGCAAGGAACTATGGGCATCCCCTAGGAACTGGGGATGGTTCCTCGGCCAACAGTGAGCAAACAACACAAAGACTGCAAGCCCATAACTATGAGGAAATAAACTGTGCCCCAAAACCACTGAGCTTGAGTGAGGATCCCAAGCCCACACGAGGACTGCAGCCAAGGCCAACACAATTTCAATCACATGAGATCCTAAGCAGAGAATCCAGTCACGCTGTACCTGAACTTAAACTGTGAGATAGTACGAACTTCTCTGGTGATCCAGTGGTTAAGTCTCTGTGCTGCAAACACAGGAGGCATGGGGTTGATCCCTATTTGGTCCACAAAGATTTTGCATGCCATATGGTGCATAATGTATTCTCCCCACCCTGCCCCAAAATCTGTGAGATAGTAAATTTGTGTTGTTTTAATCTAAGTTTATGGTAATTTGTCATACAGTAACAGTAAACTAATATAACCCCAAATTAATGTAGCTACCAGTATATTTACCTTAACTTTTAATGCCACATTCAACTTTCACCCCTCTAAGAGGTGCCCTTGAGCCCTCGGGCAGATCCAGCCATGTCTCCTTGGGGCTCCCTTGGTGCTTTGTTTACTGTCTTCCTCTTATATCTCACTGTGTGACCGATTTTGTTTATTTATTCTCAAGTGTCTTTCTCTTCCACTAGACCATTTGGTCCAGAAGGTTTTAAAGGTCCTGAAGCAAGGACCAGTGTCTTAGGTGGACTCTGGAGTCTGATGGCCTGGGTTCAAACCCTGATTCTGCTACTTCTTAGCCATGTGATCTTGGTGGGTTATTTCCTTTCCATATGATCTTGGGTAGTTCATTTTCTTTCCCTAAGTTTCTCCTTAGACAAGATATCTCTTCCCTCAAAGGGAAGTTTTGAAGATAAAATGCAGCTCAGCATCTTGATTAGCATAATACCATAAGCTAATAATAATTATGGCACATAACAGGCACTTGGCAAATGTTTGTGCAATGAATATACAGGTGGAAGATGGATGGAATGAGGGCCTGCTTGAATCTCTGTGTGTGAAGACATGTCCCATAGCTTCCAAAAGGATTCAGTCTCTGCAGAACTCTTTCCTCAATAAACTGCCCTCTGCCAGCAGTCTCCCCTGATGCTTTTGTACCGTCTCTTTCCCTCCCTTGTTTGTTTTACTCCTGCTTCTCCTTTGATTGTTCATAGGAAACATTCCTAGAAAAACCTCAAGGGACCGACTTCCTTTGTGCTTCAGGGCAGCAGACGGAGTCTGTGTTCTGTTGGCTGCTGCTGTGCTCCAGCCTCTGGGGACTGAGAGAAGCACAGAGTCCCCAGAGGACTTGAATGGGAGTCTCACAGAAGGTGAAACCCACCAGGGGTAAAAGATGAAGACAATCCCTGGGCCAGAACCCCCACGAGGCAGTGGTGGAGGGGGAGGGATTCCTGAGCCCCCAACACACATCCTCAGTCTTGTTTGCTGCAACTTCCTTCCTTCCTTCTTCCCTTCCTTTCAGGCCGCTTACAAAATAGTCACATCAGCATCATCCCTAGCAGCTTCAAGGATGCCGGTCCCTGGGGAAGGGGCAGCTCCTGTCTTGGCGTTAGATGACAGTCGTTTGGCAGATGAAAACAGAGCATCTGGAGAGGTCTCTGTCACTGTTGTTCAGTCACTAACTCGTGTCTGACTCTGCAGCTAAACAGACTGTAGCACAGCAGGCTCCTTTGTCTTCCACTATCTCCACGAGTGTTTTCAGACTCATGTCTATTGAGACAGTGATGCTATCTAATCATGTTATCCTCTTTTGCCCCCTTCTGCTCCTGCCTTCAATCATCCCCAGCATCAGGGTCTTTTCCAGTGGGTCAGCTTTTTGCGTAAGGTAGCCAAAGTATTAGAGCTTCAGCTTCAGCATCAGTCCTTCCCATGAATATTCAGGGTTGGTTTCCTTTAGGATTGACTAGTTTGATCTCCTTGCAGTCCAAGAAACTCTCAAGAGTCTTTTCCAAACCACAGTTCAAAAGCGTCAGTTCTTTGGTACTCAGACTTCTTTATGGTCCAGCTCTCACATCCGTACATGACAACTGGAAAAACCAGGTAATTTGAACCAATGACTTCCTTGTTTTTATTTATTGTAAAAAATAACATTTAGTAACATGGAAGTACATTTCTTAAAAAAGGAAGAAAGATTACTCACCATCACCCTTATCCCACAACTGGTTTCTTTTTCCAAGTTATCTTCCAGTTTTTGGCCACATGGAAAAATTTGCATACAATCTATTCTTGTGTTTGTTTGTTTGTTTTCATGTAATGTTATGTCTTAAACCTTTTTCAGTTTTGGAATAGTCTTCATATTGATCTCTCTCTCTCTCTCTGTTTTTTAACTGAAACTATTCCAGCCAATTTGATTGAAGCATAATTAATGATTTCTTACCCCTTCAGGACATCATTCACTCCCTTGAATCTTTGAAGCTGGCTCTGGGCAACACTGGAAATGAAAGGAAGTTTGTTTTCTAAGCCCATTTGCATGCTTTACAGATCTTCTTTCTTCCCTGCTAGCAATTTTAGCCCAAGAGTTCTCTCATCAAGGGAGCAATCTGCACTCCATTTCCAACCTGCTCTGAGTCTGTGCCCTCATTCAGCGAGCTATTAAAACAAAATAAGAATATCGTTCTACTTTTTCTCAATGTAAAAGTGATACATGCTCATGTCAGCCAATTTGAGAATATATGAAAACAAAAGAAAATAAAAATCTGTTGTAATCTTGCTAGTCAAGATCAGATGCCACAGTTCTTTGTCCTCTCAAAAATGTTGTCGGCACTTTTGACGCCACTCGTCTGTGTTAGGATTTTTACCTCCCAGAACCTCCTATGCCTTCCAAATTCACCCTGAAATTAATTTGTGTTGTAGTGATTACAACTGAATGAGTAAACCCTAGAAAGCATATTATCCTGAGCCTTAGGCAGCTGTTGAGGAAACACACACACACACACACACACACACACAAAGGTACATAGTGCACTAACTGGGGGCACCTGAGGTTGGCTAGTGTAACCATAGTGGAATTCATTGGCTTATAAACTGCAATATGTAGAAGTAGTATGGACTGCAGGTCTGGTTTGATCAAGTGGCTCAAAACGTCAAAAAAGAATGGTTTCTTTCTAATCTCTCTCTGTATGTTTTCTCCACAACATTATTGTCTTCCTAAGGTAAGTTCTTCCTTGGAGGCCTTATCAGTAATCTCTAGGACTACACATTGCTTGGCCCTTGTCTAGCAGGGTATGACAGCATCTCTCTCATATGATTTGATAAATTCCCACAGTCTCCTGTGATTGGAACAGTCTGGTTCCTATGGCCATCCACGAACCAATCCTACTGGCAAGGAGGATGAGAAAAATATGCGTGGCTGAAACCAGTAAGTCTTAAGCTCTAGTCTCAGGACTCCTTTACACTCACAAAAATTAACGAGGAGCCCAAGTTCAATTCAGTTCAGTTCAGTCGCTCAGTCACATCCGACTCTTTGCGACCCCATGAATCACAGCACGCCAGGCCTCCCTGTCCATCACCAACTCCCAGAGTTCACTCAGACTCACGTCCATCGAGTCGGTGATGCCATCCAGCCATCTCATTCTCTGTCGTCCCCTTCTCCTCCTGCCCCCACTCCCTCTCAGCATCAGAGTCTTCTCCAATGAGTCAACTCTTCGCATGAGGTGGCCAAAGTACTGGAGTTTCAGCTTTAGCATCATTCCTTCCAAAGAACACCCAGGATATCAATAATTACCTTAAGTGTAAATAGATTAAATGCATTAACCAAAGACATAGACTGGCTGGGTGGATGAAAATATGTGCATATATGTACTTCCACTTACAACATCACTCTACTTGACACCCCTCCAAAATTCTATGTAATTACTTTATATTGTTAAGTTAATCATGTTCCCATTATGGCTTATAATTGTAAATATCTTTTATTTTTTGTCTGGCTATTGATTGTGAAATTGATAAACATCTTTTACTACTGTGATCATGTAACTGTTACTCACTTAATACCATTGTATCACAATCGGTCAACAGAAAAATAATAGAACTCTATATCACCAAAACTAGGATCTAATAGAAAAATCTGCAATCACTTTTTAAAATCCAGATGCATATCAGAATTATCTTGAAATTTTTTGAAAAATACAAATGCTCAAGTATTGCTTTTTTTCTCCAGAGCTCCAGATATGTTTCTAATGAGCAGTCATGTTTAAGAACAATTGGACTATATGATGATCTTTTACTTTTATTTAGTTTGTTTCACTTTTTCTATTTCATATTCAGTGTTCCCATTTCATCTAGTTTATGTTCTCCAGTTTCTCCATCTCTTCTTATTTTTATGTTCTTTCTCAAGCCTTTATCAAGTGTAATAGAAAAGCTTTTATATACTTGTATATATAAATATGTATAATATATATATATATTAGAAAACATGAATTTTTGCCTAACTAAAATTTTATGACACTTTGATTCCACTTGTTTGACTTAGTATGAATAGAATGCTATATTTCTAATTATAAAATAGATATGCAACAAGCAACAAAGGTTTACTCTGTAGCATACAGAACTACAGTCAATAACCTATGATGGAAAATAATTTTAAAAATAATATATGTGTATTTGTATAACTGAATTATCTTTCTGTGCACCTGAAACATTTCAAGTCAACTATACGTCAATAATATATATATATATATATATATATATTTTTTTTTTTTTTTAGAAAGAAATAGAATCCAAATCGGAAAGAAAGAAGTAAAATGGTCACTGCAGATGACATGATACTATACCCAGAATGTCCTAAAGATGCCACCTAAAGCTACTAGAACTCATCAATGAATTCAGTAAAATTGTAGATACAAAATTAATGCACAGAAATCTATTTCATTTCTTTACACTAATGGTGAATTATCAGAAAGGGAAATTAGGAAAACAATCCTATTTACAGTCACATTAAAAAGAATAAAATACCTAGGAATAAATCTAACAAAAGAGATTAAAGACCTATACTTGGAAAACTCTTAAGATTCTTCTGAAACTGGACATGACACAAACAAATGGAAAGATATACTCATGGACTAGAACTAATATTGTTAAACTCACCATGCTATGCAGAGCAGTCTGCCGATTCAACACAATCCCTAACAAAATGCCATGGCATTTTTCACAGAACTAGAACAAATAATCACAAAATGTATATGAAAACACAAAAGACCCTAAGTATCCAAAACAATCTTGAAAAAGAAAAACAAAGCTGGAGGATTCCAAACTAGAAACCTTCAGTAGTCAAACCAGTATTGTACTGGCACAAAAACAGACACGTGCATCAATGAAACAGAACAGAGAGCCCAGAAATGAACTCAAATTTACATGAGAAATTAATTGGTGACAAAGGAGGCAAGAATATACAATGGGGGAAAGAATTTCTTTAGTAAATGATGTTGGGAAACTGGACAGCTACAAGCAAAAGTGCCATACTGAACTATTCTCTCACACTATGCACAAAAATAAAGTAGAAATGGATTAAAGACTTAAATGTAAGACCTGAAAGTATAGGTAGCATGCTCTTTGACCTCATAAGTAATGTTTTTGGGATATGTCTCCTTATTGAAAGCAAAAATTAACAAAGGGAACTACATCGAACTAAAGCTTTTGAGTGGCAAATGAAACTACCAACAAAATGAAGAGGCCACCTACTGAACGGGAGAAGATATTTCTTCACCCATTTGTAAACAATATATTCAATAAAGGTTCAATATCCAAAATATACAAAGAACTCATACAACTCAACAACAAGAAAGCAACAATGTATTAAAAAATGGGCAGAGAATCTGAATAGACATTTTTCCAAAGAAGACATACAGGTAGCCAACAGGCACATGAAAAGAAGTTCCACATTACTAATCATCGGTTCAGTTCAGTTGCTCAGTCGCTCTTTGAGACCCCATGAATTGCAACACGCCAGGCCTCCCTGTCCATCACCAACTCCCAGAGTTCACTCAGATTCACATCCATCGAGTCAGTGATGCCATCCAGCCATCTCATCCTCTGTTGTCCCCTTCTCCTCCTGCCTCCAATCCCTCCCAGCATCAGAGTCTTTTCCAATGAGTCAACTCTTCGCATGAGGTGGCCAAAGTATTGGAGTTTCAGCCTTAGCATCATTCCTTCCAAAGAACACCCAGGGCTGATCTCCTTCCGAATGGACTGGTTGGATCTCCTTGCAGTTCAAGGGACTCTCAAGAGTCTTCTCCAACACCACAGTTCAAAAGCATCAATTCTTCGGCGTTCAGCTTTCCTCACAGTCCAACTCTCACATCCATACATGACGACTGGAAAAACCATAGCCTTGACTAGACGGACCTTTGTTGGCAAAGGAATGTCTCTGCTTTTGAATATGCTATCTAGGTTGGTCATAACTTTCCTTTCAAGGAGTAAGCGTCTTTTAATTTCATGGCTGCAATCACCATCTGCAGTGATTTTGGAGCCCAGAAAAATAAAGTCTGACACTGTTTCCACTGTTTCTCCATCTATTTCTGTGAAGTGATGGGACCAGATGCCATGATCTTTGTTTTCTGAATGCTGAGTTTTAAGCCAACTTTTTCACTCTCCACTTTCATCGAGAGCCTTTTTAGTTCCTCTTCACTTTCTGCCATAAGGGTGGTGTCATCTGCATATCTGAGGTTATTGATATTTCTCCCGGCAATGTTGATTCCAGCTTGTGCTTCTTCCAGCCCAGCATTTCTCATGATGTACTCTGCATATAAGTTAAAGAAGCAGGGTGACAATATACAGCCTTGACATACTCCTTTTCCTATTTGGAACCAGTCTGTTGTTCCATGTCCAGTTCTAACTGTTGCTTCCTGACCTGCATATAGATTTCTTAAGAGGCAGGTCAGGTGGTCTGGTATGCCCATCTCTTTCAGAATTTTCCACAGTTTATTGTGATCCACACAGGCAAAGGCTTTGGCGTAGTCAATCAAGCAGAAATAGATGGTTTTCTGGAACTCTCTTGCTTTGTCCATGATCCAGCAGATGTTGGCAATTTGATCTCTGGTTCCTCTGCCTTTTCTAAAACCAGCTTGAACATCTGGAAGTTCACAGTTCACGTATTGCTGAAGTCTGGGTTGGAGAATTTTGAGCATTACTTTACTAGCCTGTGAGATGAGTGCAATTGTGCGGTAGTTTGAGCTTTCTTTGGCACTGCTTTTCTTTGGGATTGGAATGAAAACTGACCTTTTCCAGTCCTATGGCCACTGCTGAGTTTTCCAAATTTGCTGGCATATTGAGTGCAGCACTTTCACAGCATCATCTTTCAGGATTTGAAATAGCTCAACTGGAATTCCATCACCTCCACGAGCTTTGTTCATAGTGATGCTTTCTAAGGCCCACCTGACTCCATATTTCAGGATGTCTAGCTCTAGGTGAGTGATCACACCATCATGATTATCTGGGTCTTGAAGATCTTTTTTGTACAGTTCTTCTGTGTATTCTTGTCACCTCTTCCTAATATCTTCTGCTTCTGTTAGGTCCATACCATTTCTGTCCTTTATCGAGCCCATCTTTGCATGAAATGTTCCCTTGGTATCTCTAATTTTCTTGAAGAGATCTCTAGTCTTTCCCATTCTGTTGTTTTCCTTTATTTCTTTGCATTGATCGCTGAAGAAGGCTTTCTTATCTCTCCTCGCTATTCTTTGGAACTCTGCATTCAGATGCTTATATCTTTCCTTCTGTCCTTTGCTTTTTGCCTCTCTTCTTTTCACTGCTATTTGTAAGGCCTCCCCAGACAGCTATTTTGCTTTTTTTGCATTTCTTTTCCATGGGGATGGTCTTGATCTCTGTCTCCTGTACAATGTCATTGAACCTCCATCCATAGTTCATCAGGCACTCTATCAGATCTAGGCCCTTAAATCTATTTCTCACTTCCGCTGTGTAATCATAAGGGATTTGATTTAGGTCATACCTGAATGGTCTAGCGGTGTTCCCTACTTTCTTCAATTTAAGTGTGAATTTGGCAATAAGGAGTTCATGATCTGAGCCAATGCAAATCAAAGCCACAAAGAGATATCACCTCAAACCTGCTAGAATGGCTATCATCAAAAGACAACAAATAACAAGTGTTGGTAAGGATGCTGAAAAAAAGGGAACCCTTGTTCACTATGGTGGCCACTATGGAAATAGTATAGAGATTCCTCCGAAAGTTAAAAATAGGCCTACCATATGATCTACCAATTCCACTCCTGAGTATTCGCCTAAAGAAAATGAAAATATCAACTCAAAAAGATATATGCACCCCTATGCTCACTGCAGCATTATTTACAATAGCCAATATATGGAAGCAACCTTAGTGTCCATCAGTAGGTAAATCAGGAAAGATGTTTTATATATACATATGTTTTATATATACATATATATACAATGGAATGCTGATCAACTGTCAAGAAGAATGAAAGTTTGCCATTTGTAACAGCATATATGGGCTTAGAGGGTACTATGCTAAGTGAAATAAGTCAGATAGAAAAAGACAAATACTGTATGACTTAACCTTTAACCTACATGTGGTATCTAAAAAACAAAACAAATAAACATGACAAAGCAGAAACAGAGCTATGGATACAGGGAACAAACAAGTTTTTGCCAGAGGGGAGAGAAGTGAAGGGGGAAAGAAATAGGTGAGGGTGATTAAGAGATACAAACTTTCATTTGCGAAATAAATGAGCAATGATTATATAAGGTACAGTGTGGGGAATATTGTTCAGTCACTCAGTCCTGTCCAATTCTTTGTGATCCCACGGACTGCAGCACGCCAGGCTTCCCTAACCTTCACAATCTCCTGGAGTTTGCTCATACTCATGTCCATTGAGTCAATGATACCACCCAACCATCTCATCCTCTGTTGCCCCCCTTTTCCTCCTGTCTTCAGTCTTTCTCAGAATCAGGGTCTTTTCCAGTGGGTTGGCTGTTTGTATCATGTGGCCAAGGTACTGGTGCTTCAGCTTCAACATCAGCATCAGTCCTTCCAATGAATATTCAGGGTTGATTTCATTTAGGATTGACTGGTTGGATCTCCTTGCAGTCCAAGGGACTCTCAAGAGTCTTCTCCAGCACCACAGTTTGAAAGCATCAATTAATTCTTCAGCGCTCAGCCTTCCTTACGGTCCAACTCTCACATCCATACATAACTACTGGAAAAACCATAGCTTTGACTAGATGGACCTTTGTTGGCAAAGTAATGGCTCTGCTTTTTAATATGCTGTCTAGGTTGGTAATAGCTTTTTTCCCAAGGAGTAAGGGTCTTTTGATTTCATGGCTACCGTCACCATCTGCAGTGATTTAGGAGCCCGAGAAAATAAAGTCTGTCACTGTTTCCATTGTTTCCCTATTTATTTACCATGAAGTGATGGGACCAGATGCCATGATCTTAGTTTTTTGCATGTTGAGTTTTAAGTCAGTAATTATGTAATACCTTTGTATGGTGACAGATTGTAACTGGACTCATCATGGTGGTCATTTTGAAATGTATAAAATATTGAGCCACTATATTGTGTAGCAGGAACTAACTTAGTGTTGTAGGTCAATTATACTTTAAAAACAAGCAAACAAAAAACAAGCAGATGCACAGAAAAAGAGATCAGATTTGTGGTTACCAAAGGCAGAGAATGGTGGGAGGGGAATTAGATGAGGGCAGTCAAAAAGTGCAAACTTCTGGTTATGAAATAAACAAGTACAAGGGATGTAATGTACAACATGATAAGTATAGTCAACACTACTGTATATTACACATGAACATCGCTAAGGGAGTAAACCCTAAGAGTTCTTACATGAGGGAATAATTTTTTCCTATTTCTTTAATTTTGTATCTAGATGAAATGGTGGGTGTTTACTAAACTTATGATAATCATTGCATGATGTATGTAAGTCAAATCATGTTGTACATCTTAAATTTATACAGTGCTGTGTGTCAATTATATCTCAATAAAACTGAAAGAAAAAACTGAATTATTTAAAAATAATAAAATAATTTATAAAAATAATAAAATTTCATGTTGACAAAAAGGCTGATGTTTTCAAAATCAAAAAGATGGTGAGAAGAGTGCTTTTTTAAAAAAAAACCATATATTCAAGTCTCTTTAAGTATGGCTTAATAGAATACAGCTGTATTTTCATATCTGCTTTTGCATTCAATCTGTTACAAGTTGTTCTGGTTAAATCATGTGAAGAAAACCTGCTTCACATTGATACAAAATTGGAAAAGCAAAGAGTACTCTAATAGTCTTTCAGGAATATTATGGATATTCTTCTTTGATAGTACACCAAAACTCTACAAGAGGTTATTTCTTTATTTATATAAATACTGAAAAGCCATCAAGTTGATGGCAACACAAGTTTTCCAAAATTCCAAATTTCTTTTGAAATCCAGAAGGTTTTCAAGATTGGCAACAAGTAGTCAATTATTTTCCTTGAAGAGACAGGCTTGCTTAGTTCATTAGCAAGAAGAAGTCTACCAAACACCCAAGCTGAGATAACCATAATTTGTCAGTTGTTTTCTCAAGTAAGAATGGAGTCCCATGAAAAAACAAAACAAAAAACGCACCAGCTATTTCAGCTTGCAACTCAAATGATTGCATGAGTGCTTCTTCTTGCACAACCATTACATGTCAGTTTGCAACAAGTGTTTTATGTGCAGTTTCCAGGTAAAATATTTACAAGGTGTGTACTCAAGAGACACTGAGCTTTTAATGAGTTAATCACATTTTTGTTGCTCCGTCCAGAAAATTCTCAAATGAAACTGCCTTTCTTTTTTCCCACCATGAGTGTGTGATGATGAAAACACTACTACAGTTGGGTGCCCTTCCTTTGGGAAAGCACCAGAACACCTTTTGCACACCTTCGCTTTCGCACCATCAGTAACAAAGGAAAATAATGTCTTAGATTATAATGAAATAATTTTGACTTCAGAGATTCTCTGAAAGTTTGCCCCTGAAAGGTCGTCTGAAAGGGACACCCCTGACCAGGGGTCTGTGGACCATACTTTGAGAACCAGTGACTTGGACCAATCAGAGACCAGTCATAGAGCTAAGAGTGGGGCAGGCTTACCTTAACTGTATGTTGCATCACAGAAGGGGGAAGATGAGGTGAATGTTGGAAGTAATCACTGTATCTGCTATGAGAATGACCAAAGTAATGAGCATAAAGTAATGAACAAATTACAAAATCGTGGGTGCTGTCCCAGGTTCACAAACAGCCCCACCATTTTGCTAGCCAGGGTCCAAAGGCTTTTCTGAGACCAGTATCTGTCTTGAGGTCTTCCCAGGTGGAGCAAAGGTAAACAGTCCACCTACCAGTGCAGGAGACTCCAGAGACATGAGTTCGATGCCTAGGCCTGGAAGATCCCCTTCAGTAGGAAATGACAACGGGCTCTGGTATTCTTGCCTGGGGAAATCCCATGGGACAGAGGAGCCTGGTGGGCCACAGTCCATTGGGTTGCAAAGAGTCAGACATGATTGAGCACACACAAACCTATGAGGCTTTGAGATCCAGTGGCTGATTCTCATCTATTGTTTGGGGATCTCTGTCGTAACCCTGAATAGTAACTAAGGGTGGTGGGGACTTCCCTGGTCATTCAGTGTTTAAGACTCCACGCTTCCACTTTAGAGTACTTGGGGTTGATTTCCTTGGGGAACTAAGATCTTGCATGCTCTGCATTGTGGCCAAAAGTAACTAAAGGTGGCCCTGCAGCTTAGTGGAAGGAGTATTAAGAGCACAGCTTGTCTTGTTGCACAGAAAGTCAGTCTCTCTCACAATCTTCCAAGCGAGGGTACTGCTGAGCCTCATGCCAGCCATAAAGGGTATCTGGTTCTTGCCTGCCTCTGGGCAGCTGAAATGTGGAGGTGGGTGGATGAGGTCCCTGCACAGGAGAGGAGAATGGGGGTGATAAGGCCTTACCATGGTTCTGCTGGGCTCCCTGGTGGCTCAGTGATAGAGAATCTGCCAACCAATGCAGGATACAGAAATGGCAACCCACTCCAGTATTCTTGCCTGGGAAATCCCATGGACAGAGGAGCCTGGAGGTCTATAGCCCATGGGGTCACAGTCTGATACAACTGAGTGACTGAATGACTAAACAACAACAATGATTCTGCTGGTGGTGGATTGACTGGAAGATCAGCTGTACCCGTTTTTAAAAATACTTTTAAATGAGGTCTGGCTTTATGAATAAAGAATATCTGGGAGGAAAGCGGAATAGCAGCTGAGGCAGATAAAAGTAAAGAGTGTCTGATAAGGCAGGCCTCTATTTATCTCCAAGAGAGAGGGGCTGAGGTGCTTAGCATTCTCCTTGCAGCTGTCACTGACCCCAGAGAGCTAGGCCTCGGCTCTGCTAGCCAGCCTTGGCCAACACTCAGAATTCAGATCTCCTAGTGACAACTTTTCCTCCAATATTTTAAAAATGCTCACATGTCCTCACCTTTAAATAATCGAGAAACACTTTTAGGACAAAATCCTTTTGAAAGGTGTGAAGACAGTCCTTCCATGCTTTCCTTTCCAAGTTTTCCCTCTTGATCTTTGTTACCCAAGATCCCACATTTTGCCCCCAGTCCCCCTGCCCCCAGCTGGGGAAGAGGACAGACAACTCCAAGTCCTGTTTAGAACTGTGCAAACCGTGTGCCAACTGTTGCAAAAAAAACAAAAAAAAAGTGACAAGACTCTCCGTTTATGCAAATATATTTGGCTCCGTGTCTAGGATCTTGCTTTTCAAACTGGAACCGTAACCTACATCACAGGCACATGACTGCGATGCCCTGTGTTCGCCAACCCCAAAAGAAAGTCTGAAAGCAGAGTAACTTCACCGACCTTACTGAAGACTCAACAAGTCTTACCGCACAGAAATGTCGCAAGGCGCATAATATACACCTGGCTCTATTAAAGAAACAACATATCGTGTGCTTTCAAGTCTTTTAATTCCTGAACTTAGGGATTCACGAATATTCACGCTTTAAAAAACTGTATGAGATTTCCTCTCCAGATTCAAGGGGGACTCCAGAGATACGGAAATGAGCGCTCCAAACGCAGGTTCGCATTCATACTCTGCCACTAAAAGATTTAGTGTGACTCACTTCTGCTGAGTCTCAATAACCCATCCCCGAAATTAGTGCTCTCTCACTTTTCTCCAATACTTGGAACAACATAAAAGTGTTCAGTAAATCTCCAGATACACTCAGGCAGCTCTCGTTGTTGTCTCCAGGGCCCCAGGAACTCCAATCCAGCGTTGTCTGCAGGTCCATCCCAGAGAATAAAGCACGTGACTCCATAAAGCCCCTTCATTCAGCGGCTCCGCGTCTACGAGTGCTCTGCGCAGTAAAAGCCTATACTCAGTCCAAACACCTTTTGTTCCTTCACCATCTAACCGCGCTCAGAGATCTAGAGGGCGGTGGGTGCCCGGGACCCCGTCAGCGCCAGCACACAGTCCAACGCGCGTCCAGCTGGGGGCGCCCGGCTCCCCTAGGCCGGCTGGGTGGAGGGTTGCGAGTCCCGGGAGCGGAGGCAGCCTCGGGAGCCCTCGCGCGCTCTGATTGGTTCTCGTGTCCTCGTGACTCCAAGGCCCGCCCCCGCCCCTCCTCCGCAACCCAGCCGGGGAGCGCTCGGTCTGGGACTGAATGGGCGCTAGCGCGGCGCTGGGGGCGGGCCGGGGCGCGGGGCCCGGGACTAGAGGCAGGCTGGCGCCCGCTCCCTAATATGCGAAAGAAGGCGGCGGGTGGCGCGGAGCGGCGTCCCCTGCAGCCGCGAACCGAGGCGGCGGCGGCGGCACCTGCCGGCCGAGGTACGTGGCGCAGCCCCCTCCTCGGCGTAGCGGGGCCCGCTGGCCGGGGGCGGCGGCGGCGATCGGTTCCTGCCCCCGCGTGGCTGGGCCCGGCGGCTCCGCCCCAGCCTCCTACGGGCAGCGCCCAGGGCACGGCCCCCCCAAATGCGCCTGACGGGGGCGCGGGCTGGGCGTCGTGCCCTCGCGCGGAGCGGACCGGCTCGGTACGCCGCGGCCCGCGCAAGTGTGGACGCGGTGGAGACGGAGGGGTGAACGACCGGGATGTGCGCTCCAGGCGCGGTGTCCCTTTCCCTTCTGTGTTCCGCAGCGACTTGGGGTTTTAATTCATTGCTCGAAGCTTCCTAGCTCATTTCCCCGGGACAGGATTGGGGGTCCCTCGGTGACTAGCAGCTCTGGCGGCTGTCTTTCGCATCCATCGGGAAGGCGTGATGTGCAGTGTCTGCAGGTAGAAATTCGCCAGTGACCTTTCGTGCCCACTCTGTGCGGCCAGCCCTGCGGAAGAGACACGTTTTGTGGTGACCTTTGGTGTTCCCTGAATTGTAAGGAGTAGCTTGACATGGGCGTGCATTCATATGCGCCTTTAGTGTGTTAAGTAATACAAGATTTTCTGAGAGCATCTTCGAATAGGAAGAAGCTAGGTCCTGCCCAACCCCACAAGAGGTGGGTGACCTTGGCCACGATGATCCCCCTGTAAGACTCCATCTCCTGATCTGTAGTGGGAGGCTTGTCGTGCAGATGGCCAAGGTCCCTTTCAGGCCCCGGGTTCTGTGGTTCTGATGGCAAATGTGTTCACCAATAAAGAGGGTCCTGCGGAATCACTAGCTCACTGGAAAGACACATTTTATGTCCTCATGTCTTAGTTCATGTCTGTGGCCTTTGCTTCATTAAATATCAGTCTATTTAAAAAGGAAAATGGTTTTTACCTGCCAGCCTACATCTGCCCCTTTGGTTTACCTGTTCATCAGGCCAAGCATGGATCTGACTTTGGGATTACAAAGAGGAAGGAGATGTGGCTCCTGCCCTCTGGTGTTAAGCTGAGCCCTCCACTTGATAATCTGCTTCCACAGAAGAGAGGAACCTTGGGGAGGAATCCTGTCTGCTGAGTGAAGGGGCACAGAAGCAGAAACTGTCAGGATGAGTTGTGGTTTCACTTGCCTAATCCTGAAAGCTTGACAGGTTAGGAGAATGTTTTACATTTCTAGTTGTAGAGCCAGGAATCACCTGAATTCCAGCCAGGGCTTGGACGAGGAGAGACTGATGTAAACGGGCAGAGCCCTGTGACCAGAGTATAGTGAACCACTTCATAGGTCTGTCTGGTGTCTGAGGGATGCTATTTCTGTGAGATGGAATGAATCTTGGTTATGATTAGTTGTTGGGTCTTCCTCTAGGCGAGAAAAGAAAATGGGTGAGGTGAGAAGGCATGAAGGTGTTTGTGGAAGACAGAGGGAGAGGGCTGACAGGCATCAATGATAAACATGCACATTAATGACTGCCTATTTTGAAAATGCTTATAATTTTGGCTTAAACTGCCAGATTGTTTCATGTTACCATGATAGGTTACTATTGAATTTTTTGGAATTAACTTACTAGTTTTTATTTGAATATAGTTGGTTTACAATGTCTTGTTAGTTTCTGCTGTAAAGCCAAGTGAATCAGTTATATATAAATATGTGTTTGTTGTTGTTTAGTCACCAAGTCGTGTTCGACTCTTTTGCACACATGCTAGACTGTAGCCCGCCAGGCTCCTCTGTCCACGGGATTTCCCAGGCAAGAATACTGGAGTAGGTTGCCATTTCCTTCTCCAGGGGATCTTCCCAACCGAGGGATTGAACTTGCATCTCCTGTATTGCAGGCAGATTCTTTACTGTGGAGCCACTGGGGAAGCCGTATATATATATATATATATATATATATATATTTTTTTTAGATTCTTTTTCCATATAGGCCATTCATTATACAGTACTGAATAGAGTTCCCTGTGCTATACAGTAGTTCTTGTTTATCTGTTTTATATATAGTAGTGTGTATATGTCAATCCCAGTCTCCCAAGTAACCCTTCCCTCTTCTTTCCCCCTTGGTAACCATAAGTTTGTTTTCTACATCTGTGATTCTGTTTCTGTTTTGTAAATAAGTTTGTGCCGTTTTTTTAGATCCCACATATAAGCAATATCCTATGGTATTTGTCTTTGTCTGACTTGCTTCACTCAGTATTACAGTCTCTAGGTTCATTTATGTTGCTGCAAATGGCATTATTTTGTTCTTTTTTTCTGGCTGAGTAATAGTGTTGAATTTTAAGACTATGTTCGAGGCAGGATAAGAAAAACCCTTTGTTCTTTGATGTGCCTCCTCCAGTCCTCCCCTGTTTGCCCTGCTGGTCTGTTTGGCAGGAGTTTGTCTAGCAGGTTGGCTCTTGGGAGGTGAAAGAGACAATAGAGAGGTTTCAAGTCCTTTATGGGAGTCCGTCCAGGTGCTGGGGCAGAAGGGAGAGTCTTGGAAGAAGGGTCACGGCTCCCTTTGCACACCCTTCTGGTTCCTGAGAAGCGGTTTAATCAATTTAATCTGAATTGCCTGTGGAGGTGCTCCCAGAGGGCATGCTCTGTGTTTTTGGTTCATCTGGGAAGGCTTGGCAGAATTAAAGCAACTGGAAGTATACACACATTAACAATGGTACGCACTCCCTAACTGCCGAGAAGCAGCAGCAGGGGGCTGGATCAGTATGAGGGGTGTAAGTTAGCAAAGGCATCCAGAAGTGGGTGAATCACTGGCTTAGTGTGGGAGGAAACCATCACTATGGATGGTGACACGTAGGGCATTAGGGAGAGAGACCCAGCTTGAGCACATGTGCAGAGGGGGAGCAAGGAAGATGTGGCGAGCAGAAGGAAAATGAGGTTAGAGAGGTACAAGGACATTACCAGGCTTGTCTTACTTAGAAGAGCGTTATCTTGTTTTTCTAAGTATAGCATACATGCTAGAAAAGTAGGCCTAAGTGGATTACTGTCCAACAGATTTTACAAATTCAGCATACAATGCTCTGAGATCAAGAAGCAGGAGCACCCCGTGGGTCCCCTTCGAGTCACTGCATCCTGGAAGAGAACCCCTGCTGACTCTCGAGCTTGTATCACCGGAATTCTGCAGTGTCTGTCTTCTTTCCTTCGGACTTGGGATTCTGAGACTCACTCCAGATACTGCCTCTCGCTGTAGGGTGCTCACTCTCATTGCTGATTGGGCCTGTGGGTGAAAAATGCACTATATCTTTGTCTGTGCACTGTTGATGGACACTTGGGCAGTTGGCAGGTTTGGCTATTAGTTAGTGCTGCTATGACTCTTTTCATACCTGGCTTGTGTGTGTGCATATTTCTCTTTTTAACAGCTTTTTAAAATATTATATTTAATTTTTTAATTTATTGTGACATTTGGGTTCTGGTTCCCTGGCCAGGGATTGAACCCAGGGCCGCTGCATTGGGAGCATGGAGTCTTGACCACTGGACCATCCGTGTGCTCAGTCACTCAGTCATGTCCAGCTCTTTATGGCCCTATGGACTGTAGCCCACCAGGCTCCTCTGTCCATAGAATTCTCTGGGCAAGAATTCTAGAGTGGGTTGCCGCTTCCTGCTGCAGGGTATATTCCAGACCCAGAGATCGAACCTGTGTCTGTTGTGTCGACTACACTGGCAGGCAGATTCTTTACCACTGATGCCACCTGGGAAGCCCCTGTATGTGCATTTCTGATGAGGTCTATGTACGGGTGTGATTCCTGGGTCATGGGTATGTGTATACTCAGCTCTGCATGGGTCGTTCCTCACTACTAACTGATTAGCTCAACATTGGCTTTGAACCGGAGAGACGGAGGAAGGGCGTGTGCCAGGAGCCACGATGAGTTACCACATGGCTGTGGGCTGTAGATTCTCAGCTAGTGCAGTCACCTCCAGGCCACAGGCCACCCTGGGTCAGGCGGCAGGACAGGCTGAGCCCTGGAAAGCCCTCTAGCCCCATGAGCCTCTGTGGTCAGGGAGTGGTTGTCTCTGGCCAGACTGCCACAGACAGCCCTGGGAACGTCTCCCTTACCTTTTCTAACGCTGCACTTTCTCTGCTTTGTTTTTAGTTATGTGACTTGTGTTCCCTGTACCTCTGGGTTTCTACTGAAGAATTCCCCCACGTTCTAGAGGAAAAGTTTATTTCTTGTTTGATCTTTTGAGGCCATGCAAGACATTCTTGCTCCCCTTTAGAGTGTGGAACAATATCCAGAATTAAGTAATACTGGGTGGTTCATCAACTCTTTATACCCATGAATTCTTCCTCTTTTCAAGCTTTAAATATTTGGAATTAATGGTTCTGTTTCATGTGATGTGATATGATTAAAGAGGAAAAAATTGATACAAATAACACATTTGAAAAGTCTGTTTTGATGGACTAGGACGTTGTGTTTTGAACATGAAGTCTGCCTTTAAGACGAGGTGTCATTTTCATAATTAAAGGCTTACATGTGTTGAGTTCAAAGCAGAAGCAGTTTTTCTGTTATTCATATAGAGTTCCTTCTTTAGTCCTTTCTCTCCCCTCAGCTTCTACTTTTATATTCTCTTCTGTGTTGTTCTCCACCTCATTTCTGCTTTTCACAAACATCTTGTTTTCATTTCCAATCTAGACTTCAGCAACAAAAGAGGAAGACAGAGTTGTGGTACTTTTTTTTTTCAAATAGGGCTGCCAATACTCTCTGTGCTTTGCTTGTCATTTTCTGCAATCAAGTCCTTAGTCATCCAGGATTTGGTATCTGGTTTTCTTGTTTAATCTTCCTTTGGAGTGGCTCTGTCCAGTAGAAATGTAACCCAAGCCATATATATATAATATCAAAGTTTTGGTTTCCCAGGAAGACTAAAATAAAACAAACCAGAACTAAACTTAACTTGTATGCTCCTAATAATACAGCTCCAAACTATACAAAGTAAAAAGAATGACAAAAAAAAGTTGACAAATGTGACAACATAATGAGAGATTTTAGCATATCTATTTCAGTAGCTGATGGAACAAGCTAACAAAAAACCAATAAGGGATTGATTTAAAAAGCAAAGCAATTAATAAGCTTGATCAAACCAATTAAATAGAAAACATAGTTCCAGCAAGTGAAGAGTATACTTTTACAAAAATTGAACATACACCAGGTCATAAAGTAAGTTCTAACATATTTAAAATAATTAGTATCATATTGACCAAATTCTCTGAATGCAATGAAACTAAATTATGTATCAGTTTTAAACTATAATTTAAAAACATATTTGAAAATTTAAATTTGAAAGTATTTAGATTTGAATCATCAAGAAGTAATAGCAATGAAAAAAGATATGTCAAAATTTGTAGAATGAATTATACACCTAAAGCTTGTGGGTTGCAACTAAATAAGGTAAGGGAAATATGTGGTCTTAATGACTCATATTTGCAAAGAAATAGGCAAAAGTTAATAACCCAGTCAGCTAAATTAAGAAGTTAGGAACTTAGCAATTAAACCCAAGAGATTAGAAGGATTTTTTTAAGACAGGTGAATTAATTTTAATAATTTATTTTCATCAAACCAATATGCATAAAATATTATTAAATTAATATAAAAGTTGTTTTTGAGCTATTTTACATTCTTCTGGTAAAACTTAATTCTTCAAAGCCTTGTATGTATCTTACATGAGAACATATCTCAGTTTGGACAGGCCATATTTGAATTACTCAGCAGCCACATGTGGTTCATGGTATCTTTGTCTCCTATAAACACTGAAGGTATTTATGGTGATAAAGAGGGCAATCAGAGCTAACAGTAGAGGGGTTCAATTATCTGCCAAGAGAATCAAGATTCATGAGAATCTAAGAGTGTTTTGTGGTTCGCAGAGGGTGACTCTTTTTGAAAATCTTATATACTACTCTCTACAACAAACCCACATACTATAAAATATAGGACAGAAATAAAGATAAATGCTGTACTGACTCACTATATCCTTACCTGTTTTAGACATATTATATATGTATAGGCCGTGTTATATACACGTTTTATATGTATATGTATAGGTCATGTGTTGCTGCTTGCTATGCCCCCAGGCACATATATGTTATATTATGTATATATAGACATATATGTATGTATGTTCTTTTAATGTTCACAGAACCCATATGAGTTTGGTACCATTATTATCCTCCTTTTACAAATGAGGACATTGAGGCTCAGGGAGGTCAAGAAACTGTAGGGGATGGAGCAGGGATTCAGACTCAGGCAAACTGACCTGGAGGTGGTGGATGAGGCAAATGCATCTCTGTTTTTGTAGCACTCAGCACATTCACACCCCACATCAGAAGAGCTCCCATCAAAACTCCTGAGAGGATGATTTGAGGTGGTCTCTGGTCCAAGTTCCTGCCTTTCCAGGCACAGTATCCTCACTCTCCATGGCAACTTCCTCACTGGTCCTGCCTCACAATAGGACTTCCCCGTCTCCAGTCCTGCCTCGAGAGAGATCTCTCCAAACTCCAGTTCCAGCTTAAATCCCTCTCGCACAGTTGCTTCTTTTATCTCAGGATGGAATCCCAGCCCACCATGGCACGTTCTGCTTCCTTTTGCAGCCTCTCGGCATGTTGTTCCCTCCAGGCTGGGCCTTCAGACACTCACTTCAGTGCCAACTGTCCCTGCTCAGGGGCACCTGCTTCCCCAACCCCCGCCAAGTCCTATCCATCATTCCTTCCAGAAGTGGGGGGAGGCTTTTCTAAGCTCCTTCCCAAACACACAATACACCCATGTCCCCCAAATGTAAAATATCTCCTAACACTGCCCTCATATCCGATGTAGAATAAGTTAACAAGAAAAATGAGGAAAATATTAACATTGGTGATGGGTCTACTTGTCTAATTTTAAAAATGAGATGAGAGCTTTTTGAAGAAGAGGCTGTATCTGTGTTGCTTCTTGCTATACCCCCAGGCAGATACTCCCTGCCTGATTAAAAATGAGGTTACGTGAATGACAGTATGCCTGTTTGGGATCCTGCCCAAGAGCTGGTTTTCCAAATTTTTGGAGCAGAGAGTAAAAGGGACGTGTGATTTAGGCATAAAAGGAAATTGTCTGTTTTAGTGATGCCTCTCACAGACCTGAATAAATGTCGGTTTTAGGAATTCAAACACTCTTAACTTGTTCTGAGCTTAAAATGACTCAGACAAAGCTTTCCTCTGCCTCCTGTGGTTTTTCCCTCTCTTTCAGGCTCTCAGTGGCCAGGGCCTGTCAACCTTTTGGGTTGTTCCCAGTCCCTGTTCCTTTTCTGGGGTCATTGTCACTTTCTGATTTGTCGTTTTATATGACTATTTTGGTTCTTCTGTTCCTAAGGACAAAAAGTGTTATTGAATATAGTCAGCCCTCCATGTTGACCAACTGCAGATCAAAAATACTCAAAAAGGAACATTTCCTGAAAGTTCCAGAAAACAAAACTTGAGTTTGCTGCGTGCCAGCAGCTATGAACATAGCATTTATGTTGTATTAGGTATTATAAGTAATCTAGAGCTGATTTAAAATATATATGGGAAGATGTACATAGATTATATGCGAATACTGCATCATTTAATATAAAAGACTTGAGCATCCATGGATTTTGGTATCCAAGAAGTGGTGGTGGTCCTGGAACCAATTTCCTGTAGATATCAAGGAACCACTATACCAGATTACTACAGAAACTGCCTCCCGAATCCTCCGCCTTCCCTTCCCCACTTAGCAGCTAACTGCTCCCTGAGGAATATTGCTAAGGTCCTATTTGGTGACATCTCTTCATAATCTCAAAGCATAAGAACCTATATGCATACTCTTTCTTCTGGGAGGTGGGATCTTGGTTATTTTAGAATTTGCACACTCACTCGCCCATTATACTCCAGTTTAGGGAAAGGTCCCCATGTTGGAGCTTGAGTCCCAGAGTTGCTGTTGTTAACTGTTCATTCTACTGACTTTCACTTTTTCCTATTAAGTATTATTTATGCAGCCTGACTACTTGCATTCCCTTTAGATGAAGAGGGAGATCTTCCACTGAAAAGGTAGCTTTTAGATTTTGCTGTGTTTGTGGCATTCAGGAGGGTGCCACAGATGTGTTCTGCTGTGGTATCTTCTGCATGTCTAATTTGCTGTCACATGGGTGCCCACCACCCAGGAGATATTACTTAAGATGTTTTGTTAGAGCTTGGGAGGGACCTGGGCAGTTCTCCGGGCAGTTACCTCAGTTTACTCCAGTGTCCTGTCTTACCCCTTCTGGCCTCCTCCTCTTATCCCCCTTTGTTACCCCTACCTCAGCCGTGAAATCATCTCAGGCATGGTGGAACAGTGACAGCTGGTGGGGCCTTCTTGCATGCTTTGCTTTTTTTTTTTTTTCTACTAGCAGCCTGAATTTGTTATGCAGGCTGGATCTCAGCAGGCTGGGTGCTAAAAGAACAGCCGCTGCCAGCTCAGTCACCAAGTTCTGTGGCCTCTTCCTTTACCACTCTTGTCAGCCCCCATCTCTCTGTCCCTCTCTGTCTCCCCTGCTCCATCAGCCCTGGCTGCGGTGGTCATCAGAGCCCCTTGACCATCCCTCCCGTGGCCTCTTACATCCCTGTGTGAGCTCTCTGCCCTCCTGCTTAAGGACTACTTAAGGTCACTCCTCCTCTGGGGCCAATTTTGGAGGCCCTCATTCCTTCTTTTCTCAAATTTTTGATGTTCACTCATTTATTTGACTGTGCCAGGTCTCAGTTGCAGCACAAAGGATCCTTAGCTGGCATGCGAACTCTTATTTGCAGCACTTAGGATCTAGTTCCCTGACCAGGGGTTGAACCTGGGCCTCCTGCATTGGGAGCACAGAGTCTTAGCCCCTGGACCACCATGGAAGTCTAATGATTCCTTCTTTGCTACATCTTCTCCCACTTTCCCCCAGATCCCCTGTGACCTGGCCGGAGCAGCCATCCTGGGCATCTTGGCATGCCAGTCCTCCCATCCGGAATACCTGCCCTCTCTCTCCTTTGTGTCTCTGAGGCCCAGTCTATCCTTAAAAGACCCATTTATACTTTGTCTCCTCAAGGAGGCTTCCCTGATTTCATCTGATGGCACTAGTGTTCTGTTGCCTGGGGCACCCCAGGCGTACTGCCCCGCCTCCGCTTTTTGGCATTTTGAGTACTTAGGTATTTTTGTTTTCCCTGGTTGGAGTTTTCGTTTCAAGAGAAAGGCTATGTCTTAGTTTTCTTTATATTCCCTGTGCCTGATATATGCTTATTACATGTCTGTTTAAAGGATCATTAGGTGAACAAAGCAAATTATACAACAGTACAGACCAGCCCTCCCCAGCTGGGGCTCTGCTGCTGCTGCTGAGTCGCTTCAGTCGTGTCCGACTCTATGCGACCCCATAGACGGCAGCCCACCAGGCTCCGCCGTCCCTGCAATTCTCCAGGCAAGAACATTGGAGTGGGTTGCCATTTCCTTCTCCAATGCATGAAAGTGAAAAGTGAAAGTGAAGTTGCTCAGTAAGTGTCCGACTCTTCGTGACCCCATGGACTGCAGCCTACCAGGCTCCTCCATCCATGGGATTTTCCAGGCAAGAGTACTGGAGTGGGTTGCCGTTGCCTTCTCCAGCTGGGGCTCTACAAGAGGATTAAGCCTGAATGCTCTAAGGCCACCATGATAGTGGGTTGACCAAAAAGTTCTTTTGGAATTTCCCATAATATCTTACAGAAAAGCCCAAACGAACTTTTTGGCCAACCCCAATATATTATGAATTGACTTCTCTCCCATGCTTCTGGAGTGATTTGAGTTATAGACCATCCTTGCGAAAATTAAAATAGACACCCAATCCTATTATGTAGCATGGAGAGCTCTGCTCAATGTTGTGTGGCAGGCTGAATAGGAGAGGAGTTTAAGGGAGAATGAATACATGTGTATGTGTGACCGAGTCCCTTTGCTATTCGCCTGAAACTATCGAAACATTGTTAATCAGCTATACTCCAATATAAAATTAAAAGTTAAATAAAAAGAGGAAATAGACACATAAATACTTTTCTGTAGGGCTTACCTCTAGTGGAACCCAGCCTGAAGATGTCTAGTATAAGAAATATGATCCCAATCCTGATAAAACATACATATTCCAAGAGGAAAGGCAGATGCAATATAGAGCATAGTGTTAGGGGTGGACATCACTGTGTCGTAGTGTAACAACCAGTGTGTGATTTCAACATGTTCTTTCTGAAGTTTTCAACTTTGTGATAACAGAGTTTAAAAAAAGTTTTTTGAATAAGCTAAGTTGGAGGTCCTAAACCTGGCTGTGCCTTACTATAAGGCAATGGAGAGTTCAGTTCAGTCGCTCAGTCATGTCCCACTCTTTGCAACCCCATGGACTGCAGCACACCAGGCTTCCCTGTCCATCACCAACTCCTGGAGCTTACTCAAACTCATGTCCATTGAGTCGGTGATGCCATCCAACCACCTCATCCTCTGTCGTCCCCTTCTCCTGCCTTTAATCTTTGCCAGCATCTATTCCAATGAGTCAGTTCTTCGCATCAGGTGGTCAAAGTATTAGAGCTTCAGCTTAATGGAGAGTTAGGGCTTTGTTTTTAAATATAGGTCCACTATGAGAACTATATTTAAAAACAAAATCTGGAGTCTGCATTGGCTTATAGTAAGGCATAGCCAGGGTTAGGAACTCCAGTTTGGCTTATTCACAACCCACTCCAGTATTCTTGCCTGGAGAATCCCCATGGACAGAGGAGCCTGGTGGACTACAGTCCATAGCGTTGCACAGTGTCAGACGCAACTGAAGCGACTTAGCATACACGCACCTATAGTGAACCAATCCACCAATAGTGGATCACTGAACTGACCCTTCAGCAATGTCCCTGGAGAGCCAGGCCTCTGAGTGAGGATGACCAGCTGTCAGACCTCTGAACTTGGGTGTTGCCACTACGCCCTTTGTAAATGAAGGGCCGTGTCTAGCAGGCATGACTCACCATAAGAGAAACTAGCATAGTAATGGGTACTTACAGAATACTTTCAAAAGCAAATCTAGAGGTGTTTTTTCGTAACAGCTAAGAGTGAACATTAGTTGCTGTTCAGTCGCTAAGTTGTGTCTGACTCTTCATGACCTCATGGACTATAGCACGCCAGGCTCCTCTGTCCTTCAGTACTTCCCGAAGTTTGTTCAGATTCATGTCCATTGAGTTGGTGATGCTGTCTAACCATCTTATCCTTTACCACCCCTTTCTCCTTTTGCCTTCAGTCTTTCCCATCATCAGGGTCTTTTTCAATGAGTCATCTCTTCAAATCAGATGGCCAAAGTATTGGAGCTTCAGCTTCAGTCCTTCCAATGAATATTCAGGGTTGATTTCCTTTAGGACTGAACATACCCTGGGGTTATTCAAATTAAGTCTGAGACAAGAGTTTCAATGCTTATTCTTTCTCATCAGCTGTTGCTTCAACCAGCTCTGTTTTTTTGTTTTCTCTCTGAAGTTTGACCTTACTTGACCTCACACAGAATTTTATCCATATGGTAGGTGCTGAAACCAGTAGATCGGATGAGGAACAGGGTAATTACTTAGTCTCTAAGTATCTCCCATCAAGTTACTTACTAACTACAAAGTGAAAATAGTAACTTGGTAGTGAATAAACTTGCCTTACACAACTTTGAGCAACTGATTTAACATCAACGGTATTGGGACAAAGCAATGTCAGGGGTTTCCTGAGAAAACACACCAGGATGGACCAGCATCACTTCTGGGAAATTCCTGCGTGAAATGTGTACCTTGAATCTAATCATGAAGAAATGGGCAGATCTCCACTGAGGGACATTCTTCAAAAAAACAAGGCTGTGCTTTTAAAAAAATGCCAAGGTCATGAAAGATAAAGGAACTGTTTCTGATTAAAAGAGGTTAAAAAGATATGACAGCTGAATGTCACATGCGGTTCTGGATGTGTGTTCCTGTTTTTGCTCTGAGGCCATTATTGGGACTGCTAAAGAGATTTGTCTGACGTCTTCAGAGTAGAGAATAGTATTAAAACAATAATAATTTCCTGATTTTTATCATCATACTTTGGTGTGTCTGGGAGTGTCCTTTTTAGGAAATACTAAAATATTTAGGGTTGCATATCATTGTGTCCTCAGCTTACTTTCAAGTGGTTAAAAAAAGTAGTATGGATATCATAAAACAGAATCACCAAGCAGATGTGGTAGAATGGTAACAAGCAGGTTGTCTGAGCGAGGCAAATTGTTTGTACTCTTTTTTCAGTCTCTCTATGTGTTTGAGGTTATGTCCAAAAATAAAGGTTAAAAGCCCGAAAACCTCCGGGTCGTGGTGTTGCAGCCAGTGTGGCATCAGAGGCCAGGGCTCTCAGTGGCTGTCCTTTCCAGGATCACGACTGAAATCATTTCCAGCAACACTGAGCTCTCTTCAGAGCGGGTTTTGTAGAAAATGGGTTGGAGACCACTCAGTGTGGCTTCACCTGACAGGAAGTTCTTTCCCTAACTTCCTGCTGCTGTCATCACCACTGCTGTCCCAGAAGGCATCATGCCTGCTGTTCTCCCCTGGGTGTCTGGTCAGCCAGCTCCAATCCACACATTTGCCCGGTTGAGACTAGACCTACAGCTGTTCCTGCCAAGGAGACTTCCTAGGCAGAGTGTAACTTCACATTATCACCCAACCTGCTTTGAACATACTAGCAAACGTCTTCAGAGAGGTGACTTGGCTACCGTGTAACAGGCAACAGCCAAACAGTTTAAGTATTTTCTCTTTTCTTGAAAAACAGAACCAGTTGCTTTTTTTTTTTTTAAGTTGTTTTTCCCCCTCAGCTTTATTGGGATATAATTGACATGTAACGTGTAAATCAAAGATGTACAACGTGTTGGCTTGATACACTTATTTGCTGCAAAATAATTACCACCATAGCCTTAGCTTAAACCTCTATTACATCACATAATTATCATCTTTTGTGTGTGGGAGGGGTTAGAACATTTAAAATCTATTCTCTTAGCAACTTTCAAGTGTGCAATACACTGTTATTAACTATAACCATCATGCTGTGCAATAGATCCCCAAAACTTACAACTGGGGGCTGACACCTCCACATTGCTCCCACTCCCCAGCCCCTGGTAACATCCACTCTACTCTCTGTTTCTGTGACTCCTGCTGTTTTAGAGTTCACCTGTATATGGTATTCCAGTTGCTCTTTTATTTCTGTGTTGGTGGGTGGGACAGTCATTGGACTATGTTTATCCCCCTTCCTCACCATACACACGCAGAGATTCTTGATGGAAAAAGAATTCCCATCAGTGTTCTCCATGTGCTCTGGACACTGCACGACCAACCAATGAACGTGATGTCTGGACTCATGGAAGGATCTAGGCCTCATGTCTGCCTCTTGTTAGGATCTCGCTGAGTTTGGGTTAGTTTTTCTGTGTGGATCTGGCTGCAGGTCACTGATCAGTGCATTCATGTATTCATTGGCTCATTGGTTCAACAAATATTTAAGGGCCTTTTACACGCTAGGTACTGTTTCAGGATTTGAGGTGACTGCAGTGAGCAACATTGACAGTCCCTTCTCTAGGAATCTTATGCTTCAGTGGGGAAAGCAGAAAGTAGGCAAACACGGAAGAATCCTGGTAAGTGTATGAAGTATTCATTGATTCAACAAGTATTTAAGTGCCTTTTACATGCTGCTGCGAAGTCACTTCAGTCATGTCTGACTCTGTGCGACCCCATAGATGGCAGCCCACCAGGCTCCCCCGTCCCTGGGATTATCCAGGCAAGAACACTGGAGTGAGTTGCCATTTCCTTCTCCAATGCATGAAAGTGAAAAGTGATGCTAGGCACTGTTTTAGAATCTGAGGTTCCAGCAATGAACAACATCATCAGTCCCTACTCTAGGAATCTTATATTTTAGTGGGGAAAGCAGAAAGTAGGCAAATATGGATGAGTTGTGATGAGTGTATGAAGCAGAAAAGTGAATCAGTGGGCTTAGGGTAGGAATGCAATGCTACAGAGGGTGATCGAGGAGGCAACTTTTGAATAAAAACCAGGATAAGGATGGTGCAGGAGGGCCACGGATTTGTCCCTGCAAGAGTTGCTGTCTTCTTAACATCTTTGTCACTTCAGTGAAACCTTGAAGGAACAACATCTGAAGTTTCCAGGCATGTTCTCATTTTGGAAAATGTTTATGTAGTCCAAGGGCTCAGCCTTAACTTCCTTTAATGCTTTTAAACCTATAAAAAGCAGGCAATTGAATGATAGTCATCATGTATTCTCAACATTGAAGTACACCAGTTAATTAGAAGTAGATTACAAAGCATACCTCAGTAGTCTTGCGAGTGCTTGCATCTTGGTAGGTGGTCAAAATTAGAGTGTAGACAACATAAATATTCGGGCTTCCCAGATGATGCTAGTGATAAAGAACCCACCTGCCAATGCAGGAGACGTAAGAGACTCAGGTTTGATCCTTGGGTCGGGAAGATCCCCTGGAGGATGGCATGGCTACCCACTCCAGTATTCTTGCCTGGAGAATCCTGTGGATTGCAAAGAGTTGCAAAAGGTTGCAAAGAGTTGGACATGACTGAAGCGAATGAGCACACACGCACACAGACTACTTATTCACAGGGCAACACTTTTATTTTCTATTTAGAAGACAGGTCCTCATAATTTTTACACAGTTTGCAGGCAGATCGGAAATTCTTTAGGCTAAACTCTATTGTTATTCACAGCCATGCAAACTTGCTGGTGAGCAGTTTCCCAAACAGCCGTACCCACTCTCATACCTTGGAGGGATCTTGCTTGAAAAGCACATTTGGTATCCTCACCTGGTCCTGCCAGGCAGGAAGGTCTGGGAATCTGTGTGTGTTTTGGAGTGAGTGGTTCTTCTGCACTGGTCCGTTTGGAGGATCACAGGCTGAGATGGGTGGAGGCACTGAACATTCAAATTGAACGAAGACTAGAAGATATGGGATGATGATTGAGTGTGATCGCAGCATCCATGCTCTCACCAGCAGGTTTGTTGTGGTTTTGACCTCATGAATGAAGTTTCACATTCCTAAAAGAGAACTGAGCCACTGCCTACCCAACAGAAATAGGAAAGTCCCATAGAACAGAGGTTTCCCACCTTGCTGGTGGGCGTGCAATGAGATGATTAAGTTGCATGGATCCAGGAGTGAAAGCGGTCCTTCTCCCCACCAACCCACGCACACCTGTGAACCCCACTTCTGCAGGCTGTTATTTGAACACAGGCCTGTCTGTGCCTGCCAGTTGGTTCCTGTCCCATGAGACAGTTGAGAACAGCACCCCATACCTTGATGAGTTAAGATTTCTTGAGGTTATGCAACCCAAACCAAATCTAGAAAACGATTAGGTACTGATCTTCAGTTTTTGCCTTGCTTCATTACCTGAAATACTTCAAAAATATAGCAGTGTGGGGACTTCCCTGGTGGCACAGTGGATAGGAATCTGCCTGCCAATGCAGGGGACACGGTTTCAATCCCTGGTCCAAGAAGATCCCACATGCCGTGGAGCATCTAAGCCCATGCTACTGGGCCTGTGCTCTAGAGTCTGCGGGCTGCAACTTCCGAGTCCTCATGTTGAAATTACTGAAGCGCATGCGCCTAGAGCCTGTGCTCCACAACGAGAGAAGCCACAGCAATGAAAAGCTCAAGCAGGGCAATGAAGAGTGGCCCCCACTCACCACAACTAGCTAAAGCCTGAAAGACCCAGTGCAGCCAAAAAACAAATACGTACAAACAACAACAAATACAGCAGTATTGAGGCTTTAATATAGAGAGACTTTATCCCAGTGGGTAGTCAACAGACAATGGAAACATTTTTGATTCACCAGCTGGGAGAGAGGGGAGGACCAGAGATGCTAGCAGCTTCTAGTGGATAGAGGCCAGGGATGCTATGAAACAGCCCACATTGCACAAGACAACTTCCTGCCACCTACAGCAAAGAACTGGTGGTTTAGTTGTTCAATCGTGACCGATTCTTGCAACCCCATAGACTGTCCCACCAGGCTTCTCTGTCCTCTGTCCATAATTTCCCAGGCAAGAATACTGGAGTGGGTTGCCATTTCCTTTTCCAGGGGATCTTCCCAATCCAAGGATCAAATCCGTGTCTCCTACATTGCCGGCAGATTCTTTACTGACTGAGCCACCAGGGAAGCCGACAGCAAAGAATTACCCAGCCCCAAATGTCTGCAGTGTTGAGGTAGAGAGACTCTGCAAGAGATCAACTCTTATCTGTGTCTCTTATCTGTGTTATATGTTAGGGTTCAAGATGAGCATTCCTGTTAAAAAAAAAAAGAGTTCCACAGCTGAAACTGGTTTGCAATTAGCCTCCTAGCTTGTATGAAGATGGCATTCTTCTTGGTTGGACAAAGGGCACAAGTCACCAAGACTCCATGAGCCCCAGGGAAGACACTGGCTGGTGTGCTCTCGAGCTTTTCCAACTTAACCATACTCCTTCTCCCACAGCTTCCCCTCCCAGTCGGGTCAGGGTAGAAGAAAGTTTAGTTTAGAGCTTCGTTCTCACCTACTGCTTCTCAGCTTCTGGATCCCAGCCCCATGGTTTTGTGACAGTGCCCGTGGGTGGGCTTGGGTAAGACCACACCATGTCTGTATCTGAGCTGTGTGTCAGGCACCACACCTCTGAACAGCCTCCTTCCCTCCCACTTTCCCCACACCATTTAGTTACATTCTTGTCATTTCCCTGGACCTTGGGTTTCTACAAAGTGGGGTCTCAATCCTTCATTTCACTCTCTCTCGTTTTTTTTTTTTTTTTTTTTCCCAAACTGCACAGAATATGGGCTCTTAGTTCTCAAGTTAGAGATGGAGGCCGTGCACTCTGCAGTGGAAAGCAGAGTCTTAACCACCGGACCACCAGGGAAGTCCCTCAGTCCTTCATTTCATCTCAGTCCCCCCACAGTGCACATTGGAGGAATTGATGAAATTAGAAGTCATCTTTTTTGTGTGTACAGTGGTGATTGTCATTGTTCAGTCATTAAGTCACATCCAACTCTTTGTGACCCTATGGACTGCAGCACGCCAGGCTTCCTTTGTCCTTCACCATCTCCCAGAGCTTACTCAAACTCATATCCATTGAGTCGGTGGTGCCATCCAACTATCTCATCCTCTGTCATCCCCTTTTCCTCCTGCCTTCAGTCTTTCTCAGCATCGTGATCTTTTCCAATGAGTTGACTCTTCACATCAGGTGGCCAAAGTATCGGAGCTTCAACTTCAGCAGCAGTCCTTACAATGAATATTCAGGGTTGATTTCCTTTTAAGATTGACTGGTTTGATCTCCTTGCTATCCAAGGGACTCTCCAGTGTCTTCTCCAACACTACAATTCTAAAGCATCAATTCTTCGGCGCTCAGCCTTCTTTATGGTCCAGCTCTCACATCCATACATGACTACTGGAAAAACCATAGGTTTGACTATATGGAACTTTGACAACAACACGATGTCCCTGCTTTTAAATACACTGTCTAGATTTGTCATAGCTTTTCTTCCATGGAGCAAGGGTCTTTTAATTTCATGGCTGCAGTCACCATCTGAAATGATTTTGGAGCCCAAGAAAATAAAGTCTGTCACTGTTTCCATTTTTTCCCCATCTATTTGCGATGAAGTGATGGGACTGGATGCCATGATCTTCGCTTTTTGAATGTTGAGTTTTAAGTCAGCTTAGTGGGGACACTTATATTACTTTCTCAGGTTAAAGTGATTCAAAATGCATTTTGTTTAGGAACTGTTGTACTCCTTTCTTAAATGCTTGAATTTCCAGAGTGTTATGGACTTGAAATTGTCATGCAGAGTCACAGATTTTATTGAAGGTGTCCTTGTCTGATTTCCAGCAGCATTTTCCTCTTCTTTCCAATCCCTGGAAGGCTCTGCCCTTTGTTCTTCCTCTTGGGGATCTAATCTCTTTAGAGCAGCCTTAATTGTCCCTTTATCCAAACAACTCCATGCCCTTATCAAGGCATCGATGGCCCTACTGCTGACTTTGAAATACTCCTTGTCTCCACCCTCCTCACGGGCAGGATTCTCATTCCATGCAGGAAGCAGCCTGAGCAGCATGGGAAACCTTCCTGGCAGCTGGGGATGGTCACATGATGCAGTTCTGGCCAAAGGGACAGAACTGGCAGCCTGTCAGGGATTTCCAGGGAAGTTTTTCCTCCCCTGATGGAGGTGCCTCCCCTTCCTCTCCGGTTCATCCCTCCTCTCCCTCCAGCCTGGGCTGGAGTTGATACTGGTGGGAGCCAGGAACACCAGCGGCTTTGAGAGCCCCTGCACCAGCCCCGCTCTGTTTGTCCCTGGACTTACCATGCTGTGAGAAGAAGACACCCCCGGGGACTTCCCTGGGGGTTCAGTGGTTAGGATTCTGGGCTTCTGCTGCAGGGGCACAGGTTCGATCCCTAGTCAGGGAACTAAGATCCCATATGCCTCAAGGTGCAACTAAAAAACAAAAGAAAAAAGACATACTCTTTTAGCTGAAAGCCTTGGCTGAAACTCCAGCGCAGATCCCTCCCCAGGGCTCCAAGCACGGGGTCTATCAGCCTGACGGCCCACAGGCCCTGGGGACTCACATGTCCTTCTTGTGACATCCCTGACACTTGAGTTCTCCTCCATCCTGCCTGCTCACCACGTCTGACCTACCTCAAGCCCATCTCTTCTGCAGCTGGGAGCCCTTCCTGACCATCTGGCCACCAGCATGGTGGCCAGGGCACAAGGTCTGCTGCTGAGGCCAGCCCTGTCTCAGGCTCGCCACCTCCATCGCATCCCGGCTGCCTCCCCAGGGATGTGCGTGCACATATCATGACCCCCTACCACCACACCCGAATAAAATCTTCAAGGTTTCTTCTTGTGATCGTCCATGACCTTCTGCCATCGTCCATACATTGACCCTGCAGACATAATGGTCAGGTTCTCTAAAAAGTGAAACTGTTAGTTGCTCAGTCCTGTCTGACTCTTTGCAACCCCATGGACTCTATAGCCCTCTGGGCTCTTCTGTCCATGGGGATTCTCCAGGCAGGAATACTGGAGTGGGTTGCCATGTCTTCCTCCAGGGGATCTTCTCCACCCAGGGATCAAACCCTGGTACCCTGCAGGTAGCCTGCGCTGCAGGCAGATTCTTTACTGTATGAGTCATGGTTCCCTAGAAGCAGAGCCTGAAATAGGAATCATGGTCTCTGCTGTCCCCCAAGGAGCTTGACTTGCTTGCTCAGAGTGATCCCAGGCGTTTTGTACTCCGTTAGTCATTGCCTGGGGACAGAGGGCACATCCGTGGAGAAGCGGGTAGTTGTGTGCGGTGTCAATACTTGCAGCTGAGATGTGGCGCCAGCCCTGGGATACCAGCAAACCCACAGTATTGCCCTTAACTCCTGCCTGTGCCCCCACCCAGGGCATACTTTCTCAGCTGCACCTAGCTCACTTGGTCCCCAAACTCCCCAGACCTCTGCTTTGCTCCTTCTGCCCACAGGGTGGGTCTTCCCTCCTCACCTAGCTGCCCCTGCTCCTGCTATAGCTGGGTTTGTTGTCCTTGGCACCAGGGGATGTTTAATCTCTTCATACTTCAGAGCAGCCATCTCCTCCAGGGGCAGGCTTTCTATCTTGTCTCCTGTCCACTTTTATCAAGTATCTAAAACACAAACGCCAAGCACAATTCAAGTAATTATCTTCTCTGCTTTCCCGTGGATGGGTGTAACTTGTACCAGTTGAGGTTCACAGGAGAGATGTGAATTGACTTCATCTTGTTGACTGGCTCGGTGTCACTCTCAGACCTTCTGAGAAAGGCTGGCTGGAAGGGTGGGTATTCTGTGGAGCCCGGGGTGGGGGCGGGGTGGGGAGGGGCGGGGAGGCATTTCCAGCTGCCTCTGGGATGTCTTGGTCTAGTTATTTATCATCTCAAGTTCCTCAGTTCAGTTCAGTTCAGTCACTTGGTTGTGTCCGACTCTTTGCAACCCCATGGACTGCAGCACGCCAGGCCTCCCTGCCCATCACAAACTCCTGGAATTTACTCAAACTCATGACCATTGAGTCAATGATGCCATCCAACTATCTTATCCTCTGTTGTCTCTTCCTCCTGCCTTCAATCTTTCCCAGCATCAGCGTCTTTTCAAATGAATCAGTTCTTCAAATCACTTGGCCAAAGTATTGGAGTTTCAGCTTCAGCATCAGTCCTTCCAATGAATATTCAGGACTGATTTCCTTTAAGATGGACTGGTTGGATCTCCTTGCAGTCCAAGGGACTCTCAAGAATCTTTTTCAACACCACTGTTCAAAAACATAAAGCCATAGCTTTAACTAGACGGACCTTTGTTGGCAAAGTAATGTCTCTGCTTTTTAATATGCTGCCTAGGTTGGTCATAACTTTTCTTTCAAGGAGCAAATGTTTTTTAATTTCATGGCTGCAGTCACCATCTGCAGTGATTTTGGAGCCCCAAAAATAAAGTCTGACACTGTTTCCACCATTTCTCCATCTATTTGCCATGAAGTGATGGGACCAGATGCCATGATCTTCGTTTTCTGAATGTTGAGTTTTAAGCCAACTTTTTCACTCTCCTCTTTCACTTTCATCAAGAGGCACTTTAGTTGTTCTTTGCTTTCTGCCATAAGGGTGGTGTCATCTGCATATCTGAGGTTATTGATATTTCTCCCAGCAATCTTGATTCCAGCTTTTGCTTCATCCAGCCCAGCGTTTCTCGTGATGTATTCTGCATATAAGTTAAATAAGCAGGCTGACAATATACAGCTTTGATGTACTCCTTTCCCTATGTGGAACCAGTCTGTTTTTCCATGTCTAGTTCTAACTGTTGCTTCTTGACCTGCATACCGATTTCTCAGGAGTCAGGTCAGGTGGTCTGGTATTCCCATCTCTTTAAGAATTTTCCACAGTTTGTTGTGATCCACACATTCAAAGGCTTTGACATAGTCAATAAAGCAGAAACAGATGTTTTTCTGGAACTCTCTTGCTTTATCAATGATCCAGCAGATGTTGGCAATTTGATCTCTAGTTCCTCTGCCTTTTCTAAATCCAGCTTGAACATCTGAAAGTTCGTGGTTCACGTACTGTTGAAGCCTGGCTTGAAGAAGTTTGAGCATTGCTTTACTAGTGTGTGAGATGAGTGCACTTGCGCAATAGTTTGAGCATTCTTTGGCATTGACTTTCTTTGGGATTGGAATGAAAACTGACCTTTCCATTCCTGTGGCCATCATCGCTAAACTACTAAAATTGACTTCCATTGCTGTTTCTTTCCGTAACCGGGACCCGGTTGGTCTTGGCCTGCATCTTTTCGGTGCAGGTCTTCATGATTTCTCGATCCGTGTCTGTCCTCTTCCTGTCTTCTTTCTCACCCGGATGTGCCTCAGGCTACCCTTCCCCTCAAGCACCCAGCATCATGCCCCACTGTCCACGGGCAGCCTGGTGAGGCTTCCTTCTGTCCTGCCGTACAGTCCTTCTCAGACGCTTCCCACCTAGAAGGGCGTGCTCTTTTGGCTGCCATGTTAATATCTAAGCTGTACCTGCTCAGCTTCCCAGACCAACCATGTCATTTTTATTTACTGCTTCGTCAGCTTCATTTTTGTTTTTAATAATCTTGCGTGTATGTACGTGTTCAGTCGCTCCAGTCATGTCTGCCTCCTTGTGACCCTATGGGCTGTAGCTTGCCAGGCTCCTCTGTCCGTGGGATTCTCCAGGCAAGAATACTGAAGTGGGTTGCCATGCCCTTCTCTAGGAGGTCTTCCCAACCCATGGGTCAAACTGGTGTCTCCTGGATGTCCTACTTGCAGGCAGATTCTTTACCACTGAGCCACCTGGAAAGCCTGCCTTTATTGTTAAAAAAAATAAATAAACAAAAACCCAAAAAACCCTTTACATACAGGTCTACCCACCTATTCCAATACCTACCCTCCCTAAGCAACCCCCACATGGAAGTGCATGGATAAAGATGGCTGAAATTCTCAGCCCCCTACTTCTCCACTTGTGACTTTCAGCAGATTAAATGTATCAGGTTAAATGCAGATAGCAGTCCAATGAAGTAGGTGTTTTAGTGATTTAGGATTTAGTGATATCTTGTGTAGGATTATTCCCCCCAATAAATATTAGTGCCCTACTCTTTGTTGCACCACTAATTGCCTGTATAGTTTATCTAACAATTTTTCACATACTGCTTTGCAGCATATGTTATACTCTTACCTTGGATGGTTAATTCTTAATTTGAAACTGTTGGTGCCAGATCTGCAAGTGGACTGAAAGCCTGGACCTTGCCCTAATGTTTCTTCATCGGGGCCTTAATAAGAGTGATTTGCTCATCAGATACATAAACATTTGAGAAGCAGCTGTTACATTTTCATATGTGAGTGGAAATATGTAATTTTGAAAACCAGGTCTTTTCTGCATAGAAGGGATTAGTGGAGGCTCTTACCCTGGCAGTCTGAATGAAAGGAGGGAGATATTCATCAGCCCTGGGATCTTAGCACTTGGAAGGAGTGGGAGGAGCTGCCTGTGAAGGAGATGGACAAGTTGGGAACCAGGAAAGTGCCACAAGGCAGACGGTGATGGCCTGCCAACACATGTCCTTGGAGGAATGCCTGAAACCACCATCACCTCTGAAACCTCGTAAGAAACGGAATATTTATTCAGTAAATAGGTATTAGTTGCCTATTATGTCCCTCCTAACCATCCTGCTGCTGCTGCTGCTAAGTCGCTTCAGTCGTGTCCGACGCTGTGCAACGCTATAGATGGCAGCCCACTAGGCTCCTCTGTCCATGGGATTCTCCAGGCAAGAATACTGGAGTGGGTTGCCATTTCCTTCTCCAATGCATGAAAGTGAAACGCAAAAGTGAAGTCGCTCAGTCGTGCCCAAGTCTTAGTGACGCCATGGACTGCAGCCTACCAGGCTCCTCCGTCCATGGGATTTTCCAGGCAAGAGTACTAGAGTGGGATGCCATTGCCTTCTAGGCACTGTGAACTCAGTGGTGAGCAAAGACACCTACTCTCTTGGAATCTATATTCTAGTGGGGAAGACAAGAGAGAAATGTCTATTCAAAAGAAAAAATTATGAGTAACTTGTCTCATGATAAGTGTTCTAATGGAAACTTCAGTTGCATGCCATCCTCCACCAAAGAGAACATTTTTAGAAATTCATTTATCTGTCTTCGCTGCCATGCCCAGGCTCTTCTCCAGTTGCGGAGAGCAGAGGCTACTCTACTTGCAGCTCATGAGCGTCTCAGTGCAGTGGCTTTTCTGGGTGCACACACTCCAGGGTGCACAGGCTTCAGCAGTTGTGGCATGTGGGCTCAGTAGTTGTGGTGCACACAACTTAGTTGTCTCACGACATGGGGAATTATTAACCCACTGGATCATGGGGAAGTCCCAAACGGAGCATTAAAGACAAAGGAATTGAGTGGACACAGTGCAGATGGTAGAGAGATGAGCAACACTAGAAACCCCTGGGTTCTCCGAAGGAGCACCTTAGCGCCACTTAGCTGTGTGTCAGCTGTAAGTCTGTGAAGACAACTCAGCTTGGCCCTCCTTTTGTTGTGTGGAGGGACATGGAATCTAATGGTCCCTGCTAAGCTGAAAGAAGATATTCCAGCCCAAGTGAAACTTCATATGGGAAATCAAATTCTCCTGGTTTGAATGGATATACCACAGAACATGATCACATGTATATATACCTATGATTTTACAAACCAGCTTTTTTTCTTACAGTATCTTTCTGTGTCAATAAATGTAGGCACTGAATACTTTAAGCAAGAGCTTCTCAAACTAAATGTTTATATGAATCCTTTGATTCAGCAGGAGTGGGGTGTGGTGAGCAGTTCTGAGATTTCATGTGTCTAACCTCTTCTCAGCAGAGGATGTGGTCACAGATTCTGCTTCATATATCAAGGCTTTAACAGCCGCGGGGAATGTTCCATATGATTTACACCACAAGTTAGCAACAAATTACCTATTGCTAGGCATGCTAGAAGGGCTTCCCAGGTGGTGCTAGTGGTAAAGAACCTGGTTGCCAATGCAGGAGACCTAATAGACACAGGTTCGATCCCTGGGTTGGGAAGGTCCCCTGGAGAAGGAAATGGCAACCCACTTCAGTATTCTTGCTTGGAGAATCCCATGGACAGAGGAGACTGGCAAGCTACAGTCCCTGGGGTCTCAAAGAGTTGGACACAACTGAAGTGACTTGGATGCACGCATGCAGGCATGTTAGATAGTTCAGTAGAATTTACATTTTACTCTTTGCTCTTACAATTGCTGTTCACATTCAGTTTCACTTTGAATCTTAAATATCATTGGTAAAGTACATTTTGGTGGTGGGGAGTTTATCTTGTTTGATGACAGACTATAGGCGTATAACACACGTTCATTCCATGTGGGGTGTTTCTTTCTTTCTTTCTTTTTTGGCTGTGCTGGATCTTTGTTGTGGCATGCAGGCTTTTCAAATTTCAGCATGCAGGTTCTCTAGTTGTGGCACATGGGCCTAGCTGCTCCACGTCATGTGGGATATCACTTTCCAAACCAAGGATCAAACCCTCATCCCCTCTGATGGAAGGCAGATTCTTGACCACTGGACCTCCAGGGATATTCCTGGGATGTTTCTGAAGGTCCTGCTCTGTGCCAGGTCCTACCCCTGCAGCTCAGTCATCCAGGCCAAAGGGCAGAGGAGACCTAAAATGTACACAGGAAATTTCAGTTCATAATGGTAAACAGAGATAGGGGAGTGCCCAGGATTGATTATGGTGTTTAAAATTAGTTTCACAGAGAAGGAGAGGGTTTAAGGATGAAGGAGCTTCCCTGGTGGCTCAGACAATAAAGAATCTGCCTGCAATGTGGAAGATCCAGGTTCGATCCCTGATTCGGGAAGATCCACTGGAGAAGGGAATGGCAACCCACTCCAGTATTCTTGCCTGGAGAATCCCATGGACAGAAGTAGAAGTGCCTGATGGGCAGCAGTCCACAGGGTTGCAGAGTCAGACATGACTGAGTGACTAGCACTTCCACTTTTGCAAGCGGAAAATGGTGCGGAGAATGGGGACCGGGACCCTGGAGTCCTGCGCCTTGCACGGGGGAGTTGATGATTGCAGAGGTAGGGATGGAGGTATGATTCCAAGGCACCCAGTCTGTGGTCTGCAGACTGAGTGAAGGAGCAGCTGGGCCGTCACGGTGGGGAGGAGAGACCCATGAAGGAAGCTGGGCATTTAGAAGGGGGCTCGGGAGAGAGAGCCTGCCCAGAAACTGACAGGGCAAGCACAGGAGGGGCTTCCAGAAGACGCTGCCTGTCCAGAGACCCCAGGAAGGAACATGGACAGGATTCAAGAAGGGCCTCGATGGGGCTGGACTGGAAAGCTGTGGCCAGAAACCAGAGTGCCTAAAGGATGCAGCTTACCTAAGCCCTGAACCATTGGGGTGGAAGCCTGGAAGGCAAGGGCAGGGGCCAGCGACCAGGGGGCTGCTGTCACCCTGTGCCAAAGCCTGTACTTGTCACAGAACTAGAGGTGCCGTCCCTTCTGTTGGGTAGAAACCTAGGATGCTGCTGGAGTTACCTGCGGGCAACTCCATTGCCTCTGCTCCTATGTCATACAGGAACGCCGCTCAGTCATGTCTGACTCTTTGCGGACCCATGGACTGTAGCCTACCAGGCTCCTCTGTCCATCGGATTTTCCAGGCAATAGTACTGGAGTGGATTGCCATTTCCTTCTCCAGCGGATCTTCCTGACCCAGGGATCGAACCCGGGTCTCCCGCATTGTAGACAGACGCTTTACCGTCTGAACCACCAGGGAAGGCTGCCGCCCCCGTCCTTGCCTTCCAGGCTTCTACCCAGATGGTCCACAGTCGCAACTCAGCAGGAAGCCGGGTGGCACAGTGGAGTCTGGGAATGCAGTTTGCAGGTTTCAGTCTCAGTGGCAGAGAGGATGAGAAAGAGGAGGGGGAGAGAAGAGGCCAGAGCCCACAGCCCTGTCCAGGGCACCAGCCGTAGGCAAGGGCAGAATCCAGATTCTAATAGCACCATCTGCTTTGTTCTCGGGAGGTCCACTCAGGCGTGAAGTGCCATTCTGGTCATAAAAACACAGGCATCATAGAAACTTCCACTTTATAAATGTCTTGATCATAAGCAGCCCCTTGGGAACCTCTGCTTGGCTGACTGTGTGTCCAAGTAACCACAGAGTTACGGTGGTTGAAAACCTTTCAGGGTCTCAGTTGATCTCATTTCTCCTTTAAAAAGAATTCAATAGATTCTTCAGCAGAAGTTTGCTCATGAAGCCCCTGGCATGGTTTTGTTTTGTTTTGTTTTTTAATATTCAAATGGAGTGACGCAAGTCTATGAAAATTCTTACATTCTAGTGCTGCAGGGTTAGAATTGGGGAGTGTTAATGGTAGCAAAATATCAAATACTTGAATGTCAGTTTGAGAAAGGTTTTTTTCAAAGAAAATGTCACAATACTAATGGGGGAAATGAAGTGAATAATGAGATGTTACTTCCTCCTGCTACAAGACTAAGTATAGTAAAGATATGATTTCCTAAATTAATATATAAACGTACCATAATGCTATAGGTAGGTGCCTGTACTAGCTGAGATTTAAGTAACCGTTGCTTAAATAAGACAGAAGTTTATTTCTGTCATGCAAGAGTCCAGAGACTCTTGTGGTCCAAGGTGGATTGGTGGCCCTGTCCACAGGGGTGGCCCAAAAACCCAGGTCTCTTCTCTCTCGTTGCTCCTCCATCTCTTGGGCGATGTGCTGTGTCCAGAGTGGCTCATAAGGTGTCAGTGTTTCAGCCATCAGGAAGAGGGATAAAGGAGAGAGCGGAGTACACCAAGAGGTGCACCCTCAAGTTGTACAAGTCACTTTTGCTTGTTTCCCACTGACGAGAACTTAGCCCTGAGACTATACTTAGCCCCGGGGGAGGCTGGGAAATGTAGTCTTTATTCTGGGAGGCCATGTGCCCAGCTAGAAATCCAGAGTTCTGTTCAACTGAGAGGAGGGGGGAAACTGATATGAGGGGGAGATGTTTTGATGTCTACTACAATACGAATTAGAATATTACTTAAAAATTGAGAATCTGAGAATAAAATTAATTCAAACGATTAAGTAAGCAGCGTGCCTGAGAACATACATATTTTTTTAAAGAAAAACTTCTTTTAAAATTACCATGTTTTCTTTTTCCCTTAGTGTAACCCTCTTTCTCTGTGTACATTCCTTTTCTTTTTTATGTATACTTTCTTTTTAAATTTTTATGGTAGAAAATTTCAAATATCATTGAGAATTGTATAGTGAGCCCTGTGTACCCATTGCCTAGATTCAGTAGCAATTTAAGGTTCATCTTGTTTCAGCTATTCCCCCACACACTTATCCACTTCCTGTTTTTTGAAGCGATTTTCATATCTCCTGTTTCATCTGTAAATAGTTCTATATGTGTCTCTAAAAGGTAAAGGCTCAACAAATAAATTAGACCTAATTTTGGGATAGTTGTAGAGTCACGTGCAGTTGTAAGATATAACACAGATTACTCCTTTTCCCCCCAGTGGTGTGTGTCTGTGTGTGCTCAGTGGTGTCCAACTCTTTTTGACCCTATGGACGGTAGCCCTCCAGGCTCCTCTGCCCATGGGATTTCCCAAGCAAGAATGGATTGGAGTGTGTTGCCACTTGCTACTCCTGGAGATCTCCCCAATCCAGGAATCAAACCCAAGTCTCCTGCATCCCCTGCAGTGGCGGGCATATTCTTTACCAGAGAGCCACCTGGGAAGCCCTTCCCCCTAATGGTAGCAAAACTGTAGACTATTGAAGCTGGGATATTGACAGGCATATAGTCAGGAGACAGAATATTTCCATCCCCACATGGACCCCTCATGTTGCCTTTCCATAGCCACTTCCCTCATTCCTTCCCTTACTCCTGACCACTACTAATCTGTTTACATTTCTCTAATTTTGTCATTTCAGGAACATTATGTAAATCGAATCCTATACTGCGTAACCTTTCAGTATTGGCTCAGCTCGAGATTCGTCCAGTTACTGTGTCTATCAATCTGTCACTCCTCTTTCTGGCTGAGTAGTGTTACATGGTACGGCTGTACAGCATCAAGGCTCTTTAGGGAATTCCTGGTGGTCCGGTGGTTAGGACTCTGTGCTTTCACTGCTGAGGCCCCAGGTTCAATCCCTGATCAGGGAACTAAAATTCTGCAAGGCACACAATGTGCCTCCCAACCCCACCCTGCGAAAAAAGTTTCTTTAAAAGCATCATCTACCAAACTTATTTGCCTCTTCCCCTCCTCCTCCCTCTCCTCTCTTCACAGCAATGCCAAGTGACCACAGCCGTGTGAAGCTAAGAAGCGATTGCTCACGGCCCTCCCTGCAATGGTACACCAGAGCTCAGAACAAGATGCGAAGACCCAACTTGTTGCTAAAAGACATCCTCAAGTAAGACTGGGCCCTCGGGCCACAAGATGCCTCTGATTTGGGCAGAACTGGGAGAAAAATTCAGCGAGAGCTCCTTGGCCACACCTGGTCACGGTCGTTTAAAGGCATGTCTCAGTCAGGGTTCAGAGCACATGTGCCCCAGATGCCTGCATCGAGTCGTGCTTGGTGGTGGTGCAGTGCTGGCCTAGAGGGTCTCCAGGCCCTGCAACTTCCAGGTCACAGCTCTTCCCACTGCTGTCCAACAAAAGAGGGCTTCCCGCTTGCTATTTCCAGTGAGTCTAAAAATGCGGTTAATTAAAATTCCCTACAGGCATTTGAATAACATTTAACATTAAACACTAAAAAGCATGAGAAATATTCCAGCCAGGTCACCCTTCCATCCTAATAAGAGGTGTGAGTGTGAGCATGCGCGTTCAGTCGTGTGTCTGACTCTTTGCAAACCCATGGACTGTAGCCCTCCGGGCTCCTCTGTCCTTGGGATTTTCCTGGCAAGAGTACTGGAGTGGATTGCCATTCCCTTTTCCAGGGGATCTTCCCAACCCAGGAATAGAACCCGGGGCTCCTGCCTGCAGGAAGATTCTTTACCACTGAGCCACCTGGGAAGTCATTAATAAGAGAAAGCATTGTTAAAGGGGGGATCTTGTCGGTTTTATTTGGTACCAGCGAAACCAGGTGGTAAATTACCCTTTTTTTTCATGTCTCTGGGTAGAAATCCAACACTGAAATCTAGTCTCTCACCTTATTTTACAAATTTGGGAAGGAGATGGGTGGAAAAGAAAGTGTATATTAATAAACATCTCTTTTTATCATCAACCAATAATTATCAAGGCCTGGCCCTGTGCTGGATACTGGCCAAGTGGGAGATAGACCTAGGACCAGAACTCCATACAGTGTGGATGGGACAGACTCACAGCCAGGAATTACACTGCAGCAAAATCAGTGCTGTAGACACTGAACCTGCTGTTAACCTTTTCTTCCTTCCTTTTCTTTTTTTTTTTTTTTGGTCCATGCTGCATGACTTATGGGATCTTAGTTCCCCTGATCCCCTGCATTGGAAGCTTGAAGTCCTAACCACTGGACTGCCAGGAAATTCCCCCCTTTTTTTCTTTTCTAATCAAAATAAGGGAATTATTAATGCAGTGAATATAATACCTTTACTGAGGGCTGAAGAAAGGAATAGGTAATAACTGCCTTCACAAGATGCAAAACAGATTAAAGATACTCATCATCTCTGCTCCCACACTTCTTTCCACTTAAAGATGACTAGTATTACCAGTCTTGTGTATGCAACAAATACTCTGCGTGTGTATTTCCCTCCCCACACCTTCAGTTTTTTACACAAATGGTTGCATCCCACTCACTTCTGTATTTGATCCTACAGAAGAATTAAGATACTTGTTCAGGTTTCATGGTGGACTCTATTGAAATGAGAATCAAGAAGTCTTTTTTAAAAATTTGTTTTTAAATTGGAGGAAAATTGCTTTACAATGTCGTGTTGGTTTCTGCCATACAATAGTGCAAATCAGCCATAATTATACATATATCACCTCCCACTTCCTAGTGATACTTTCTTGCATCATAATCCTCAGATACTAGGAGATATTTCGCACTATTGTGTACAGTATACTATGCTAGATGCTGTATTTTTTAAACTGTCCCTTTCTTTAAAAAATAGATTATTTTCCCCTTAAGGTTATTCCTTCACTTTGTTTTTTTCAATAACACAAATCATTTAAAGGAGTGTTTCTTAAACTTGATTTAAATTTTTTTAACCTTTACTTTGTCAGTAACCCTTGGGGAGCTTAGTAAAACGAGATTTCTTAGGAATTCCCTGGCAGTCCAGCAGTTAGGACTCATCATTTCACTGCCTGGCCCCAAGTTCAGTCCCTGGCTGGGGAACTAAAATCTCATAAGCCTCATGGCCTGGCCAAAAAGAATGAGATTTCTAGAACCAGGACTAAACTCAGTTCTTTTCTCCCAGTGTGTGTCTATGTGTGTGTGTATTTTAAACTGTAAAATAGTTTTAATTTATCAGTCTTTTAAAAAAAATTTATCAGAGTTTTAAAAATTGTTTTCACAGATGGTCTTCAAGGTGACTAGTGGTACTGCCTTAGTTCATTCTGTCTCGTTTCTGGGTATAATTTTTTAGAAGAATAATAAGTAGATTATTTACTTTGTTTTCTTTTTTTATGGAAGAGCTCACAGTATATTCTCAAAGTTTCTTTTTTATTATAGTAAAATATCTTAGATTTACTGTTCTAACGATTTCTAAGTGTACAGTTTCATCGGCATTAAGTACATTCACACTGTTATACAACATCACACCATCCACCTCCAGAACACTTGATCCTTTGTACCCATTAAACACTACCCCCTCCTCTGCTTCCTCTAGCCCCTGGCAATCAGCATTTTAGGTTCTGTTTCTGTAATTTTGACTAGGTGCATCTCATGTAAGTGGAATCTTAAAGAATTTGAACGGCTATTTTAAAGTAGCAAACAATTAAAGCTGAGATTCTGTAGCTCAAATTTTATTAATTTTTTTGAAGTCCAATAATTTTTATTGTGATTCAGCTTTTACTGTGGTGCCTTTGCAGAAGAAAATTTTTTACTTGTTTATAACAAAGACAGTCATAAGTGACTCATTTATCTTGTTAGGAAAATAAGAAGTGCCGCCCTACTAGGTCATCTTAAAGGCTGTACTTTCTTGCCATGCGTCAGACAAACTCAATTTGGGTTAGGTTTTCAGTTATTTCACGTGTTCTCTCTTGATTATTCCATGACAGTGTCATTGTGCCTCATTAATCTTTTTTCTAGGTGTACACTGCTTGTATTTGGAGTGTGGATCCTTTTTTATATCCTCAAGCTAAATCATACTACTGAAGAATGTGACATGAAAAGAATGCCTTACATGGATCCCGATCGCATAAAGGTTAGCTATTCCATCAGTGTGGTTTAAATTAGAATAGTTCAAGTGTATACTTAAATAGTAATATCATCTCTAAAGTGTTATAAGTAAATGTTCATGAACGTTATAAGCAGAAGGGAAATCATTTAACCTTTGCACTTCAAAGCACCCACCTTACCCTCATTGTTCTTCCTTCATTCATTGATGTCATGGGGTGAGGTTTTGAGCACTAGGGATGGGTTTTGTGGAAGACAGTTTTTCCATGCCCTGGGGTGGGAATGGGGATAGTTTGGGGATGATTCAAGCATATTACATTTATAATATCACTGCTGATCTGACAGAGGCGGAGCTCAAGCAGTAAGGTGAGCAGTGGGAAGCGTCTGTAAATGAAAATGAAGCTTTGTTTGCTTGCCAGCTGCTCACCTCCGGCCATGTTCTAACAGATCATAGACTGGTATTGGCCTATGGCCAGGGGGTTCATGAAGTTAATATGCTGTGATCCTATCAATGTAAATGTTCTTAAAGCAGATCAGAAAGAAATTCTTTTCCTATTGTTTGTCATTTCTGTGTTTAATTTTTTTGTTTTAATGATTTCACATTGTATTTCAGGATTTTTCCTTCAATGTGTATTTATTTTTTTAAATCAGTTGTCATATTAAATGCTAATTCCGCTGATTGAGTTGCAAATTATCTGATAATGTTCAGCCCTGGACAAAAGATGAGATGATTTTAAGTAAAGTAGCATGGTATTAATGATGACTGACACATATGGGTGCTTTACATATATTATCTTTATAAATTAAATTATATTTAATTGTCATGCAGTGTTCTTTGCATCTTACAGATGAAGCCCTGAGAGGTTAAGCTGCTGGCCCAAGTTCACACTTAGTTTCAGTTCAGTAGCTCAGCCATGTCCATCTCTTTGCAGCCCCAAGGTCTGCAGCATGCCAGACTTCCCTGTCCATCACCAGCTCCCAGAGCTTGCTCAAACTCATGTCCATCAAGTCAGTGATGCCATCCAACCATCTCATCCTCTGTTATCCCCTTCTCCTCTTGCCTTCAGTCTTTCCTAGCATTAGGGTCTTTTCCAATGAGTCAGTTCTTCTCATCACATGGCCAAAGTATTGGAGCATCAGCTTCAGCATCAGTCCTTTCAATGAATATTCAGGACTGATTTCCTTTAGGATTGACTGGGTGGATCTCCTTGCAGTACAAGGAATTCTCAAGAGTCTTCTCCAACACCACAGTTCAAAAGCATCAATTCTTTGGCTCTCAGCTTTCTTTATGGCCCACCTTTCGCATCCATACATGACTACTGGAAAGACTATAACTTTGACTATGCCAACCTTTGTTGGCAAAGTAATGTCTCTGGGGTTTTTAATATGCTGTCTAGGTTGGTCATAGCTTTACTTCCAAGGACAAGCGTCTTTTAATTTCATGGCTGCAGTCACCATCTGCAGTGATTTTGGAGCCCAAGAAAATGAAGTCTGGCACTGTTTCCATTGTTTCCTATCTATTTGCCATGAAATGATGGGACTGGATCCATGATCTTCATTTTTATGAATGTTGAGTTTTAAGCCAGCTTTTTCACTGTCCTCTTTTCACTTTCATCAAGAGGCCCTTTAGTTCCTCTTTCCTTTCTGTCAAAAGGGTGCTGTCATCTGCATATCTGAGATTATTGATATTTCTCCTGGCAATCTTGATTTCAGCTTGTGCGTCATCCAGCGTAGCATTTCACATGATGTTTAGTTTAGTTAGCTAGTTTAGTTAATCTAGTATATTGTGTGTGTGTGTGTGTGTGTGTGTGTGTGCGCGCGCGCGCGCGTGCGCGCACGCTCAGTCATGTCTGTGACTCTTTGTGATCTGATGGATTGTAGCTTACCAGGCTCCTCTGTCCATGGAATTTTCCAAGCAAGAATGCTGGAGTGGGTTACCATTTCCTTTTCCAGGGGATCCTCCTAACCCAGAGATTGAACTCACGTCTCTTGCGTATCCTGCATTGGCAGGTGGATTCTTAACCACTGCATCACCTGGGAAGTGCATATACTGTGGAGCTGTTCTAAAAATGATTTCGCAATAGAAGTTCATTTGACCCTCATTATAGTCCTGGAGATAAAGCTATTATTATTATTACCCCTATCTGATAGCTGAAGATATGTAGAAACAGCAAGATTAAGTAACCTGTCTAAGGTTACCTGAGTGCTCGAGTCAGGGCTTGGACCCAGCAGTGTGGTTTCAGAGTGCAGGCTCCTGATGACTCTGCTCCTTGCCTGGGTAGAGTGTCCACAAAGAAGAAGCCAGAAGTTATAGGTAGTGTGATGCAGAGAACAGAGAGCTTCAACTTTGACCTGGTTTCAAATCTAAATGCCACTCAATTACAGTGAGACCTTGGGCAAGTGACTTAATTGTTTGGTGTGCATGCCTGCTAAGTTGCTTCAGTCATGTCTAACTCTTTGTGACCCCTTGGACTGTTGCAGCCTGCCAGGCTTCTCTGTCCATGGGATTCTCCAGGCAAGAATACGGGAATCGGCTGTCATGCCCTCCTCCAGGGTATCTTCCTGACCCAGAGATTGAACCCCAGAGTCCCTCATTTCTCAGTTGTGGGGCACCGATAACATCATCTGTGAAATGGAGTGATCAGAGTTCAGTAAGATAACAGGCACAGAGCCCCTTTTCAGTTCTGATTTTTACTCATGTGTTTCTAATCTGTATATGCTTGGAAATGCCTCAGATTTTTTTTGGGACAAACAGGTATAAACACATACATGAAAAGAGCGTAGCTAATAAATCCACACATGGCTTGTGTAGAACCCTTGTGTCTCAGGAGTCTTGCTGATCATGGGGCCTTTCTTTCCTGCTGTTTCTGTCCTCAGATGTTTGCCGACTCCGTTCATCCCGGCAGCATGACTTGGTTCCTGCCAGTCTCTTCAGCCCCTGTGTCACCCCACCATCCTAGCCCTGCCTGTATCAGGCACAAAAAAAAAAGCCCCTTAATCTACAATTAAGTTGTAGATCTTCTAAGAAGAAAAACCTATTCAAATTCCCCACCCAATTTTTAACTGGGTTATTTGTCTTTTTATTACTGAGCTGTATTAAATTCCAGAGGAAGGAGAGAGGTTACGTGAACCACAGTGCAACATCTCCTCTTTGAACTCCAGATTGTACAGAAAATCCATGGTTAAGTTTTAACAGGCAATTCTTTGAGGACTTAACAGTAATATGCGTGTGTGTATGCTACGTCTCTTCAGTTGCGTCCGACTCTACAACCCTGTGGACTGTAGCCCGCCAGGTTCCTCTGTCCATGGGATTATTCAGGCAAGATACTGGAATGGATTGCCATGTTCTCCTCCAGGGGATCTTCCCAACCCAGGAATCGCATCTTTAACGTCTCAGGCATTGGTGGGCGGGTCCTTTACCACTACTGCCACCTGGGAAGCCCCTACAGTAATATACATTATATTTAATATTCCTTTGAGGAATAAGGCAGATGCCTCCTCTTTGACTCTTCATAATTCCCAGTAGACAGAAAAAAAGCTCTCCCTCCTCTTCCCCCTAAGCCATGCAACATGAATTCCCCCTTTAGGCTGGTGGGGCCAGTTTTAAACTGAAGTTCACTGTTGAACCAGTAACAGCCTCTCATGGGTGCTAGTGCCCTGCCCCAGTTGGCTTCAGTAAGGATTCCTGACTTGTCCTTGAGCAGGGGTGGAGGGGCCGGGGTACCTAATGGGCAGGGTCAGCTTCCCAAGCCCCACTGCCTGCTGGAGAAGGGACGAGACAGGAAATGGAGACCCAGGAGGCAGCCCCAGGGGCCAGCCACATCAACCCAGTTCTGAAAGACTTCTAAAAGATCATTATCTTTTCCAATTAGAAAGTGCCCCAAAATTGTGTGGAAAGGAGAAGGAAGGGGGATGTGGTTGTGTAAGTCAAACAGGTTTGTTCAAGTCTCAGTTTGGAAATTAATAAAGTAAGAAAGTGAAAACCTGCTCTAATCATGGTGAGATGAGGGGCATCTTTTATTCTATTACCTGACACTTTTAAAAATGTTAGCGCTGTTGACTCTGTCAAAATGCCCTACTTCTCACGGTAGTCATGACTGTGCCAGAAAGCACCTGTCTCAGAGAGCACGGCCAAGGAGAGAAACAGCAAGAGTGAGATGCTGCTAAGGCTGTTGGGTGGGGAATAGCAGAATATGATGCTGAAAGGAGACAGGACCAGAGCATGAAAAGCCTTGAATTCCACTCTATTGTTATTCAGTGGCTCAGTCCTGTCTGACTCAGCGACCCCATGGACTTCAGTGCGCCAGGCTTCCGCGACCTTCACTATTTTCCAGTGTCTGCTCAAACTCATGTCCATTGCGTTGATGATGCCATCCAACTATCTCATCCTCTGTTGCCCCCTTCTTCTCCTGCCCTCAATCTTTCCCAACATCAGGGTCTTTTCCAGTGAGCTGGCTCTTCATCTCAGGTGGCCAAACTATTAGAGCTTCAGCTTCCGCCATCAGTCTTTCCAATGAATAGTTAAGTTGATTTCCTTTAGGATTGACTGGTTTGATCTCCTTGCTGTCCAAGGGACTCTCAAGAGTCTTCTCCAGCACCACAGTTTGAAAACATCCATTCTTCAACCCTCAGCCTTCTTTATGGTCCAACTCTCACATCCATACATGACTATGGGAAAACCATAGCTTTGACTAGACTCTGAGCAGCTCCTAAATTTAATATCTGATCCCACATCACTAAACAGGAAGAGAAACCCTCTAAGTCCCCGTTATAGAGGAAGTGAACGGAAAACTTGCTGGTGTGAATGGCTGGGAGGTGGTGTTCAGTATGAGCTCCCTACAGAGAAATCTCTGTGTCCAGGCTTTGGTGGAGACTGACCCATCCTACCAAGAGCGCTTGGATGAATCTGATGATTATGGTTGTATATCAGCAGGAGATCTTAGAGTCATGTGGGTGGGGCTCTGTTAGCTTTGTTGACGACATTCAGCAGCTTGCAAGGCCAGCAGCCTTGTTGGACTCTGAACATCTGGTTACATTCTGCTGGTATGAGTACAGCGGAAGTGCGGCTCTGGCCAAGTGTTTGCTGTGGGTTTTGTATTTTCTATTTAAAGATGTCTCTTAATATGTAGCTTGTGCAAAAAGACTAACAGTGGTTTCTGCAGGGTTGCTACGACAGTTTGAGTGTGGTGTAGGTGCCAAGTTGCACTTAAGAGATGTTTGAAGAGAGACAAGGTCATAGTCACAGCAGTTTAGGTTGGGGCCACATGGTAGCACCATTTTGAACTTGGCCTTCTCTTGGGAACTAAAGACCACACATCATCACCCTGGGGACTGCATTCTGGGCTGTTCATCAAGGCCAAGTTTATGTCTTTGCTCTGACTCCATAGACCCACACTCACATATCTAAAGTAAGCAGAGTATTCCCTGGTGGTCCAGTGATTAGGACTCCATGATTTCATTGCAGAGGGCCTGGGTTTGATCCCTGGTCAGGAAACTAAGATCCTAAATGCCACACAGTGCAGCCAAAAATAAATAAATAAAAAATGAAGTAAGCAGAGTAACCCTGGGCTGAGTTTTAAATCAGTCCAGGCATTCACACTTCCAAACTGATCCTTCTCTCCCTGGTGTCCTTACTTTTCCCCTGACCATCCTTCAGTAGTCTCATAGAGGTGAGGAAACTGAAGCCTAGACCTCGGGCTCATGCTTTAACCAAGTTTACACTACGATAGCAGGGAGATCCAACCAGTCAGTCCTAAAGGAAATCAGTCCTGAATATTCATTGGAAGGACTGATGCTGGAGCTGAAGCTCCAATTCTTTGGCCACCTGATGTGAAGAGCTAACTCACTGGAAAAGACCCTGATGCTGGGGAGGACTGAGATCAAGAGAAGAGGGCAACAGAGGATGAGATGGTTGGATGGCATCACTTACATGAGTTTGAGCAACGTCAGGGAGATGGTGAAGGACAGGGAAGCCTGGCATGCTTCAAAGAGTCAGACACAACTCAGCGACTGAAAAACAACACTGTGATAAAGAGATCTGGAACTGGGTCTAGATCCAGATTGTCTGATTGTTTTCTTCTTAACAGTGTCTTTTGATAAAATATACATGCCATAAGACTTACTGCTTCTCCTTTTAAGCACCCAGTTGGAGGAGTGTTATTGATATTGTATATTTCTCCCAGCAATCTTGATTCCAGCGTGTGCTTCATTCAGCGCAGCATTTCTCATGATGTACTCTGCATATAAGTTAAATAAGCAGGGTGACAATATGCAGCCTTGACATACTCCTTTCCCAATTTGGAACCAGTCCATTGTTCCAAGTCTGGTTTTAACTGTTGCTTCTTGACCTGTGTACAGATTTCTTAGGAGGCAGGTCTGGTATTCCCATCTCTTGAAGAATTTTCCACAGTTTGTTGTGATCCATACAAAGGCTTTGGCATAGTCAATAAAGCAGAAGTAAATGTTTTTTCTGGAATTCTGTGCTTTTTCGATGATCCAGTGGATGTTGGCAATTTGATCTCTGGTTCCTCTGCCTTTTCTAAATCCAGCTTGAACATCTGGAAGTTCACAATTCATGTACTGTTTACGCCTAGCTTGGAGAATTTTGAGCATTACTTTGCTAACGTGTGAGATGAGTGCACTTGTGTGATAGTTTGAATGTTCTTTGACATTGGAATGAAAACTGACCTTTTCCAGTCCCGTGGCCACTGCTGAGTTTTCCAAATTTGCTGGCATATTGAGTGTAGCACTTTCACAGCATCATCTCTTAGGATTTGAAATAGCTCAACTGGAATTCTGTCACCTCCACTAGCTTTTTTCATAGTGATGCTTCCTAAGGCCCACTTGACTTCGCATTCCAGGATGTCTGGCTCTAGGTAAGTGATCACACCATCGTGGTTACCTGGGTCATTAAAATTGATTCATTGGAAAAGACCCTGATGCTGGGAGGGATTGGGGACAGGAGGAGAAGGGGACGACAGAGGATGAGATGGCTGGATGGCATCACTGACTCGATAGACATGAGTTTGGGTAGACTCTGGGAGTTGGTGATAGACAGGGAGGCCTGGCCTGCTGTGGTTCATGGGGTCACAAAGAGTCGGACATGACTGAGCGACTGAACTGAACTGAAGGTCTTTTTTGTATAGTTCTTCTGTGTATTCTTGCCATCTCTTCTTAATATCTTCTGCTTCTGTTAGGTCCATACCATTTCTGTCCTTTACTGTGCCCATCTTTGCATGAAATGTTCCCTTGGTATCTCAAATTTTCTTGAAGAGATCTCTAGTCTTTCCCATTCTGTTGTTTTCCTCTATTTCTTTGTATTGATCTTGGAGGAAGGCTTTCTTATCTCTCCTTGTTATTCTTTGGAACTCTGCATTCAGATGCTTATATCTTTCCTTTTCTCCTTCGCCTTTCACTTCTCTTCTTTTCTCAGCTATTTGTAAGGCCTCCTCAGAGAGCCATTTTGCCTTTTTGCGTTTCTTTTTCTTGAGAATGCTGCTGTACAATGCCACGAACCTCTGTCCATAGTTCCTCAGGCACTCTGTCTGTCAGGCCTAATCCCTTGAATCTATTTGTCACTGTCACTGTATCATTGTAAGGGATTTGATTGAGGTCATACCTGAATGGTCTAGTGTGCCGGGGTCCAGCCCCGGTGGATCCAGGGAGTTCGAAGCGGGGACAGCGTTGGCGAGGAAAGACTTATTTATTTAGAGATATAAGATTAGATTAGAAAGAAATAGTGTAGTAGGAAAATTTAGGCGGAGAAAAAGAGGCTGAATAACTTGGCTTACGGGGAAAACCAATAAAACTCCAGACAAGGAATTTGCACCATCTACGATAGGCCACCAGCGTCCGTTTGAATATTGGAGAGTGCCCCGCCTTGGGCTCTCTCTCTTACGGATCTTAGAAGCCGGGACAAGTAAGTAAACATGGTGAGCCTCCACGTCCCAGATGGGAATTCAGCCGAAAAAAGGGAGAAAAGAACGACATGGGGAAGCCCAGAATCGGTGCAAGACTCCAAAAACCATTTTTCAAAATCAGCTTATATACCCCAAATTGTACATAAAGAAATAGAGTTATGCAGGGGCAGCAGTCCTGACCCTCATTGAGACAAGGCTTTCTTTTTGCATACCCTCCCGTATACAAAAGGTCTCAGGTGGTTTACATTATCTTCTGGCCAAGAGGCTTGTGAACATTTTTATGGCTCTCTTCCTGGATAATTGTCTATCAACCAGAAAACTCCTTTTCCCTAGAAGTGTTTTTTCTTTACTCTGCATCACCCTCAAAGTACTAAATAAAGTTACATTCCTGTAGGACAAAGGTGCAGTGGGTTATAACAAAGAAGGTACCTAACTCCCTAACATTAGAAAGATCTAATGTTGCTAATACCTGTTATTCTATATACCAACTATACCTAAAAATAGAGGACATGAAAATTTGGCAGCAAGCATTGGCTCAACAAATGAAACCTTTAATCAGTCCTATTCTGATGATTTTGACTCTTCGGAAGCCCCTATATTCCTAGGATGTTTTAAGCTTCCTGTGCCTCCCGCAGTCAGGAGGCCTCAAACAACCACATGCACAGCTGTACGAGTCCTACAGGCAGGCTGAAAGGCCATCAGAGGGGTTTTTGGATTGAAACACTCGTATTATGCCCAGGAGATTTATTATCTAAAAGCTCTAATTTTTCCAGAAAAAGGTGGTGAGGGGACAGTCCCCTGTTAATGACAGAAGAGTAGGTGGAAAGCATAACACAGTAAAGCAGGCAGATTCTGGTCTTGGGGTGGGGTGGGGGTGGATGCTCAGGAATTTCCAGGGGGAATCCCTGAAGCCGATCACGTCCTTGCGTTTTGTCAGGCTTCCTTCTGCATGACCTTGTCACGGGTGGGATTCCTCACGCTGGCTTCCAGCACTGGTGGTTTTCCCTGTTTTCTTCAATTTAAGTCTGAATTTTGCAATAAGGAATTGATGATCTGAGCCACAGTCCGCTCCCAGTCTTGTTTTTGCTGACTGTATAGAGCTTCTCCATCTTTGGCTACAAAGAATGTAATCTGATTTCAGTATTGACTATCTGGTGATGTCCATGTGTAGAGTCTTCTCTTGTTTTGTTGGAAGAGGGTGTTTGCTATGACCAATGCGTTCTCTTGGCAAAACTCTGTTAGCCTTTGCCCTGCTTCATTTTGTACTCCAAGGCCAAATTTGCCTATTTCTTCAGGTGTCTCTTGACTTCCTACTTTTGTGTTCCAGTCCCTATGATGAAAAGGACATCTTCTCTTAGTGTTAGTTCTAGAAGGAGCATCTAGTAAGTTTATAGTTATACCTCCGTCACCACAATCCCACTGAGAACATTTCATTACACGTTAATTCCCTCTCACCCCTTCTGTGGCCAGTCCCTACCCTCAACTACCAGCCCCAGGCAACCACTGGCTGGTTGAGATTTTATCATGCTATTCTCTCTGTGACTTGGTTATTCAGATTTTTCTGCCTTTAACCAGGTAAAAGCTATAGACAGCTAACCCATGGGAGTTAAGCCAGAGTTTACAAACAAGGAAGTGAAAGTTTCATAACATAACCCATACCTTTGGTTCATGTGGTCTGTGGCTGAGTTGGGTTCCTACGCATGTCTGGTCAGCTCCAGACCTCAGACCCCGCTGCAACCCAAATGCTGTTCCCTGTCCTGAGTTTAAATCCATAAATAAAACATTGCCTTTTACTCAGAATTATGCCACTTACCTATATTTCTGAGAAGGACTGTCCTAAAAATTATGGGGTAGAACTGAACATGGAGATGCTACTGAAGAAAATTCATTTTTTAATACCCCTCTGTGGATTCTCACTTTGTGGTTTTCCATGGCAAATAGCTATGTCATTGACAGCTGAAGCTGCCTGATGTCTGTTTATTCTCAGTCATGGGCAGTCAGCAAACTCAGCCTGGAAGTCTTTCAGAAACTGAATCTCCTGTGTCCCTGTGTCAATTCAGGAGCAAAGGGGCTTCCTGTGTCTTTGAGAGAGTCTATAATCCTCTGCTTGGTGGTGGTCCTCACTCAGGATGGATGTCAGCCAGACTCACCGTGTCCTTCCTCACCAGCCTGCTCCGGCACCCAGCTTTGGCACTGTCTGCAGCAGAGAAGAGGAAGGTTGTGATGCTTCCGGTCTTGATTGCAGCTCTGCAAGGCGAGCTGTCCTCCCCGGGCATTTTTCTTCTGAGCTTTGAACCCGGGAAGAGGAAGGAGGGAGGCTGAGACTTTTGTGGGGCGTATTACATGTTTCAACAAATTGAAACAAAAGAGGAAAAGGAATTGCTGTGGTTTTGGCCATTTCCAGGGGCACTGAGAACTTTGTCACTGGGATGGATTTATAGCACCTGCTATGAATGAGGGACAGGAAGGGTCACCATCAGAAGGTGCTCTGCTCATGGTCTAGAAAATTCACTTCGAAGCCTGAGATGGACTCTCTGCCAGAATGGACATTTCACTCCTTTCAAATTAGAGAGAAAATTTGGCGGCCAGAAGAGACATGCTCCGGTCTCCGACTCCATCACCTAACCTCTCTTTCCGGTCCTGTGTCAGTCATGAGGCTTCTGTCTCCTGGTACTTTTCTGATGTTCTTTTTTATCCCAGGAGATTTGTAAAACAAGATGCTTGGGATATGCTTCCATAGTGAAGAATTAGACCTTTTGTTCTCTAAAAACTGTTGTTAATAACCCTCAGGCCTGGGGTCTAGAGACAAGTGTGCATAGTACATGTGGTCCCTCTGCTTGCCCTGCCCACTCAGTCTGGCGTTAAGTGCCAGTGGTTGCAGAGCGTCGCTGAACTTGGAGGCATGGTCACGGTGAGGCCTCCATTCAGGGTCTTCTGGGGTCACAGCTGGCTTCTTGCTTGGCTTTCTCACTGATTCCTTGCAAAGATGCCAGTTCAAACTCTTGTTCTCAGTGGTGATTGTCAGCTGCTCTCTGTGGGCAGAGGCTAGGATCAGACTAGGTGACCTGCCAGCTCAGCTGTGTCCTTCTGGGTGAGCCACACTGAGCCCACAAAGTGAAGATACGAGCATCTTTCCAGGTATCCTAGGCGTCATGCTGGTGGCCTGAGACCGTGACATGTCTGCAGCACTGTCCAAGGCTCCAGGAACATCACTTCCCTTCTCCAGGCGTGGGGCCAGATCCTCAAGACAAAAGACATAAACGATGTGCTCTTTCTGGTACTAATAACTTTCTGAAGCTGTGATTTTAAAAATAGGGAGGGGGTTCTGCTATATTCAGAGAATTGTTGTTTCTACAAAAATTTTATCATGCAAAAATCAGACAGGACTTTGAGAAAAAAACATAGTTGAGGCAAACATTTAGAATTGTATACAGCAATAATAATCCTCATAATAGTACTGACATGGTTCAAAAGACATGTTTAATACTAAAAATAAATATCCCAGCAAATAGAGGGCCACACACCCACCCACCCACACACACACACACGTGCTCACGCATGCAGTTTGATGGAAGGAGGGATAAGGCAAGGCCAAGGCTGCAGCATGTAGTGATGAGGACGTAGAGCACAGCGATGAAGGAGAACTTCCTGACAGACGGTCCCAAGGCAGCATTTGGCCAGACTGAGCCAAAGGGCAGACGGTGGGGTAAGTGGCCGTTCATTCCATGTTTGTCCGTGTCCCGCTGCCTTCAGCCAGGCTAGTGTACTTGGCCTTCAGCAGGCATTTCTTGTTGATGCAAAACATTAACGTTGCAGGGAAAATTGTATACAAAACCAAGGGAATTTTTTGTTGACAGGACAAAGTTGCAGGTTACATCTAGTTTCCGTTCCAGGCTGTGAAGCTCATTACCCTAACTGATAAATAATCCTGTTTTTCATCCCACTAGATAGGAACCTGAAACAGGAAGCCTGTTTTTTTTTCCTCTCTCTCTGTTTTGGCTATGCTATACAGCATGTGGGATCTTAGTTCCCCAACCAGGGACTAAACCTGGGCCCCCTGCACTGGGAGCGTGGAGTCTCAACCACTGGACCTCCAGAGAAGTCCCTAGGAATCTTTTTTCTTTTAAACTATGGTTTTAAAAAATACCATAAAATTTAAATTTAATTTAAAATTTACCATATTTATTATCTTTAAATGTAGTTTAGTCCTGTTAAATATATTCACACTGGAACATTTCCATCTTACTAAACTGAAACTGTCCCCTCCCCCCAGCCCCTATTAATCACCAGTCTATTCTAGAATAGAATAGAAACCACCATTCTTTCTATTTCTGTGAATTTGACTACATTAGATAATCTCTATAAGTGGAGTTCTACAGTACTTGTCTTTTTGTGACTGGCTTATTTATATTGTTATGCCCAGTGTCTGAGTCCCCAAAACTGAGAGAATAAGACATCCACAGCAATGCAAAAGCATAAAGGGGTTTATTGCTAGCTCGAGCTAGGGCTCAAGTCTCATCCAGCGCAGTGGAGTCTTGATGAGAGCCCCGAGCTCTGAATCACATCTACTTTTATACAGACGGTTTTTTGTTCCTATAACAGCATAGCTGATTGGTTAAACCGTACGCATGCAGGACTTTTAAACCTCGCATCCCTATCCGGATTGGCTCAGGTCTGGCGCGGGCAGGGGGCTACGGGGATTTTTTTCTGATTGGTCGAGCTACACTGCCTGCGGGAGTTCCCAGTGCCTCAGCTTTCCTAGAGACTAAACCTCAGGCCTAGCCTGCCCCTTAGAGCCTGTCCTGGCTTCAGTTTGGTCCTAACATTCCCCCTGTCTTCAGCTACATAGAGGAATCTTCCTCTTTATTTTGGGGCCGCGGTCTTTTACAAAGGCAACAAGCTTAGTTATTATGCATGGACCAAAAGTAAGTATTAATAGTAGCACTATTAGAGGGCCCACCAGGGTGGAAATTAGTGTTGTTAACCACAGGGACTGTTGGAACCAGGACTCAAATCAATTTTGAGACTTTTTTTTTTTTTTTTTAGCCCTTCTCTTATCTTGGCCAGGGACTCCCTGATTACCCCTGAGTGATTTACATAAAAACAACGTTTTTCCCCTAACACAGCACATAGGCCCCCTGAGAGACTTCATACTCGATACTTTTTGGGAATTGGGGTGGAGGTCTCTTTTTTCTGTAACTTCTTCCTGCTGTGCATGGGCGTAGGCCTGCCTAGCAGAGCAGAAGTCTCTCTACCTGATCTAAGTTGGGGTTTTCTACATCTGAAACCAGCTTCTACCCTTGTAGTTGCAGCAATTTAGTTGGCCCCTCTCAGAGATGAAATAGACAAGGGCCAAACAAGAGACCTACCAGGATGGTCATCTCCGGTCCCCGGAAACAGAAGGCAACATTTGGGGTGAGGGTTACAGGGTTTGTGACCCCTTCTGATTGGTTGGTGGTGAGGCAACAGAGCAGTGCTCCAAGAATCTTGTGTTCAGTCTGAAGTTACCATCTTCCACCTGGGTGGGGGTTCAAAGACATTGTTATGCATATTTTTTTGAGCAGGAACCAGGACTCTGTCTGGAGGCTGTACCAACCTTTGTTTTGTTTTTGTATCTCCTCCCTTCCCTGATTAGCAATTGTTTGAATCTATGCTTTGAAATTCAGGGAAGGCCAAGGAGGCTGAACAAAGTCTATATCCGACAGATAAGAAATGGAGAACACAGAGCAGATCTGTACTCCAGAGCCCCACAGAGTCTCGCTCAGTTTTAATTTTAGGGAACTAGGCAACAATGACTGATAACTTCCTGTCAAAATGGGGCATAGGACTGCCTCAGCTTGGAGCAATACAAGCTCTAATCTGAAAGTACACCCATAGCATCACCTAGTTATTTTCTAGGATATCTGAACCGTAGCTATTCTATTTTGACTTTTAATTGTAAACTATTTTTTAATAGCCAAAGCAGATTTTACCGTTAATGATGTCAGTGTTTCTCTAGATATGAGAAGATGCAAGAATTGGGACTCATAAAATCTTCTCCTGAAAAGATTTAACTATCTGAAGGCCTGTTCTACCAGTTTTTCCCAGAGCACAGAGTGCCTCATTCTTGATTTTTACCCTGAACTCTTTTCAGGGGCATTGAAAGTCAGAGTTGCAGCGGCAATGATTTAATCTTTGTAGGTGCAGATGGTGAGTGTCAGTCTTCAGTTGGCAGAGCCCCTTTTTGCTCATAAACTTGACCATGATTATGAGGGGGGCACTTCATGACCATTTTATCTCATGGTGCTGAGAATGTCTATTCTCAGGTTTGGCAAAGATTCTGTTGGCAGGCCACTCAATGGGCTGTTACTGGATTAGGCCATAAAACAGTATCTAAAATTTTCTGGACCACCTGTCTTATTAGCTTCTTGGTCCAGGAAAATATTCCCTCTTGTTGCTTTTTGCCATATCTAGAGTTACACTGTTACCATCATCAATTTTATATGGGACTATATATTATTTTATTAGAGGCCTCATACACACATTTGGCAGTGTAAGAAACAGCAATTTTGTAAGCCAGGGGAAATACAAATAACATAGCCAGCAGTATTAGTAAAGTCACAAGTAAGACTTATGTTAAGAACTTTCATTAGATGTAGCCCAGTATATCTTCAGGTCATCTGACTTAGTCTGTTCTGTAGAATCTTTATCTTCCAGGGAAATTATATATTGGCACCATCTATAAGGCACATAGCCCAGTTTTTTAGTGTTACTAGACTGATTATCTTTAGTATGATTTACTTATTTATTTATTTTTTTTAACAGAGGAGACTTTAAACCTAAATTATTGTAGCCTGGTATTATTTATATAAATCCATCTCATAATTGTGGGAGATTTTTCCCTTCTTTGTGGAAACTTTTTTGTTCTGATTGAGCTTGGGTAGTAGAAAAAAGCTCAAATTTATAGCCAGAGTCAGAGCAGGCATTATTAATTGGCCCAGTGAGGGGATCCTATCTAATAATACCATAGTGACCTGAATATGGCTATAATTTTTAAGTGAATTTTCTCAGGGCCAACCAGTTAGAGTCTGGTAGTAGAGAAATTTACCAAGGTAACCCAGAACTAGACACAGGTAATTGGCCACAAACCCAACAATTGGATTGATTTTTAAAACTAATATAGAATCAGGCCTATGATAGAAAAGCATTTGACTTATATGCAAAGGTCTAAGAAGTCAAGAAAACAAATGATCATACGAATCAGGTCCAGCATCTCAGGGAAGCTGTCTCCCTCTGATGTCGTCGTCTTCTCATCCTGGTGTAGTGTAGTTTCTCCTGATAAAAAAAGTCCTTCCATCCATGTTGGAGACAGTCCCTTAAATTATGTCTTTTTTTAGTCCTGGTTGCAGGTCATGAGGCATCTGATCTTCATCCAAAGATAGATTACTGAGATAAGCTTCAGAAACAAACTTAGGGTGTTTTTTAAGAATTTAATTAAATTTTAAGAATTTTTTAAGAATTTAATTAAATTTTACATCAATATCACATAACTGCAAAGAACCATCTAAGATATGAGTCTTACTAGATGCAGACCTCCATTAACAAACTGGGATTTAGCATTTTGAAATTTTTTTTTTATAGTTGCCCTTATTTTTATTAAATATAACCAAATTAAGGCTAGTTTATTTGCAAAATAGGTCTGTTTTTATTGATTTTGGTCTGATGATTTTTATAACCATAATTGATTATAGGCTTTTTATTTTGCTGAAACATTTATAGAGTCTCAGACTGAACTTTTAAAATAAAACAGGGCTGGGAAACTCACACCAAAGGCTTATCACAGATTCTGCCTAACAAATCTAGGTGAATTTTTTCCTTTTAAGGTTTCAAAAATTTCTTGAGATTTTTGTACCCATGAGATAATCTTCCTAACTCATTTGATAAACTTATTGGAAACCTAAGAACTCCCAATTTTTAGAGGAGTCAGAAAATATAATTGTTTTGTTTATAATGTTTAATTTTATCAAAGTATTGTCATAATTAGTTTGAGAGAAAGATTTTCCCTACTCCCTGAAAACATAAGATTTAAACCCATAATTTTTTAGATAGAAACCATAAAAGTTATAAGCATATTTACTGGTTCATTTAGTCCTTTTGTTAACTTTTGTGAAGTCATCAGGTTTTCCATTAAAATACCAGGACATACCAGAATGTTAAAAACTCCATATAATTTTTAGGATATCTGTATTAGTTAATTTACCATACATTATAACATGAGCGGATTTATTATTCATTTGATAATCTTTTCCATGTAATTTAACCAACCAAATAAACACAGTTTAATATCTCTCCTTGGGATGCTCCAGGGGCCTTCTGAAGCACCCCAAAGTTAGCTAGAGATATAAAAGCTCATATCTCATTTACATTTTTAGAAGATTTTTCACTTAAGGTAATTTCCTTGTTGACAAACTTGTAACAGATATAATATTTAACTTATATTAATCCTAGGTACAATGAAAATATTTTACTTAACATTATTATTTTAAGACATGTTTATATTAGATAGGTCAACAAACAAACATTAATATCAGGTATTTAACATTGAATATTTTCCAGTTTACATGAACCTGGAATTTATTGTTTAATTTAGAATTACTTGATTTGTAAGTGCTTACCCCCCCTTTTTTTTAAGCCAAATAAATAGAGCTCATATACATATTAACCACAAAAATATTACCAAGACATATTTAGACAGACACAGTGCAAGATCTAGCTTTAAGCCTTTTTTTTTTTTTTTTTCAGTGTCAGGAGTTAGAGATGGTTTAGATAAGTGTTCTTGAGAGCCCTGGTCTCAAGGCACAGGGAAAGAAAATCAAGTTTTAATAAAATGGCGGCAGGTCTAAACCACATGGTGGCCGGACAAAGCAAAATTTCTTTCTCCAGGGGATCTTCTCGACCCAGGGATCGAACCCAGGTCTCCCATATTGCAGGCAGACGCTTTAACCTTGGCTCCACCACGTAAGCCCTTAAATGCAAAAATATAGTCTCTCAGGAAATCTCTTATAGAGACACAGAACTTCAGATCTAAGTACTAACGTCAAAGATTTCAAGGGAGGAAAGGAAGCCAGGTTGAAAGAAGAAGGAGGAGGAGGCAGGAGAGAAAGGCAAAAGCGGTGGCCTTACAAACGTCTCCTGCCACCTACAGATACCCAGGCGTTACAGGACTTTTCCCTGGGCCTCCAGAAAAGGGAGGACTGGAACTCGGCCCTACCAGAAATCAGAACCAGAATTCGAGTTCTCTGCCAAGAGGAGGTGATCAGTCTCCAATCCTCAGCTCAGGCTGAGGGCCCTTCGACCAGATTTTTGCGTCCAGGACCGGGGGAGGGACTAGAAAAACAGGGAAGGGTAGGAAGGGTTAAGGAGAGGAAAGAGAGAGGGGAGGGGAGAGAGGTCAATAAAGTCTCTTGTTCCTTACCAGTTGGGGCACTCTGGCCAGTTGTCCTCGTCAGGAGGCGACCAGGGAGAAAAGGGTCCCGGTTGCAGCCGCTGGGTCTGGTCCATTGGCATGCAAGCTGGCCCCTGAGTACCCCGAGTGGTCAGGATGTCAGTCTCGGCTTTTTCACCAATAACGATAGAATTTGCGCCCTAGATTTGAAATCAGAAAAATGGTCAGTCATAAGGGACAAAGGAGTAGAAGTCGCTTGCTCCATGATTACAGAGAAGAACACAGGAGACAAAATGAACACACAAAGAGCAGAGACAATGCCGGCACTCACACAGACACGACAAACAGATAACAAATACACATCGGCCGAGAACACAGCACTAGGTCTTCCTGGGCCCCCCTTTATAACACTTTTCCCCCTTGAGAGTATCTTACAGGCAGGACGTCCACAGAGCCAGCCGCCTCCCCGGCACGATGCCAGGCCTTGGCTTTACGCTGGACTTTACCAGAAAACAGAGCCAGCCGCCTCCCCAGCACGATGCTGGGCCTCGGCCTTACGCTGGACTTTACCAGTATTAACACCAGCGTTCAGAGATCTCTCCTCCTAGTGAGGAAACCCCTTCTGCCGGGAGAGTTGTTCTTCCCAGTTGAAGGGATCCCGGGCGAGCCCCCAAATGTTATGCACAGTGTCCGAGTCCCCAAAACTGAGAGAATAAGACATCCACAGCAATGCAAAAGCATAAAAGGGTTTATTGCTAACTCCAGCTAGGGCTCAAGTCTCATCCAGCGCAGTGGAGTCTTGACGAGAGCCCCGAGCTCTGAATCACATCTACTTTTATACGGACGGTTTTTTGTTCCCGTAACAGCATAGCTGATTGGTTAAACCGTATGCACGCGTGGCACTTTTAAACCTCGCATCCCTATCCGGATTGGCTCAGGTCTGGCGCAGGCGGGGGGCTACAGGGATTTTTTCTGATTGGTCGAGCTACACTGCCTGCGGGAGTTCTCAGTGCCTCAGCTTTCCTAGAGACTAAACCTCAGGCCTAGCCTGCCCCTTAGAGCCTGTCCTGGCTTCAGTTTGGTCCTAACAATATGAATCTATCTTTGCGGTTCATCTGTGTTATAACATGTATCAGGATTTTATGAACCATGAAATCTTCTGAGAAGATTTTTTTAAAATGAAATCTTAAACACCTTTTGAACCCCGGATTTATTTGAACGAGCTAGGCCAGAAGGGTGGGAGGTCGGGGCCTTCCTGTTTCACTCATGCAATGAAACATCTTAATTGAGTTTTATCTCCTTTTCATGTGCTTCTCCTAGATTTTCCTCTCAAACGTCAAGCATAAATTGACTCCTTTTAAAGTATCTTTTAAAGCTTATTTATTTTTGGCTGTGCTGGATCTTTGTTGCTGCACATGGGCTTTCTCTAGCCACAGAGAGTGGGGACTTCTCTCTAGTTGCCGTGCGAGAGCTTCTCATCGCGCTGGTTTCTCACGTTACAGAGCACAGACTCTAGGCACCCGGCCTTCAGTAGTTACATGGCGTAGGCTCAGTAGCTGTAGCTCATGGGCTCTAGAGCGTGGGCTAGTCGTGGCTCACATGCCGCATTGCCCCGTGACAAGTGAAATCTCTGGACCAGGGATTGAACCCTCATCCCCTGCATTGGCAGGAGGATTCTTAACCACTGGGCCACCAGGAAAGACCCATAAATTAACTCTTAAATGCAGGTGTTTTGTGTTACAAGTCAGTCATCCACAAGGGAGCTATGTCAAACACCACAGGGCCAAGTGTCTCCTGTCAGAGTGTACTTCTAATGCCTGCAAGCCTTTGACATGCAGGTCTGTGTGCTTCTTTCCAGAGAGCCCAGCAGTATGCCCAGCAAGTCCTGCAGAAGGAGTGCCGGCCCCAGTTTGCCAAGAGGTCGATGGCACAGCTCTTCAGGAGCAGGTACAGCTTGGACCTGCCACCATTTGTGATGAAGGTCCCTGCGGAGAGTGAGGCTGAGTACAAGTACGACCCTCCTTTCGGATTCCGCAAGTTCTCTGGGAAAGTCCAGACCCTCTTGGAACTCTTGCCAGAGCATGACTTTCCTGAACACTTGAGAGCCAAGAGCTGCAAGCGTTGTGTAGTCATCGGAAGCGGCGGGATCCTCCACGGGCTGGAGCTGGGCCATGCCCTGAACCAGTTTGATGTCGTGATACGGTACGGTGGCTTGAAGAGCAGCCTCTGTCCTCTAGGCTGTAGCTCACTGCCGTGGGTCAGGGCAGCACCACAAACAGGAAGCACCCAGAACAACCCCACATGTCCCTGCCTTCTGGGGACTCACGTTTTGAGAAGTTGAAACAGAGACATGAAATGATTGGATGCTCCAAACTGTGCAGTACTGACCCTCATTTTGGTAAAAACCTTTTCAGTGGAGTTGAGGGTTGGAAGGATGGGTAGATTCAGATAAGCCAGCGAAGGAGGAAGGCTGTGCTAGGCAGGGCCCAGAGGAGGATGTGGGGAAGGGGGACATACTTGAGTCAGTGGGACACCTGGCTTCTAGGAGTGGGGCTTGGGGTGGGTGAACCTGGAAGGTGGCCCTGGCTGGGACCAGAAAACACACAGAAGCATTTAAACACCAGATCCCCTGGAGGAGGGCCTTGCAGCCCACTCCAGTATTCTTGCCTGGAGAATCCTATGGACAGAGGAGCCTGGTGGACAACAATCCATAGGGTTGCAAAGAGTCAACCATGGCTGAAGGAACTAATCACACTCACTACAGGCAGTAGGCAGTTATCCTGAATTACAGGATTTGCTGATAGTTTGACAGTCATGTTAGGAAACACCAGGATTTCCAGTCTGAGGTCTGAGGTATTAGTGGAACCACTGGGATAGTTGAGGAAAATCTCTGGCTAGTGACGAAGGATGACAAGATCCATCTCAGACATCTTGAGCCTGAAAGTGGTGGTATGTCCACATAATGCCTTTGTCACCAGTCGCTGTGATTTGGGGCAAGTTTCCTTGCTGTCCTGTGCCTTGATTTCCTCATCTGTAAATGGAGGCCATGATGGCACAGAGCTCATAGGGTTACTGTGAAGACAAAATGAGTTAATAGGTGTAAAGCGTGTGGAACGGTGTCAGACTTATGGTAGATGCTCAGTGAAAAATGAAAGTGTTAGTTACACAGTCACGTCCGACTCGTGACCGCATGGATGGTAGCCCGCCAGGCTATTCTGTCCATGGAATTCTCCAAACAAGAACACTAGAGTGCTGTTAGGAGCTATGTTTGGAAAATGTATAGGAAGGAGGAGGAGCTATGGAAGAAAGAGGAGGGGGTGTAAGAGGTTTCTAGGAAAGAACCAGACTTTTCGTAAGGGCCGAGAGAGAAGAAACAGGGAACAAGTTTTGAGGCAAAAGGTGTGAAGTATGGGAGTAGGGTCAGGGCTTCAGGGGTGTGGAAGTTGTGGAGGTGAGGGAGGGTATAACTGCTTCCTTCCTGTGGGGGCTTCCTGTGTGCCAGACACTGTCCTGGCTCTGGTGGGTCTCATGCCTTGGTGAAGCCATCCTGTTAGCCAGTGTCAGAGATGAGGACACAGAGGCACCACAGGGCGTGGAGTTCCGACCAGACCCTGACACTCCAAACGCAGAGTGCTGAGGCTTCCAGAACCTCAGCCCCAGCTCTGTGTGAGCGGCTGAGCGATGTCCACAGGCAGCACTGGAAGAGGCAGACAGGACCCTGTGCCCATCTTAACAGCACACAAGTGGGATACAGGAGGAGACAAGGTGAGAAACTGGGGTGCACACTGGCCAGAGGAGAGAGACTGTGGAAGAGAAGGGCGGCCTTGAGCTGACCTTGAGGAAAGGTGGGATTTGGCTAATGAGACGGCTTCAGCAAAGAATGAGACTCTTCAGGGACTTCCCTGGTGGTCCAGTGGCTGAGACTCTGCACTTCCTATCAGGGGGTCCCTGGTCAGGGAACTAGATCCTGCATGCCACAGCTAAGACGTGGCACAGCCCAATAAATAAGTAAAAATTAATTAATTTTAAAATTTTAAAAACAAAAAATGAGAATATTCAGAGTATGTGACAGTGTCTGGCCCACAGGAAGCACCCAGAAACAGCAGTTTCATCGTCCCTCATCCCAATATTGTTCACAGTCCCTAAAAGAAAGGTAGGATTTGACCTTGAAGAAAGCGGGCAGGGAAATCTGGGTGAGGAGCCCTGTCTGGCTGGAGGAGAGTGAAAGAGGGGACAGGGGCTGGCTCGATGACCACTGATGGTGGGGCCAGCCTGGGAGGCATGCACGTCATGCACAGGCACTGGGCACCAAGGGAGCGCTGGGGACTAAGGAGGGAGACTTAGCCAGATGGTAATAGAAATCAGCTGAAAAATGTTTGATGGGTAACTTTTAGGTTTAAAGCAGTTCTACAATTAACAGAAAAGTTGCCAGAGTCGTACAAAGAGCTCCTCTTTTCCCAGATTCCCCAGCTGATAACACTTGATCACACTGGCTTTATAATTTTTTCTTTATATTTTATTATTCTTTTCTGAATCCTTTGAGAGTTAGTTGCAAATTTCAAGCTCCTTCTTTTCACCTAAATACTTCAGTGTGCATTTCCTAAGAACAAGGATATTCTGTTATAGAACTACAAGATGATATTCAGAATAAGGAGATTAACACGGATGCAGTAGAGACTTATTTACAATCCTTATTCAGATTTCACCCGTTATTCCAGTAGTGTCCATTATTTAAAAAGAAAGGAGGGGCTTCCCTGGCAGTCCAGTGGTTAAGACTGTACACTCCACTGCAGGGGACACGGGTTCAATCCCAGGTTGGGGGACTAGGATCCCACATGCCTCACATTATGGCCAAAAAATTTTTTTAAATAAATAAAGGAAAAGAAAAAGAATATAACTGGTCCAGGATCATACTCTGCATTTAGTTGTCATGTCTAATAATATCTTTTAATAACCCAGGACTTAGGTATCTGAGATCTAGACGAGGAAGTAAAAGTAGAATGGACAAGAAAGGTTTATACAGATGTGGTAATACAGGGAAAAGACCAAACAGACTTTTCTTGAGATTGCAAAACTATGTACCTGGGTGAGTGATAACTGCTTTAAGAAGAATTCTTAATGTTTCCCCCAGACCATCCACACTGGCAAAGCCTCCATCGATCTAACAGTGGTCAGTACCCCAAATTCCTGCTTTAATTTAAGACCAGGTTGCACCCTGGTAACAGTCGGTAAAGAATCTGCCTGTCATGCAGGAGACCCTAGTTCAATCCCTCAGTCGGGAAGATCCCCTGGAGAAGGGAATGGCGACCCACTCCGGTATTCTTGCTTGGAGAATACCCTGGACAGAGGAGCCTGATAGGCTACAATCCATGGGGTTGCAAAGAGTTGGACAAAACTGAACGACTTTCACTTCACTTTGCACTTGGGCCCAGTGCCCTCCTGGGGCCCAACCCTGTCTGTGAAACTATGGTTTGTGTCTGCTTTGCCGCAGTTTCTAGGTTTTCTTTTCTGATTATCTTTTTGAAATTCTGGCAAGGACCACTAATATCCAAGCACAATGGAAAGCTTTCAAGGAAACATTACTAGTGCCCAGAGAACACACACAGTATAATGTGTTTAGTTTGGCTTAACGTGGCAGGACTAAATGGAATTGCTTGTCATTCATAGATTGGATCTGGGCGGATGTTACTAGTTCGCAGACTGAAGACTTCGCTCATCAACACCTGGAAAGGGCAGGGCTGAGGGAAGATGGAGCTGCTGGAGGGGAGGCACCCTACCCCCAGCCATACCCTCATTCCCAGTCCTTAAAAAATGTGGAAAACACGCTGCAGGAATTTTGCACGTGATTAAGTGGTTAATGTCAGTTTATCTTTGTCCTTTTTATTTAAATAGGTTAAATAACGCACCAGTTGAAGGATATTCGGAGCATGTTGGCAATAAGACTACTATAAGGATGACTTATCCAGAAGGTGCACCTCTGTCTGACCTTGAATATTATTCCAGTGACTTGTTTGTTGCTGTTTTATTTAAGAGTGTTGACTTCAACTGGCTTCAGGCAATGGTCAAAAATGAAACCCTGGTAAGCACTAGAAATTCACCCATTGGATGTGCCTTTGTAAAAAGTGAAGGACTTTCTAACTGGAATTATAGGGTTTTGTGTTTTTTTTTTTTTCATTTTTAAGTTAACGTTCATGCTTTTGTGTTGTCTTTCAAATAGCCACTCGTTTTGTCGAAGCCCCTCAGAACTCCCCTTGGGAAATTGCTTTCAGAACCCAAGTCACACATGGAAACCGGTATCATTACTTAGTGGAAATAAAAAGCATGGGGCCAAAATTGCTATGATTGAGGTTGACCACCCAGCTGATTTACCAGACTTGAATTTACATGGCTTCTGGCTGCTGTCAGAAATTAGACTTATGTGCATGAGTATAAATTATTATCAAGGCTGCTCAGAAGAATATCTGTAAATTCTCTGAGGGGTCCTTTCAAAGAGAGTCTCCAAAAATGCTTTGATTGGTGGTGCTCTTGTTGGAGTCAGTCCACAGCGTTCCAGAAGGGCAGATGTGGATGAGACGGCCCTGACTCGGGATTCCTTTTGTTTTCCTTTACAGTAATTTATCACCCTACTTTATGAGGCCCCCTCCATTATGCTGAAATAAATTTTAGAGGTCAACTTTTAAGGAAGTGTGTGTGCGTTTATATGCACTTGCACAAACTGGCTGTCTGTAAAATTAATAGGACATATCAAACTCTTTCGAGAAGCTTCACATGATGGAGAATTTGTGTCTCCAAAATTTATTGGGGTCCTCTGGATTTCCTCTGGGTAGTTTTTCTAGTTGAAAGATGAAGCACATATGAAATGATTTACAGTCAGACAAGAGATATCACCAGATAGGAAGTGGAGTAAGTGGCTGGGGGCCGGGGCGTGGTGGGGCCTGAGCACAGGTGGGCCTCAAACTGAATCTATTTGCTTGATCTTCCCTGGACAAAATGATGGCTTTGGATCCTACCATCTGAGGCCATTACCTTAAGAACGTCTTTCCCCAAACTGATAGAAGTTGCTTCTGCAGTTCCTTTCCTTGCCCAGTGCCAGCTTCCTGATCAGATCCTTACCGTTGCATGGCTCTGTGACTTTGCCACAGAATGCAGAACACAAACCCATGTGGGGCCACACCCACAGCTTTGCCCTCATTAGCAGGGGCCACATTCTCCCCCTCCTCTGATATCTTTATTAACTCTCCCTAATGATTGCTTGCTCTCTTTCCTTAGCCATTTTGGGTGCGGCTCTTCTTTTGGAAGCAGGTGGCGGAAAAAATCCCACTACAGCCGAAACAGTTCAGGATTTTGAATCCAGTTATTATCAAAGAGACTGCCTTTGATATCCTTCAATACTCTGAGCCGCAGTCAAGGTTCTGGGGCCGAGATAAGGTATTTTTGTCACTGCTGATACATAACTGTTCCTCTCTGTGTTGGAAAGGAGCCGTCTCTATGCCTTTCAGTTAGGCTCAGCTGTAGACCCAGGAGCATCTTCCAGAGATGACACCTCATCATGTTTCATGTGTGTTTACCACTCGACATCTTGACCTTAGAGGCTCCCCATTGTTTAATACTTTCACCCCCAGTGGTTCGTCTCTTTAGTATAGTTAGCACTTCGATCACTGAGATATTATGTAAGGTATTCTTACTCCAGGAATCCATAGAAAGTTACTCCAAGACTCCAGAAAAGTTGTCTACATTTTAGCACTACAGGACACTTAAGAGAAAATTGACATTTATCATCACTCCCGAGAACCCTCATGGGCTGCAGTCTGTAGGGTCGCAAAGAGTTGGACATGACTGAGCACGCACGTGCACGCATACATAGGTGATGGCAAATAGGCAATTTCTGTAGATCAGGGGTCCACAACCTCCAGAATCTAATGCCTGATGATCTGAGGTAGAGCCAATATAATAATAATAGAAATAAAGTGTCCAGTAAATGTAACATGCTTGAATCATCCCGAAATCATCCCCGGCCCCCAGGTTCGTAGAAAAATTGTCTTCCACAAAACCGGTCCCTGGTGCCAAAAAGCTTGGGGAACCCTGCTCTCGGGCAGTGCTTTTCCATTGATGCCTGAGTCCCACACCCCAAACATTCCGATTTCATCTGTCTGTGCTGTGGTCTGTACACTGGGATTTTCAAAGTTTCCTGGGTAGTTTTGTTTTGCAACCTACTCTGAGAACCTTTGTGCTGTAGATGGTTCACTACAGTAGATTCTTTACCTGCAGGCAGCTTGTGTGGCTCTGGTCGGAGATGCCTGTATCACCTGTTTCTTCGTAATCTAAAGAACTGTCTGTCCTAAGTCGCCTCAGTCGTGTCCCACTCTTCGCGACTCCAGGGACTGTAGCCCGCCAGGCTCCTCTGTCCATGGGATTCTCCAGGCAAGAATACTGGCGTGGGTTGCCATTTCCTTATCCAGGGGATCTTCCCAACCCAGGGATCAAACCTGCATCTCTTAGGTTTCCTGTACTGGCAGGTGGGTTCTTTACCACTAGGGCCACCTCCTGTGTCTCTAAATGAAACTTTTGTAAAAGAGTGGAAATCATTTTTAAACAGGATTTTAAGCAAAGCATTTATATATAAGGGAGAGCAAGGGATTTTTAAATGTGAGGTTCTGCTACCCACACCAGCGGCCTGAGATACCTCCTAGGAGGTGGGACTGATCCAGGAGGGAATTTGCGACACTGAACTGGACTCGGGGGGAGGGGGTCCTCATCCAATAGACAGATGAGCAGCTTCTTCTGTTTGCCCTTTGAAGCAAATTCTAAATAAAAAGATGATTTAACACAACTGTGTAAATTTTAAATTAAGAATTCTGTGGTTGTTAAGGAAAGTAAGTATCTGAATGTTGTTTAGTTGCTAAGTTGTGTTTGACTCTTTGTGATCTCATGGACTGTAGCCCGACAGCCTCCCTCTGTCCATGGGATTTCCCAGGAGAGAATACTGGAGTGGGTTGCCATTTCCTTCTCTGGGGGATCTTCAGTAAGAGCTGAATCTAACTCTGGCTCCAGCCTCGGGCTTGGGTACCCAGCTCAGGTGAAACAGTTCACATGGTGGAAGTGGTTCCCTTCACAGGCCGCCATTTTCCTCGGGGGCTCTGCCCTCCATCCATGGGGAGCCCAGGAGGGCCATGTGATTCCTGCCATTGCAAGAACATGGTCGGGATCCGTGGTGCCTTTTCCCTCTCGGAGGAAAGCGGCCCTATCCCCTACCAGTGATGGTCAGGTCTTTGCCTGGCTCTAGCTGGCCTCCCCTACTCAGAGCACGTGCGGTGCCCCAGAATGTGGGCTTACAATTTTTAACCTGTCAGCATCACTTTTAACAAAACAATTTTTCTAAAAAAAAGATAACATACTACAGCAAGACTCTTAAACTAAGTTATAAGAGATTTCACTATAAATATACCTAGATTTCTATATCTTTTAAATGGCCTGGTTTCTTTATTAGATAGTATTAATAGAGTATTTTTACTTTATTTTACTCCATAGTATGTTTTAAGCATAGGCAAATGCTCATTTGTTGGTTTGCAGGTCAATTTTATTTTAAAAATAACCTTTAAAAATTTAGTTACATAAAATATGAAATTGCTAAATAGAAAAGGGTATCAGAAGCAAAGTTGAAATTTATCATAGAAACAACGGAGTAAATACTCTCAAAACATTAAGTGGAAGTGAAGTTGCTCAGTCGTGTCTGACTCTTTGCGACCCCATTGGCTGTAGCCTACCAGGCTCCTCCGGCCGTGGAATTTTCCAGGCAAGAGTACTGGAGTGGGTTGCCATTTCCTTCTCCAGGGGATCTTACCCACCCAGCAATCAAACCTGGGTCTCCCACATTACAGGCAGACGCTTTAGTGTCTGAGCCACCAGGGAAGATCTTATTAAATCAAAAAGAAAACAATGAGCCAAAAAAGAAATGGGAAAAGAATTTGAACAGACATTCACAAAAGAAATTAATTCAGCCAAGGAATAGATGATAAAATGTTCAGTTCCACCAGTAATCAAATAAAAGGGAATTAAACCTACAATGACATTTTTTGCATGTTTTCTTGGCAGAGATTTAAAAGCTTGATAATGTCCTTGTTTGGCAGGAATGATGTAGAATTTAAGTTGGCACTTTTTCTGGAGGGTAGTTTGGCAATGTATGTATCAATTTAAAATATGAATAGGGAAATTGGGAAGGACTCTAAAATTTTTATTATAAGGAAATTAGAGATAATCTGCCAGGCTATTCTAGGTTCATCGTAGGCAAGGTCAAATAGCCAAGGTTTAAAATAGCCTATTGAAAATGATGCTTTCGAATTGTAGTGCTAGAGAGGACTCTCGAGAGTCCCTTGGACTGCAAGGAGATCTAACTAGTCAATCCTAAAGGAAATCAACACTGAATATTCATTGGAAGGACTCATGCTGAAGTTCCAATACTTTTGCCACCTGATGGCAAAGAGCTGACTCATTGGAAAAGATACTGATGCTGGGAAAGATTGAAGGCAGGAGGAGAAGGGGACAGCAGAGAATGAGGTAGTTACGATAGCATCACTGACTCAATGGACATGAATTTGGCCAACTCCAAGAGAGAGTGGAGAACAGAGGAGCCTGGTGTGCTGCAGTCCATGGAGCCGAAAACAGTTGGACACAACTTAGCAACTGTGACTGAACAACAACAAATTCGTGACCTGCTGGGTGCGAGCTGGCTGGAGTTGGAGAAGACAGGACACCGCCTGAGAGTCCTAAACCCAAGAGGCAGGCTTTCTATGGATCAATTTCCCTTGGTTTCTGTTTGCAACCCTGCAAAATGACTGTTGAATTCCTTCATAATAAGGGAGGCTGACTTGAGAGGTAGACACGGCACACTGGGGATCAGGAAGCAGTTGTTACCGAATGGTGGGCTCCCTGGATGTTTCCTGATCCCATCTTCATCTATGAACTCTGAAGGGTTCCCTGTTGTCCTAGTTGACAGAAAAGGACAGTTGCTTGTAGAAGCCAGACTCAGCTCAGATGAATATGTTAGTAGATGCAAAAGAACACCAAGTAGTAGACGGGCAGTAGCCTCCAGGAGGGCTCTCTATATTCCTGTTTGCCACCCTGTGTGTTATCTTTATCTACAAACTGCATTGGAAATTCAGAGAGCACGCTTCCAGGTGTACTAGTGGCAAGATGTCGGACATGAAGAGGGAACTGCGATACAGTCAGAATTCACAATTGGACATTTGGCATTCTAGACCAAAGCCAGTAAGGGTACATTTGAGGGGGAAAAAAACTCAAATGTGAAAGCCCATAATTTGAGGTTAAAAATGTACTTGCTTGATCAGAGAGTAAGCAGAAATTGACTGCGCAACAGGACATGTGAAAATGACCTAGGGACATTATTTGCCAGGAAAACAGGTGGGGGCCTTAACCTGCAGGTAAGGGGTGAACACAGTCTTCACAGGGCAGGTTCTGAGTCCCCTGTGTTCCCAGGCAGAGGCTGTATGGAGCCAGGAGCCAGTCAGGACAGGGTGGGCTCCAAAATCCATGTCCCAAGAAGGGCTGTGGCTGCTTATCCCAGAGCAGCCCGTGTGGACTTTTGCATGTGAGAGAGGACATGAGTTTGATTCGCCATTATGGTCATCCTTTGTACGGCTGGTGGGTGAAGGTTTTAGAAAGAATACCTTTCAGCTTGGTGCTTAAAGGACCCGCCAGACTGCCTTTCACAGATATGTTCAAAGAATTTACATTGGGACTTCCTTGGGGGTCCAGTGGTTAAGACTCCATGCTCCTAATGCAGGGGACCCAGGTTCAATCCCTGGTCAGGGAACTAGATCCTACATGCTGCAACTAAGACCTAGTGCAGCCAAATAAATAAACAAATACTTTAGAAAAGAGAAAAGAATTCACATCACAGACCATGTTTTAGAGTCCAGATTCCTGACTTTGAGGGCAGGTCAGACTTTAGAATTGGGTGATATGTAAAATGGTGTGATATATAAAGTTGCAGTCCCGAGTACATATTTGCATTACTTTGCATAGCATGTAGCGAACCTGGAAAGCAGTGACCTATGCTAAGACCTTTTTTCTTTGTCTCTTCTCCTTTGCAGAATGTCCCCACGATTGGTGTCATTGCCGTCGTCTTAGCCACACATCTGTGCGATGAAGTCAGTTTGGCGGGCTTTAGCTACGCCCTCAACCAACCCAGAACCCCTTTGCACTACTTCGACAATCTCTGCATGGCTGCCATGAACTTTCAGACCATGCACAATGTGACCACAGAGACCAGTTTCCTTCTGAAGCTGGTCCGAGAGGGCGTGGTGAGAGATCTCAGCGGAGGCATCCATAGTGAATTTTGAACCCAAAAAACCTCACTTGAAAATGCAGCTCCGGGGGACTTCCCTGGCCATCCAGTGGTTAACACTCCATGCTTCCAATGCTGGGGGCCCAGGTTCAATCCCCATTCTGGGAACTAAGATCCCGCATACTGTGAGGCACAGCCAAAAAAGAAAAAAATGCAGCTGTGACCCAGAGGGCTGTTTTTCACAGCCTTCTTGATGAATCTCATCCTGCAAGTACTTTGAAGTGCAGCCAGTGTTTTTTAATTTTTAATTTAAAAAACAAAAGCAACCACAAAAGTTCTGCTTTTCCCACTTTCTCCCCCTATTTATTTGAGGCCAGTGTTTTTGCACAAAATTTTGTAAGTTAATTTTGAGAATGGGAAAGACTTTCCAAAGAGAATTGTATGTCATGATATTTTATTGTATAGTAAGGAAGTTATTTAATTTGTAAAAGCTCTGTTCCTGTCTACTGCACACAGAATCCCAGGTCATTAAGTGGAAGAAGGGAGGTGACTCCTTTGATGACAGTCTCGAATGCCTGATTCTGGTTCTCCGTTAGTCTGTTTGGTGGGACGAATGTCGGACGCACTTTCAGGGTGACATGCTCGGTAGTTAAACCACTGGTTGGGCCAAGCTATTGCTTGAGGCCTGGGCCACTTGGAGAATTCATGGTCCCTCTCTCTTGATCTGCCTTCTGCCAGAAGTCTTAGAGGAAGCAAGCAGGAGAAATATCCTGGAGGTCACTGGTTAGGGAGGGACACTGAGACACTCTCTGTGTCCTCTGAGTACTGCAAAGCTGCCCTGGATGGCAGAAGCCACAATCTTCCCTGCAATTAGGACAACTCTTAGATTTCCAGGAGTTTTTAACTTGTCCTTCCAAACACTTTCCACTGTCTTCTCTGAGGTGGCTTATAAAAATTAGGACAAAACCTCTGTTCTCTGGAGTCATAGAGGAGTAAACTCTTTCTAGGAATGTTTTCAGAAACACTGAAATGAAGTCTTCCCAGTGTTATAAATTGCCTATTTAAAAAAAATTTTTTTTTTGTTTTGAATGCCTACTTGGCAGTGTGTACCAGGCAGTGTGCCGGTCAAAAAAAAGAATAAAAGCTTTTGAGGAACTCTTATGAGCTAGTTAATTTGAATTTTTTTTTAAGGAAAGAAGTTTATAAGTGTAGTAAAATGTCCTTGGATGCTGCTGCCAGGCAGGACCTCACTGTAGGGACAGTAGAGAGGGAATGAAGGGACCTCCTGCTACCCCTGTGTCTCTCTCTTCTCCAGCTCCCTAGGTACTGCTGCCCCCTCCCCCTGCAATTCTTACGTCACCCATAGCCGTGGTGCAGCTCTGACCCCCAGCCAAGTCCAGTGGCTCCCACATTTGCCAGCTCCTCAGCCTGGGCAGGGCAAAGAGCTGGATCATAGCCCTGAACAAGTCCCTGAGATCTCCAGGGTCCTGCGGCCAAGCTCAGAAGGGCCCAAGTAGCAAAATAGCATTTCTCTGATTTTATGTCTTGTCTTAAAATTTTTCTATGGATTTTGCTTTCTACTCCTTAAGACACATCTCACCTGTTAAATGGTGAGACTCAAGGGCTTCCCTGGTGGCTCCATGGTTAAGAATGCACCTGCCAATGAAAGAGACATAGGCTTGATCCAGGGTCCGGGAAGATGCCACATGCCTTGGAGCAACTAAGCCTGTGTGCCACAACTATTGAGTCTGCACTCTAGAGCCCAGGGCACTGCAACTACTGAAACCCACACGCCTAGAGCCCATAAGCAAAGCTACTGCAATGAGAAGCCTGAGCACTGCAACTGTGGGGTAGCCCCAACTCGCCTCAGCCAGAGAAAAGCCTGCGATACTGCAAAGACCCAGCAACAGCCACAAACACACACAAAATATATGTATGTATATATTTAATGGTGAGACTTAGCTTTGAATATTGAGACTCAGGAAGATGGTCAGCATCTGTCCTGTGATTCAGATCAGTCCAGGCCTGCACCACACATCTCCACCCTCTCATCGTCAGGGGCTGCTTAGAGAAGACCCCATGGACTGTAGCCACCAGGCTCCTCTATCCATGGAATTCTCCAGGCAAGAATACTGGAGTGGGTTGCCATTTCTCCAGGGAATCTTCCCAACCCAGGGATTGAACCTGCATCTCCTGTGTCTCCTGCAATGGCGAGTGGATTCTTCACCTCTGAGCCACCTGGAAAACTAAAGCAGCCCAGATGTTTATTTAAGAAGACAAGAAGCAGCTAGGGCCTAACACTTGGACAGCTTTCTCAGGGTTGTGTGCACCACCTCATGGGTGTGTGTGGTCTCCTGTGCCCCTGCCTTGCACAAGTGTTGGGAAGCAGTCTGTCCAGCACTTTCCAGCTTTCATTTCAGCGAATGTCAGCCCTGGGCCTATGCCTCTCAACTTTTCATTTCTAGCAGGCAGTACGTGCTCAAAATCAGTGGTCCCCAACCCTTTGGGCACCAGGGGCTGATTCTGTGGAAGGCAAGTTTTCTACGGATCTGGGGCATGCAAGAGATGGGGAGCAGCCATAAATACAGGCAAAGCTTCGCCCAGTCGCCCTCCGCTCACCTCCTGCGTGCAGCCCGGTTCCTGACAAGCCATGGACTTCTTAAGAGTCCTTTGGACTACTAGGAGATCAAACCAGTCAATCCTAAAGGAAGTCAACCCTGAATATTCATTGGAAGGACTAATGCTGAAGCTGAAGCTCCAATACTTTGACCACTTGATGAAAAGAGCTGACTCATTGGAAAAGACCCTGATGCTGGGAAAGACTGAAGGCAGGAGGAGAAGGGGGCAACAGAGAATGAGATTGTTGGATGGCATCACTGACTCAATGGACATGAGTTTGAGCAAACTCTGGGTGATGGTAAAGGACAGAGAAGCCTGGCAAGCTGCAGTATATGGGATCGCAGAGTCAGACACAACTTAGTGACCAAACAACAACAAATGAAGGTCCCTGGATAGCTGCCTGTGGGACCAACACCTGCTTCCCAGGTGGTGACCCTCAAGACGGACCACATGCTCAGCTCTTGAACTAAAGCACAGACCACCAGGGGAAGGGACTGAGGACACAATGCACTTCTTGCTCTTCCCTGGAGGGCCAGACACCCTGACCCAAATTTCTCAGTCTGTTTCTCTTCTTTCCTACATCCCAAGGCCATTCTAGCCTGTTTTTGTGTTCACAGAACAGGGAATTTATTTGTATTTACCTACAACCAACACACACACACATATATATTATATAATTTATAAATATATATATTTAGCAAAGAAAATCAGTTTCAAGAAAATCGGTTTTAAAGACAAAGAGGGAATTCCCCGGCAGTCCAGTGATTAAGACTCGGAACTTTCACTGCCAAGGGTAGTAGTTCAATCCTTGGTCGGAAACTAAGATCCTGGAAGCCTTGAGGCATGGCCAAAACAAACAGTAAAGACAATGAGTTCATTTAAAATATTGGTTTGTTGTTGTTTAGTCTGCTAAGTCCTGTCTGACTCTTTTTGCGACCCCATGGACTGTAGCCTGCCAGGTTCCTCTGTCCATGGAATTTCTCAGGCAAGAATACTGGAGTGGGTTGCCATTTCCTTCCCCAGGGGATCTTCCCAACCCAGGGATGGAACCCAAGTCTCCTGCATTTGAAGGCAGATTCTTTTTACCACTGAGCCATCTGGGAAGCCTGTAAAATGTTGGTTAGGTCCTTGATATGAAATACCTCTCTAAACTACCAGATGGTAACAAAGTAGCAGAGATAGAATGTGCAGATAAGAGCGATTAATGACTAAAGTCAAACTTAAAAGTAGTTTCATTTTGTTACCTATAACATATCCAGATATCCTCTCAGGATGACTCATTTGGGGTGGGAAGAAATTGACTATCAGTCCTAAAGCAATGAGAATTTGAGAGTACATCTGGAACTAAGTTATAAACTCTTTAGTGACAGAATTTTATACTTTATTCCGTCTATAGCACCCACATAGCTCAATGGGCTTCCCTCATAGCTCAGTCAGTAAAGAATCTGCCTGCAATACAAGAGACCCGGGTTCGATTCCTGGGTTGGGAAGATTCCCTGGAGAAGGAAATGGCAACCCACTCCAGTATTCTTGCCTGGAGAATCCCATGGACGGAAGAGCCTGGCAAGTTACAGTCCATGGGGTTGCAAGAGTCGGACATGACAGCAACTAAACCATAGCACCCACAAGAAGACCTTGCCTATTGTAGGCATTAAATAAACATGTTTGATGTTTTAAGATTTTTCTTTCTTTCTTATGGCTGCACTGGATCTTCATGGCTGCACATGGGCTTTCTCTAGCTACAGCTAGCGAGGGCTACTCCTTGTTGTGATGCTGAGGCTTTTCATTACGGTGGCTTCTCTTGTGGAGTTCTAGGCACATGGGCTTCAGCAGTTGCAACATGAGGGCTCTAGAGCACAGGCTCAGTAGTTGCTGGGCACGGGCTTAGTTGTTCTGAGGCATGTGGAATCTTCCCAGACCAGGAATTGAACCAATGTCCCCTGCTCTGTCAGGTGGCCACAGAGAAGTCCAAATATGTTTGATTTTATTTGATATCTTTGATGGAATTTGAAGACAGCAGATGGTTTAAGATTGTTATCGGTGAACTCGGGTCTATAAGCTGGGTTAAGGAAGTCTTTTATGCTAAGAAGAAGGGAAATCCAGGTGATTAATGCAATAAATGCAGTCACAGTAAGCGCTTTGGGCAGGAAAGAGCTCTCTGCAGGAGATTCCTTGGCACTAACTTTAAACCAGGCTCCATCCATGCTCTTCTCACCTCAAGCCCTCACACATCTTTCAATCACATGATACTTTGCATAACGTGTTGGTTCTTTCTGTTGATCAAAGAAGCAGAAATCTTGAGAACAGACTGTGTGAACAAGAGAGCACCTAAAGAAAAATCAGAAGTCGACAAGGCTACACACCGTGGGGGATGGCGAGGACTCTGACCCCCTGTCTCAGTGATTAACTGAGATTACTTTCCCTTTTTCCCTTTAAAAACTTTCAGGGCTGAGCATAACCTTTGGAGATGGTTTGGAGGGTGGCATTGAGTCCAACCTCTCCCCAGACGGCTGACACTCTAACTAAAAGTAACTTTCCTTTCTACCAACAGTTGTCTCTGTCTTGCCTATTGATTTTTTAAAATATCTATTTTTGGGTATGCTGGGTCTTTGTTGCTGTTCTCAAACTTTCTCTAGCTGCGGTGAGCAAGAGCTGCTCTTCGTTGTGATGCTCAGACTTCTCACTGTGGTGGCTGCTCTTGTTTTGGAGCACGGGCTCAGTAGTTGTGGAGCCAAGGTCAGCTGTCCTGTGGCATGTGGAATCTTCCCAGATCAGGAATTGAACCCGTGTCCCCTGCATTGGCAAGCAGATTCTTTTCCACTGGACCACCAGGGAAGTCCTCATGTGTTGATTTTTGAGCATCAAACAGCTGGACATGAGTTCTATAATATCACTTTTTTTATATATAATTATCCTAACGATTTAAATGATATTTTAAAGAATGTGTAAAAGCTTATTAAGTCTGTTTAATAGCTGTATCATGTCCATATGTTTTTGAAAACCAATTTATTGCAGAAGTTTCTAAAATAGAAGTTTAATCTGTGTACCTTATCTTTTCAAAGACCCGCCGAGAGGTATGTATTGCAATGTGGGTTGGGGTTTCTGACTCTTAATAGGAATTCCTGAGTCAACGATTCTATGATTTGCAGTCAAGGCAGTCTTAGTGAGTTTATTGTATGGAAATTGGAAACCAAGATAATACATCTCTATTTTACCTACACATTTCTCTTAAAAAAAAAAAAAAAACTATACATGGTTTACTCGATAAAGATAATTTTTAAAAGATGATAAGGACTTCCAGTGGTCCAGTGGTTAAGAATCTGCCTTGGAAGGCAGGGGACTTGGGTTTGATTCCTGGTTGGGGAACTAAGATCCCACATGCCACAGGGCAACTAAACCAGCAAGCAACAATTACTGAGTCCGCACACCACAACTGGAGAGTCCCTGCACTGCAGTGAAAGGTCCTTCATGACATCATGATGATCTGGCATGTCCCAAGTAAGACTGGAGGCAGACAAATGAATAAATACATACAAAAAAGAAAATTGCGAAAGACGCGACGCATTTTGAACTGGGCAGTCTTTAAAATAACGGTGGACACAGGAATTCCCTGTTTGTCCAGTGGTTAGGACTCAGCGCTTTTACTGCTGGGGCCCAGGCTCAGTCCCTGATCAGGGAACTAAAATCCCACAAGTCATGAGGGGCGGCCAAAAAAAAAACAAACCTACCTTCTGACTCAGGTCTTGTTCTGGAGCTGCTTCCTCTTCCAGTATAAAGAGTGAGTGAGATTCGGATCATACATGCATACACATACTCCAAACAAGCAAAACTGTAGATTCCAGTGTAAACCAAAAGTCTTGTCCCAAAACAAAAGATTGAGAGGAATGTCCCAGCAATGGCCTTTTCCTCCCTGTCTTGCCTATGGCTCATTTATGTCACTTTTCTTAGCAAATTTGACCTAAATTTAGGGACACAGTGTGCACTGTGGTCCTGAGGGGTGAGCTGAGGAGAAGTCAGAAGGACAGACCTCTGTCCTCTTACTAACATCTCCTGCTCTCTCAACACCACCACCATGCACGATCTGGAAGCCTAATCAGGAACAGGAAACCATCTGGTCAACCTTTTGCTCTACAGCCAAGCATTTCCAGTTCATGCATGCATGCCAGCCTGGAGCCCCACATCTGGAAGGGGTGGTCAGTCTCAGTTCCAATTACACTGTCCAATTAGCAGGTCAAATATCCTGATTTTGACTTTAAACAGTATAATCACCATACTCATTGTTTTATATACTTATTCCTAGTGACCTATTTTTTGTTTTTTAAAAAGTATTTATGGGGCTTCCCAGGTGGTGCAGTGATTAAGAGTCTGCCTGCCAGTGTAGAAGATGCAAGAGATTTGGGTTCGATCCCTGGGTTGGGAAGATCCCTTGGAATAGGAAATGGCAACTGGCTCCAGTAGCTTACCTGGAAAATTCCATGGACAGAGGAGCCTGGTGGGCAAGAGTCCATGGGCTTGCAAAGAGTTGGACACAACTGAGTGACTAAGCATACACACACACACACAAAGTATTGATGCCAAGACATTCGGAGTAACTTTCAGAAAAGGTTCTCCTGACCCTTGCACCTCAGCCTGCAGCTGCTTTAAAGTCTTTCCAGAATTTTCCCCAAACCTCTCTCTATAAAGAGCTAGTCCTGATTTTCTTCCTGTCTTCCCTTTCCTCTGCCCACCCCACCCCCTGTTCACATCCTATACTGAACATTGATTTAGCGTCTCTCCAACTAGAAAGAATCCTTTCTCTTCAGAAGTTGGCAGAATTGAGCTGACAACTGAGGAGTTTCTGGCCTAGAGCAGGGAGCCAGATTTAAAAACCACAGACTTGTTTCTGTTTGTCAAATGTCAAAACTTCCTGTAGAAACAAAGGACTATCTGATTTCTGTTGTCCAATTTTAGATACTTCTGGAAAAATAGAAAATGTTAAATATCATATAGCATTAAGATATGAAATAGAAGGAAAGCTAATTTAGATCATTTTTTATTTCCTTAGCCTTTTTGAAGTCTGTGTATGACCTTTGCATAACAAACTTGTGTTGCAGTAACCCTGCATCTGTCTGGCTTATGCACTGAGGAAATCTAAAACCTCTATTAACACCCATTGATACAGCTTTTATTTTTTTTTTTTGGTGGCAGAGGGAGGGGCGATGCTGCACTGGGTCTTGGTTGCAGTGTGTGGGATTTCTCTAGTTGTGGCATCTGGCTTAATTGTGCGGAGACACGGGGGATCTTAGTTCCCTGACCAGGGATCAAACCTGCGTCCCCTGCATTGGAAGCCAGATTCTTAACCACTGGACCACCAGGAAAGTTCCCAGCCTTGCTGTATGAGAGAAAGGAGAGGGAAATATTTTGAAGTGTTGATCCTATGGGCCAACAGACCCAAGTCAGTATGTCCACAGCAATGGCATGCTTTCACATTATTGTCATCATCTGGGTCAAGGGTCTGTTGTCTCCATCTCTGGGAGAGGGTCTGACCAAGTCAGAACAAAGGCCATGTTGACTCCTACCTGCTCCAGATGCAGCCCAAATACTCCGGAACTTGGAATTGAAACAAAGTTTCAGTTTTTTGTTTTTCTTTTTTTACACACACACTGAAATATATCAGCTCCTAGAATACAAAAGTGAGACCAACAGTGAGGGGTCCTGCTGCCGACTTGATTCTGTGGCTCTGGCTAACCATTCTGGCAGACTGTTCTGTACTGAACACCATTTGGTCAAATGCTGAAAACAGCTGATGCTCTGCGCATCCGTTCCAAACAGATGCTCTTGGCTGTATCTTAGTACTCAGTATTTAGTACTTAGTACTTGGCTAGCCCCCGACGTTCCTGTCCTGTGACACCTGGTGCCAGTTATCTCTGCCTTGCCAGCACAGTCACTGTTAGTGCAACAGCCTTCCTAGAACCATGGCTGGACCCTGATGGACAGGCTGCGGACAGAATGGACCCTGGCCTCCCACCCCACTGTTAGAGGGGAAGAAAATGTTAAAGACCTGAGCATGACAACACAGGCATAGAGCAGAGGAGAGGGCATTGTGGAGAATGTAGGGGATGCCCAGGGAGTCAGCCTGAGACCAAAGGCTCGGTGGGGGAGAGGGGAAGAGCCGGGAAACAGAGCAAACGGACTGATGGAGGTGGCACCGCACGACCAGCTTTATCAGGGCAAACCCAAAAGGCAAGCATAGATAGACTCAGGGTCAAGCTTGCAGAGGCAGGAAGCCCTGTAGGCCAGGGTAAGATGAATATCAGGATAAGATGGAACCACCAGAGGGTATTCGTGGTGTGTCCAACCTCCTTCAGTTTATACTGAAACATTATCTTAGAGGCTGGCTGCAGGTGGAAGGATAATGGAGGTGGGTTGGGTGGGGAACCCTGAAACAGAAAGGATGAGAAAAACCAAGAAAGGTGATTTCACTGCTGATAAGACTGAAAAGTAGGTGGTGCTGGAGAGCTGGGCCTGGTGAGTAACTCGGCCCTGCTGTACCCCTTGTACATGACATACATGACACCCCTGTATGCTTTGGGACAAACTACATCCTTTTCTGGGTTTCTCATCTGTTAAAGATGTTCAGGCTGGATTTAGAAAAGGCAGAGGAGCCAGAGATCAAATTGCCAACATCCATTGGATCATAGAAAAAGCAAGAGAACTTCAGAAAAACATCTAGCTCTGCTTCATTGATTATGCTAAAGACTTTAGACTGTGTGGATCACAACACACTGTGGAAAATTCTTAAATAGATGGGAATACCAGACCACTTTACCTGCCTCCTGAGAAACCTGTGTGCAGGTCAAGAACCAACAATTAGAACCGGACATGGAACAATGGACTGGTTCCAAATTGGAAAAGGAGTATGTCAAGGCTGCATATTGTCACCCTGCTTATTTAACTTCTGTGCAGAGTACATCATGCGAAATGTCAGTCTGGATGAAGCATAAGCTGGAATCAAGATTGCTGGGAGAAATATCAATAACTTCAGATATGCAGATGACACCACCCCAATGGCAGAATGTGAAGAGAAACTGAAGAGTCTCTTGATAAGAGTGAAAAAGGAGAGTGAAAAATCTGGCTTAAAACTCAACACTCAAAAAACTAAAATCATGGAATCTGGTCCCATCATTTCATGGCAAATAGATGGGGAAACAATGGAAACAGTGACAGACTTTATTTTCTTGGGCTCCAAAATCCCTGCAGATGGTGACTGCAGTCATGAAATTAAAAGACACATGCTCCTTAGAAGAAAAGCTATGACCAACCTAGACAACATATTAAAAAGCAGAAACATTGATGGCAAAGGTCTGTCTAGTCAAAGCTGTGGTTTTTCCAGTCATCATGTATGGATGTGAGAATTGGACCATAAAGAAGGCTGAGCGCCGAAGAATGGATGCTTTTGAACGGTGGTGTTGGAGAAGACTCTTGAGAGTTCCTTGTCCTGCAAGGAGATCCAACCAGTCAATCCTAAAGGAAATCAGTCCTGAATATTCACTGGAAGGACTGATGCTGAATCTGAAGCTCCAATACTTTGGCCACCTGATGCGAAGAACTGACTCACTGGAAAAGACCCTGATGCTGGGAATGACTGAAGGCAGGAGAAGGGGACAACAGAGGATGAGATGTTTGGATGGCATCACCGACTTGATGGACACGAGTTTGAGCAAGCTCTGGGAACTGGTGATGGACAGGGAAGCCTGGCGTACGGCAGTTGGACATAACTGAGCAACTGAAAAACAAAAAAGAGGGCATGGGGAGGGAGGGTTGTGGGGAGGGCAACACAAATCAATTTCCCTTTGAAAGTGTTAGTCGCTCAGTCACGTCCAATGCTTTGTGACTCCACGGACTGTAGCCTGGAAAAAATTGTGGGTGCTTGCTCAGTTGCGTCTGACTCTTTGTGACACCATGGATGGTAGCCTCCCAGGCTCCTCTGTCCATGGAATTTTTCAGGTAAGAATACTGGAATGGGTTTCCATTTTCCTTCTCCAGGGGATCTTCTCAATCCAGGGCTTGAACCTGTGTCTCCTGCCTTGGCAGGTGGATTCTTTACCACTGTACCACCTTGGAAGCCCAATAGGGAGAAAATCCCGACACTAAAAGGAGTGGCTGTTAGAATGGACCACAGTGCCACCTCGCCACCTTGTGTCTATATGGTGTATGGCAGCTCTCAGAGCACAGGGCTTCCAGAGCACGGAGTCTGCCCCTTTCCTGTGCAGGTCAGGCCTCCTCTTCAGCTGAGGTTACTTCCCTCCTTCCTGCTCTATCTCTGACCACTTCTCCTTGGGTTCACCTTCCCCCCTCCAAGTCTCTGCTCTTGATCTTCTCTTCTTTTCCCCTTCGATTGTAATCTCTTCCTGAGAAATCATCCACTCTCACAGGTCACCCTGGCTCTCTTTTCTCCCACACCCAGGTCTGCAGTGGGGCCTCCCCCTCAAGTCTTCAGAGCCACAGCCTAGCCTGTCCGTTTCCTGCAGGACATTGCCTCCTCCCCAGCTAGCGTGGATCTCAGACTCCAAATGCAGAAAATTCTAGGGCTCTTCCACTAAATGACTCAGTTCAGGCAACTGATAGGCAACATCTCGCAGGTAACAAATTCCTGGTGGCTCCGATGGTAAAGAATCTGCCTCCAATGCAAGAAACCTGGGTTCAATCTCTGGATCGGGACGATCCCCTGGAGAAGGGAACGGCAACCCATTCCAGTATTCTTGCCTGGGAAATTCCATGGACAGAGGAGCCTTGTGGGCTACAGTCCATGGGGTCACAAAAGAGTCAGACACGACTTAGCAACTAAACAGCAACATTTGTAGCATTATCTAATATTATCTAATAGGGAAGTGTGCTACTCAAGATCATGATCTTATAATGCTTAGTCAAAAGTAGCAGAGACCTTTGACCTATGACAAAGCAATTTCAATCCTGGGTACATAATTTAATTGCTGATAAATTCTCACACAGGTCTAAAAAGGAAACGTATAAAAATATGTATCATAGCATGTTGGTGGATGCAATCTAGGTGTCCACCCTGGAGGAGCAGATGGGTCCAGCGTGGCCCATGTACACCCCACGAAGTACCACATAGCAGTTAGAGGCAACCGGACCTGCTGTAGATGCTACAAGATGGATCTAACTTCAAATCAAAGAGATGAGCACAAAAAGCAAAAAACAGAATGAGACCTTGTCAGTCCAATGGGCAAAATGGAAAGCACTGGAAATATTTTAAACAGAGAGGCTTGAACACAAAGCGTTAGTGATAAAGGGGATGGATTGCTATAGGAACAAAGTGGAGGTTAAAGCTACTTACAGATTCATGCCTGCAGGAAGCAAAAAGCAACAGTGTTACAAGAACCACCACCACTGCTCCCTGCAGAGCTGCTCCCAGTAGCCCCCTCCCCCACCCCACAAAAGGCTTTTCCCATCTTCCCCCTCCAGTTTCCCTCCATTGCCTCCCATCATCACCAGAACCTCACAGGCAGAAAGGCAGGAGAGTCAGGGACTACGGTTTTTGGATTTCCAGACCCTGCAGTGGAGATGACGGTCTAGACAAGCAATCAGGAGCCAATGCACGTGACCCAGCATAGCCCACCTCTTTGCACCTCAGCATCCATGATTGATTGATTTAGTTGCTAAGTCATGTCCGACTCTTGTGACTTCATGGACTTTAGCCTGCCAGGCTCCTCTATCCATGGGATTTCCCAGGCAAGAATACTGGAGTTGGTTGCCATTTCCTTCTCCAGGGGATCTTCCCGACCCAGAAATCAAACCTGGATCTCCTGCATTGCAGGCAGATTCTTTACCAACTGAGCTATGAGGGAAGCCCAATACAACCCATATTTAAACTTCTGAGTGACGGTGATCATGACACCCTGACAGCAGGAGGCAACCATCACCATACTTTCGTGGACACACTCACTCTGTCCACAAAATATTAGAAACCAGGTTCCGCTAGTCACTGCCTCCATCTCCGGGCAACGTTAATTTCTCTTCTAATTCAATCACCAATCCCACCTGAATTTTCTGTTATCTAGAAACAATCCTGGAGGGACTTCCCTGGTGGTCTAGCGGCTAACTCCCCATGCAGGGGGCCTGGGTTCAATCCCTGGTTGGGAAACTAGATCCCGCATGCCACAACTAAGAGTTTGCAGGCTGCAAGTAAAGATGTAGCATGCCACAAGGAAGACAGAATATCTGGCATGCCCCAGCTAAGACCTAGCACAGTCAAATACATTAATTAATTTAAAAAAATTTAAAGTACATGGATGCTCATTGTATTAAAAGAAAAAAAGAAACAATACTGTTATGTTAATATCATCATTTCTTATTTTAGGCAAAATTTTTAAATTAATTAATGTGTTTGTTAAAACGATTTTGTGTTTGGTTGCCCTGGGTCTTCGTTGCTGTGTGTGGGCTCCTCTCCAGTTTTGCTGTACAGGCTTCCTGCTGCAGAGCACAGCATGGGCGCATGGGTTCAATGCCGTGGTTGTTGTTCAGTCAGTCCTGTCCGACTCTGCGATCCTGTGGACTGCAGCACACCAGGTTTCCCTGTCCTTCACCATCTCCTGGAGTTTGCTCAAACTCTGGTCCACTGAATCAGTGATGCCATCCAACCATCTCATCCTCTGTCTTCCTTTTCTCCTCCTGCCTTCAATCTTTCCCAGCATCAGGGTCTTTTCCAATGAGTCCCTCTTTGCATCAGGTGGCCAGAGTATTTAAACTTCAGCTTCAGCATCAATCTTTCAAATTGATATTCAGGGTTGATTTCCTTTAGGATTGACTGGTTTAATCTCCTTGCAGTCCAAGGGACTCTCCAGAGTCTTCTCCAGCACCACAGTTCAAAAGCATCAGTTCTTCGGCGCTCAGCCCTCTTTATGGTCCAATTCTCACATCTGTACATGACTACTGGAAAAACCATAGCTTTGACTATACAGACCTTTGTCAGCCAAGTGATGTCTCTGTTTTTTAATACGCTGTCAAGTTTTGTCATCGCTTTTTTCCAAGGAGCAAGTATCTTTTAACTTCATGGCTGCAGTCACCATCCACAGTGAATTTGGAATCCAAGAAAATAAAGTCTGTCACTATTTCCATCGTTTTCGCATCTATTTGCGGTGAAGCAATGGGACTGGATGCCATGATCTTAGTTTTCTGAATGTTGAGTTTTAAGCCAGCTTTTTCACTCTCCTCTTTCGCCTTCATCAAGAGGCTCTTCAGTTCCTCTTCACTTTCTGCCATATGGATGGTGTCATCTGCATATCCGAGATTGTTGATATTTCTCCCAGCAATCCTGATTCCAGCTGAGTTTCATCCAGCCTGGCATTTCCCAGGATGTACTCTGCATATAAGTTAAATAAGCAGGGTGACAATATACAGCCTTGACATACTCCTTTCCCAGTTTTGAACCAGTCCATTGCTCCATGTCTGGTTCTAACTGTTGCTTCTTGTCCTGGTTTCTCAGGAGACAGGTAAAGTGGTCTGGTGTTCCTGTCTACTTAAGAATTTTCCACAGTGTGTTGTGATCTGCACAGTCGAAGTCTTTACCATAGTCAATGAAGCAGAAGTAGATGCTTTTCTGGGGCTCTCTTGCTTTTTCTGTGACCCAATGGATGTTGGCAGTTTGATCTCTGGTTCCTCTGCCTTTTCTAAAACCAGCTTGAACATCTGGAAGTCCTCAGTTCACATACTGTTGAAGCCTAGCTTAAAGGATTTTGAGCATTAACCTTCTAGCATGTGAAATGAGTGCAATTGTACAGTAATCTGAACTTTCTTTGGCATTACTCATCTTTCGGATTGGAATGAAAACTGGCATTTTCCAGTCCTGTGGCCACTACTGAGTTTTCCAAATTTGTTGGCATATTGAGTGCAGCAATTTCACAGCATCATCTTTTAGGATTTGAAATAACAACTGGAATTCCATCACCTCCACTAGCTTTGTTCGTAGTAATGCTTCCTAAGGCCCACTTGACTTGACACTCTAGGATGTCTGTCTTTAGGTGAGTGGTCACACCACCATGGTTATCTGGGTCATTAAGACCTTTTTTTATATAGTTCTTCTGTGTATTCTTGCCACTTCTTAATATCTTCTGCTTCTGTTAGGTCCATACCATTTCTGTCCTTTATTGTGCCCCTCTTTGCATGAAATATTCCCTTGGTATCTCTAATTTTCTTGAAGTGATCTCTAGTCTTTCCCATTCTATTGTTTTCCTCTATTTCTTTGCATTGATCACTTCAGGCTTTCTTACCTCTCTTTGCTATTCTTTGGAACTCTGTGTTCAGATGGGTCTATCTTTCCTTTTTTCCTTTGCCTTTCACTTCTCTTCTTTTCTCAGCTCTTTGAAAGGGCTCCTCAGACAACCATTTTGCCTTTCTTTTTCTTGGGGATGGTTTTGATCACAGCCTCCTATACAAAGTTACAAACTTCCATCCCTAGTTCTTCTGGCACTCTATCAGGTCTCATCCCTTGAATTTATTTGTCACTTCCACTGTATAATCATAAGGAATTTGATTTAGGTCATACCTGAATTACCAAGCAGTTTTCCCTACTTTCTTCAATTTAAGTCTGAATTTTGCAATAAGAAATTCAAGATCTGAGCCACAGTCAGCTTCCTGTCTTGTTTTTGCTGACTGTATAGAGCTTCTCCATCTTTGGCTGCAAAGAATATAATCAATCTGATTTCAGTATTGACCATCTGGTGATGTCCATGTGTAGAATCTTCTCTTGTGTTGTTGGAGGAGGGTGTTTGCTGTGACCCGTGTGTTCTCTTCCCAAAACCCTATTAGACTTTGCCCTGCTTATTTTGTACTTGAAGGCCAAATTTTCCTATTACTCCAGGTATCTCTTGACTTGCTACTTTTGCATTCCAGTTTCCTATGATGAAAATGATATCTTTTTTTTTCGGTGTTAGTTCTAGAAGGTCTTGTAGGTCTTCGTAGAACCATTCAACTTCAGTTTCTTCAGCATCAGCGGTTTGGGCATAGACTTGGATTACTCTGATGTTGAATGTTTTGCCTTGGGAATAAACTGAGATCATTCTGTCACATGTAAGGCTGCACCCAAGCACTGCATTTTGTACTCTTATGTTGACTATGGTGGCTACTCCATTTCTTCTAAGGGATTCTTGCCCACAGTAGTAGACACAATGATCACCTGAATTAAATTCACCCATTCCTATCCATTTTAGCTCACTAATTTGGAAAACGTTGATGTTTACTCTTGCCATCTCCTGTTCCAGTTTACCTTGATTCATGGACCTAATATTCCAGGTTCCTATGCAATATTGTTCTTTACAACACTGGACTTTACTTTCACCACCAGACACATCTACAACTGGGTATCATTTAGGCTTTGGTTCAGCCTCTTCATTCCTTCTGGAGCTATTTCTCTGCTCTTCTCCAATAGCATACTGGACACCTACTGACCTGGGGATTCATCTTTCCATGTCATATCTTTTGCCTTTTCATACCGTTACTGGGTTCTCAAGGCAAGAATGCTGTTCATCAACTATATCTCAATATCTTTAAAAAAGAATCCTGAAGACATACATTTGAAGGGAAAATTGGACTTGAAGTAAACGTATAAAAAAATTAATAGATGTTAAAAAAAAAAAAAGAAAGAAACCCCTTCCCTATTTGTGCTGAGCACCAAGGCAGTGGGGCAGGTGGGGGTGCAGACAAGCGCTCATTCACTGGTATAAAAGTTAGTGAAATGTGAGCCATTCCCCAGGAACCCCAGTGCAGACCCTGGAAACCCAGGCCCCAGAGATCATCCAGCACTGTACTTAACAGTGTAGCCTCTGGAAGAAGCAACTCAAGTCCAACCTGTACAACCTCCTAGATGTGTGGCTTTGAGCAAGTTCCTGACCTCCCACGGTCTCGTGCTTTTGAACTGTGATGCTGGAAAAGACTCTAGAGAGTCCCTTGGACAGCAAGGAGATCAAACCAGTCTATCCTAAAGGAAATCAACCCTGAATATTCATTGGAAGGACTGATGCTATAACTGAAGTTCCAATACTTAGGCCACCCAATGTGAAGAGCCAACTCAATGGAAAAGACCCTGATGCTAGGAAAGATTGAGGGCAGGAGGAGAAGGGGATGACAAATAGTGTCACCAACTCAATAGACATGAGTTTGAGTAAACTCTGGGAGACGGTGAAGGACAGAGAAGCCTGGAGTGCTGCAGTCCTTAGGATCGTGAAGAGTTGGACAGGACTGAGTGACTTAACAGCAACAACATCTGGAAGAGAAGATGGAATGAGATCATCTGCGTAAAGTGTTCCATAAATATTAGCTATTAGCATTAATAGCCATCTCTGTGAATTATTTTTTTAAGTCTGACAGTAGACCACAAAGGACTACTTAGATTTTAAATTAATATTCCCTTCATAACATAGAAATTACCTAGTTATCCTCAAGCTGTTATGTTCAGTTTACAAATCTTGTTACTCTGTTTATAAATATGGCAACATGAGTCTAGTGTCTTTCAATTCTATTTGACTAATGATCTGTTAACTTGAGGACACTAAGCTCTTTTGAAAATTCATTTGCAAACTTAATTAAATTCCCCTAAACACTTTGAACTGCATTCATAAATTTAATATATTGTATTTTCTTTGTAAACACTTTGGTGGCCTAACAAAGCAAAATATCTCCAAGTAATAAATTATCATGGTGCTTCCCTAGTGGCTCAGATGACAAAGAATCTGCTTGAAGTGTGGGAGACCCAGATTCGATCCCTGGGTCTGGAAGATCCCATGGAGAAGAGAATGGCTACTTGCTCCATTATTCTTGCCTGAGAAATCAGTTCTGCTTTGGTTCTCTAACAAAGCAAAACATCTCCAAGTAACAAATTCTTATAAGCCTAAGAAATAAGATGTATTAATACAGTGAAGCACCAGCTTTCTTTAAAATCTCATAATATTCACAAAAATGGAATCAAATTTTCTTTCCCTTTCCAACTGAAACTCAAAAGTCTAGATACCATTGCGTATTTAAAATGCAACAGGCTAATCTATCAGTCTTCAGTGTGCGAGAATCACTTAACTATTATAATACTCTAAAGAAACCACGATACAAGGGTTGGGCTTCCCTGGTGGCTCAGTGGTTAGGAATCTGCAATGCAGGAGACACGGATTTCAACCCTATGTTGGGAAGATCCCCTGGAGAAGGAAACAGCAACCTACGCCAGTATTCTTGCCTGGGAAATCCCATGGACAGTGGAGTCTCATGGGCTACAATAAATACAAGGGTTACTCCTAAACTTAATAGTTTGATCCTTAGGGTTTACTTTATCTTATCATCTTCATGTTTAAACCTAAACTTTCCCAGGTTGGAAAAGGGCCCTTGAAGAATCGAATGCACTGTTTCCAGCAGGCCAGGGGCACCACCCTCAGGGGACTGGTTACATGGCTGATAGTGTATGGCCAAGTGGTGGATGTTTTTTGGTCAGAACTTCAAGACAGAATTGTGGATCTAGAAGCTACAGAGTCCAAACGGCTGCAGTTTGGATCCTCCAGGCTCTTTGTACATTTTGAGATGACAAGTGTTAGTCACTCAGTCGTGTCCAATTCTTTGTGACCCCATGCACTGTAGCCCGCCAGGCTCCTCTGTCTATGGAATTCTCTAGGCAAGAATACTGGAGTGGGTTGCCCCTTCCTTCTCCAGGGGATCTTCCTGACCCAGGGATCGAATCCACATTGCAGGTGGCTTCTTTACCTCCTGAGCCACAAGGGAAGCCCTGAGATGACAAGTAGAGGCCCTCAAGTTCATCCCTTTCAGATAGAAATGGCTTTGCAACCTCGGCTCCCTAGGCATTTAACCCTTTACCCAGTTTTCCATAACCTCTTTTTTCACTTTTATTGGCTTAGGTGGAACATGAGTTAACATGCTCCATTCCTCATGACCCCTCCATCAAGCTGCTTCTTCTTCTTTTTTAGTATTTATTTGGCTCTGCCAGGTCTTAGTTGTAGCATGTGGGCTCTTTAGTTGCAGCATGTGGTTCCCTAACCAGGGATAGAACCCAGGTCCCCTACATTGGGAGCATGGAGTCTTACCCACTGGTCCACCAGGGAAGTCCCTCCCTCCCCCAGGCTTCTTCCGTTGGATTGAATCAACCTGATCACCCACTTCCCTGGTGGCGCAAATGGAAAAGTTTTGCAATGCAGAAGTTCAGTTCAGTCCCTCAATCGTGTCTGACTCTGCGACCCCATGAACTGCAGCATGCCAGTCTTCCCTGTAGTTCACCAACTCCTGGAGCTTGCTCAAACTCGTGTCCATAGTGTTGGTGATGCCATCCAACCATCTCATCCTCTGTCGTCCCCGTCTCCTCCCGCCTTCAATCTTCACCAGCATCAGTCTTTTCCAATGAGTCAGTTCTTCGCATCAGGTGGCCCAGGTATTGGAGCTTCAGCTTCAGCATTAGTCCTTCCAGTGAATATTCAGGACTGATTTCCTTTAGGATTGACTGGTTTGATTTCCTTGCAGTCTAAGGGACTCTCAAAAATCTTCTTCTGCCGTCCAGAAGACCCGGGTTCAACCCTGGGTCAGAAAGATCCCCTGGAGAAGGAAATGGCAACCCACTCCAGTATTCTTGCCTGGAGAATCCCATGGACCTAGGCACCTGGTGGGCTACAGTCCATGGAGCCACGTCTTGTTGGCTTCAGCTGCAGCAAAAAGGTCGCTCCAAATACATAGCATTTTCCCACAGGCACAAGTTGCTGCTCGGCAGAGTTTAGAGGGGCAGGAGCTTTTCCCGAGATAATCATTTACCCTTTGTTCTTAATCTGTTTTCCTCCCCATATTCAACATACCTTTCCTGCTTTTATTTTCAGGATCTTGAACAATTTAAGGGAAGTGGTCTAGGGGTTTGGGGAGCAGAGAAAGAGGTGGTTTGGGGAGAGTGGTGGTCCAGAGTAGCAGTGCCCACCAGAAGGGACAAAGCCTCAGGTGGCAAGGGTAAGCTGTGTGGGACGTCCGGGGCACACGTGGGTGTGGGTCCAGGCCCTGAGGCTGCTGATCTTGGTGAGGAAGCAGCAGAAACTCCTGAAGGCTTAGATGTGAAACTCTCACAGTCGCCCCGACACAATATTTCCCTTGCCTCCCCCTCCCCCTTTTTTTTTTGCATCCCGTTAGGCTCCTGGGTGCTTGCACGGGCCTAGGGAGGAGGAACCCCACCTCCAAAGCCAAGTAACAGTGAATGCTTCTTCAGCCCTGGCAAGGTGAAGTCAGGTCTAACTTAATTTTTCTTTTTTAATTGAAGTATAGCTGATTTACAGTCTGGTGTCTCTGGTGGTAAAGAATCTGCCTGCAGTGGAGGATACCCGAGTTCAGTCCCTAGGTTTGGGAAGATCCCCTGGAGGAGGAAATGGCCACCAACTCCAGGACTCTTGCTTGGAGAATCCCACGGACAGAGGAGCCTGAGGGGCTACAGTCCATGGGGTCGCAATATATATATATATATATATATATATTCTTATGTATATATTCTTTCTCCGAGACCTTTGGCTTATGTGCGCATGTGTGTCCAGTCACTAGGTCGTGTCTGACTCTTTGCGATCAGATAGATTGTAGCCCACCAGGCTCCTCTGTGCCTGGAATTCACCATGCAAGAATACTGGGGCAGGTTGCCATTTCCTTCTCCAAGGGATCTTCCCGACCCAGGGATCAAACCTGAGCCTCCTGCACTGCAGCCGGATCTTTACCACTGGGCCACCTGGGGAGTCCCTCTTTTTGCTTATAGGTAATTACAAAATATTGAGTATAGTTCCTTGCGCTATACGGTAAGTCCTTGTTGGCTATCTGTTTTATATACAGTAATGTGTATATGTTAATCTCATCCTTCCCCCACCCAAGGTCTAATCTGATTTTAACGAAATAGGGAAGGGCACTATTTCCAGCGTTTGAGTCCTGTGATACTTACATAAAATGATTGTTCCTGGAGTAGGTGGAAGAGCACTGCAGGGTGGGAGATGAGAATTCTATTACTGAACCACCAACAGAACAAGACCACTGCAGGGCAGGTCTGGCTCAGCCATTCAACAGCAATTTACCTCACTTCGCCGACCCTCAGTTTTCTCATTTGTAAAGTGGAAATGGGTTTCACACCTACCAGGGTCCCTTCCAAGCCAGGGTCTGGCCCGCCTGCCCAGTCCAGGGGTCGGAGGTCCTGCAGGTGGCAAGTGTTACAGTCACTCTCTGTACAGAGGAGCAGCCGGTGCCAGCCCAGCCTGGCCAGCAGAGGGCACTGCCATGCCGTGCAGATTGTTCCTGCCTCAGCCTGCAGGACTGGCAGCTCACCTCAAGGAGGCCCCCCGTCCTCACAGCTGTATGGAGGAGATGTGCTATCCAGCATCCATCCCCTTTTCAGAGAAGCTGTCTCATCCCCTGGATCGGGTCACTGGGTCTCCACTCAGGCCAGCTTCCAGACTCTCTGGAGGATCCAGGTCACCACAACCGTGTGACTCCTCTTAACCCCACCATCAATTCCACTCCCATAGTATGCCAGGCCCGCTCAGACCCCTCATGTCACTTAATCTCAAAGAAATGAGATAGAGACCATCGCCCTGTGGGGAAATTGACACAGGAGAGACAAAGTGACTTGCCAAGACCTCATGGAACTGCACTGAAACCAGACCGCTTCGGATTCCAAAGGCCACGTGATTTCCACAACAGAGTTGAGTCTCTTGAACGTGGGCCTGGGGGTTTGGGCTGTTTGGGGGAAGCAGGATGGCGGGGGTTCTAGTCGCCTAGCAGAGGTCTAGAAGGTGCACTGTGCAGGTACAGGCTGGCATAGCTCAAGCTGAGGTTGGCATCATGTGGAGCACGGATGGGCCTGGAGATCAGATGCCCACTGTATGTGGCTTGTTTGGGGCAGCCCCGTCAGAAGAAGCTCAGACCCTGTGAGGTGTCTGTCCTTCACTGAGGCTGAGCAGGGCTCCTGGGAGGCCCTGATGACAGGACAATTAGGGAAATTAAAGGCAGGGATGGGCAGGGGAGCCCAGGCCACACTCTCACTGTCCTGTTTCCTGGGTTGGCGACCGATGGCAGCTACAGGCAGTTGGCGCCCACCTTGTCCTCCATCTCCCCCGAGCAAGCTGGTTCGGGGCCCTTTTCTGTTTCCCTCTCGGAGGTCACCAATGTGACATCTCCCAGCAGCCCAGATTTACCATCAGTGAAAATTCAATTCCCCCAAATGGGGAACCCTGTCTGCACAAGAGACTGGGTCAGACCTGCAGGGGTTTTGATGAGGGACCAGAATGGGGGAGATGAACACATCCACAGCTCAAGGTGACCCAAGGCCAAGGCGATGGGAGACCTGAAGGTGAGGAGAGTGTTGGGGTACTCTGTCTGGTGGGGAGGGCCCGGGAGGACCTAACGCACTGACTGATGGTCAGCAGACAGAGCCTTGGGCTAGGAGAGGGGCTGAGCCCAGGCGGACAGGTGGGAGGAGGGGCCCGGGTTCAGAATCAGGAGAATGTGTGGTGGTGGGGAATGTTCAAAGGCGTTTGTCAGGGATGAAAAAGGGAAGGCGGGCAGGGGGCAAGCGTGGGGAGCTACGTGTCAGGCTGAGGATGCCATGGGCACATACAGCTGACCAGCACGTCAGGAGGGCAGCATAGCACCTAAGACTCTGAACCAGACTGCCTGGGTTCAAGTCCCAACCCAGCCAGTCACTAGTTGTGTGACCTTGGGTGAGTCATCGGGTTCCTTGGTGTTCTAGTTTCTCACCTAAAATGCTGTTCAAGTATGACAGCTACTGTGAGCATGAAATAAATTCAACTGTGTGCAGCACTTAGCAAGTGCCTGACTGTTACAGCATATAAATAATAGCAACAGCTATTTGGGCCGCACATACGATGCTCCAGACTCTGAGCTGTTTCCCTATCTTCTACATCGTCGCTTTAACCTTCACGGGAAATCTCAGAGGTACTATCACCGTACCATGACTGCACCCATTTTACAGATGGGGAAAGGTGGTCACAGTCACAGAGCAGCAAAGTAATGAGCGTGGCTCCACACTCCTGCCCAGAACACTCGGCCCATATCTCCTCCTCCCTCCCCCACCCGCCTGATTCTAGGGACCTTCTAAGCCACCGTCTCTTTCCGCTGCCAGAGAAGGGTCCTGGGCCATGGTCTTTGTGGCTCATAGATCCCGGGACTCTAAGCCCAGCTTTGTGGGCCTGAATGCAAGAGTAGGAGAAAACGCTCGGTTCCCCATTCCCTTCCGCCCCTCTCCGCCCCCGCCCCGCCCCCACCTCCACCCTGCAGACCCCTCCCCAGGTCCACGCCTAGCAGTCTAGGTTTTCGGCTACACACCAGCCGCTCCCTGTTCAAAGCAGGGGGAAAGGCGTGGAACCCTTGAAACAGTGCAAATGTGTCCCGCGCCTGAGCCCGGCGCGCACAGACAGAAGTTGTGTACACAGGATTTTAGTATTTCCTCTCCGGCTCCAGCCCCAATTTGAGGGCCTGTAAAAGCTTGAATGGCGTCCAGCGCGGCGTGGTTTGCCTAAGCTCGGCTCCCGGCGCAGAGTCAAAGCAGCCCACACAGGGCTGGGGCGCCCGCGGGGGTCCCTGGGGGGCAGAGGGCGCCCATGTGGGGCCGCCGAGCCTCCCCCCAGTCCCCTCCCCCGCCCCCCCGCCCCGTCCCCCGCCCTGGTGTGGGGCTCTGATGGCGGGAGGTGAGGGCCGGACTGCCTGCGTGATCCACTGCTTCACCGCCCCCCACCCCTCCCACGTTGCCTGGAGGAAGAAATTATGAGCTGGAACCCTCTCTCATTTCATGGGGGTGGGGAGGGCTCCCCGTTACTGAGGGGCTGGTCCAGGCTGTACCCGGGGGCGGGGAGCCTTGTCCAATCCCTGCTTTTAAACCTGCCCCCAAGCACCTCCACCTTAGTCTGAAATCATTCAGTCTCTCTCCCTCACTGGCTGTGTGTGTCTGTACAACTCACTCACCCTCACTGGGCCTCAGTTCCCTCACCTGTGACAAGGAGCTGGTGTGGCTCCATCTCAGGCTCCTGCCAGTCCCAGCCCCAGCATCTTGGGGTCCCAGGAGATTGTGAGCTGCAGGCTAGGTGCCCACCTGAGGAAGAGAGGTCTGATCCCCATCCCCAGGGGCTGTGACACTGGGCGGGGGGAGGGGGGATTGTGTTTCATGACCAGAAAGAGATCCCTGAGGACCCTTCACAGTCAGGGGCCTTCCGGGGTCACTCGCACCCTGAGCATAGCGATCTGTTGTGGACACAGCCTGCGTATCTGTGCGTGGAGGCTTTCCGCCTGGGTGTCTGTGCGTGGAGGCTTTCAGCCTGCGTATCTGTGCGTGGAGGCTTTCAGCCTGTCCTCCACAGTCTCTGCTCTGCGGTTCCCCCTCTCACATGTGTGATGTTCAGGGCTGCGTTTGAGCTGAACAGAACTCATTTGGTGACTTGAACTGACACTTAATAATCTTAGTCTGTGGAGACATGGGTTCAGTTCCTGGGTGGGGAAGATGCCCTGGACAAGGAAATGGCAATCCATTCCACTGTTCTTGCCTGGAAAATCGCGTGGACAGAGGAGCTTGGCGGGCTACGGTCCATGGGGTCGCAAAGAGCTGGACATGATTGAGCAACTGAGCACATACAGTTTCTGCCTTAGGAGCTCCATTTCTAGACGAAGTAAAGAAAGCTTGGAGAAATTAGACAACTTTCCCCAAATTACTATGTTGATCATGAATGTTGTTCACTGGCCATTTCCACTCTCTCTTTCAGGCATGTGGTAGGCTCACACCTCAGGGGTCCCTCTGTAGTTGGGTGGGGCCATCACTGCAGATGGTGACTGCAACCACGAAATTAAAAGATGCTCCTTGGAAGAAAAACTATGACCAACCTAGACAGCATATTAAAAAGCAGAGACATTATTTTGCCAACAAAGGTCCATCTAGTCAAAGCTATGGTTTTTCCAGTAGTCATGTATGGATGTGAGAGTTGGACCGTAAAGAAAGCTGAATGCCAAAGAATTGATGCTTTCGAACTATGGTGTTGGAGAAGACTCTTGAGAGTCCCTTGGACTGCAAGGAGATCCAACCAGTCCGTCCTAAAGGAGATCAATCCTGAATATTCATTGAAAGGACTGATGCCGAAGCTGAAGCTCCAATATTTTGGCCACCTGATGTGAAGAGCTGACTCATTGGAAAAGACCCTGATGGTGGGGAAGATTGAAGGCAGGAGGAGAAGGGGACGACAGAGGGTGAGATGGTTGGGATGGCATCACTGACTCAATGGAGATGAGTTTGAGCAAGCTCCTGGAATTGGTAAAGGACAGGGAAGCCTGGCATGCTGCAGTCCATGGGGTCGTAAAGAGTCCGACACGACTGAGCGACTGAACTGACTTATGTGACTGGTCCCGGCCAGTGAGTTGTGAGTAAAAATTATATGAGTCTCTCCCAAGTCAAAGCATTCAAATGCTAATTCAGAACCCTCCAGATCTTTCCTCTCCCTCTGTTCTAGCAACCAGCAAGTTCAAAATGGTGGCCATTCATTAGCCTGCACCCCAGTTCAGTTCAGTTCAGTCACTCAGTCGTGTCCGACTCTTTGCAACCCCATGGACTGCAGCGCACCAGGCTTCCCTGTCCATCACCAATTCCCGGAGTTTGCTGAAACTCATGTCCATCGAGTCGGTGATGCCATCCAACCATCCCATCCTCTATCATCCCCTTCTCTTCCTGCCTTCAATCTTTCCCACCATCAGGGTCTTTTCAAATGAGTCAGCTCTTTGCATCAGGTGGCCAGAGTATTGGAGTTTTAGCTTCAACATTAGTCCTTTCAATGCACGCTCAGAGCTGATCTCCTTTAGGGACTGGTTGGATTTACTTGCATCCCAGAGTGGGGAGAAATAGAACAGAACTCTGAATGGATTCATGATGGACATTTAGAATGAACAAAATAAATCTTTGTGTTTAAGCCATTATAAGCCATTACACTTTTTTTTATGTATCTTTTTTTTTGTTTTTGGCTGAGCCTTGTAGCATGTGAGATCTTAGTTCCCGACCAGGGATAGAACCCATGCCTCCTGCATTGGCAGTGCAGAGTTTTAACCCCCAGACCTCAAAGCAAGTCCCTAAGCCATTACACTTTTAAGTGCATTTGTTACCACAACCTAACTCATCCTCTCCTGATACAGCCACCAAGTTAGACATTGGAGGGCCCCTCACTCCAGCATAAGGGCACAATGGCCTCTCCAGGAAAGGAGACAAGCCATAGAGTTATATGGACAATACGGCCCCTAGAGCATATTGCTACTAGAACTCTCTGCTCCTAGGAAATTGGACTCTGAGTGGCAGCAGGCCCCAGGCCCTCTGCACCAGCTCGGCTTGGAAAAGGCCCACAGGGTGTTCAGCACCTGCGTCAGGTGACCCAGGGAGCCCTCCCCGCGCTGCTTAGCACCAGTCACACAGCAGCTGGATCTACTTCCAAGGGCCCCTCTAAGGGGAGATAGGGACAACCTGGGACCCACTGCAGCGAGTCTCTGGAGTAGAAGTGGGGAGACACAGTGGATTTCACAGTGTCAAGTCCAGGAGCTTCTGCTTTCCTAATAAAAGGGAACAGATTCAGCTGGTGTGGCCTCTCTCTTTTCATCTCTCTGTCTCTGGTTTGTTTTGAATGTGGGCATGATACCTAGGGTGTTTCCTTGGTGGCTCAGTAGGTAAAGAATCCACCTGCAATGGAGGAAACCCCGGTTTGATCCCTGGGTCAGGAAGATTCCCTGGAGAAGAAAATGGTGCTATACCAGTCATCTAAGACCACCAAGAAAAGGCCAGAAGAAACTCTCCTACACTGTTGGTGGGAAAGTAAGTTGGTGCAGCCATTATGGAGAACAGTATGGTGGTTCCTTGAAAAAAAAACTAAAGAGTCACCATATGATCCAGTAATCCCATTCCTGGGCAAATATACAGAAAAAAATGAAAAGGCTAACTTGGAAAGACACATGCACCCCAATGTTCATAGCAGCACTATTCACAATAGCCAAGATATGGAAGCAAATTAAGTGTGCATCGACAGGTGAATGGATAAAGAAGATATGGTATATATGAGAATACATATACAAGAGAATATTACTCAACCATAAAAAAGAATGAAATAATGCCACGTGCAGCAACATGGATGGACATACTAAGTGAGCTAAGTCAGACAGAGAAAGACATCATATGATGTCACTTAAATGTGGACTCAAAAAATGATACAGATGAACTTATATACAAAACGGAAACAGACTCATAGACTTAGAGAACAAGCTTATGGTTACCAAAGGGGAAAGGGAGCAGTGAGGGGTAGTTGGGAATATGCAGTTAACAGTTACACACTGCTGTATATAAAAATGGATAAACAGCAAGGACCTACTGTATAGCACAGGGAACTATATTCAATATCTTATAAAAACCTATATTGGAAAAGAATATGAAAAAGATGTAACCATATATTTAACTGAGTCACTTTACAGTACACCTGAAGCATTGTAAATCAATTAAATAAATAAATAAGGCCAGAAGAAACCTCAGAGTTGTTGAGCTACAACAGCAATGTTATAGCTGATTTCTGACTTCTTTCTCCTGATTCTCATTATGAGAAAAAAACCCCTGTGTGTGTAAACCTCTATAACCAGCCTTCCTGCTCCTTGCAGCCAAATACCTTCCTATCGGGTACAGCTCCCAGCAGGGGAGTTGGAAGAAAGGACTTTTTCTGGTTATCAACCCCTGCATTCCTCCCCTTTCCTCATCTGAGGTTACATGGCCCCAGATCAATCCAGTCCCCAGAAGTTGTCCCCAGTCAGTTCCGACTGCAACAGGAAGGAAGATGTAAGCACCCCACATCCAGGGGTGCCCCTTCACATCTACTCCAGAGTTATCGCCCCCAAAACACAAACCTGAACATGGCTCTACTCTGCCCCAGAGCCTACCGCCTTCTCTCGGACCCTAAGAATGGCACTCAGATGCTCTTCCAGAGCCCTCAAGTTCCTTCCCACCCTAGATTCAGTTTACCTTTGCAGCTTTAAATCCCTTCCCTCCTTACCAGGCACCATCCCCTTCCTAAGCCGCCTCTGCCACCACCACCCTCCCATCCACCTTGGTCTAAGGTGCTTTTTCTCTCTTTTGCATTCTTTGTCCACACTTTTGTTATAGCAAGTGCTCTTTCCCTTATAATTACTTGTTTGCAAATCTTTCCTTCCAGAGATTGTGAGCTCTGAGAACAAGGGCCAATCCTTACTCTGTTTGTATATACCTTAGCTTCCAGAGTGGCTAGTACTCAAAACACAGCCTGTTGAGTAAATAAGACCTTCAGTGCTTTGGTGATACTTTGGATATTAACTGTGAGCTTTCTCTTTGGGTCTTATGTGGAGCCACTCTTCAGGTAAACTGTGAAGTTCCCCATTCTGAGGAAAGGGCTTGCTTGGTTTCCTACTAAGCATGTTTAATGAGAACCCACCGTGTGCTTGTATCAGTTAGCCGCAACTGCGATCATGCTGTGTAACAAACACCCACAAAATCCCAGTGGCATATAAATGTAAGTACTTATTCATCTGTGACAAACTTAGACAGCATATTAAAAAGCAGAGGCATTACTCTGTTGACAAAGGTCCATATAGTCACAGCTATGGTTTTTCCAGTAGTCATGTACTGATGTGAGAGTTGGACCAAAAAAAAAAAGCTAAGCACCAAAGAATTGATGCCTTTGAACTACGGTGCTGGAGAAGACTCTTGAGAGTCCCTTGGAGAACAAGGAAATCAAACCAGTCAATCCTAAAGGAAATCAACCCTGAATATTCATTAGAAGGACTGATGCTGAAGCTGAAGCTCCAATACTTTGGCCACCTGAAGGGAAGAACTGAAAAGACCCTGATACTGGGAAAAATTGAAGGCAGGAGGAGAAGGGGAGGACAGAGGATGAGATTGTTGGATGACATTACCAACTCAGTGGATGTGAGTTTGAGCAAACTCCAGGAAATAGTGAAGGATAGGGAAGCCTGGCGTGCTGCAGTCCATGGGGTCACAAAGAGTCAGGCATAACTGAGCAACTGAACAACTTGAATCATCACTTATCTTTGAGTTGGCTGGGGGTATCACAAGTTGTTACTACAATCTTCAATTTTCAGACCAGAGGTGAAGAGAGGGAAAGTGACAGTCTAAGTCTGCACAGTTGATAAGCACCAGAGCCAGAATGAAAACCTAGGAGCCTGCATCATAGATGGATTTTTAACCATTATGTTGCACTGCCTTGCCCCCCTGCTACAGACTGAATGTTTGTGCCCTTCCTCTCTGTGAATGTAATTGTTGACACTTAATCCCCAGTGCCAAGGTATTTCAAGGTGAGGCCTTTGGGAGGTGATTAGGTCATGAGGGTGAAGCCCTCATGAATGGGATTAGTGCCGTTATGAAAGGGGCCCAGAGAGCTCTCTAGTCCCTTCTGCCTTGTGAGAACACAGGGGAAAAACAGGCACCTATCAAACTGTAAGCAGGCTCTCACCAGACAGTGAAGCTGCCTGCTTCTTGATGTTGAACTTTTCAGCCTCTAGAACTGTGAGAAATAAATTTCTGTTGTTTACAATCTACCTAGTTTGTGGTATCTTATTGTAGCAGCCCCAACAGACTAAACCACTCTCCTTGGGGAGCAACCCACCTCTATGCATAAAGAGTTTGCTCTTTTTTTTTAATGAGTAGAGTCCACTTTGATGCTTTTACACTTTTTTGGGGGTCTATACTGGGTCTCTGTTGCTCCAAGGGCTTTTCCCTAGTTGCAGTGCACGGGCTTCTCATTGCAGTGGCTTCTCTTGTTGCAGAGCACAGGCTCTAGGTGTGCAGGCTTCAGTAGGTGCAGCACATGGACTCAGTAGCTGAGACTCCCAGGCTCCAGAATACAGGTTCATGAGTTGCTGTGCACAGGCTTAGCTGCTCTGCGGCTTGTGGGATCTTCCTATATCAGTAATGGAACTCCTGTCTCCTGCACTGGCAGGTGGATTCTTTACCACTGAGCCATCAGGGGAGCTATGTTTGCTCACTTTTAAAATCACAACCTAGTATTTCACTCAATGGATGGCAATATATCATAATTATTTAGCCAGTCCCTACTGATGTGCATTTAAGCTGTTTCCAAACTTTCACTGTTACAAACAATGCTATATGAACAGTTTGTGCCCAAGTCATTCAGCCTTGGTGAAGTGTATCTGCAGGGAAAATTCCTAGAAGTGGAATTGCTGGGCCAAAGATATGAGCCTTTATAATTTTGAATGATATTACTAAATTGCCTGCCAACAATCTATGGGCTGGCAATTTCCCCACACCCTTTCCCACATGGTATGTTAGCAAGCTTTTTGATCTTTAATAGCATGATGAATGAAAACTACTATCTCAGTGTTTTTTAGTTTGCATGGTTTCCATTATGTGTAGGGTTGAAAAAATAACGTTACCTCATGGGGTTATTGTGAGGTTTAAATAAATTAAGACAATTAATAGATATCAAGTTCTTAGGACAGTACCCAGTTCATGGTAACCACTTAATAAATGTTTATTGTGATTACTCTGAAATATTGTGGGAGTGTGGAGAAGGGCAAGCCACAGAGAAGTATGTATAATATGCTATTATTTGTGAAATAAAACAAGAAGCAAAGATATATATACATACACACATATATACATGCACATATATGTGAATATATGTATTTGCATGTATATGTAAAACATTTCTCAGAAAAGATATACAAAAGTAGAAAATATTGATGCCTCCAAGAAAGGAACTGGCTGCTGGTGACAGCAGTGAGAAACGATTTTTCCTTGCATTCTCTTTGTATCACATCATGTTTCAACCATGAGCATGAAACCTTCTCAGAAAAGGTTGCAGTTACTGGCACTTCCTGTAGGAAAGCAAGCTACATAGGTAAGAAGAAGGATTCCAGACCTATGGCTTTATTCTTTTTCAATTTTATTTAATCCAAGATATGCAAAATATAATTACTTCAACATGTAATCAATGAGTTAATGATGTTAAAATGAGTTAATGATCCTCCAATTAAAAATTAAAAAATATATATATATATAAGTGCCAAAACTAAATCATAGAAGACGCTATAGGAAAATATGTCTATTTTCTAGACAGGGTAGGATTCCTTAAGCAACATGCCAAAAACAAAGTCATAAAGAGAAAGATTCTAATTTGACTATATTAAAATTAGGCATGTTTTCACTGAAAGACAATAAGAATATTAACATATAAAAATGCATTAATGATATTTTAAAGATACAAAAATCAAGTCATGATTTAAGACTTTTAAATCTTCTCTGTCTACGGTGATTCTCCAGGAAAGAGTACTGGAGTGGGTGGCCATTCTTTCTTCCAGGGGATCTTGCCAACCCAAGGGATTGAATCCGCATCTTCTGGGTGGGTCCTTTACCACTAGCGCCACCTGGGAAGCCCCTTCATTGGATGGCCACGTTTAAGTTGCTTGTTAGGCACATCTGGCTACTGGATATGTACTTGAGCAGGACCCAGTGGGCCTTCCCTGAACAGGCCTTCCCCCATATCCTCGCTTTAGCTTCTCTCTGAAGTACCTAGATAATAAAATTTGATGCACATTTCCTGAGCCCCATGGCTGTAGGCTTAAGTTCCCAGAAGGCGCGGAGAAGGCAATGGCAACCCACTCCGGTACTCTTGCTTGGAACATCCCATGGACGGAGGAGCCTGGTAGGCTGCAGTCCATGGGGTCGCTAAGAATCGGACACGACTGAGCGGCTTCACTTTCACTTTTCACTTTCATGCATTGGAGAAGGAAATGCCAACCCACTCCAGTGTTCTTGCCTGGAAAATTCCGGCAATGGGGTCGCACGGCAATGCTGTCTATGGGGTCGCATGGAGTCACGACACGACTGAAGCGACTTAGCAGCAGCAGCAGCCCAGAAGGTGACGCAGCCCATTTTCCCACCCTGGCCTCTTGAGGGCGCCAGACTCACCCTAATGGTAGCTCAAAAGAAGGTTGGCGTTGCCACAAGCTGAGGAATGGGAAGAGCTGTTCATTCCTACCCATTTGTCCATGCTCTCTAAACCCAATCTCTCTATCCAATCCCCTCATGGCAGGAGGAGGCAGGACGATGAAACAAGGGAGCCTGAAACCTTTGATACCTTAAAGACACCTGATGAGGTCATAGAATTCCTGGATTTGGTACCTTCATTCAGTCTTAATGACACCACTGACCTCCTGGGCAGACAAGACTCATCACCTTCCTGGGCCTGAGCTTCCTTGGAGTGAGACGGGGTTACTGATACCCAGCCTACACCATAGGGTTTGAGTTAAATCAAATAAGCAATGTGAAGCCATATTGAAAAAAAAACAAAGCACGATGTTAGGCAGGCTTACAAAATGTGGGAGTGGAGGGTTTAACAGTGAGCGTTCCTGACCCGTCACCAAAGAGGGAGTCTTCTCATGGTACTACTCCATGAGACATCTCTTCCCAGTTCAGACTCCAGCCTGGGAGCCCCCCTTCTCATCCGGGAGAAAAGAATGAAGCACCTTGCCCAGTCAGTACTTGATGACAGACGCCACACAAAGGACAAAGAGTAGAAGGATGCAGGAAAGAGAAAAGCTGAGCCTGAAGAGAAGTCAGGTTGGGGTGTGGAGACTGCTCAGTGGGGAGAGGGGAGGAGTCAAAATCATCTGAGAGCCGTTCTCTGAGGCAGGGAAGGGAGGACATTCCTGTCTGCCGAGCTGGCCCCATGCGCAGATGTGGGGCCAGCTCTCTCCTGCCAAGGTTTGAGAGACCCCGTCAGGGCATGACCACTCGGGGAGGGGAGGCTTATCAAAGAGAAAGTGAAAGTTGCTCATTTGTGTCCGACTGTTCGTGACTCCATGGACTTTAGCCTGCCAGGCTCCTCTGTCCATGAAATTCTCCAGGCAAGAATACTGGAGTGGGTTCTCTTCTCCAGGGGATCTTCCCAACCCAGGGATTGAACCCAGGTGTCCTGCATTGTAGGTGGATTCTTTACCATCTGAGCCACCAGAGAAGCCCAGGAATACTGGAGTATCCTGGAGTACCAGAGCCTATCCCTTCTCCAGGGGATCTTCCCGACCCAGGAATCAAAGTGGAGTCTCCTGCATTGCAGGCAGATTCTTTACCAGCTGAGCTATCTGGGGAGCCCATCAAGGAGAGAAGCACGTGTCAAACTCAGCATCAGCTCACTTTGCAGAGTCTTCTTTAGGATCAATTTCAGCTGTTGTGATCGAGATCCAAAGCTTCCTCAATTGTATTCCCATCCTGGCACTCAGGGAAAATGACAACAGTTATTGGGTTGGTGAAAAAGTCCGTTCAGATTTTTCCCGTAAGCTGTGTGGAAAAATCTGAATGAACTTTCTGGCCAACCCACTATATAGCTCCACTGGACCAAGGATGGAGACCATCAGTAGCTTCACACACCTGGTACCCACACACCAGGAAGGCCCAACTTTGATCAGGAAATTTGGCATTATTAAGGTAGACATTCACCTCCCTGTCAAATGGAAGAGTGAGTTGTTATGCTGACTCTTGCTCTATGAAGCCATCAAAGGCCTGGACCCCATCTGTATTGTTGCTCCTCCATCCTTAGCACACTGTCCTCATCTGAAAGATCCAGGATGGCACACCCCACACCCACCTTCCATCTAGAGAGAGGGTGAAGGGGAAGCAGAGGCCTGCCCGTCCTCTTAAGTGTGTGTTAGTTGCTGCATAGCCAATTACCCCAGAACTTAATTAATTAAAGCAACAAGCATGTATTATCTCAGTTTCAGCAAGTCAGGAGATCAGAGGTTGCAGTCGAGGCACTGGCCAAGACCAAGGTCCTCCGAATGCCAGCTAGACCGAGGCTTGAGGATTCACTTCCAAAACGGTTCCGGCGTATGACTGTTGGCAGGAAGCCTCAGGTGCTTGCCACATGGGCCACTCCACAGGGCTTCTCTTTTTTAAATTGATTTTTGGCTATACTGAGTTTCATCGTTGTGTAGGGGATTTCTCTGGTTGCAGCAAGTGGGGGCTACTCTCCCGTTGCGGTGCGCAGGGTTCTCATTGTGGTGGTTTCTCTTGTTACAGAGCACGGTCTGTAGGGTGCACAGGCTCAGAAGTTGTTGCAATGCGAGCGCTCTAGAGGGCGGGCTTAGCTTCCCTGAGCATGTGGGGACCAGGGATCGAACTCACGTCCCTCGCATTGGCAGGCAGATTCTTAACTATTGGACCACCACGGAAGTCCCATAGTGCTTCTTGATTGTCCTCATGACTTGGCAGTTGGCTTCCCCATTGTGCTTATTACAAGAGAGAACAAGGAGGAAGCCCTCTGCCTCCTCACCTCACATGTCACACACAACAACTTCTGCCATATTCTACCCTTTAGAAGCAAGTCACTAATCCAAAAAGATGTCTGCCCTCCTCCATTATTCATAGAAACAATACTTACAATGGCCAAGGTATGGAAGCAATCCAAGTGTCCATCAACAGATGAATGGACAAAGAAGGTGTGGTACATGTATACAATAGATTGTTGAAAGTGAAAATATAGTTGCTCAGTCGTGTCCAGCTCTTTGCCACCCAGGCTTTGTAGCCCACCAGGCTCCTCTGTCCATGGGATTCTCCAGGCAAGAATACTGGGGTGGGTTGCCATTCCATTCTCCAGGGAATTCTTCCAACCCAGGGATTGGACACAGGTTTCCTGCATTGCAGGTGGGTTCTTTACTGTCTGAGCCACCAGGGAACTCAGCCATAAAAAAAAAAAAAGAGCAAAGTAATGCCATTTGCAGCAATGTGGACAGACCCAGAGAGTACCATACTCAGTGAATTAAGTCAGAAACAGAAAGACAAATATTATATCATATCACATATATGTGGAATCTAAACTATGGTACAAGTGAACCTATCTACAAAACAAAAACAAACTCACAAACACAGAGATCAGATTTGTGGTTGCAAGGGGGAGAGGGGGAGGAAGAAAGAGGGACTGGGAGTTTGGGGTTGGTAGATGCTTATTATTGCATTTAGAATGGATAAACAACAAGGTCCTACCGTATAGCACAGGGAACTATATCAAAGTCTCTTGAGATAAACCACATGGAAAAGAATATTAAAAAAAGAACATCTATAAGTGTACAACTGAGTCAATTTGCAGTACAGCAGAGACTGGGACATTATAAATCAATAAAAAAATTTCTTTATTGTACTTCAATAACAAAAAATAAAATAAATTTAAAATGCAATATATATATGTGTGTGTGTAATATATATATATATATATATATATATATATATGCACACACACATAGGACACACACACAGCCATAAAAAAAGGATGAAATTTTGCCATTTGCAGCAACACAGATGGATTTGGAAGGCATTTTGCTAAGTGGAACAAGTCAGACACAGAAAGACATAAATACTGTGTGATATTGCTTATATGAAGAAACTAAAAAATACGACAAACTAATGAATATAACAAAAAAGAAGCAGACTCACAGATGCAGAGAACAAATTAGTGGTTACCAGTGGGGAAAAGATGAGGGGAAGGGCAATATAGGGGTAGGGGAAAAAAGGGTTATTATGGGATTATATGAAATCATGTGTGTGAAACTTTTGAAAATTGTAAAACACTATAGAATTCAAACAATCTTCCATTCAATTAAAATTTTTCAGGAAAAAAAAGACAGAAGTTCCTAAGTATAGCATATATCTAAGGGAGGGGTGGGAATTAGGCTTCACCTTAATGAAACGAATGTGAAAGAATTTGTGAACACATGTAAAACTGCCACAGGACACATCCAAAAAGTTGCACATATTCCTCTTCTGCTCACCCCCTGTTGGCTAGAACTCAGTCGCATGACCACACACAGTCAAGGGGAGCTGGGATGTATCGTTTTTGTTGTAGTGGACACCCAACCAAAAATGGGTGGTCTGTTACTATGGGAGGGAAATGGTACACGAGCAAAGTTTCTGCAACTGAGCGACTTCACTTTCATTTTTCACTTTCATGCATTGGAGAAGGAAATGGCAACCCACTCCAGTGTTCTTGCCTGGAGAATCCCCGGGATGGGGGGAGCCTGGTGGGCTGCCGTCTGTGGGGTCACACAGAGTCGGACACGACTGAAGTGACTTAGCAGCAGCAGCAGTCGGAGAAGCAAATGCGCAGATATGCTGGTGGGGGTAAAAAAAAAAAAAAAGAACGCTGTGGAATATAATTTACATTCCTGGAAAAAGGAAAACATGTTTCTCATCATTGGCATCCTTGAAAATGCTCATGACAGACGGATGAGTGAAAAACACAGGTCGAATAACAGCGTGAATTCATTCAAGACAGTTGATAGACACAGATCTTAATGGGCACAGAGACTGAGAGGTGATTGAAAGGACATTTGCCAGCCCAGTCATTGTGGTTATCTCCACGTGATTGAATTACTGGCAGTCACTTCATACATTTCTGTCGTTTTTCTATATCATTTACTGTTTTTCCCCAAACAGAAAAAAAACATACACAGTATTTCTTCCTATCCTTTCTAATCAACTCACCTCCCCAAGCTGGTCTAGAAAGAATGTTGGTGAGAAATTCCTGGGTGTCCTGCAATGAGACTTGCTGGGTAATCTATCAGATCAGAGGCAAGCCAAGCACAGGGCAGCAGGAGGGCAGGGCCAGAGGTCTGGTTAGACAGTGAGGATGGGCCAACCGTCATAGTACCAGGGCTGGAAATCGCAGCTGAGCAGGGGGTGGGGGCATGCCATTAGAACAGAAGTCAGAACAGAGAGTCAGTTCAAAAGTGGGAACAACCAAGGTGTGGTGCCCAAGGGGATGTGCCAGGGTGTGGGCAAAGCCTCTAAGTGTCCATGCTGAGGACAGTGCTCGCAGTTCCAATGAGTCCAAGGGAACAGGAGGAAAAGAGATTTCAGAAAGTGGTGCTTGATATCAGTGATGGTTTGAAAACCCATGCAAGTTGTAAAGACCCCAAGAACCTCATTCAGGGCATTTTTGGAGAGGTTCAGCCAACCAGACTGCAGCCATGACGGAACCAGGAGGACACGGGGGAGCATGTTACTGCCCCAGCAAGAGCGCCTTTGCAGGGCTGATGCTGACAGCACTGGACAAGGATGGGCAAGCGGGTTTAATCTGCCTGCAAGCTCTGATCTATGACTAGTCCCTCCCTGGACTCTTGCGTTGAGAAAGGCTCTAAGGCTGAGTCTGGGCTTGGGAGGAACCACTGAAGCAATGATTAGTGATGTCTCCCAAGGCCCAGGGCAGAGTGCTGTAAACCAAGAGCCATGATTCCAACAGCTTACTCTTCCCCGCTAGGGAGTCACTACCACCCCGTCCCCTTCACTTGCCTGTCTCCCATAGTAGGGAGAAATCATTCATAATCCCACCCTTTTCACTTTGGCTGATTCACTGCTAGAGTTTCTATATATAGAGAGCCTTTTTATGTAGCTGTCATCAAAAGTACATCCTAATTGTAAATGTTTTTTCCACTTGGCATTACAACACAAGGATTTTTCTATGATCCTTTTTAAATATCTTTTTAAAAACTAACACAAGTACATTGTAGAAGAGACCAAAAAAATCAACAAGGAAAAAAAACGTTCAAACATCTTTAATTCCAAACTACACAGGGGAACTCTGCTGTGTGTCAGGGAGTGGCAAACCAGGAGGATGGTCACTCTAGAACAATTGCTCCAACACTTCCCTAAGTATCAGAATTGTATGGGATTTTCTTTTAAGAAATGAGGGTTCCTTCTGCAAACTCATTAGAAAAGGTAAATCTTCCCCACTCAACAACAACAACAAAAACAACAGCAAAGGTTACAAACAGGAAAATTCACAAGTAAATAATTAAGAAGGATGTTCCTCTGTAATCAGTCAGGAAAATGAAAATTAAAACAATGAGGTGATTTTCACCTCCCCCAGAATACTGGCATGAAGTCAAGTGTAAGAGCATACAGCACAGGCGGGGCAATGGGCTTAAACTACTATAGCCTCTTGGGAAAATTAAAAATACTCTGTGTGCACACTTGTCAAAACAACCCTAGTTCCAGGATCTTCTCTATAAAAGTTTAAAAAAAAAAAAAAACACACAGAACATGAAGACATGCGTACAAGGATATCTAATGAAATACCCACTCATTTATTCGATGAACATTTGTTGACTAACTACTATGTGCCAGGCACTAGGAATACAGTGACTAAAACAAAAATACATTCCTGATTCTGTGGAGTTTACCTTTCAGAGGGAGAAGATAATAAAAAACAAAGGAAACCAAAACCCCCCAGATACACTTAAAAGATGTAGCATGGAGCAAAACAGAACAGGGAAGAAAGACGGAGAAAATGCCAGGGGAAGTAGAGTGTGTGGGGGGTTGGGGAAGGGTTCTATTTCACTTTGAAATAGAACAATCAGGGAAGATCTCACTGAGAAAGTGGCATCTGATCAAAGAACTGAAAAAGGGGAGGAAACAAGTCATGGGGATATTTAGGAGTGGAGCATTCCAGGTAAGAAACAGCTGATGCCAAGGCCAAGGGACAAACAGGGTCCGTTGTGTCCGAGAAGCAGTGAAGTCAGGGAAGTAATGGGGCAGATGGGCCCGTTGGAGGTCACTGCAAGGACCTGGCTTCACCCTGAGTGTGATCTTGCCATCTCGGGGATGCAGACAAGCATTAGGAAGTCAACAACGTACAAAGGTCATGCAGTCTTGAAGGCGGGAGGCAGGGAGATAGCAGGAACTGAGGACCAGACCCCAGGGCATCCCAACCAGCAAAGGAGGCTAAGGAGGAGTAGCCAGAGGCAACCCAGGGAGACTGGGCTGTGTTTCACGGGGAGGACGGATGGGCTGTGTCCAGTGTGCTGGCTGACAGACCAAGTCTGATGAGAACTAAGGACCAACATCCTGAAGGAGATGAGCTGGCCCAACCCTGGCAGAGGACTTCTGTCATGGAGGATGGGCACTTGTACAAGCCCCTCGGGCAGGGAAGTGGAAAGAACCGCGAGAGCAAGGAGAACCCGGAGGACAGCAGCTGATGAGCCCGACAAGCCGTTGCATGGGGCAGCTGGCTGTCTCCGGAGAACAATGGAGGGCCCTGTGTCCTTGAGCTCCAAGGAGGCCGCCTCTCACCCAGGGCTGGGCGGCCGGGAGGAAAGCGGATCCCTGTGTTAATTAAGTCCCATCAACAGCAAGTCAGAGCTTGCCAAGCTGCCGGGTGGGGCCTGATCTCAGTCCTGCCTCTGAGGAAACTTCCAGGACGCTGGAACTGGTGTTGGCTCCTCGGAAAAGTGCTAAGGCCGGGAGGAGGAAATGAGTCCCCGACGAGGGCCGGGCCAGAGGAAGGCCACAGCCCTGTGAGGAGGGTGGTGAGGGTGGGGAGGGGGAACGGGGGTTGCTGGGGAGAGGCCAGCGGAGGTCTGTCCTGAGTGAGAAGAGCAGATGCTATGAAATTCCTCTTCCTTCCTGCTGTGGGTGATGCCTGGAGGGACAGGGCAGGCTAAAAATGATGAATTTCAAATAGAAATGAAACAGATTTTCAGCTCACCCTGGGGCTGAGTGACATTTTCCAGACAGAGAATTATCTAGCTGGAAGAGGCCTACAGTCATCGTGTCCGTGAACCACGTATTTTACAAATGGAGGAACTGAGGCTCAGAGAGTGGGAGGTGTTTGCCATGGGTCAAGCAGCCAGTGAGCAGCAGGGCTGAGAGCCAGCCTCAGGACCCCTGGTACCTGTACGAGCCGAGGGGGAGCCTGGGAAACGGTGCTGCCTCCTGAATCCATGGACTGAGGAAACCAGGCTGGGGAGGCGGAAGCAGGAGACACTGGAAGCCAGTGGGCTCTGACAGGAGAGAGCAGCCTGGCTCCCGGCAGAGTGGGCTCCTGATCGTGGGGAGGAGCCTCGAGGTCTGAGAGGGTGAGTCTCAGTGGGCCCAGGACCTGGAGGAAGCGGCACACAGGCCCCGGAGGAACGGAAAGCCCGCACCTTGGCCTGTGCATGTGACCACTTCACTTAAACCCTCTGAACCGAACTCAGAACCTCAGTTTACTCCCAGAGTTCCCTTCCCTGTGGGTTCCATCCGGCTCCCACTCATTATTCATTTCCTGCTAAGAATTCTCACCATGTTAAGACTTCCTCCCTGACCTGCATCTCTGCGGGGCTCTGCCAGACATCCTGGGCTGGAGTGGAATGGACAGGGCCCCTGGGGCTCACCCCTTGGCTCCTCACCAGGGCAAAGAGACCCCAAGAGCCCTCCCAACCCAGGCTGTACATTGAGGCCTCAGGGCCTAGGACTGTCCTGCAATGTGGTGACAGACTGACCTATTCTCTGCCCTCCAGGAGCCCACAGTCGAGCCAGCAAGATGGTTGGAGAGACAAGCCACAGAACCACGAGGAGCTTGTCTCTCCAACCATCTTGCTGACAAGGAGGTGTCCCAACAGGCCCAAGGCAAGGCATGTGGAATCTGGATAAAGGTGAAAGGACCTTTCGCTGAGGGGCAGGTCAAGAGTCAGGGGAGGTGACCTCTCCTCGGATCAGAAGGACAGCCAATTTCTCTAAAGATGCTCTGTTGGTGTTTGTTTTGATTAACGACCCTGGAAGCTATCAGCTCCTTCCAGTTATTCCCTGGTTCAAAAGAATCCCTCAGGAGGAGAAATAACGCTTTTCTAGCAAGAAGGAGGCAAGGTCTCAGGCTCCGTGTGGTGGGAAAGCCCTTGTGGGCTGTAATCTGAGCCTTGAACTCAGGCATGCAGGCAGTTTGGGGCCCAGGTTGGAAATGGGCTACGAGCAACCTTGGAGGTCACAGAGCCACTGTCTACTTGTACTCAAGATGGGTCACTCAGGGAGCTGAGGGTCTGGCCAAGCTTGACCCCAGGCCTCTGGGTTCCCAGAGGGCCATGTTCTCCCTCAGTCACAGGGCACCTGGTTCTGGGTGGTTCCTCACTTGCTTTTCCCACATCCCTGTGCTTGGGAGAGGAGAGCGCAGGAGAAAGCCCACTGGAAAGGGCGGTTGAGCCCAGCGGGTCTGCCTGTGGGAAGTGCTGATGGGAGGGGCAGTGGTTCGGAACAGTCCGTCCAAGCTCCCTGAGGAGCGGGACAGGGTGCACCTATGAGGCTGCCAACAGGGGGCTGGGGCCTCTCAGGCAACTGCTCCCCTCAAGCTTGGCTCCGATCCAGTCCTGCCATCAAAGCCAAGGGAGGCCGCCCTGACAGATGTCACCAGCACGGAGCTGTCAGTCATCCCAGCAGGTCCCCACAGCACCCCCTCCGCCGTCCTGTGAGGGCTGGAGAACAAGGCTCTCCAGTGTGTACCCCGCTGTGCCCTGATGGCTGAGCCCCCTCTCCTAAGTCCTCTCATGGCTGCAGCCTCTGCCTTCAGTTTGGAGACTCAGCTGGTCAGAGACCCTCTGGCAGTGCCTGGGGCAACCACATGCATAAACAAATTCTAGCTCATCCAAAAGCCGAACATTCTAGTGGCCCTGATCTCAGCAGCCCCCAGATTGCGTTCCAGGGACCCAGTGGTGTCCAGTGAGATGCGTGTGTGAGTGGTCAGTCGTGTCAGTGCTTTGTGAACCCGTGGGCAGTAGCCCGCCAGGCTCCTCTGTTCATGGGATTTCCCAGGCAAGAATACTGGAGTGGGTTGCCATTTCCTTTTCCAGGGGATCTTCCCGATCCAAGGATTGAACCTGCATCTCCCGTGTCTCCTGCATGGCAGGCAGATTCTTTACCTCTGAGCCACTGGGGGCAGAGCAGGGGGAAGCTCGTCCCGTGAGAGGGGAATGAAATAAAGAATAAATGCACTCTATCAGCAGATGAACGGAGAAACAAATACATGTACAGTGGAACATTATACAGCCATAAATAGGAACATGCTCAAAATGGATAGATCTGTTTTTAAATATTTATTTTTATTTATTTGACTGCACCAGGTCTTAGATGTAACATGTAGGATCTTTGATCTTCACTGTGGCATGCAGGGTCTAATTCCTTAATCAGGGATCAAACCCGGGTCCCCTACATTGGGAGCGAGCGCAGTCTCAGCCATTGGACTACTAGGGAAGTCCCAATATGGACAGACTTTGAAAAATTATGTTTATTGAAATAGGCCCAACCAGAAAGGACAAATATTGTATTCCACTTAAATGAGGTACCTAGAATAGGCAAATTTATAGAGATAGAAAGTAGGATAGAAGTTATGAGGGGTAGGGGTTGGAGGAGGTGGGAAGAGGGAAGTTATTATTTAATGGGTACAGAGTTTTCCTTAGGGATGATGAAAAAATCTGCAATACAGTTAGTGGTTACAGTTTCACAACATCATATCTTATTTAGGCACTTCAAATGATTTAAATGATAAATATTATGTTATACACATTTTATGGCAATAATTTTTTTTTTAATGTAGTGCTCAAACAAGTTTGGGAGACATTGAGTTCTCAAATTTAAATGCAGGCGCCAAAAAAGAAAAAAAAAAACAAATAAATGGAAGGGTAATATAGGGGTTGGGGATTAAACTTTTAAATTAAAAACCTTTTAAACTTAAATTTTTATTTATTTTTAAATAAAAATTAAATTGAATTATTTTTTAACGGGTTCTTATGGGATTATATGAAATCATGTATGTAAAATTTGTGAAAATTGTAATGTGCTATAGAATTTAAAGAATATTTCATTCGATAAAAATAAACTTAGGACTCCCTGGTGGCTCAGTGGTAAAGAATTCACCTGCCAACAGAGACATGTGTTTGATCCCTGGTCCAGGAAGATCCCACATGCCACAGAGCAACTAAGCCGATGGGCCACAACTACCAAGCCTGGGAGCTGCAACTACTGAGCCCACACGCCGAAACTACTGAAGCCTGAGTGCCCTAGAACCCGTGCTCCCAACAAGAGAAGCCACCACAATGAGACGCCCACGCACAACTGAAGAGTAGCCCCCACTCACTGCAAAAGCCTGCACAGCACCAAAGACTCAGTAGAGCCAAAAAAAAAAATTTTTTTTTTAATGGGACCTCACAGGACTTTTCAGAGCCTTTATGATGGCAAAATATTAGCTACAGTTCCCAGTGGAGAGGATCACTGAACTCTTCGTTCTTAAAAATCCTAGTCCTGTTCATCTTGGGGCTGACCCACATTACAGCATTTGACTTCCTTGGCTGCCTCTCACACCTGGAAGAGGCACTAAAATTTTTGTTAAACCCCTTACCCTGATTTTTATTTAGAAAATAAAGGTCAACATAGCTATCCCAATGTGTACCAAACTTTCTTCTATTTTCTCCAAAAACGGTGATTTATTTCCTGGGACTTGGAAGGATTTTAAGTTCTTTATTTAAACTTTAAAAAAAAGGGTGTGAGTTGCATGCATATGTGTGCATGCAAGAGGAAAATTCTAGAAACTTCTGGTTGTGGAAATGAAATCCCAGAGGAGGAATGCATGTTGTCTGTGGACCAGATGTCTTTGAAGGTGGTTTGGGGTATAGCCTTGGCACCCGGCTAAATTCAGGGCTCCACTTGCCTCTTGGGGTAGGGGCAGGCTCTGTCCTGTCCCTTCCTCCCCACAGTGCTGCCAGTCAGCTGCCTCTGGACAAGCCTCGGTTATAGGAGAGCCTAGGGAGAGGAATGTGGCTGGTCTAGGCCCTGCATCTCTTCTCCCAGAGGCAAGACCTGGATGCCTGCTCAGCTGAGTGGGGGTGAGAGGCCCAGCCAGCTGTCGTATTTGCTTATGACCTTTCCTCTGGGCATCGTATTTTATAGTCTCCTGTTTTCAGGCTGGGATTTGGTGGTGACCTGGGGTCGGGTAGGGAGATGTTAAATTGAAGAAAAGAGACTGGATTCAAGCCCCAGTTGTGGGACAACTTCAATGAGTCACAGAGCAGAAATGTGGTGTCAGAGAGAGAAGCTAGAGGGGAAAATATTTATAACTGCTGGAAACATGATGAACCTGTCAAAAATACATGCAATCAGCTAAAGAAATTGGGGAGAAATAGGCAAGGTCTTGTTTGGTTTTCTGGGAGTGTAAACATTTTTTAAAAAATCATCAGGAGAGAGAAAAATATTAATAATTCCTCTATACACAACTGCCTTTTGTGAGTGATGTTTTGGGGAGATCAAGGGAAAGTGCCTGTGTTCCTTAAAATGAAGCAGAGTAGAGACAAGGGATCAGCCACAGGAAGTGATTGAGAGAGAGAGAATTAGATTGGAGAGACAGAACCATGGGTTTCCCTAGTGGCTCAGTTGGTGAAGAATCTGCCTGCAATGCAGGAGACCTGGGTTCAATCCCTGGGAAGATCCCCTGGAGAAGGACATGGCTACCCACTCCAGTATGCTTGCCTGGAGAATTCCACAGACAGAGGAGCCTGGCAGGCCAAAATCCGTGGGGGTCACAAAGAGTCGGACACAACAGGGCAACTAACAAAAATAACTATCAACTCTCAAGAGATAACCATGGGGATGTAAGCCCTTTGAGAATCCTCAGAGATCTGGAGCAATAATGGGCTTCCCAATATAGATGGAGCAAAGCAGTATTCTGATTTACATATGAACAGGAAAAGATGAGCCTTAGGATGGGGGGATGTGAACCCAGGCCATTGCTGTTGGGTTAAGCAGGGCCTCTCTGTCTGCCCAGGTTCTGGAGTTGAGCTTTGCGCAGTGGCAGTGTCGTAGCCAATGAGGTTTATCCGAGGCACGATTATTGCTAATTGAAAACTTTTCCCAGGTTCTGGAGTTGAGAGAATTAGACTTCCCTCTGGCGAATCAGGGGTCTTGATGGATTAGATACAGAAGAAAGTTAGATTAAAAAGGAACTGTCTCTGGGACTTCCCCAGCTGTTCAGTGGTTAAAACTGCATTTCCACTTCAGGAAGCATGAGTTCAATCCGTGGTTGGGGAACTAAGGTCCTGCATGCTGCAAGGTACGGCCAAAACAAACAAACAAAAAGGAACAGTTTCCACAGCAGTAAACAGCAGTGTCCAGAAAGAATCGTGTTTTGGGGGCAGCCAGAAGAAAGGGCACTGAGGCATGGCTGTGAAAGAGGGGCTGTTAACACCTGGGGACGGGATTCAGCCACATCCCCAGATGACCAAACTAGGTGTCACTGAGTCTAGGGAGACACTGGAGTCACTGGAGGAGGGGATGGGACCATCTGTGACAAGTCCTATGGGCCGCTAAGGAGACTGGACTTTGCCTAGAGGTGACGGGCCCAGGGGAGGAACTTTAGCAACACACCTCCAGTTAGCAGCAGTGGGGTAAGGGTCAGCAAGGAACAGATCAGAGAGAGGAGGCCAGTCATGGAGTGGCCACATAGCCCCGTGGACATAAGCAAGGCAACCTCCTAACATATCTTCCATCATGTCATCCCAATGGTACCCCAGGAGGCTGGCCTGAGGAGTTCCCACCCATAGTTTACTCCAGAATGGCCCTAAGACTGGGATGACCAAGAAAGCACATCTCTTCAATGGATTAATAGTGACTGCCTGGAGCACTGTCTTGAACTCGGACAGCTTCAGACGCCCCCACCAGACAAAGAGCCACAGTTGATTAGTGATATCTGAGGAGGGGTGTGGGGGTGGGGCTGCATTCATTCATTCATCCACACACCTTGATAAACGTTTATTTAGCGCCTCCTGCAGACCAGGCACAGAGCTATGAAGCTCTCCTCTTTGCAGGAGTGCGCAAAGGCTCAGCCACAGAAAGAGTAAAAAGCCTCAAGCCTAGGCTCCCCTCTGCTCTGGAGCTTCTCCCTTTGAGCCTCTTTAAAAGTGCAAGTGTTAGTCGTTCAGTCGAGTCCTGCTCTTTGCTACTCGATGGACTGTAGCCCGCTAGGCTCCTCTGTCCATGGAATTTCCCAGGCAAGAATACTGGAGTGTGTTGCCATTTCCTTCTCCAGGGCCAACCTAGGGATTGAACCGGGGTCTCTTGCACTGCAGCAGATTCCTTACCATCTGAGCCACCAGGGAAGCTTCCTGAGCTTCTTTGAGTCCTTGGTAAAGGCCTGCACCCTGTTCTCTTGGGTCTTAACAAATTAGCTGCTTGGTAATTATTCGTGGGAGGAAGAAAATAAATGCGTGAATTACCATATTTTTCATATTTTATCCATTCATTCAACAAAGAAACCGATATACACATTGTACAAAGCCTTTTCAAGGATTTGGAGATGTGATTGACCTAATCTCTGCCCTCTAGGAATTTACAGGGCCATCTGGAGATTAGACACGTGCCCAAATATTTGCAAAACAAAGTCGTTATTTATTAAGCCAGGTTCTGGGGTCCCTGGCTTCAGGGAGGCAGACACAGCTTGTCTGGGGTCCAGGAGGCCAGAGGAGACTGTGAGAAGGTAGGATCCTGGGGGCAAAGGGCAAAGCCAGCCGCTCCCGCCCCTCCCCACCTCGCTCAGGTGGGGCCCCCTCCAGCCTCCCTGTCCTCCTAGAGCCTGAAAACAGCAAGCATCCCTGCAGGTGGCAGAGAGTAAGGAGAGTGGCTACATGAATCTGCTGAAAGACACACTTGGAGACATCAGAGTCTTGCTTCCAGAGGGCTAGGTTATTTGTCACTTGGGCTGCTGGCAATAGCCACTTTGTAGCTCAGGAAGCCAAGTGCAAGGTGGGAGGCAAGTGTAACCCTTGCTCTAGCTCCCTAGTGGGCCCCCGACTGACCCTACCCCACCCAGTACAGCCCTTGTGTTGTTGTGTGTTAGCCACTCAGTTGTGTCTGACTGAGTGGACACAAAGTCACTCTTTGTGACCCCATGGAGTGTATCCTACCAGGCTTCTCTGTCCATGGGATTCTCTGAGCAAAAATACCAGAGTGGGTTGCCGTTCCATTCTCCAGGGGATCTGCCTGACCCAGGGATCAAATGCAGGTCTGTCGCATTGGAGGCAGATTCTTTACTGTCTGAGCCACCCGGGAAGCCCCAGAACAGCCCCAGCTCAGCCCAGTTAGCAGTACCCAACTCTGCCCCGTATCTTGGGCACAAAGGAGCCCTGTCTGCACCTTTGCTCCCTAGGCAGTCCCTGCTCATAGCTCTGCTACCCAGTTCCCTGCCCCTGGGACCTACTAGCTCTTGCATCTCACTGACTTGTGAGGAAGGGGAGATGAGTGGGCAGGTTAATCAGGAAAAGAAATGGGACATAAAGTGGCGGGGATTTGGGAGGTCCAGGACCACGTGGTGGGCCGTGGGGATGGGAGGAAGGACGGTGTGGGGAGATGGAATCCACAGGGGCCCTGGCCATGCTATGACCCCAGAAAGTGGCCCGGGGACTTGTGGAACCCTTCCCCAGAACTTACACCTCTCTTCTGGGACCGCCTGAGGTCGGAACCAAGAAGGAACATGCAGCCTGTTGTTTTTGAAGAGCCTGATGACGCTCAGCCTTGAGCTTGGGGGGAATCTCCGACTTCCAGAGCTCTTCTTTGTGGTTTTGCCCTTTGGAGAGCAAGAAGCACGCGTGCTGCAGGAACCAATCATGAACCAGAGGTACACACGTGGACATGGTGTGCACACACATGGCCTCCTACATGGGTACAAGCCCTCCGTGACTGAGCCACCCCCGGTGTGTGGAGCCAGGACCCAGAGCAAACAACGGAGCACGGAGGGTATGTGTGTAAGTGAATCTGCAGGGGCCCTGTGACCACACTCTCAGCTGAAACAGGACAAGTGCTCTTAAGGCTCCAGGAAGGCGGCTCTTTATCACTTTTACTTTGGTGAGGGTCTTCTTGCACGGTCATTTACACAAACTGTTGAGAAGGCTGCCAATGAAATGTGTCCATGGGAAATGGATTTTTCTTCCCTGGGGATGTACACGATGGACATCTGGGCATACATGTGCCTTGAAGAAGGAGAGTGTGTGTGTGTGTGTGTGTGTGTGTGCAAAAGAATCAAAGCTGCTATATTGGGAGAGAAGCTAGAAAAGAAAAACGTGGAACTTCTTGTCACTCATATGTGTGTATACATTCATGCAGTCATCTGATGGTATCACAATTATTTGCTTGTCTATTTGTACACACACACACACACACTTTTAGCACAGCCTGTATTCCACATCAGCGATTCTAAATCACTTTTTTTGTCAGTGATCTAACCCCACTTAATCCAGTAACTCTCAACCTTGCCTGCACGTTGGAATCACTTGGGGAGCTTTTAAAAGTCCCAAGTGCCCAGACCAATATAGCAGAATTTCTGAAGATGGAACTTTGGCATTAACACTTCATGTCAATATTTAATAACCTCCTTAGGTGATTCTAACCTCTTTTGAGGGCTGAAGACTTCTCTGCATAGAAAGTTCTTCTTCCATTCCTCTGCTCAGAAAACTCCTATTCATCCTTCAAGACCTCTGCCCCTCCTCTGCCCACCCTGACATTCCTTCCAGAGTGCTTTCTTATTACGCCTCCCCCACCCCCACGAGGGCTGCCCTGGTGACTCAGTTGGTAAAGAAGCCAATCCACCTGCAATGCGGGAGACCACCTGCAGCACAGGAGACCAGAGTTCGATCCCTGAGTTGGGAAGTTCCCGGGAGAAGGAAATGGCAACCCACTCCAGTATTCTTGCCTGGAGAGAGGAGCAAGAGAGAGAGGAGCAGTTTCATGGAGAGAGGAGCCTGGTGAGCTAGAGCCCATGGGGTCACAAGAACTGGACACGTCTGAGCGACTAAACCACAACCCAACCACCCCTGCTGGGCTGTTACTGTCCCATTCAAGGCCCACTGCAGTGCATGGATGGGACAAAGCCACGCCAAGACCTGGGGCAGGAACTGGCTTACGGGGCTGGAAAGGTGTTAAGAGCCCAGGCTTTGGAGTGAGGCCACCGTGTGAGACCTGGCTTTGTCACTGACCTGCCCTGTCTCCTTCTGTATTCAGGTTCCTCGTCTGTACAACAGGATAAAAAATTCAGTCTCCACCTTATAAACTCACGGTATGGAGTAAATGAGGGACAAGCAGAGAAAGCTCCTCACGTGTTCCTGACCTGGCCTCCTGGTCACTGGTCTAGGCCAGGGCCATGACGAAAGCCCCACCCCACCCCGTTACACATACGCACACACACACACTCATTCACACACTGTTTATTTCTGAAGGACTCTCAACCTCTCTCCTCCCTCTGACTGACCGGCCAAAGTCCTGGTCACCCACAGAGTCCATCAACACAAGCAAGTGTTTTCTTTACACATTGGGGCTTTTACTTCAATTTGAAGCAGATGGTTGAGCACAGATGTGAACAGCTTTGGCCTTGTGAGCACAAGGAAAGAACAGGCCTTGGCTTTGAACATGCCTTCCTCCCCACATTACTGGCCCATTCCCCTGGTCCCTTTCTCCCCTCTGCCCCCTGCACAGCCGTCACAGACCACTGGGCTCCAGGCAGGGCACCATCTTGTGTGTCCTGTCAGGAGGGTGGGCCCCTGGCAAGGAGTGCTGGCCTGGCCAGCTGGGGGCAGGTCACCTCGAGGCAGGTCCTGGGGGTGGGGTACGGGTGCTGCTCCCCCTACACACTCACTTCTCATGATGCTGAGGGCCCAAGAAGGAGCCTGGACCCAGGGAACATGGAAAATCAAGGTCAGAGGCCTGGGCAGCCAGTGGGAGGGAGAGAGGGCCAGGATCTCAGATCCCACTCCCCACAGGCACCCCCAGCCTCCCTCTCACAACCCCTAGAAGGTTTATCTTGGGTCCAGCCAGCTCAGGGCCCGGTGGAGAAAGACAGTTCCAGGTCAAGTCTGAAGTCACCAAACGTCCACCTCTTCCATGAGTTCCTAGTGGAAATGTTGATTCGTCTTTGGCCTGAGATGGGACCCGGGCAACATGAGGAGCAAAGGTCACAGAGCCACAGTGTGGCTTTTCACCGTGGGGTCCTCTCACCCCGTTTGTTCAGTGTCCCTGTTGAATCTTTGGCAACGAATTTCTGCAGCCAGAAGGACGGTGGGCCTCAGGCCCGGGCAAGGCGAAGGCTTTGCTCTCCCCACCCCAGCAGGCAGAGAGCAAAGTGCAAAGTCACCGTAGAGTGGCTGGGGGTGGGGGTGTGGGAGAGGGTGAGAAGGAGGCAGGCTAGCTCTTGTCCTGAGAGGCGGTGGTCTGAGCATCCGGTGGCATCTTAGAGAGGAAGACGAGGCTGGACTCGGCAAGCTCACCTTCTCCTCAAGCTTGACTTGGAAAGAGGGCCCACAGCAGCATTCTCGGGCGAGCCCATGGCTAGTCACTCCTGAAAGAAACAGCCAGTGGGAGGCAAGGGATAAATTAGGACAGGATTAACATATACGCTACCATATATAAAATAGATAATCAACAAGGACCTACTGTAGAGCACAGGGAACTCGACTCAATACTCTGCAATAAGCTATATGGAAAACGAGTCTGAAAAAGAATAGGCATATGTGTATGTATAACTAATCACTTTGCCGCACACCTGGAACTAAAACAAGAGGCAGTCTCCTGCACTGCAGGCAGATTCTTCACCAGCTGAGCCACCAGGGAAGCCCCCGAATCAAACACACTCTAATACAAAAAAAAAAAAAAAAAGCTAAGAAACAAACAAAAAATAAAATGAAATAGCCAAGCTAAAAGGATATATTGTATGGTGCGGGAAATATAGCCAATATTTTATAATAACTTTAAATAGAATAAAATCTATAAAAATTTTGATTCACTATATTATACAACTGAAAATAATATAGTATTTTAAATCAACTATACCTCAACAAACAAAAAGAAACAACCAACAGGGACGTCCTGGTGGTCCAGTGGCTGAGACTTCTTGCTCCCAATGCAAGGGGCCCAGGTTCCATCCCTGATCAGGGAGCTGGATCCCACATGCCACAACTAAAGGTCCCACGGGCTGCAACCGAGACCTGGCACAGCCAAATAAACAAATTTTTTTTTTTTTAAAAGAAACAACCAATGGTCAGAAGTACCCCCCCACACACACTGGTCCTAACTCCAGAAGGCCAGCCTGCACCAGGTGCCTCACTGGTAGCATCTGCTCTTACTTACCCTCACGGCTGCCCCAGGAAGGACCCATATGGCTCAGGCAGGGACTGCATCTTGAAGGGTTCAGTAAGGGATGGAGCCAACATTTGGACCCAGGACTGGCTGCCACGAGAGCCCACAGTGTCCCCTTACTCCCCACCCCACCCCCACTGCATTTCAGAGCCACTGCTGATTGAGTTGGGCTTCCCAGGTGGTGCTAGTGGTAAAGAACCCGCCTGCCAATGCAGGAGACACAGGAGACATAGGTTTGATCCCTGGGTCGGGAAGATCCCCTGGAGGAAGGCATGGCAACCCACTCCAGTATTCTTGCCTAGAGAATTCCATGGACAGAGGAGCTTGGTGGGCTACAGTCCATGGGGTCACAGAGCGTAGGACAAGATTGAATCGACTTAGCACACATGCTGATTTAGTTGGTTTGGGGGATGGGAGGGGGTGTAGCAGGTAGAAGAAGCCCAGGGACCCCTGGTCCTAATACCCAGGTGTGACCTACAATCCCCAGGTCACACCTCCAAGGAATGTCAGCCCTGCCCCTGCCCACAGGAATGGCACCCTCACCTCCTTCTCCCCACATCCTTCAGACAAGATACTACACCAGCAGCCAAGAGGCCGACTCTAGGTGCAGCCCATCCCCCTGCCATCTAGGCCTCAGTGTTCTTATCTATAAAATGATAGTGTCTTCATCTAGTGGAAATAAAATAGCAATGAATTCTGACCTTGAAATTCTAATGCAGAAAACAGATGAGCATGGTTCCGATCTATTTGAATCAGGAGAGGATGCGGGACACGGAGAGAAGGGGACCCAGAGTCTACAGTATTCTTTCCAATGTGGAGCCTGGTGAAGTCTCTGAGAACTCAGGTGCTTTGGGGCAAATTGGAAAACCCTTAGGTTAGACCATCTTTTAGTCCCTTGCAGTCCTGACCTTCAGAAGCTTCACTCTGGCCACTGAACTTGGTGTTGCTCATGAAAAAACTGACCAAAGGGAGGGATTTGCTATAGAAAGGGATAGGAGATGGGGAGAGGTCATAGGGGCTGCCAGGGCTTTAGCTTTGGAGGGAGATCAGAGCTGGTGGGGAGGCTCTCGGGGGCTCCAAGTCCACCTAAGAACACTCAGGAGAACAACCATCCCTTAACTGGGCACGCAAACCCCTAGCAAAGCAGTGCCAAATACCTCTCTCTTGCTTCTTGCAACAACCCTGAACAAACAGCTAAGCACTTATTTTTGGAACAGAACAGCTGTCAGGCACCTCCGAGGTGCCAGGGAACCTTCTCACATCCCCCATCTCAGAGGTAAGTGCTACCTACGAGTTGGCAGCACCAGCATTTGAACCCTGATCGGTGAGTTGGCAGCACCAGCATTTGAACCCTGATCGTGCCGTTTATCCTAACACACGAAGGCAACTCCTGCTGAAAGGGAGGCTTGGGGAGCCGGGCTGGAGCCAAACCACGAGGCTGGAGGGGCTGCTAACCACAGGCCCCGGTAAGCCTCAGGCCTGGGCGGCCGATGGGCAGGCGGCCAAGGCAGAGGCTGGGGCAAGGCTGGAAGTGGGGTCCAGGGAGGGCGAGGGAGCCCCGCCAGGAGGAGGGAGTGTCCTCCGGCTAATAGAGGCTAAGACAGGGGTAAAAGGAAAAGTGAGAGGAGGGAGCATCTTGATGTGGTGAGTTCGGGCTCACATTCTCCGAGCCCATGGTGCGTGCTGGCCCCAGCAGGAATCTGCTTTTTGTTACCGAGTCTGAAGAGGAGGATTAAGAAGCGGAAAGGAAACCCGTGGGGATGGCACTGGGTCTGTGGTCCACGGGGTGATTTACAGCCGCGTCATCCCGGCGCTGGCTGCCTGGGCGGGCCGGCGGAGGACTGGCCCCAAGTTCCTCCCTTGCTCAGTCCGCCTGCGGTCAGAGAAGGCGCGCGAGGCTGGGGCAGCTGGAGCCAGCCCACTGGCTGCTCTGTCAAGGCGCGGCCGCCCAGCTGGGCTCTGTCCCAAGCCATCGCTGGGGCTCTCAGACTCCACGGAAGCCATGGCTACCACCAGCCCAAGGCCTGACCTTCAGTTCTGAACCCCACCCTTTCCCTCGCGTCTATACTGGACCTGCCTTCCACCACCCACCTGGGACCAGGAATCCCACACATAACATCATCCATCCAAGGAAGTCTTATGTCAGCTGGGGCGTGGCGGGAGGAACAACGGGAAGTCTTAGGTGCCAGGACCTTTTCTGCAATTAACCAGCTGTGTGACCTTGGGAAGCTGACGCTCGCTCTCTATGATTTAATTCCTTCACCTGTATGGCAAGTACAAGTCCATGCACGTGGATAAGCACTCCCCAAAGCGTTGTTCTGCAGAGTATGAGCCAGGTGAGGCATATCCCATGAGTTTTAGAAACATCACAGACCTTGGCCCCACCTTGGAAAGTCACTGTATGGGCTTCCCTGGTGTCTCAGCTGATAAAGAGTCTGCCTGCAATGCAGGAGACCCAGGTTCGATCACTGGGTCAGGAATATCCCCTGGAGAAAGTCACAGTATATATGGACATATTAAAAGCTCTGAAAAATCCTGCAGTCAAGAAATGTGTTTGGTTTTATTTACCCAGCATTTTCTTTTGATTGTGTGATTGTGACTGGATTGCGAGGAGAAGAAACTCATTCCAATCTTTCCATTATTCAAGGCTGCCCAAGGGGCTTCCCTGTGGTTCAGTCGTAAAGAATCTGCCCACCAATGCAGGAGATCAATGAGTTTGATCCTTGGGCTGGGAAGATCCCCTGGAAGAGGAAATGGCAACCCACTCCAGTATTCTTGCCTAGGAAATTCCATGGACAGAGAAGTCTGATGGGCTAAAGTCCATTGGGTCCCAAAGAGTCTGACATGACTTAGCAGCTAAACAACAATGAAAGGGCATCTCAAGGAGCCTGGAAGAAAGTCTCAGGAAAGCTTGCAAACCTCAAGGGGCAATCTATGGCCCTTCCCTCCAGGTGCCTGCCAACCACATCACTCGGCCACATCCAGGCCCTGCTTCTTTACTGCTTGTCTCCCCATTGACCCAGTCTCTCAACATCCCCACCCCAAACGCCCAGTGAAGGCAGGCAATTGGTCCAGCCTCAGTCAGATTTCTTACCATGGACCCATCAGCTGTGGCTGAAAGATAGGAGACAAACCTACCTATGCCATCCTTTCAGAAGAGGCAAGGTGTATGTATAGGTGTGTATACACATGCACACACGCAAGAATAATTGCAAATACAGAGGAGAGGGTTGCGCTTACTCTCCACTGTGACGACCACACCACAGACTCCTTCTCCCATAACCCCTGGCCACATCCTGCTCCAGGTGAGAAACACAGCTTGCACCCCATCCAGCTCTGAACTTTTTGTGGGTGGTTGTTTCCACTGCAGCCAAGGCTCTGGGTGTGGCTGGGCAAGGGTTTCATGGTCCTGAGGAGCCTCCTACATGGTCCCTCAACAAAGAAGATGCCCTTTAAATACAGGTTCTGCCTCTCATTAGCGTTGTTGTTCAGTTGCTCAGCCACATTTGACTCTTTGCAACTCTATGGTCTGCAGTATGCCAGGCCTCCCTGTCCTTCACTGTCTCCTGGAGTTTGTTCAAACTCATGTCCATTGAGTCGATGATGCCATCCAACTATCTCATTCTTTGTCACTCCTTCTCTTGCCCTCAATCTTGCCCAGCATCAAGGTCTTTTCCAATGAGCTGGCTCTTCACATCAGGTGGCCAAAGTATTGGAGCTTCAGCATCAGTCCTTTCAATGAATATTCAGAGTTTATGTCCTTTAGGATTGACTGGTTTGACCTCCTGGCTGTCCAAGGGACTCTCAAGAGTCTTCTCCAACACTATACAGTTCAAAAGCATCAAAAAGTCTTACTATCGTAAACTTTAAAAATGACTAGACAAGATCCTTCCCAGGTCCCTTTCAGCAGTTCTGATGTGTGGAGTCCGATCGAGGTGATTTGGTCAGTGTGACAAAGTGGCTGCATTTATCACATTCAGGAATCATCTTTTTTTTTTTTTTTTTTTGGCCACACCTCACAGCTTGTAGGATCTTAGTTCCCCAAGCAAGGATAGAACCTGCAACCTCAGAGGCGAAAGCACAGAGTCCTAACCACTGGTCTGCCAGGGAAGTTCCAGAAATCATGTTTTGATTGTTCACTCATTTGTTGTCAGAACATCAGCTCCACAAGGCCAGGGATGTGGTCTGTTTTGTTGGCTGTTGTAGCCTCAGGGCCTAAAACAGTCTGGACACACAGTAGCATCTCAATAAATATTTGCTATTTGTTGACCACGTGAATAAATATTTCCAGTCACTGCCGTTTTATTTAATGTAGCGATTATGTGCCACAGATAGGTTTCCTATTTCAAATGTGTCATTGGACATTTTGGCTAACTGCGCCTGTAACTGTTGTGAATTCGGGAACCGTATTGCATCTTTCTGCTTTTGTTCACTTCCAGTTTTTAAATTTCTAATTATACCTCCTCAGCTTACTAAGTTTGTCTCTGGCTTTAAGTGGATTGGTTTCCTCAGAGTAATTTTATCACTGTAGGGGCATTTTTAAAACTTATTATTTCTGCCTGTAAGTTGTTTTACCTTTCAAGCACATTTTCAGTCACTTTACTTACTTAACCATGTTTCACTGTTTTCAAATTATACATTTTTTCTATAGATAAGCAATTTGGATACAGCCTTTTATAAGCAGAAAAAGGCATCAAATGGTAATGAAATCCTGAAGTTTTTTTTTTTTTTTTATGGTTCGTCCTTAAAGGAGCAGTCAGATTCCAAATGTTATTTTAACAGTAAAATACAAAAGACAAGGACTTCCCTGACAGTCCAGTAGTAAACACTCCATGCTTCTAACGCAGGAGGAGTGGGTTCAATCCCTGGTTGGGGGACTAAGATCCCACAGGCTGCATGGTGCAGGCAAAACATGAAAAAAAAAAAAAAGAAGAAGAAGAAGAAGAATGAGGCTTCCCTGGTGACTCAGTGGTAAAGAATCCACCTGCCAATGTCCAGTGTAGGAGACATGGGTTCTATCCCTGCTGTGGAAAGACTGCACATGCTGTGAAGCAGCGAAGCCTGTGAACCCCAGCTATCAAGCCTGTGCCCTAGAGCCGTGCTCTGCAACAGTGGAAGGCACTGCAGCGAGAAGCCTGAGCACGGCAGCTAGAGAGTAGCCCCCACCTGCCACAATTAGAAGAAGCCCAAACACAGCCACAAAGACCCAGGGCAAGCAAAAACTGTTCAAATTTATTAATTTTTAAAAAATACTAAAAAAAAAAAAAAGACAAACAGGGAGGGCATCAGAGATGTACACTATCAGGCATTATTTTACTTTCATCTTCGGGGGGGGTGGGTGGAGGGGCAGGGAAAGCTGAGCTATACGGCTTGTGGGATCTTAGTTCTCTGACCAGGGATTGAACCCTGCCCTTGGCAGTGAAAGTGCCAAGTCCTAACCACTGGACTGCCAGGAAATTCCCTATCTTTCACTTTTATGTAAACCAATATGTAGGCTAAAAGGGGATTTTGTGTTTGGTTCTAAATGCTGAATGCTAGGTTTCATCTTGGCCTTAAAGTCAGTGAGGCTCTGGGGCCCTGGGGCCCTGCGCAGGCTGGTTGATCTCTGAGTCTCAGTTTACTCATCTTTAAAATGAGCACGGTAATAGTACCCACCTTTAGGTCAGTTGCAAAGAATCAATGGGACAAGGGAGCCACATGTGCCCAACAGGGTCTGACCCACAGTTGAAGCACCAGTTCCCATTCCTGCAAAGAGCTGGGTCCTTGGGGTGACTCACTGGTGTTTGAAAACATCAAATGGTACCATAGGCTGAAAAGTCTCAAAACAAGTAACCAGAAATAGTCACAAGGAACCAACTGCCATCTTGGCCAGAAACGTTCAGAACAGGAAGCAATAAATCTGTGCATGAATGCTCAGATGCTTCAGTCATATCCAACTCTGCAACCCTATGGACTATAGCCTGCCAGGTTCCACTGTCCATGGGATTCTCAAGGCAAGAATTCTGGAGTGGGGTGCCCTTCCATTCTCCAGGGTATCTTCCTGACTCAGGATCAAACCCACGTCTCTTATGTCTCCTGCATTGGTAGGTGGGTTCTTTACTTACTAGCACCACCCGGGAATCCCAAGATGGTGTGTGCACTAAGTTGCTTCAATAAGCACAATTTTTAAATTACTGAAATCACATTCATAATGAACAAATAAGTGAAATGTGGTATATTCATACAAAAGAATATTAGCCATAAAAAGGCATGAAGTACTGACACATGACAGAACTTGGATAAACCTTGAAAACAATATGCTAGGTGAAAGGATCCAGACACAAATGTTCAAGTATTATATGATTCCATTCACACGAAATGTCTATAACAGGGAAATCTATAGATTTGTGGTTGCCCAGAACTGGGAAGGAGACAGGGACTGCTAAAGCATACGGGGTCTCTTTTGGAGCTGATAAAAATGGTCTAAACTGGGGGTTCCATGGTGGTCCAGTGGTTAAGACTCCACACTGCCAACGCAGGGGGCCCTGGGAGTTCTACTCCTGGTCAAGGAACTAGATCCCACAAGCCACAACTAAAGATGCTGAAAGTGAAAGTGAAGTCGCTCAGTCGTGTCCGACTCTTTGCAACCCCGTGGACTATAGCCCACCAGGCTCCTCCATCCATGGGAAAAGATGCTGAGGCCGCACTAAAAAGAAAAAAGATCCCACATGCTGCAGAGCACACGGCAATGAATATCCAGTGGGCTGCAACTGAGAGCCAGTGCAGCCAAATATTAAAAGAAAAAAGGGGGAAAGAAAGAAAATGCTCTAAATCGGTTGTGTGGATGGCCACATTTTGATGAGAATCCTAGAATCTATTGGATTGTAAGCTTTAAGTGGGTAAACTATAATCTCAATAAAACCATTAGAACTTCTGTACATGTATAGGTAGTACAGGTTAATCGTAGAAAACTTAAAACACAGACAACTAAACAGAAGAAAACCATTCAAGTCACCTCCCCCTCCCCACCCAGAGAAACCACGATAGCTATAGGTGATTGCTCTTCCACGCGCTTTTCCTTTCCTTTTTCTAGTTTTTAATTTTTTTGTTTTTTATTTCCTTACTATTTCCATTTAAATTTTACTTCTTTTATTTTTGGCTGCCCTGGATCTTTGTTGCTGCATGGGCTGCTCTCTGGCTGTGTTGCACGGGCTTCCCTTTATGGTCGCTTCTCTCGTTGTGAAGCACAAGCTTTAGGGTTGTGACACCCAGGCTTAGTCACACTGAGGCAGGTAGAATCTTCCCAGACTAGGGATAGAACCCATATCTCCTGCATTGCAAGGTCAATTCCGAACCATGGGACAACCAGGGAAGTCTTAAGGGGGCTCAGTGGTAAAGAATCAGCCTGCCAAGCAGGAGACACAAGTTCAATTCACGGATCAGGAAATCCCCTGGAGGAGGAAATGGCAACCCACTCCAGCATTCTTGCCTGGGAAATCCTATGCACACAGGCGCCTGGCAGGCTACAGTCTGTGGGGTCGCAAAGAGTTGGTCACGACTTAATGACTAAATCACCACCACCACAGTTGATTTACAATGTTGTATTAATTTCAGGTATACAGCAAAGTGATTCACATATATATACATACATATTCTTTTTCAGATTCTTTTCCATTGTAGATTACTACAAGATATTGAATATAGTTCCCTGGGCTATATGTCCTTACTATTTATCTATTGCATACAGTAGTGTGTATATGTTAATTCCAAACTCCTAATTTATCCCTTCCCATTGTTTTCCCTGTTAGTAGCCATAAGCTTGCTTTCTATGTCTGTGAGTCTGTTTCTGTTTTGTAAATAACTTCGCTTGTATCACTTTTGGATTCCACCTATAAGTGATATCATATGATATTTGTCTTTCCCTGTTTAACTTACTTCACTCAGTATGATACTCTCTAGGTCCATACATCCACACACTTTTCCTGTGCTTAGGCAGACCTGTATCAGATTTCTTGGGAATGAAATCAGCTTGCACAAACCATACCGCAAGCGGGTGTTTGTGTTTTCTCGAACATTCCAGCCCATTCATCTTTGCATTTGGCAGACCTGCTTCCACATCTCCAAGGGGCCTAGCTCTGCTGAGGTTATTCTGGGCACATGCAGAGGCCTGGGCTTCTGGCCTCCACATTTCCCAGGGAACTGGAAGCAGGTATGGTTCAGCCCACCCCCAGCGCCTCCTGCCTCGCCTGGCCCGGGCGCCACGAGTGACAGGCAGGAAATTTATGAGCAGTTGGAGCTGGCTGCTGTTTGCTGAGGGCGGGAACATGGTGTGAATCAAGGATCACACTGTGTCCTGGCTAGGAGGACTCTCAAGGTCTTAGAGCTGCAAAGTGATGGCCAGAGCCCCTTGTGAGCCGGAGGACTCCACCTAGGGACCATGAACTGGGGGGAAAAATTCATCTACTCAACAAAGATTTATTGAGTTCCTCCTGAGTGTCAGCTCTGTGACAGGCACTGGAGTTAGAGGCCTTGTCCTGGGGCAGCTTATAATCTAACCCCAGGGCAAAGCTGAAACCACCTGTGGTGTAGTGGCTAAGTCGTGTTCGACTCTTGGAGACCCCGTGGACTGTAGCCTGCCAGGCTTCTCTGTCTGTGGGATTTTCCAGGCAAGAATACTGGAGTGGGTTGCCATGTCCTTCTCCAGGGGAATCTTCCCCACCCAGGGATCGAACCTAGGTCTCTTGAGTTGCAGGTGGATTTTTACCAACTGAGCTATCAGGAAAGCCCACTGAAACCACTGTTGCTGGTAAATGCTGTCTAGTCACCTTTCCCCTGTCCCAACAAGCTGCACACCAGAGGAGTGAATTCAATTGTCAGGGGCCCTGGGCTGTAGGATGCTGTGACTGTCTGTGATACAAGGAGGCCAGGTCAGGAGCATGTCTTGGTCCAACAGTCCAAACTCCTTGCTGCTGGGACTTTTCCTGGTGGTCCAGTGGCTAAGACACAGTGCTTCCATGCAGAGGCCCTGAGTTCAATCCCTGGTCAGGGAATTGGATTCTATATGCCGCAACTGAAAGTTCACATGTCACAACTAAAGGTCCTGTATGCCGCGAAGAAGATAAAAGATCCTGGTGCCTCAACTAAGACCCGGCACAGCCAAATAAATAGATACATATTTAAATAAATAAATAAGCCCCTTCAGATTGAGGCCAATGGATGTGTTCAGACCTCAGGGTCAGTCAAGCACATACGGAAGAACTTTCCTAGTGGTAAGAAACAACAAGGGTTACCATGCTAAGCACAGGGGATCCCTCCTGGGCTCAGATGCTAGAGGCGGTGCTGGGACGCAGGTACCAGGAGCAGCTCTGAGACATCCCCATGCAATCCCCCAGGCCCCCTCTATCCTGGTTACAGCCTAGCTTCCAGTTACTCCTGCCCACAGAAACAGAGACTACAGGAGGGTGGGGCTCTGCTGGTCGCTGTGTCCCCAGTTCAGACAGTGAGGCACCAGATCCACCTCACTGCAGGCTGGGGACATGTGTCTCCCTTTGAAGCTTCCAAGAGCTTCACACCGACTTCTCCTCTATCCTCTGTGCTCGAGTTATGGTTGGTGCAACTGCCATCGCCTGCCCACTCACCCCACACAGTGCCACCATGAGCTCCTGAGAGAGGAGGCCAGGTCATCCTCGGCTCCCTGTGTCCCCAGACCTGGGGACAGAAGTCAGCGAATCCATTGACAGAGGCCTCGTCTGGAACCCACCACACTCCTTTGCTGTTGTACGGCCCTTGGGAGGTGGCTGTTGTTGTGCCCATTTTACAGATGGGAAAATGGAGGCCCTAGGTCACACGCTAGGATGCAGCAGAGCAAAGCAGAGCCCTAAGCCCCTATAAGGTTCAGCTTCTTCACCAGCAAAGAGGACTAGAAAGTCCCCAAGCCATCCACCCAGCTGCTACCTCCTTGGTTCTAAGGAAATCTCAGCCTTCATCTACTGGGGCCTAAGTGAAGGTGGCTGACCACGGGAGGCCTGGCACTCCCACAGTCAGGCCAGTGCTAGGAGGGAGCCCGTGGTCCTGCAGGGGACCGGCAGGGAGACCCCAGGCCCCATCATGCTGATGCCTTCTTGGGCTTCAGACCACGCTCTCTGGCGGCCAGGCTCTGCTTCTGTCTCCATACTCGGCCTGTGTGTCTCTGTGCCAACTCTCTCTTGACTGCCCCTCTGTCTCTCTCTCCAAGTCCCTCAGCCTGTCTGTCTTTCTTGGCCCCCATCCCACCCCACCCCACAGTACAGGGCGAGGGTCAAGCTGGCCTGGGTGAGGCCTGAGCCCCAGCTGCTGCAGCCTCCCATCTGCTTCCCATCCTGGGAGAGTGTCCAGCCAACTCCACTTGGCTGCACACTGCTCTTCGAGACCCCAGAAGCACAAGGAGCCCCTGACCTTGCCCCACAGACAGGCTGGAGGGGAGCAGACAGCTGGGCAGACAGGTGGCCCAGCCAGGTGAGGAAGGTTCTGCTCCCTGGAAGCTTCCCATGGACCCTGACTCATGACTCTCACATGATCCGCCACCAACACTACACACACACACACACACACACACACACACACACACACACATCCCCAACCACAGTGTCAGGGATCCAAGCACCCTTCTGCACATCTCTGGTCTCCCCTCCCCAATCCTTATAGCAAATTGACAGCAGGAGTGATGGGGCACCAGCCAGACAAGTGAATCCATGCCAAAGTGCCAGCCTGCAAACCTTTGCAAAGCCCGCAGCCTGCAAGCCTTTGCAAAGCCCACAGCATGTCTTTAGGAGACCCTCGGTAAGAGTCTAGCTGTTGATATTTCAGGATGCGTGGAGGCAATAATGGGGTGGCTGGGAGAAGCCGTGAGGCCCTGGACAACCCAAATAACCAAATGATTTCTGTAAAAACAGTGTCCAAACCCCTCCTCTGGCCCTTCTTATTGTCCCTAAGCCCCTTACATCTAGACTCTGAAGCTACCATGGGATCAAGGGAGGGTTGGGGCATCTCTGATCAGGGCTCTTTACTCACCACCACCTACTATCAGTGACACCACAGAGGTTCCAGGAAGAAAAATGTATGTTTCACCCACACATGTACACATACACACTTAAATGCACACAGAGACACCCCCGAACGCACACCACCCCTATTGAGAGGCAAGGCAGCATGGTGGTTAGATGTGGCTATGGCATCAGACGGACCCTGTGTGAAGCCTTACTTCCCCGTTCTACCAGCTGTGTGAATCTGAGCAGTTACTTAACCTCTCTGCGCCTCTGTTTCTCCACCAGTAAAAGGGTAATAATAGTAGTCTACAGTCTGAGGTTGAAGAGAGGATTAAAGAACACAATGGCTGGAATTGGTGATCCAGTGGTTAAGAATCTGCCTCCCAATGCAGGGGACACAGGTTCAATCCCTGGTCCAGGAAGATCCCACATGCCTTGGGGCAACTAAGCCCAGGCGGCACAATTACTGAAGCCCGTGTGCCTAGAGCCTATGCTCCGAAACAAGAGAAGTCCCGCTTGCTGCAGCTAGAGAAAGCTGGTGTGCAGCAATGAAGACTCACCCAGCACAGCCAAAGATTAATTACTTTTAAAAAAGAACACAACGGCTGGGAAGCCAAGCCCTTAGCGCTCGGCAGCCACGTGTCAGTGCGCACATGTGTGTATGCGTGTGTCTCCCCCATTTGCATGTCAGTTGACCACGACAGGAACTGCGTCTCCCCATCAGGTGACCAGGGCTCCGCTGGGCGCACCAAGGAGATGCCCATGGGATACCGTGGAGGACTGCTGGAAACAGCTCACTTGCTTGGACTTTCACGCTTCCATTCATTTGGGGAACACTTTTTGAGTGTTCAGACCATGCCAGGCTCCATTCAGAGCATGTGAGTGTCCCACGGTGAGCAAAACACACAAGGACCACCCCCTCCACCCGCCCTAGAGAAGCAGCCCCGAGCTGAAGTGAGTTTCCCTAGAGAAAGGAAGCGCGTATTTTCTGTGCCCGAACGGCTTGGACAGGTCCCAGTTCTTGATAATTGATGCACTTCCCTGCATTCTCCGTCAGATGCTACTGGATGTACTTTGGCTTCCTCTTGACAACTCAAGGTCAAGCCCGGGGAAATCAGCCTACAGAAGACCCTCCAGGTCCCGGAGGCTTCTGGGCCCTTTACCCTGACACCGAATGGCTCCATGCCTCCTGGCTCTTCTGAGCCTCTGGTGTTGCTCTTTTTGTTCTTCCCACACCATCGGGCCACTGGCTGTGGTTCTGGGGGCTCTCACTGCACCTGCTCCAGGAACTGGCCTCCCAGCCCTTTCTGCCCGGCTGCTCTGACCTGGGACACCAGGAAGTCATGCTCATAAGAGCTGTCCGCAGATTCAGCACAGTGGGCTCAGAAGCAGGGCTCCCCTGTGAGCTTTCCCGTCTGGCCTCTGTGTTACTTACCCCGAGTTCCAAAGGGTGGGGCCTTTGTCAGTTTTGTTCCCCAAAGTGACCCAGTACCTAGGACAATTCCTAGCACATAGTAGGAATTCATTTATCCTTGAAGGAGAAGGTGGGATGATTTGAAAGGACAGCATTGAAACATATAAGTACCATATGCAAAATAGATGACCAGTGTGAGTTCGACGTATGAAGCAGGGCACCCAAAGCCAGTGCTCTGGGACAACCTAGAGGGATGGGGTGGGGAGGGAGGTGGGAGGGGTGTTCAGGATAGGGGGACACATGCATTTCTATAGTCAATTCAAGTTGATGTATGGCAAAAAACATCGCAATATTGTAAAGTAATTATCTTCCAATTAAAACAAGTAAATTTTTTAAAACTATTTAAATAAATGTAAAGGGTCCTTCAAGCTGGCTTCATCTTTTTGTCCCCATATAGAGATACAACAAATGACGAACCACAAATGGATACATGTATGTGTATAGCTAAGTCCCTTCTCTGTTCACCAGCACCTATCACAATGTTGTTAATGGGCTATACCCCAATACAAAATAAAAAGGTTAAAGTCTGAAGAAAAATAAAAGAACAACGGCATGTAGTGGGTTGGCCAAAACATTTGTTCAGGTTTTTCTCCACGATCTTACAGAAAAGCTGCTGAACTTTCTGGCCAACCCCAAGTATGCAGAGGAGGAGGGTTCTGCCCCTGGGTGCGCAGGGCTAAACCTTTGCAAATAAGCACACTGGCTGCCACCCACACCCTCTGTGTGTGTGGTGGGGGTGCTGGTGGGGAGAGTGTCAGGAACGCCTCGCTGTCCTGAGGGCGGAGGCAGAGTAGTTCTCAGTAACACCTTGTCACTGCTCTCTGGGCTGTGGGTGGGGTCACTGGGCTGCCCCTGTGCTCCCAGCTGCCTGGCTCTACCCTGCCTACTACAATGGAACCCCCCTAAGGGCTCCTGATCCCTCGGAAAAAGAGGGAGATTTGAAACCTATAAGTTCCGGGCATCTCCCCAGTGCTGGGAACTCAGCCCACCACGTGTGAGGACCTCCATCTGACTCTGGCAGATAGTGACTACTTATGCCCAGCAAACCTGTGCATGGATGCACACACAGCAGAGGGACAGACCTGGTGTCCACTGCCTAGCAACCCAGGGTAAGTCACGGGATGGGGAGGGGACATGTGGGCTCCCTCTGCTCACCTTTGTAATGGACAGCAGTGACCTCTAGGAACACCAGTGACTAACAAGCTCATCCAGCTGATGAGGCCCTCTCGTGGCCATCATTGCCTTGAACCCTCCTCACCCGAGGACATCTCTAGCCATGTCTTAGAAGAAAGCAAAGCTTGGAGAAGGCCCAAGGTGAAAGAGCTCACAAGCGGCTGGGCTGAGACTCAGACTCCAGCCCCCCAGCTTGAGGCCCTGCACTGCCAAACCTCTCACCTTGGGAGAACAGGGGCCAGTGATGGTCTAGACTCAGGAGTGCCTGTTTCACAGAAGTGGATGAGCCTTCCTAAGTCTTGCCCGGCCACCCGGTTGGATGGCCCTTGGCGACTTCACCCCCCTAAGTCCCAGCCTCCTCATCTAGCTCCGTTAGAAATGTGGATTTCAGGAGGTCCCTGCAGGACTAAAGAGGACAAGAAGTGTGAGAGGCTCTGCACACTGCAAAGCACTTGCAGACTGATGAGGCCACCAATGGCCTGGCATGGCCACCTCGGTTCTCTGGGCCTCAGTGCTGCGCAGCGAAAATGGGCTGCGTCCATGCTCAGTCGCTTCAGTCATGCCCAGCTCTTCGTGGCCCCATGCAGTGTAGCCAGCCAGGCTCCTCTGTCCACAGTATTCTCCCGACAAGAATACTGGAATGGGTTGCCATTTCCTTCTCCAGGGGATCTTCCTGGCCCAGGGATTGAACCTGCATCTCCTGCACTGGCAGGCGGGTTCTTTACCACTAGCACCACCTGGGCTACCGGCCCTTAATTTGGGGAGCTGCAGTGAGGAATGGCAAACTCACAGAGATGAGGTTCTGGTACTGTGGTTATGGTTATGACACTGTTTAGCCTCACTGGGAAGAAAATCACTCTGTCACAACTCCAGATCAACTTTTGAGAGATTAGCCACGTGGCTGTTGCCCTGGCTGCCCTCCTAGCTGAGAGGACCTGATGTCCTCCTCTGTTTCAGGGAGAGCACCCCCTCTTTCAGCCTGGGTAAGGGATGTCTGGAAAGGATTGACTGAACTGGTGAGGAGACAAAAGCTCTTACTGGCAAGGCCCTGCCCTGCCTTGGATGTAGTATGTGGATGAAGTACTCAAGTGCTGTGGCAGCCATTGTGTAGCCATGAGGTAAAGACCAAAAATGAAGCCGAAGTCTCAGCATCACCAGAGCCTTGGAGCCAGGGAATAGTTACCTCCCTTCACCTTTCCTAACTGTGAGAAACAGGAGCCCTGTTAGTTTAAACTGCTGCCTGAGGAGTCTCTGTGATCTAAAATGCAAAGCTTTTCTCACTGATTCAAGCCAACAAGATCCAGAATTCCCCAAACAGGAGCCTGGGAGGAGCCCAGGGGCACTTCCGTGTCTGTGTCTTGAAACCCCTAGCTGGTCCTTCCTACAGTCTTAGCCTCCAGCCCAGGAACATTCAGCCCCAAACGTGTGGATTTTCATGGAAGGAATGCTGTGCATTATTTAGTGGGTGGGGCTTCCCTGGGGCTCAGATGGTAAAGAACCTGCCTTCAGTATGGGAGATCTGGGTCTGATTCCTGGGTTTCGAAGATTCCCTGGAGAAGGGAATGGCAACCCACTCCATATTCTTGCATGGAGAATTCCATGGACAGAGGAGCTTAGCAGGCTACAGTCCATGGGGTTGCAAAAAATCAGACATGACTGAGCGACTAACACACATACACACGTATGTGCCGGAGCTGGGACACAAAGATGGAAGGGCTCACAGTCTAGATAGATACATTAAACATACACTGTGTAATGTAATGTAGTACAGGGGTTTTTTTTTTAATTGGGGTATAATTGCTTTACAATGTTGTGTCAGTTTCTGCTGTACAATGAAGTGAGCCAGCTATATGTATACATAGATCCTCTCCCTCTTGAACTTCCCGTCCTCACCACCCTGTCCCACCCCTCTAGGTCATCATGGAGTACCGAGCTGAGCTCCCTGTTATAGAGCAGCTTTCCACTAGCTATCTACCTTACACATGGTATCGTGTACATATGTCAATTCACAGTATAAAGCTTTAATATCACATAATTTACCAGGTAACAAATTATGTAAAAATGCAATATAATGACAAAAAACGAGCTCTAAAATATTACATCATAGAGGATCACATAATATAATATGTTCTATCAAAGTGTATCACAGGATGCTTGCCTGAATTAGACTTTACTCACCCCTGTGTAAGGGCATGGAAGTGGCCGTGCTTTGGGGCCCTGAGGAGGCTGCGGTGGGGGTCAGTGAGGGCTTCCAGGAGGAGCTGAGCCTTCCAGCATGAGCAGGAGGTGGCCAGACAGACAGCAGAGAAGGGCATTCCAGGCAGAACGGACAGTATGAGCACAGAGGCCAAAAATAGCCCCTCTGGGTGAGGAGTTCCATGTGGCTAGAGTGTAAATTGGGATAGCCAGAGTGACCGGCTGGAGCCAGGTCACTTGGGGGGAGGGGCAGGTGCCTGTGGGAAGCCCCTGAGGGGTCCCAAGCAGGACAGGGAGGCTGTCACACCTGGCTCTCAGCAGAGCTGCAAGGAGGGGCTCAGGTCGGGGTGAATCGAGCCAGGGAGGAGCCAGGCAGTGGGGCCCCAGGTCGCCATGAATTCTGGGCAGAGAACAAACACCTTGAAGGCATGAGAGGCTCCCTACTTCACCCTCTAGAAACATTTACACCAGGAGGTCAAGGAAGGCAGCGATCTATACTTTCCCCTAGAATAGGTCTGCCTCCGGTCTGTGGGGGCAGGAAGAAAAAGGATGACCAGCTTGAGGACAGGTGGGGAACTAGGGCCTGCTGGCGCTCCCTGTGCCCGGCTGTCCATTGTACCAAGGGCAGGGGCTCAAGGCTGGGCAGTGGGCAGGACAGGCCTGGTCACTCCAGTGGGAGGGCAGTCTTGCCCCCCTGTCCCCTGCCTCTCCCTGGTCCTCTCGAAGTCTCTGGGCTAGAAAGCAAGCTCTGGTCACTGGACAGACCACATCATCACCAGAGGCCTGGGGCCAATGGCCACCCGTCCTTCCCCAGGCCCGCCTCAACTTTGGCCCCACAAAGACCAGGAGACACGAGAGGAAAGGCAGAGTTCACAAAAGCATTTCACATCCTTTGTGCCACTGACCCCTGGAAAGACAGGGAGGCAGACTGGCATCTCCCGGATAAGACAATGGAGCTAAGCCACCAGTTACACAGCCCCCAGGGCAAAGCTGACACCAGCCTCAGCATCCAGACCACACATCTGCCCGCCCAGGCCTCAGCAGAGATGGGGGAAATCAGCCCACACCCAGCCCTTCGGATCAGGAGATCAACTGCCCTGACATTGTGATAAGTCTCAATATTTTGTCCTGCGGAGCTGCCATCTCTCCAAGTGAAAATGGGCAGAGAGGAGAAAGGCATACCGACCTGAGTAAAGTGCAGATGAGAGAAAAGTGAAAATGTAGTCACTCAGTTGGGTCCGACTCTTTGCGACCCCATAGACTGTAGCCTGCCAGGCTCCACTGTCCATGGGATTCTCCACCAAGAATACTGGAGTAAGTAACCATTCCCTTCTCCAGATCTTCCCGACCCAGGGAACGAATCTGTGTCTCCTGCAATGGCAGGCAGGTTCTTTTACTGTCTTAGCCAAAGTGCAGATGAAATGCCCTCCAGAGCCAGAGCCTCACCTGATGTAGGAAGAGCCGACAACCCATAGCAGTATGGAAGACAGGATTTTTCCACTGCTGGGGTGAAGGGTGGCTGAGTTTCTGGGTCTCACGGAATAGTGTGGGGGGCAGGCAAGGAATAAAGGTTGGTAGGACTTGAGAGAGGAAAGAGGAAGCCCCCAGTTCCCTGCCCCTGACCTGTGACACCCCCATGCCGTCACCAGCATCTGACACCTGGGGAGGGGTCACTGTCCCCACCTCCACCTGGTACCCTGGGCCTGACTCTCAGCTCCTCCTCAAGGGTCCAGAGGGGTCTGAGGGAGGCAGACAGGCCTTGCCCTCTCCTCTCCTCCCCAGTGCCGGCCTCCCAGCGGCCAGTACTCCCCCAGCACCCCAAGGGCCCCCGATGACCCTCCCAGGAGGCGCCCAAATTCCAGGCAGACATCTCCCAGAAGTTTCTGGCAGCAGCAGCAGTTCTTAAAAAAGGCTTCATGTCATACTGCAATCAGCCAAGGAGCCCGGCACTGGGTGTTTCATTAATGCAGCTCTTCTCCCTAAGCGTCTCCTTCTGATGAGATGGTGGGGGTCTCTGCACCCTCTCTGCCCTCCACCCTTCCTCCAGTTTATGATTTTCTGCTGCCCTGTCTGCACCATGCCCTCCCAGGCACCTTCTTCCTGCCCTGTCTCCTCCAGCCAAGGTTTTACAAAAACAGTCACTTCTAACCATCCCCAATTTTTACAGCTTAGAGAACAGGAAAAAAAAAAAACAGTCGGGCATCGTCCAGGAGACTTAATGAGGTGGCCTTCAGGCACCTTGGAGGAGCAAGAAAAGTCACAACTGGTGCAAGAAGAGGAAGGAACAACATTAAAAGCAAACAAGGGGAAACGAAATAAAAAGCAGAGATAAAGAGTCGGGAGAAAACTGCGGCGCCTGAGAAACAGGGATTCCAGCCGCCAACTTTTACGGCGTCCAGCCCTGTTATTCATAAGCGAGTTTCCTCTCTCACAAAGGACCTTTTGCACGGTTTTCCCTGCTGCCTCCAAACCAGCTGCTCGCGCTGTTGTATCGTGAGTGATGATGAGGCTCTGAAAGGGTTTTTTGGGAACAGATGGCCAGGGGAGAGCTGGGGAATGTGCCAGCAGAGGGCTGGGCGGGCTGCCAAGCCCTGCGGTGACTGAGTGCTTGGGCTTCCAGCTCGCGTGCTTTCCCTGCCCTCTGCCCTCCGTGGCGCCAGCAGGCCTTCCCAGCGAGCGCTCGGAACATCTGGAGTCTGGGGCTGCCAGGAGGGGGGGCCGCGGCGGCCGGGCGGGGGACCCTGTGTTCCAGCGGAGCTCCCAGGGCTTCGCCACCAGGCCTGCCTCGCGGAACAGCTAATCAAAACCACAGCGCCCGAATGGGAACCAGGCGCGCTCCCAGCTGCAGCCAGAGGCCGCCGGGCGACTTAACCTGGTGTCAGGCCTCGCTGGCGGCGGCGGCGCTGGGGGGCGCGGGGAGGGTGGGGGTGGATCGGGGCTGCTGACACCCCCACCCCCAGACCAGCCCACACCCCCTTCACCCCCAGCGGCGGAGGGCTATTGGCTCCCCGCGTCTAAATGGAGTTTCCACGCGCTGCAGTCGCCGCCGGACTGCTTACATAAGAGCTGTTGCTCCCCTCACCCACACCACAAGGTCCTGTACCCCCATTTGCTGGGGGTCTCCCGGGGCATGGGCCACCCTGCTGGGCGGTACGTGAACTTTAGGGCCCTAAGAGATTGGAACCAAAGAAACAAAGCGACTCCACTGCTTCTAGCGCAAGACCTTGGGCAAGTTACTGCACTTCGCGGGGCCTCAGTTTCCCCTCCGAGCAACGGGGGAAGTGATGCCAAAGTGCAGGGGTAGCAAAAGGGGTAGAGACAAATTATGGGTGGTGCTTGGCACCCAGAGGGCGCTCCCCACCCAGTCAGTGTGGTCTCTGGTGTTCATGTGGTGGTGTTCACTCAGTCATGTCCGACTCTTTTGTGACCCCCATGTTCTGTAGCCCACCAGGCTCCTCTGCCCATGGGAATTCCCAGACAAGAATACTGAAGTGGGTTGCCATTTCCTTCTCCAGGGGATCTTCCCAACTCAGGGATCGAACCTGCATCTCCTGCTTGGCAGGCAGATACTTTTACCGCTGAGCCACCAGGGTGAGTCTGTTTAACAGCATTATTATCACGTAAAACCACAGGTTACTGCTTGTTCTCTGGTATGAACCCATGAACTTTGAAAGCCCATGAGTTTCTGGGCTGGTGAGATGCTCACCCCCTTTAAGGATGCAGGGCCAGAGCTCTGCCCTGAGCGCTGGACAAACAGAAACCCCCCATTCAGAACGATTTGCTCTGGTCATTCATCCCTTCTCAGCACTGCCTGTTCCTGGGATGATCCTTCCTGGGGCTCCATATGAAGCTGTTACCTTGTAGCTGTAAATTCATGAGATTTCCTTCCTGGCACTGAGAAGAGGCCAGCCCTTTCTCCTACGGGATGTTGTTGAAGCCTTCCAGCAAGGCGGCAAGGAAGGCATGGAAGCTCTGCCTTCACACGTGCGAGAACAGGGGCTCAGAGAAGTTAGGGAACACACCCAAGGCCACACAGGCAGAAAGTACCAGCGCCAGGACTCAAACCCAGGTCTCCAGAGCCAAAGCCTACTCTTCGCCCACTCTGTGGTCTTGCCAACGATCTCCCTGTTGTATGTGCCTTGAAGTTAATGACAGCAGCACAGAAACTTAAAAGAACTGTAGGGTTCTCTCAACCGACCCCCCACCTATAGCATCCTGGATGGGGGACCACCAAGTCTTTCAAGCGGTTTCCAGGGAGTACCCTGGATCAAAGCGGTGCTCCAGGGGCTTCTCTGAGAGGTAGTGGCTTAAGCGTTAGAGGGGACTTTCCACGGTCTCTGTGATTTTCTGAGTGGGAGACTTTGCTTCTTTCTCACCGTCAGAGACCCTGAGTTTTCATTCACACACAGTATAGAGGGGAGGAGGGTGGGGGTCTGTGAGTGAGGGGAGGGGAGGGGGAGGAAGTGAAGGGAGTGTGAAAGGAGAGGGGAAAGCAGCGCCCCAGCCTCTTCCCCACCTTGGGACCACCCGGGGAACATCAGACGGCCACGTCCTGCGTTCCAGGGCAGACAGCTCCAGCCTAACCTGGGAGGCTCTCTGGCCAAACGAGCCCTCCAGCCCAGTGCCTGCCAGCCCTGTGGACTCACGGTGTCAAATGTGAGAGGGGAAACAGCAGCTGAGAGAATGCTCCACGTTAGAACAAACAGCTGGCGACAAACGTCTATGTAATTGGAATGCCAGAAAAAATAAATTGCATCCATTTTTATGACGAGAAGGGAATTTGATGGTGGTTTCCCACCACCCCCCTTCTTTCCCAGCAGAGAGGGGCTCCACGGGCTTTCAAAGCACATGGTATTTAACTCAGTAACATGGCCCAGAGGATGTAGAGATAGAACCTCCTCTCACCACCCCATTTCCATGCAGGGGGCAGGACAGGGAAGCAGCAGAGGGCCCCCCCGGCACCTCTTACTGGCCAGTTCCTTAGGCCTCTGAGCCTTGGATTCATTGTTCCTGGGACAACACCAGGCTTCCCAGATGGCGCTAATGGTAAAGAACCAGACTGCCAATGCAGGAGACATAAGAGATGTGGGTTCGATCCCTGGGCTGGGAAGATGCCCTGGAGGAGAGCATGGCAACCGATTCCAATATTCTTGCCTGGGGAATCCCATAGACAGAGGAGCCTGGTGGGCTACAGTCCACAGGGCTGCAAAGAGTCGGACATGACTGAAGTGACAGCATTCACGCACAGGGGACAACAACAGTCTCCACCTTGAAGGGATGGGGGAGGGAGGAGTCAACGGGGTGATCCGTCGGAAGTACTAAACACCCAGCACCATGCCTAGCATGTGAACCAGGCTCTAAGAACGTCAGGTATTGTCAGTACTCTTGTGGTGCACTGGGGTCCCAACAGTCTCTGTGAGTGATTTTCAAATCTGTGTGAAATGCCTGTGATGGGCAGAAGGGAAGGGAGCAAAACACATTTAGTCATTTAGATAGTTAAGGGGCTGAAGCGACCTCAGCTCAGCAAGTCTGACCAGAAAGGGCCATAGCAATCACTTCCGGGGTCAACTCACCTTGGAGGCGTAGAAGCCAAAGCCCCAATAAGGGTGACCATACATGCGACAGGGGGACAGAGCTCAGACAACGCCACTCAGTGGACACTCTGGGGACACAGGAGGCACAGGAATTGTGGAGTTGCTGTCTCCCACACTTCAGGGCTCAGGAACAGTCCACAGAAACAGCAGGTCCCTCCAGGTCTGCGGCCTGGGCTCAGACACCAGACAGAGAACACTCTCGGCTCCCACTGACCCCCTAACCCCAAAACCAATGTGCCATCTCAGCTTGCCCCCAGCACCAAAACATAGAAGTCTGCACCTGAGATGTCCTTCCAAAGAGGAGTGCGACTACCCTCCAAACTGCCATCACCACCAAAAGCACTCCCTGCCCAGAAAGCAGCAGAAGGGGGATGACGCAGATCTGATGGAGCCACACCAGCCTTGGCCCCTCTTCTGGCTGAAGACCGCCCACAGGTGAGGAGCAGCCTCTAGACTTGCAGAGCCCACCTTTCCGGTCCAGCTGGCACTGACAGCTACAGTCACAGCCTGGGGTCACCAATCATTGCCCAGGCAACTGGTACAGCCCCAAGCTCAGCACACCATGACTGATTTTTCTCTCTGTGTGTGTCCATGGGGATTCTCCAGGCAAGAATACTGGAGTGGGTTGCCATTTCCTTCTCTGGGTGATTGTCCCAATTCAGGGATCAAACCTGAGTCTCCTGCATTAGTAAGTGGATTCTTTACCACTGAGTCACTGGGGAACAGCCCCGAGGCCTGTGAGCAACTTGGTGGGGGACAAGAACTTACTGGTCATTCATCATCAGGGCTTAAACTATACCATCAACGTTAGTAGCTGCTGCTGCTGCTATTACTTTTGTTGTTGCTATTATTATTGTTGTTATTGTTGCTATTATTTTATTCAATAGCTTCAAATCACTGGAAGGCAGTGCCCTAGATTGTAGGAAACTGGTCCTCTCCTATTCCGAGGTCCAGCAATGCCGATCCAGCCCAGGTGTGGAACAGCTCTGCTGCTCTTTCTTCCCCTCCTCCTCAGAAGCTCCCAGGAGTCGCTGCTTTAAAAACAGGAGCTGCGGAAACATGGCCCAGAGCCAGGTGCTTAAGGCACATTATCTCCGGCTGCGGCCGGAGTCGGAGCTGAACTCTGTGGAGCCGAACTCTGTGGAGCCCTTCCACTCCTCCCACCTGTCTCTCAGCTGGGCAGCCTCCGATGCACCTCTCTGCATGACTGGGGCTTCCAGAGGGACCCTGGATCCTCAGAGTCACATCCTGTGAGGCCCAGAGTTGGAGGACTCACCAGTCAAGGAATGTGGGTGCCCACCTCAGCAAGGCAAGGCTGGGGTGGGCAAGGGTGTGCTTGGGGCCCAGGGGGTAAGTCAAGTTCACTTTAAATCCTATTCTTAACACAGGCCTGGAGGGACAAGGCAGTTTATCAGCAGACACAGAGCACAATCTCTCAAGGAGGCATCCTGGAAAAGGGTCACCCAGCCCCTGGGGCACATGAACTGTGAGGGAGCCACCCTTGAGTGGGACCGCTCAGGGTGCCATCGATGGGATTGCTGGTGATCATTTATGGAGGACCTCCTTTCAGCTGGTCGCTTACATCAGAATGTTTTTTAGTTTCCTCCTTTCTTTATCCTTCATTGGAATGTAAGCCTGACTCACTTGCATCCCCAAACCCTCAGGTCGCCCTGAGTGGCTGCAGGGGATGGGTAACAGGGGCTTCATCTGAAACCCCCACCCTCTGACACCCCACTGCATCCACATGCTCTGTCCACAGAGATTGTGTGTGTGAGTGCTCTAAGTCACTTCAGTCGTGTCTGACTCTTTGTGACCCCATGGACCGTAACTCCTCTGTCCATGGGGACTCTCCAGGCAAGAACACTGGAGTGAGTCACCATGGCCTCCTCCAGGGGATCTTCCCAACCCAGGGATAGAACCAGCACCTCCTACATTTTCTGCATTGCAAGCAGATTCCTTACTGCTGGGCCATGGGGGAAGCCCATCTACAGAGACTTGGGAGGCTCAGACCTCATTGCTGACACCCACCATGGCACCCATGTGCTCAGGTTGGGATTTCCCAACATACAACTCACTGCCAGTGCTTGATAAACACGGAATGAGTCAATGAATGAATGAACAAATAAAGGGATGTATTTCCAGGGGTTCTCATTAACAAAATAGTAGCCCATTCAAGCCACTCAGGGTCACTCGGCAGTCACTGAAGACCATCCTGAGGACACCGTGAAACTTACCTACCTGCCTGGTGACAGAGATGCAGGAAGGCACACACAGCAGGAAGGGGGTGATGCTGTGATCAGCCAATCTACCAGCACAGTGGCGGGGCCTGAAGATGTCCCAACAGCTCTAGGACCCTGGCCCACCCCTCCCTCTAAGTCCTCTTGGTAATGGTGGTTGTCCAGGCGTGGTCCTCGGGAGATGGCAGCCTCAGGACACCCCCCTGGCAGGAGGGGCTACAGGATGTCAGAGGCCCCTTGCCCTTCAGAGGTGAGGCAGGATCTCTACTTGGAAATCAGACTGCAAACAGCCTTGGAAATCACCGATGCTTCCACATCCCCATTGATTGAGGAGAAAACTGAGGCAAGCGGTTAAAAAATGAGTCCAAAATGAACCAAGCCTTGAACTCAGAGCTGTTTTATGCTCTTAAAAGTGAAAGTGTTAGTCACTCAGTCATGTTTGATTCTTTGCGACCCCATGGACGGTAACCTGCCAGACTTCTCTGTCCATAGGATTCTCTAGGCAAGAATACTGGAGTGGGTTGCCATTTCCTTCTCTGGGGGATCTTCCCAAACCAGGGGTTGAATCCGGGGACCTGCATTGCAGGCAGATTCTTTTACTGTCTAAGCCACTAGAGAAGCCTGTTTGATGCTCTAATCCACCATCTAACACCTGTTTCCCAATCTGGACAATGTGGAGGCTGGACCAGATGGGCTTTACGGTGTCTTAGATTTGGGCTGATTTCAGGGGAAGCCAAAAACTCATCTCTGCTGGCCATCGTCACCCCACTCCCCTTTCTTCTCCTCTCACTTTCCAAGTGTCTCTCCTCTTCCCCAGCCCAGGACACTCTGCTCCACAGAACAGGGAAGGGGGGCAGCACTCTGGCCTTTGGTGGGTGAGGGGAGGACTTGGGGTGGGGGTGTGGACGAGGGGCTTAAATGGGGGAAATGGCGCCTGCCCACCCTGCCCATCCACACCTCCGACCGCCCAAATGCCAGGGGAAGTTCACCCAGAGTTTACAACCCTCCTTTGTCACAGAGTGCTGCATGGAGCCATCAATCACACCCTTAATTTATCCATGTCACTTTCCAGAGGAAAGCCGCCCTGCGAGCAGCCAGTGGCACTTCCTTTCTCACCCACTAGATGAAGATTTCACCTAATTGGTCCACGTTAAATCACTGCCAGGACTGCAACATGCCATCAACACAGCAGTGGCTGGTAGTGGGGATGTGCTAGGCTCCTCCCTGCTGTTGGCAGGAGAGTCGACAAGGGTCTCTCTGCCTGGAAGCCTCTTGAAGGGGCGTTTGGAAGGCCTGGAGAACCCAGAGAAGGGCCTCCTTGAAAGGGGGGGTAGGGGGCCAGGAAGGAAGGAGGAAGTGGAAGGAAGGAACAGATGGAGGATGATAGAGTCACTGCCCCCCACCCCGCTGCTCTTCCCATCCCTACATGCCCAGAGGAGTCAGGCATCTCTAATCACCTCCACCCTTCTTATGGGTACGGACTGGGTCCCAGCCTGTCTCTCTCCCTGTAGCTTCGTGTGCACAGAGATCCAGAGGGCTACATCACAAGCCCTGCTCTGCATTGCCTGGCAATGACCCGCAACTGGAAATGCTGGAAGCCAAGCCACCTGGGAAGCAAAGCTGTGCCCAACACCTTTCCTCCTGCCCATATTTCTCCAAACACATTAGGCTTTGTTTACACTGTTCCCTCTGTTTCCAATGCTGTTCCTGCTTCATCTGCTCAGCAACCTCCTGGTTGTCCTGCTGGTCCCAGCTCAAACACCACTTACACAAAAGTGATCTTTCTAACTCCCTTGGGCAGGAAAGGCAGCCTGTCCCTCCTCTGCCTGGCCTTCCCTTACCCAGCAAAGGCTTCTGGGGCCTCCTGTCTATACTCTCCTGCCCTTATCCAGATGCAAGAGGGTCTCTGAGCATCCTGTGAGCTACAGAGGTGCTAGGACCACATGTTTATCATTTTTATACTCCTGCCCAGCAGGTTCAGCAAAGAGCTGGGGCTCTATGAATCCCTTCAGAATGAATGAATGAATGAACATGATTTGCCTTAATGCACGACCTCAGAAAACCCACAGGCCAAGTCATAGTGCCAAAACATACTGAAGGGCTCTCTTGGGCAGTTACCAGCCCATGAGATCTCCCCCTAATATGATGTTAATCAGGGGCTGAGTGGGGAACTCAGCACCAGAACATGTAAGACCAGAAAGAGCTTCAGAGTTAAGCTGTCCTCATTTAAGTGATGAGCAAACAGAGGCCCAAGGGGATTGGCCCTGGTACCCAGGAGCCCCATTACCAGTGTGTTGTGTGCTAAGTTGCTCAGTTGTACCTGACTCTTTGCCACCCTATAGACTGTAGCCCACCAGCCTCTTCTGTCCTTGGGATCCTCCAGGCAAGAATACTGGAGTGGGTTGCCATGCCCTCCTCCAGAGGATCTTTCCAACCCAAGGATCGGACCCATGTCTCACGTCTCCTGCGTTGGTAGGCGGGTTCTTTACCACCAGCACCACCTGGGAAGCCCCAGGAATAGAGTCACACACAATCTCAGGGGCCCAAGGAAACTGAAACTGACGTGAATCCCAGCAAGCCTCCGAGAGGCTGGTCTCGCTGGTCCCTTTGGAAGCCGCTGGATGCAAGTAAGAGGAGCCCTGGATTGCGGTCGCTGCCTCCCCCTCCTCCCCACAGGCTGCTGCCCGCATGGCTGGCGCGTACCTTGCGCTTCTTGGCGCGGCCTTCGGCCTGCAGGGTGCGGGTGCAGCGCTGCACGCACTCGGAGAAGCTGAGGTTGCTGTGGTCGGCGCTGTAGTCGAGGTCGGCCAGCCGCGCCAGGGACAGGATGTAGTTGCAGGCGATCCTCAGGATGGCCAGCTTGGACAGCTTCTGCCCATACGAGTAACACGGCACCTGGTGGGTGAGAAGGCGTCAGCAGGGGCTGCCCGGTCTCTGCTGAGAACCGGCCCAGGGAGCACCTTGGCCAGGAAGGTGTGGGGCCATTCACGCCACTGCTGGGGAGGGAACGGTCGGGCGGCAGAGGTGGTTTGTCTGATCTCTCCACCCGGATTTTATTCCCTGTTCTAATCACCTGCTGTTTACACCCACACACAACCCCTGGGGGGCATCCACATTCCCAGGCTGTACAGGAGGAAAGCCAGGCTTGGCTCTTGCCCGAATGTCAGTAATCAAGAAGCACAGTGCGCTTCCCCCTGGGACAGAGTTCCCTCCACTGTCTCCCTGAGAAGGAATCTTGGACAGAACAGATGTTTTTTGCTCTGAGAGTCTGTTCTCTCATTCAGTGACACCTGTCTTGCTGGACACTTGGGGTCTGATGACAAGAGTAACTGGATTCTACCATCAGAGGACTTACCCTCAAGACTGAGGTTATGGACCGCAGTGGGGGTACAGTGGGTAAGAATCCACCTTCCAATGCAGGGAACATGGGTTCGATCTTTGGTCAGGGAAGATCTCACATGCCATGGACCACAACTACTGAGCCTCAGCTCTAGGGCCGGTGAGCCGCAACCACTGAAGCCTGAGTGCCGAGAGTCTGTGTGACGAGAGAAGCCACTGCAATGAGAAGCCCATGTACTGCAACTAGACAGTAGCCCCCGCTCGCTGCAACTAGAGAAAGCCAGCGCACAGCAACAGACCGAGGACAGCCAAAAATTAACTAAAATTAATTTTTAAAAAGAGTGATGCTTTAACATCAAAGCAGAGCTAAGCACCCAGACCCTCAGAACAGATCAGAGGAAAGTGACAATGCTCAGCTGGGAGGCCCACACGTGACTGGATTATGCTTTTCTTTTTCTTTCTGACCTCTGGACCTGGGAAGCTGCTGGGCATACAACAGGTGCCTAATAAGTACAGTTCCAACCTGACTCGACATCCTTGACATTCATCACTGACTTGTTCAGTCACTCAGTTCAGTCGTGTCTGACTCTTTGCGACCTCATGGACTGCAGCGTGCTAGGCTTCCCTGTCCTTCACTATCTCTGGGAGTTTGCTCAAACTCATGTCCTTTGAGTTGGTGATGCCATCCAACCATCTCATCCTCTGTCTCCCCCTTCTCCTCCTGCCCTCAATCTTTCCCATCATGAAGGTCCTTTCCAGTGTCGGCTCTTCACATCAGGTGGTGAGTGGACAGTCACAAATGGCACAGCAGTTTGTATCAGGTGAAGAGATGGAGTCTCTAACATCATTCACCAATGTTTCCACTGCTTGAGCAAAAAGCTACATGGACTGCAGCACAGATCTGTGTCGAAACATGGAGCATGCATGCTAAGTTGTTTCAGTCGTGTCAAACTCTTCGACCCCATGTACTGTAGCCCACCAGGCTCCTCCATCCATATGATTCTCCAGGCAAGAATACTGGAGTGGGTTGCCATGCCCTCCTCCAGGGGATCTCTCCAACCCAGGGGTTGAAACTGAGTCTCTTTCATCTCCTGCACTGGCAGGCAGGTTCTTTACCACTAGTGCCACGTGGGAAGCCCCTGTAATGTGGAGACGTCACCACAAAGTCCACCTGTCGGTTAGACACGTGCTAACCGATACAGCTGCTCTGATGCGTCGTTCATCTAAATGGCTAATCGTGCATACCCAGCAACCAAGGCTGTGGCGTCCTCCTCCCTATGGCTCTCCAGGAGCTATATGCAACATCCATCCCCAACACTGATACCTGGTACTGACTAACCCTCATCGCACAGTGAGTGCGGTCCCCATGGCAGGATCACTCAACACACACATGAAGCACTGTTCTGGACCAGTGGTTCTCAATCAGGGATAATATCATCGCTCAGCAGCAGTTGGCAATGTCTGCAGATGTTTTTTAGTTTCATTTATCTATTTTTGGCTGTGCTGGGTCTTCACTGCTGCCTGGGCTTTTTCTCTAGATGCAGTGAGCAGGGGCTACTCTCTAGTTGCTGTGCACGGGCTTCTCATTGCAGTGGCTTCTCTTGCTGAGGAGCATGGGCTCTAGGGCACACGGGGTTCATTAGCTGCAGCATGTGGGCTCAGTAATTACAGCTCCCGGGCTCTAGAGCACAGGCTCAGAAGTTGTGTCACTCGGGCTTAGTGGCTCCAACGGCATGTGGAATCATCTTGGACCAGTGATCAAACCTGTGTATCCTGCATGAGCAGGTGGATTCTTTACTACTGAGCTGCCAGGGAAGCCCTGCAGACATTCTTGATCATCACTAGTGGGTAGATGCTCCTAAATGTCCTACAGTGCTCAGGATCCTACAGCGCGGCCACAGCAAAGAATGACCTGGCCCCCAATGTCAACAGTGCTGTGATCAAGACAGCATAAACAAGAGAACTGCTTCAGGGACTTCCCTGGTGATCCAGTGGTTAAGAATTCACTTTGTGATGCAGGGGACATGGGTTCGATCCCTGGTTGGGGAATGAAGATCCCTCTTGCCTCGGAGCAGCTGAGCCCTCACGCTGCAGCCACAGAGTCCATGCACCACAACAAAAGATCCTGCAGGACGAAACCAAGACCCGACACAACCTAATCAATTAATTTTTTAAAAGAGAGAGAGGGTTGCTTCAGATGAGAACTTTGAATGCATCCACAAATGGAGCCCATGTTAAAGCTCACCGTGTCCAAGAGCTTTCCCTGACCTGGCCCCCAGCCCCACACCAGAGGCTATGGGTACCTGTCCTTGATGGTGCTCTAATCGCCCCCATCTGTTCTTAACCCCTAATGACTGTGAGTCATTTAATGGTCAGTCTCCTTGTGAGCTGTCGGGGGCAAGTCTCCGTATGCAGAGCCTAACACAGATCCTGCCCATCACTGGCCTCCAAAGGATTTGTCCAGTGAGGGACTGAATGAACAAATGAATGCTCTCTTCTCTCTCTCTCTTTTTTTGTGAGCAGGGCACACCATGTGGCTTAAGGGAACTTAGTTCCCCAACCAGAGATTAAACCCATGCTCTTGGCAGTACAAGCTCATAGTCCTAACCACTGGACCACCAGGGAATTCTCCAAAACTGTTCTCTCCCTGAGGACGAAGATTTAGGTGTTTGGTGTGGAGGTGAAGCTTGTACATCCTTTGGTCACCTGGGCTAACTCCTGGTCTAGCCACAAACCCTGGGCAAGAGACATGATCATTTTGGGCCTGGGTGTCCTTGTTGTATCACAAACAGGCTTGGCCGCACAATGTGGGAAGGACTAAAGGAGACGGCGCATGCGCTACACTGCCCGTCAGGGGCATTATGTCCATAGGTGTGGCAGAGAGTCTCCTAAGAAGGGCCCCAGAGAGGGTGAGAAGCAGATCTGGAGCCAGGAAGTAGCACCTGCTCATCCCTTACCCGCCCTCACCCCCGGGGTCCTGAGACCACAGCCCAGGGCCCAGGCAAGGTTTGCAGTCACCTTTCAACATCCTCCAGCAGCCAAGGACTCGCCCCTCACCAGGCTAGGAAACCCAGGGAGGGGCAGGGAGGAGACAGAGAGACTGCCAACTCCCCCAACTCCCGTACATTGCCCCCCACCCCCAAGCTCTGACCATGCCACCAAATCCATCTGAAAAAAAGCTTGCAGAACAATGCACTTTGCCTGTTCTCAACCAGAGCCCGGAGAATCCTGCTTATCAGCCTGAACAAATAAACAAGGTCCGTGGGACAAAAAGTTTCCTGGGGGTCCTAGGAGAGCGGCAGGGGTCTCAGGAGCAGCCCAGCCCCCACTCTCCTCTGCACCCAGGAAGGGAGAGCCTGCCTGTGGAGGCTCTGGACAGCAGGCACAGCTATGCGACCCAGGCCCTAGTGTGCTGTCACCCAGGGGCCACTCTAGGAATTGCCTGGAGGGCTACAGTCCATAGGGTTGCGAGGAGTTGGACACGACTGAAGCAACTTAGCATGTACTCACATCTGCCAGTCGGGAGCAGGGCTCTCAGAAGGGATCTGCTCGTGGGGATCCGGGATCATTGTGGGATGACAGAGCAACAGATGAGGTCAAGGCCAACCTAGGAGCTCCTGTGCCAAGTTCTGAGCCAGTTTTGTCCCAGATTTGTCACTCTGCCCCTCTGCTTCTCTCAAAGTCCAGGTCTAACAAAAAAACCATGTATTGAGCTCTGGTTGTTTACCTGGCCCTGTGGTCACTATTCATAGGTAGTTTTAGCCCATTGAAACATTCCCCCAAATAAAGACCATTACCCCATTTGCACACAAGGAAACAGAGAGGAGACATATTGGGCCCCAGGTCACTCATCTAAGACCTGATTGGAGCTACAAGCTTGTGTGTCTATCACTCAAGGAAGGCACATGGCCACCAGGCTCTCTGAGCTCCTGCTGCCCAAGGTGGCCGTATATGGCACACCAAGGATCCCTTTTGGCAGCTCACTCTGACTTCTCCTGCTCTCCAGGGCGGATGTTCCTCAGCTCACCTGCTTAATTCCAGGTCCTTCTCGTGCCCACACCCCAGGATGCAGCAACCAGGCCCCCCAAGAAACCCAGCTCAGAGCACCCTGGCCTAATACAGATCTGATTCTAGGAGGTCAAGGTAAGGCAGAAAGAGCTGATCTGAATCCCAAACAGTAGGATGTAACTTTGGACAGGCACCTTCACCTCTCCAAGCCCCAGTTTTCTTATCTGGAAGGTGGGAATAACATCTGTGTACCCTCCATGGATGCTGGAACCAGCTCACCCCCTGCTGTTTCCTGCAATCTACTAAGGCCAGGCCAAGGATGGCTGTTTTGAGAGGTATTTGATGCCCAGGGAGTTTAAGCACTTCCAGTATCTCTCAGCTGATGAAAGACGAGCTGGGTTTTGAAGTCACACCTTAGCTGAGCTCTTTCCAATTAGCCAGAAGCAACTGCCTGGGGATATGGATGTATCTGCGTGTGTGCGTGCCGAGTTGCTTTAATCATGTGCGACTCTCTGTGACCCTACGGACTGTAGCCTGCCAGGCTCCTCTGTCCATAGGATTCTCAAGGCAAGAGTACTGCAGTGGGTTCCCATGCCCTTCTCCAGCGGATGTATCTTGGTGTTGCTGTTCAGTCACTAAGTCATGTCTGACTCTTTGGAACCCCATGGATGGCAGCATGACAGGCTTCCCTGTCCTTCACTATTTTCCAGAGTTTGCTCAAACTTTTATATCCACTGAGTCAGTGATGTCATCCAACCATCTCGTCCTCTTTCGCCCCCTTCTCCTCTTGCCTTCAATCTTTCCCAGCATTAAGGTCTATCCCAATGAGTCAGCTCTGGCCAAAATATTGGAGCTTCAGTATCAATCTTTCCAATGAATATTCAGGGTTATTTCCTTTAGGATTGACTGGTTTGATCTCCTTGCTGTCCAAGGGACTCTCAAAAGTCTTCTCCAGCACCACAGTTGGAAAGCATCAATTCTCTGGCGCTCAGCCTTCTTTATGGTCCAACTCTCACATCCATACATGACTACTGGAAAAACCATAGCTTTGACAAGATGGACCTTTGTCGGCAAAGTGGTGTCTGTGCTTTTTAAAGCGGATGTATCTAAATGGTGTGGATGTGGGCAGCCCACACTTCTGAGCAAGGGCTGGAGAGTTCTGGACTTCGTGGGACCCCAGCCTTAGTGCATCACCTCTCTGAGCATCCACATAAGGCCCAGAGCCCAGCCACCACACCATCTGCAGGAAAGCCCACAGTAGTCATCCGTTCAGCTTGCTCAGAGGACAGAGGCCAAAGAAGGTAGCAGGGTCAGTTGGATCCAACTCCTGAGGCAGCAAAACTTCCAAGAAAGTAAAAGGACCTGCCTGATGCTCAACCCACAAGAACTGTTAAGCTTCAGGACTTCCCTGGTGGTCCAGTGATTAAGAATCCACCCGCCAATGCAGGGGACAAGGGTTCGATCCCTGGTCTGGGAAGATCCCACATGCCTCGGGGCAACTAAGCCCATGGGCCGCAATTATTGAGCCTGTGTTTTAGAGCCTGTGCTCTGCAACAAGAGAAGCCATCGCAATGAGAAGCCAGAGCACCACACTAGAGAGTAGCCCCCACTCACTGCAACTAGAGAAAGCCCGTGCACAACAACGAAGACCCAGCACAGACAAAAATTGAAAATAAAAAGATTGTTAAGCTTCAGGGCAGCACGTGTGGGGATTTTCTGAAGGTCCCATGTGCCTCTAAGAGATTCCATCCCACTTACTTACCAGACCCTCTTCTGGCTCCAACAAGTGGGAGAAAGCAGGAAGGACCCTGGCCTGAGACGCTGAGGACCTAACTCTACTCCAGGCCATCCACATGACCTTAGGCAGAGCCACAAGCTTAGGGGACTCAGTTTCCTCACCAATAAATGGACATGAGAACACCTGCTGCTCAGAATGGAATCATCATGGGCATATGTAGAGAGGGGCTGGGGCTGTGAGTGTTAGTCTCTTAGTCATGCCCGACTCTTCACAACCCCACCAGGACTGCAGCCCACCAGGCTCCTCTGACCATGGGATTTCCCAAGCAAGCATACTGGAGTGGGTTGCCATTTCCTTCGGAGGGGCAACAGAGAAGCACAGCCAGGAACCAACCAGCCAATGCAGGGAAGGCCTGGAAGCCCTCTTGCTTCTGTGCCAACTTCTACCCGCTCCTCAGACCCATCCTCAGATGCCCACCAAGGCTTCTGGATCCACAGAGCTCCAGCATCACTGTGTCCTCGACACACAGCCGAGCACCTGATTCATTTGAAATTATTCTCTGATCATTTCATATTAGGGAGTTCTGACTTCCTGGGGTGAAGTCTCTCCATACAGAGCCGTTCGAGGTCCTTGTCAAGTTCCATCTAAACAAAATCCCAAACTGACTCCCAGCAATGAGGCCAAACCCTGGAAACCTGGGCTTAAGTCTTTATGAGCCCTGGCCCAGAGCCAGATGGGACAAAGCCTGGTCACTAGTTCCACCTCTGTAAGTGTCCTCACCTGTGAAGTGGGAACGTGGGACTACACATGCGTGACCACAGGGCCAGGTAAGGTACTTCACCCTCTGCAAAGAGGTTCAAAAGGCAGCTGCGCCGGTGACTGGATGAGAGGGGCCGGAGAGAGGCTTCTGTCGCTTCTTTCCCCTCTGGACGCAAGCAGGCCTGTCCCTCATTCCCTGAGGAGTGGGGTACAGGCTGCCACGGCTGGCATCCTATGGGGTCTGAGGTTGAGGGAGGTGCGGGGTTGGGGGCGCCATTCGCATGCCCCATTCTAGGCCACCCTGAGTTCACTTGTGGAGGATTCCCCAGGAGTCCATGGAGCCTTCCCTGACAGCTCAAATGGTAAAGACTCCACCTGTAATGCAGGAGACCTGGGTTCGATCCCTGGATCGAGAAGGTTCCCCTGGAAAAGGGAAAGGCAACCCACTCCAGGACTCTTGCCTGGAGAATCCCATGGACAGAGGAGCCTGGCGGGTTCAGGCCATGGGGTCGAAGAGAGTCGGATAAGACTGAGGGACTAACACTTTCACTTATGAAGAGGCACCTCAGCATGTCCTGAGGGCTCTGCCCTGCTGATCCAGGCCTTGGCCTGGCCAGACTGCCATTCCTCCAGTGCTGAGGGTCTTTACACTTCTCTGGGAGAGAGGAAGTCTTGCAAGCACACCAGATGCCCTGTGGGCAAGCACAGCCTGTGAGCCAGAAGGTTCTGTCAGGGAAGGCCGAGGCCCACGGGCTCAGGCCCCTTCCCTCCCCCACCCAGCAACACCAGGCTTTCCCTTGAACCCCCTCCCACCTGGCCCGGAACAGCCCTGCACATGGGCCAGGCCCAGCTGTACACACATGGCCTTCACATGAGGCGGCGGGGAGGGCCCCACGCAGCTGGGCTGGTGGCATGTGGCCTGACCATCTGCCCTGCATACCCACCCCCCACCCTCCTGCCAGGGGGCCTCTCTCTCCCCCATCTGCACGTCTATGGCCAGGCAGCCTCCTACCCCCGTTCCTTCCCTGGTGGAGAATATGGTGCGTTGGACAAAACAGGAGACTGTCGAGCTTCCCTGTGCTGGGGGTGGACAGCTCCAGGGCGATCACCAAGCTATTAGGAGTCTGAGCCTTGGAGGGACTCACTGACTGATTTGAATCCAGATTCTGCAATGAGAGCGCACAGGCACCTTGGAGCCTAGTGAATGGCAAGTCAGGGAGATGAGCAGTGCAAAACCCATGAGGCCTGGTGCGGCAGCCAAAGGCTGGGAGACCACCACCAATTTACAGAAGCTCTCTGAACCTCAGTCTTACCATCTGTGAAATGGGGGTGGAACAGGGGTGGGGATGGGACAACACCTATTTTGTTGAATGAACTAATACACATTACACACTTAGCCCAGGACCCAGTACAAAGGATAGCAAGGAGATCAAACCAGTCAATCCTAAAGGAAATCAACCTTAAGTATTCATTGGAAGGACTGACACTGAAGCTGAAGCTCTAATATCTTGGCCACCTGATGTCAAAGAGCCAACTCATCAGAAAAGACCCCGATGCTGGGAAAGATTGAGGGCAGGAGGAGAAGGGAGTGGCAGATGATGAGATGCTTGGATAGCATCACCAACTCAACAGACATGAGTTTGAGCAAACTCCCAGAGACAGTAAAGGACAGGAAAGCCTGGCACGCTACAGTTCATGGGGTCACAGAGTCGGACGTGACTGAGTGACTGAACCCAGTTGCTTCGATTGCTGCCACATATTGATGACAGTTTCTATGATTGTTAAGAAAAATGATTACAGAATTCTTATTTCTACATCTGTCCAGGCCTTAGCCCAGCATTAAGGACATTGTGGATGTTCGAGAAAGGTTCATTCCTCCTATGGCCTCCCTTCCTTTCTTCACTCGACGTCTGCAAAGAAGCTGTGTATGACCTTATCACCATTTTCCAGTTTCATTAACTGACGCTCAGAGAGAAAATGACCTGTCCAGGGTCACACAAGAGGCATACAGCAGAGACAGGACTCAAATGCTGGCCTCCAGGCTCCCCGCTCATACTCTTTCACTGTACCAGGAAGTTGCTCAGGGAAACGGAACTCCAGACCAGAGTCACAGTCCCACCACGGCCCTCAGCGCTGCAATGGCCAAGGTCTCATTTCAGGCAGAACCAGACTCTTACCTTTTGCTTCTTTCACAGGGGCCCATTTCAGATAGTCAAGCCTGAGCCTAGATCCAAGGGCTTCCCTGGTAGCTCAGCTGGTAAAGAATCTGCCTGCAGTGCGGGAGACCTGGGTTCGATCGATCCCTGGGTCGGGAAGATCCCCTGGAAAAGGAAACGGCAACCCACTCCAGTATTCTTGCCTGGAGAATCCCATGGACAGAGGAGCCTGGAGGGGTACTGCCCATGGGGTCGCAAGAGTCAGACACGACTTGGTGACTAAACCACCACCACCAAGCCTAAATCCAGAGCCACAGCCTGTCTAGACAGGGGCACGCACATGGGTGTGTGTTTGTGTGTGTATACACATGCACACCTTCTACAGGAGGGAACCTGAGGTCCAGAGGAGGGAGTGCCTCCAGGACACAGGACTTTCCTCATCGGACAAGGGCTGTGGACGTGGTGAGTATGCCCTGGGCCCTGGGCTCTGGGGACCAGAAGTGCCCTAGCAATTTCTTTTGCTCCCAGATAGACTTTCTGGGGAAAGGACAGATGCTTTAGGCCAGGAGGGCAACAAACAGGAGCGGATGTTTCTGTCTAAGCACTTGGTGTGCGCTTAAGAGCACAGGTACTGATTGTGTGTATACACACAGCTGTGTGTACCTGTGTGTGTGCACGCACTCACTCCATGAATTTGTCCCTTTTATACAGAACTTTCCCACAAGAAGGGCAGAAGTGAAAGGAAACCAGGATTAACAATCCTGTCTCAGAGAGTCAGGCTTGTGTCTGCCCACCTTCCAACTATAAATGACACTGCAAGTCCAGGTGGGGGGCCCACGACACTGATACAGCTAACACTGTGAGAAGCATTTGGCCAGGTGGGCATTCTAGAAACTTCTATCATCTTTCTTAACCCACTAGGTGATTTGGGAAGAGTCCCCTTCCTTCTTTCTCCGGGCCCCGGTTTTACATTCCATTAAGTGGAAAGCTAATTCAACTGACAGGGATGTTAAGATCAGGTAAGATGGAATATATTGCTAAAAGAAGTTAAAGCCACTGGACAAATGAGATGCAGTTGAGCACACAGAGACTATGAATATTTTCTCAGCATCGAAAGAGGCAGATGGAGGAGTAAAAAGAACCCGGAACTGGCAGTCAGAGGACCTGGGTGCCAGCCCTGGCCTGCTGCTCACCAGCTGTGATGCTCTGGGCACGTGACCTCCCTATTTCTGAGGGGGTTTTCCTAGCTTCAAGGTGAGCAGGTGGACAGGCATCTCTTTGTCATCTCAGCCTTCCATCCTTCAGGCTGCTACCTGAAGGTGAGACTGAATTCTCCACTTGGCCCACTGCCCAGGGTCCCAACTGTCTGTGACTGCTATCTGACCCCTCCACTCCACTCTACCTCACTGACTAATAAGCTCACCCATTCCCAAGTGAGACACTTTGGCTCAAAAGTCATAGAGCCTCTTTCCCCCAAGAGTTCAGTTTCTCTCCCAGGGATGAACACAGGCACTGCCCGACCCACACACAGGAGGAAGCACAGGAAGTGTGATAAAAAAAAATATCATATTTTCTGAAATCCTTTATTACTGGCTAAAGCCCAGAGAGGGTGAGTAACTTTCCTGAAGTCACACAGGAAGTCAGCTGCAGAGCAAGCAGAAATCCTGACCATTCAGAATAGTCACATCCACCCACCCCCTCAACCTTCCCCATGCCCTGTGTGGAGTGGAGGCAGAAGGCACTTACCATTCACTTCTTAGATCTCTCTGCTCTATGAAAATGAACAGTTCTTTGCTCTATGAAAATGAACAGCCTAGAACGCCTGAGCAGTCTCAATCTTGTCTAAGTGGAACTGTAAAACTGCCACTCCCCACTACAGGGAATTCTTGGACAAATATTCCTCCCCATCCCCCCAAGAAGACAGTGTCTGGTGAGGACAGCTGCCACCTGCCCTAAACTAAGAAGCCCCTAACCCACTCCAGAACTAGTTTCTGAAGATGCCCTATCAACCAGTTCCTGCTCAGCAGACCTGCCTCTTCCATGTGCGCTGAAGGTCAGCAGTAAGGGGAATCTCCAGGAAAGACTCTCTCCAGCCAATTCCTGGGGAAGGGTTACAGCCAGGGTCCTTAAGGACACCGGGGGCGGGGGTGGGGGTGGGGTGGGGGGGTACAGAGTGTGTAAGCAACCTGAGGGCAGGGACAACCCTGCTGGGAGGCGGGGGCTGAGAAGGGGTCGACAGGCGAAGGCGGAACACTTCTATTCTGGCAAAACCAGGACCACCCCTCAGCAGCATTCCGGGTCTGCCAGAAGGGTAAGGGTCTTCGCCCTTACCCACCGGAGACAGATTCCCACATTTCCCCTCTCCACTCCTCACTGCGCCCAGGGGACTCCGGGAGACAAATATTCGCTGCCATAAAAGTGAACTATGAGGGCTGAAGTCAGACTCGCAGACAGGGTCACCCCAAAAGGGATGGAAGTGGCAGTAAAGAGGGCCAGATATCTCTAACCTTCATCCCCACTTTGCAAACTAAGACCCATACCAAAGTGTGGCAAAGGTCGCTGCCCCAGGCGGTCCCACACCCGTCTAGGCGCTGGGACCGACCGGGCGGGGATTACTTGCCCTTTTATCCACACCCTCATCCTCCTTAAAGTCCCCCCACCCCGCCCGCTCCTCCACTTGCCCCTCCACTTGCCCACCGACTCCCGCAGCCATCCCCAAGAGCAGTGAGGGTGTGTGGCTGGGAGCGGGTACCTGCTTCCTGAGCGCCTCGAAGGCTGCGCTGATGGTGTGCACCCGCGTCCGCTCCCTGGCGTTCGCCAGGAGCCTCCGGGTCTGCTGCAGGGCTTTGATCTCTGAGGAGGCGGCGGTGGCTTCGCCCGGCCGTTTCCTAGGCGACGCGGAGGAATCCGGGTGGTTATTGTAAATTACGTGTGAAATTGACGAGTAAGAACTTTCCCCAGGGCGCGTGGGGGGCGCGGGGCGCACAGGGGGCTCTGGGGGCGCCGAGGGCGCCGACGGCGTGGGGCGTGCTGGCGGTGCGCACAGCAAGATGCGGGGACGCAGGCCTGGCTCCCGGAAAGGCTGTGTCTCGGGACCCCCAGGTACCTGGCCCTGGGGCGCAGGAGGCGGCGGAGGTGGCGTGGGGAGTCCCGGCCCCACTGCGCCCAGGGCGAAGCCGCGTTTCCGCGCGTCCAAGACCTCCGGCGCCCGGGCGCCCCCGCGCTCGCCGGCCGTGTCCGCGCCCCCACCTGAAGGAACGGCCGGCGCCACCCGGGCTGGCACCGGGGTCGGGACTGGCTGCAGCCGCTGGGTTCTGTCCCGCAGCCCGTTGGTGGCGGTGGCGCCGTGCTCGGGCGCTTCCAAGTCCAATCGGAAAGTTTTATAGCCGTTCGTGCGCCGCGCCGGCTCCTTGCCTTTCCTCTTGAGCTTCTTGAGGCCGTTCAGCTCCTTCACGCACACGGTCTTCCAGGGCCCGTCCTGGAGAACCGGGATGTGCTTCATGGCGCGGGTAGCGTGCGAGGCAGGGGCGTGGGGCTGCCCGGGAAGCGCGCCCGCCGCGCTCGCTCTGCCCGGGCGGCCGCCGCGCTCAGCGCCGCGGAGTCGCCAGCTCTCCCCCCTGCTCGCTCGCTCGCTCTCTCCCTCCCTCCCTTTCTCCCCCTCGCCCCGGGGCAGCTGCGCCGCCGGGCTGTCCGTTCCCGGAGCGCTCAGAGTGTCATCTGAAGTCGCTGCCGCCGTGCCAGCGTTTCTGGAGAACGCCCGCTGCGCTCCATCTGTGTTTGTTTAGCCTCAGTTTACACAGAAGCCCGGTTCCCCAGATCAGTCAGCGCCGCCGCCTCCCCAGCCCCGGCCGCCCGAGCCGCGAGCGCCTTTAAAGAAACAGGAAGCATTTTTCAAAACAGCTGGGCTGCCGGCCGCCTCCTTTGTCCGCGTCCTCTCTGCCTCCCCCCACCCCCAGCCCTGCTGCCCTGAACCTGCCTCCTCCGATTCTCCCTCCCCGCCCCCTCCTCGAGTCTTGGGCGCTTCTCTTTTCCCGCAGGACAGTCTGCTCCCGCGCACATGGCTTCTGGGCCCTTTGGCCCTTCCCCAAATCCGAGCTAGGCTTTCTTCTCTCGGTGACCTTCCGCACCCAGCACCTCCACGTCCAGCCCTCCCCGCTACTCTACCCCAGCTTGCCAGGCAAGAAAGAAACTGTACGACTTCTCCTGGAAGAGGGTGAGGTCACGGGGGGCTGAGGGGAGGAGGAAGCCTCTAGGGTTGTCCAAGACCCTCAGGGCCCCCTGCACCGCAGTCCCACTCGCTGGGTCACTCGCTGGAGCAAAGGGGAACCGGGAGCAGAAAGCCTAAGCGACTTAGGGAAAGGAGGGAAACTGAGGCTCCAAAAAGGAATGGGCTTTTCCCACGGTCACGCAGCGACTTTAAAGAGGCCCATCCGAGTGGAAGCTTCGGATTTCGACGCAGCATCTGTGAGAGTCTGAAGTCACCTCACCCCAGGCTGCCCGTTAAGCCCGGATTTACTCATCTATGAAATGAGAAATTCGGAGAACATCAACGCCTAAATCACAGCGTGGCTGTGAGAAATTAAGCCCCAGGCACATGGGAGGGACCAGTCCAATGGAAGCTTTGGTTATTATTACTATTAACAACCGAGGCAGAATAGCTCCTAGAGGCAGATTTCCTGGCCGGCTCTGCCACTTACAAACTGAGTAACACTGGGCAAGTCACCGAACCTCCCTGTGCTTCCCTTTCCTCATCTGTAGAATGGAAGTAACAGTTGTATCTCCAGGAGTGTTGTGAAGGTTAACTGACCCTGTATGTACAAAGCGTTCAGAGCAGCCTGGTGCAAACTAAGAGCTTTGCAGGTGCCTGCTGTTATTGGCAGGGGGCAGAAAGTGACTTCCCAGACCCTTGGTCCTCAGTGCCATTCTACTGGAGATTCTGGGAAGGGGAGTGGGAAGGTCAAGCTAGTTGGCCCTCACTAAGCCCTCCCCACCCCCACACTCCCCCACCCCAGAGGCTGCCCCAAGGACCCACACATACTCCTCAAAGTTCCTTTCTCTGTAGCAGTTTCTCCTTAAGGTGATGATGGGTGCTTTAAGTAGTTTGGGAAAAGATTGACCTTGGCCTGGGGCTCTGACCTCTGCAGCCACTGGAATCCTTATCTTTCCGGTTTCAGTCCTTCACTCCTACCCCCTATACCCACCAAAGGATTCATCTGGAGTGCCTTCTCTCTCTCTCTCTCTCTCTCTCTCTCTCCTCTTATCTAGGGGAGAATGCCCTAAGGATGTGAGGAGGCAGATGACTTGGTGGCCTGCGCCCTGCAGTGTCCTGGAAGGTAGGAGAGGGGTCCAGGCAGAAAGTTCAAGAGCAGGAGCAGAGATTGTGCTTGGCTTTTCAACCCTGGACAAGACAGTTCATCCCACTGGAGTTCTGAATCTGTCCTTGAGGGTGACATTTCTGTGCAGCCAACCTCTCAAGGTGGTTGGGGAAATAAAAAGAGATCACAGACTTAAGAGGACTTTGACCTCAAACATACCCTCATATGTCTGCATACACACAGGAACACACACACATGGAAGCGTGCAATTTTCTGACTATGGCTGGCTGAAACACAGTACATATGTGCTTAGTCATGTCCGACTCTTTGCCACCCCCTGGACTGTAGACTGCCAGGCTCCTCTATCCATGGGATTCTCCAGGCAGGAATACCACACTGGGTTGCCATTTCCTCCGCAAGGACATCTTCCCAACCCCAGGGATCGAACCCCTTGTCTCTTGTCTCCTGCATTGGTAGGTGGGTTCTTTACCACTAGCGCCACCTGGGAATAGTAAATGCAAAACCTCATTTTCTTTCCACCGGGAATCGGTCCCACCATGATACAGTGATTGCTTCCTGAGGCACCCACTTCCCTGGACACCCAGCATCTTCCCATACTTTACCTCTCTCCTGAAGACCAAGGGTAAGGACTGGAGCCCCCATTCTCCTGCTCTTCCCCCACCGGGCCCAGACCCTTTGCAGAGAACATTCTTCTCGCTCTTGGATGACTGGCTTCGGTCTCCTCTCTCTGTAAGCCTTGGCTGATCATCACAGCCCCCTGTCACTCTTGCTGACCTCTGCTCACTCCCAAGAATTGCTGCAGCTTATCCTCCACTGAGGTCCTGTCTGAACCCCTAGGTTTGTGAGGTCCTGAAACACCACTGTCTCTGGGACTTCTGATGGTCCAGTGGTTAGGACCCTGTGCTTTAACTGCAGGGGCCTGAGTTCCATCCCTGGTCAGGGAACTAAGATACTCAAGCTGCTCTTTCCTTCCTCCCAGGAAGGTCTCCCAGGAAACCTTTGCTGAAGCCCTCACTCCAGTATTCTTGTCTGGAGAATCCCATGGACAGAGGAGCCTGGAGGGTTACAGTCCATGGGGTCACAAAGAGTCGGACCTGACTGAGCAAGTAACACTATCTTTCACTTTCATGGCCTTTACATTTGCCAGCTCCCAAACAGAGTCTGAGACCCCAGCTAGCCTACTCCTCACACATCTAGCCAGTCAGTGGCAGAGATGGGGGGGGAAAGCCAAGTCCTCCTCCCCAGAACTGCTGAGTTCCTCTCTGAACCTCAGTTTCTTCCTCTGTAAAATGGGGATCATAATATTGTCTCCCAGAACTGGCATGAGGTTTGAGTGAGACTGCATATACAACACTGAGCTGGAGTGACCGTGGCCTCAGGCCTCTGGGCTGGCACAGCTGCCCAGACTCCTTGCATCGCAGCATCTGCCTCCAGTCTCGGAGTGCACTTGCAGGCTGGAGGTGTCCACAGCTAGTTGGAGCACGTGGAAGTCTTGTAGCAGGACTGAAAACTGTCCCTAAAGAGGCCAGCATGGGCTCCAGGAAAATCACCTGTCTTTGTTGAGTATCAAGGGCTCCACTCACACTGACCCTGAGCCTGTCACCAACTCTCTCAAAACAGGGGAGAAGGTCACTGAGATCCCATGGGAACAGGAGAGGAGAAGGGAGTGGATAGGAGTGGTCAGCTGTGCTGGGCGGAGGTGGAACGGGACTCAGACCCAGCAGGTCTTCCAGGACACGCTCCTTCCTCCCGCCATGCTGCCTCTCCCGTGGCCCCAGGGGCTGGCATCAGGCTAGCCTAGGAGGCATCTGCTTTGCCACTTACCAGCTATGTGGCCTTGAGTACTCCCTTCTCCTCTCTGAGCTGTAGTTTGTTATCTGGGCATTACTTCCTTAATCATAAGATGGAATGCCATGTACCAGAACTGGAGAGCCCAAGTGATGTGAAGCGTCCCTGTTATTGTGATTCTCAGCCCTCCAAGTGGCAGACCTTCAAAGTCCAGGCTAACTGCCCAAGGTCCCCCAGCTTAAGGGCAAACCTGCCACCCAGGGCTCACTTCCCTTAGTCTCCTGGAAAAGTGGAGGAAGACCAGCCTGCTGGCGCCCTCTGGTGGTATGATACAGTCTGGACTACACACAGCATAGCTGACTCCCCACAAGAATTCAGAGCGCAGGACTAGAGTGAAGTCGCTCAGTCTTTTCTGACTCTTTGTGACCCCATGGTTCCTCTGCCCATGGGATTTTCCAGGCAAGACTACTGGAGTGGGTTGCCATTTCCTTCTCCAGGAGATCTTCCCGACCCAGGGATTGAACTCGGATCTCCTGCATTGTAGGCAGACGCTTTACCGTCTAAGCCACCAGGGCTGCTGCTGCTGCTGCTGCTGCTGCTGCTGCTGCTGCTGCTGCTGCTGCTGCTGCTGCTGCTGCTGCTGCTGCTGCTGCTAAGTTGCTTCAGTCGTATCCGACTCTATGTGACCCCATAGACGGCAGCCCACCAGGCTCCCCCCGTCCCTGGGATTCTCCAGGCAAGAACACTGGAGTGGGTTGCCATTTCCTTCTCCAATGCATGAAAGTGAAAAGTGAAAGTGAAGTCGCTCAGTCGTGTCCGACTCTGTGTGACCCCATGGACTGCAGCCCACCAGGTTCCTCCCTCTGTCCATGGGATTTTCCAGGCAAGAGCACTGGAGTGGGGTGCCATCGCCTTCTCCGGAGCCACCAGGACTGGTAGCCCTGAAATGAGAGTAACATAGATTTTGTGAATTCATAGAAATGCCAGAGTAAAAAGGCTTTCAGGGCCCCAAGTGGTCTCACACCCTGCTTGGAATGGGATAAGACACACACCCCTAGAAAACCTATGTGCGCGCATGCTCAATCTCTCAGTCGTGTCTGACTCTTTCGAACCCATAGGCTGTAGCCTGCCAAACTCCTCTGTCCATGGAATTTTCCAGGCAAGAATACCGGAGTGGGTTGTCATTTCCTCCTCCAGGGGGTCTTCCTGACTGAGGGATCAAACCCACGTCTCTTGCATCTCCTGCATTAGCACTCGGAGCGTTTACCTCTGAGCCACCTGGGAAGTCCTACATTAAAAACAGCCACTGGGAGGTTCCACATCCTCTGTATGGCTGATCTAGGGAATAGGAATGAAGCTAGAAAGGGAAGTGAAGGCAACAACCTAGGGCTTGGGTCACTGGGAGCAAATGCTCAAAAGCCAGGCAGTAATACCACCACAGTGGGAGTGAATATAGGCTGTATTTCTTTTTTTTTTTTTTTAAATTTTAAATTCTTTAATTCTTACATGTGTTCCCAAACATGAACCCCCCTCCCACCTCCCTCCCCATAACATCTCTGTGGGTCATCCCCATGCACCAGCCCCAAGCATGCTGTATCCTGTGTCAGACATAGACTAGCGATTCAATTCTTACATGATAGTATACATGATAGAATGCCACTGTATTTCTATATAGGCTCAATTTTCTTGTAATAACCCGGGGAAGTAAACCCATTGTACAGATAAGGAAACTGAGGTTCCTAGACCAAAAAGAATAAAAAGAAAAAACTTCCCAATGGAAAAATTAACAGAAGTGGGATTTGAACCCTGGCCAACTGACCCCAAAACTCAAGCTTTGAACCACTGTGTTTTGTGGCCTCCTGCAACCTCAGTGACCAGCATCTGACCAGGCGAGTCACTGGGCCACGTACAGGGCTGGCCTCTCTGGCTGGCCATCTGGCCTCCCTGCATGTGCCACCAGGCTGGGTGAGCTTCCTGCTGTCCTCTTCTCAAGGGAAGCTTCTGGCCTCCCTTGGACCAGCTCAGTGATCCTCCAGGTCAGGGTCAGATGTCAGGGGTACTTCCTCTGGACATTTGATGATCTCAGGCATATGGATCCCAGATCTTATCCAGGCACTGGTACCTCCTGGCATTGCTGGGTGGAACCTACCCAGCAGTTCCTTAGTGCATACACACCACCCATGGTTGAGGACAAGATAACTCTGCCAGGTGGCACCCCATGATTGCCATCTCCTTGGCAAATGAGATGGATCCTTGGATCTTTGCTACATGGAATGCTACATTCCTGAATCTGGAGTTCCCATTTCCGACTGTCCAGATTGTTCCAAAGCGGGTGTGTCTTCAATTCGAGCAAGGAAGAATGGAATTAGACTGCCAGAAGGCTACAGAACACATATGATCACTGCCTTCTGGAGTTGTGCTCATATCCACCCGGAATAGGACCACCCAAGGGAGTGAGCAGAGAGTAGGATACAGCCAGCCTGTGGCCCCCAAGTCCCCTCCCTACCTCTCAGTCACAGTGTCTGAACTGCCACCATTAACCAGCAAGACACTGGATCCAGAGGACAGAAAGGAGACATCCAGGCAAAAAGCTCTCAGACTCCCTCTCCAGCTTTCCTTCTAGCTCCCTCTATCCAAGTGACCATCTAAATTGTGAGAAATTGGGAGACTTTGGGGCTGGGACAGGGGCTGGATAAGGACATGACAGGAGGGAAGCGGGGAGGCCTTTAGTACCCCTCTCTAGGACTCCCTCTCTGGGGTTCTGTCTCTGGGATAAGCTTGGGTATCCCTTCTCAGGCCCAAGCACATGCTCTGTGGTTAATGCAGCGGACTCCCCTGCACAAGGCAAAGTCCACAGGGCACACTTGGTCCTGACTCCTGTGGTCAGGAAGGAAATGGGAGGGTCAGGTATGGAGAGAAGGGGTTCAACAAGCATGAGGGGGAGCCTGGTACAACAGGCAGGTGGGTGCCAGGTTCTCACACAGTTGACCAGAAGTCCTTTGAAACCTAGGACACATCCTATCATTCCTTTGGGTGACTTCCTTTTTTTCTCACCTGTGTTAGGGGCTGCAATCCTCTCCACCTGCAAGCATGCAGACAGGGGTATGTTCCTCCATCCCAGAAACCTGGATTGCCTTGGCTAATGGAGGCCTGCTGGAGTAGAAGTGATGCTGTGCTTTTAAAGGCACTGGCTGTTTCAGCTTCCTGCCAATGGGAGCCCTGAGTCACCATGTGAGGGGTCCAGGTTACTGTGTTGCAAGGAGAGGCCTCATGGGAAGCCCCATGGTGCCTGCCAGTTCTGTGATGGAGGAAGGGACCCAAACACCTGCCTTCAGATGCTTCTGGCCTCAGCCTCTATCTCTCTGTAACCACATGGAGAACCTGAGTGAGAACTGCCCAGTTGAGCCCAGTCAACCTCCAGAACCATGGAAATGTGTTCTGAATTGTCGTGTTAAGCCACTGCATTTTGGGGTGATTTGTTATGCAAGCAATAGAGAATGGAAACATTCCAGTAGGAACCAGGGTTGGCATCTAGTCCCCCGTTTCTCCCATTTCCTCTCCGACCTCATCCCTCAGTTCTCCCCAGAACCCACCCTATCCTTCTGCTCCCACCACACTGGGCTTCTTCTATACCTTGAACTTAGCCAGAAGGCTCCCTCCTGCCTCAGGGCCTTTGCACTGGCTATTCCCTCGTTCTGGAATATTCTCCCCCAGGTAACCTGTGACGCACTCCCTCATCCTCCTCTGGCACCTCTGTCACCTTCTCAGTGAGACTGTCCCTGGGCACCCCATAAAATTCGTACCCCACCCTCCAGAATCTTCTGCCTCTTTCCTGCTTTAGTTTTTCAAGCACTTGCCATCATCTGACATATTATATATGCATATATATTATTGGGGGTTTTGTTTCTTTGTCTCCCGGACTAGAATGTCAGCTCCATGAGGGCAGGGATTTTTACCTGCCTTGTTCACTGCTATATCCTAGCATCTAGAACAATCCTGGTGCACATGTGTGCATGCATGCATGTGTACTTAGTGACTTCAGTCATGCCCAACTCTTTGCGACCCTGTGGACTATAGCCTATCAGGCTCCTCTGTCCGTGGGTTTCTCCAGGCAAGAATACTGGAGTGGGTTGCCTTTTCCTCTTCCAGGGGATCTTCCCGACCCAGGGATCAAATCTGGGTCTCCTGCCTTAGGGGCAGATTCTTTACCATCTGAGCCACCAGGGAGGTTCACTGCTCTGTTTGGACCAGGTCTTACTCAGCTATTCAACCAGCTGCTTTGATAGAAGAAGCCAGTGGATCCAGAGTTGATCATGTCTTAGAAACAATTGCTGTGACCACCGAGAACTGGTGGTTTGTCGAATTCACTTTCTTTCTCTCTGGCTTCGTATCTCCTGGCCTGATAAACAACATGGGGGACAGTGGGTGCAAATCAACAGTCATTCAGTCGCTTGACAAACTTTGCACCTGGCCAGGCCCCATGATGGGACTGGGATGGAGACATGAGGGGTCTGTTGTCAGCAGCTCGGGTAAGTCCCACCTGTGACTTGGTCCACCTGTGGAAATTCAGTGTGCATTTGTAGACACCTACTGAGTCTAGGGAAACAGCAGCGAACAAAGCAAAAAACCCTGCTTCGGGGAGCTGACGTTTGGCAAGAGGGCATGAGGTGACCACCCCAAGGAGCTCCGGGTCCAGTAGAAAGATGATACAAATCTAAGAGCTGTTAGACAGTTTGAAGTGACACACACTGCAGGGAAAACTCTGGGAATTCCAAGTGTGGCAGAACCATTCTGGGAGACTTCCTGGAAGAAGAGGCATTTGGGTTTTTGTTTGTGTGAATATTTGGGAAGATCCCTGGCAGCTCGGACAGTAAAGAATCTGCCTTTAATGCAGGAGATCTGGGTTTAATCCCTGGATTAGGAAGATCCCCTGGAGAAGGGAATGGCAACCCACTCCAGTCTTCTTGCCTGGAGAATTCCATGGACAAAGGAGAGCCTGGCAGGCTACAGTCCATGGGGTCGCAAAGAGTCAGACATGACTGAGCGACTAACACTTTCACTATATTTATTTATTTTTTGGTTGGGTTGGGACTTTGTTGCTGCACGTGGGCTTCCTCTAGTTGCAGCGAGTGGTGGCTCCTCCCTTGTCATGTGTGGTTTCTCATTACGGTGGCTTCTCATTGCGGAGCACAGACTCTAGGAGCTCAGGCTTCAGTAGTTGCAACGCAGGGGATTAGATGCTCCATAGCCTGTGGGATCCTCCCAGATCAAGAACTGAACTGGTGTCCCTTACATTGCAAGGTGGATACTTAAACCGCTGGACCACAAGGGACACCTGAAGAAGAGGCATTTGAACCAGCCTGGAAGGACAAAGGGATTTTTGGCCAGGCAGACCTCCTCCCTGACAAATATCCGTAGCTTACTCCCTAGCCTTCTCTCAGCCTCCTGTTGTGTCACCTTTCGCTAAGGCCTCCCTTCACCACCCACTTACAACTGGAACCATACTCCTTTTCTCCTTGACACACACTCTGCGATCCACTTACATATCTATGGGATCCATTTGGCCTGCATTCCCACCTGAAGTAGACAGGAAGCAGCAGGGAGCAGTGGTACCCACTCTTTCATGGAGCCTAGTGAGGGTTCCTCCCTGTGGTGGGTAAGATGGCAGAGCAGAGAGGGGATGGTAGCAGGGCCCCGCCTTGACATTGGGGATCTGCTAAGAAGTGAGGGGACAGCCAAGCCTCAAGGAGACTTGGGAGAGCACACCCCCAAGAGGACATGAGGGTGCTCAGGCTCTGTGCTTTTCCTGACCAGCATCTGACTTGGCCCTGCCCTCTCTGGTCCTCTTCCCTCCCCCAACATCACACTGTCCCCCAGATTCCTTCATTCCAATGAGCTCTGATAGGGAAAGTCCAGGGTCTTCAGTGGCTTCTCCTATGCTTCTCTTCTGCCCTTTCTGTGCTCCGTTTCAGTAAAACAACCTTATCCATCATTTACCCCATGTTGTTCATTTGAATTGTATCACCTTTGTGCATGTGTGCATGTGTGCTAAGTTGCTTCAGTTGTGTCCAACTCTGTGCAACCCCATGGACAGAGGAGCATGGGATTCTCCAGGCAAGAATACTGGAGTGGGTCTCCATACCCTCCTCCAGGGGATCTTTCTGACCCAGGGATTGAACTTGGTGAACTGTGACTCCGGCATGGCAGGTGGATTCTTTACCACTGAGCCACTGGGGAAGCACATCACCTTTGTAGTTTTGTTTACTAATTTATTTCTTTTTATAGTTATATAAAAATTAAAAGTATAAAGCCTAAGAGTATAGCGATGTCCTAGGGCTCTGTGACAAGGTGTCACCTTTTAAGACAGGAGCACACATTACTCAGGGTTTGAGAAATTCCAGGCTGGATGTTGTCAGAGTTGTCCTAAAGTTCTGACTTGCTGATCTGGGTGTCGAAAAATGCGTTCTCCTCCCAGGACCAGCTATGTACCCTTCCCTTGGGTTTCTGCCTCCTCTGTCCCCCTGCCCTTGTAAACCTCAGTTTCTTCATCTGTAAAATGGAAAGAGTAGGAAGGTGATGGCTCCTACCTACCTGGAGATACTCCCACCTCTAACATCTCAGCGTCTGTCTTAAGCCTCTTCCAAATCCAGAGCACAACGGGGAGAAGTGAAAAGTTCACTGGCTAGAAAGATAACTCTCTTGCAGGCCTAATCCCTCTTGCAGGCAAGAAAAGCTCTGTCATGGAGCCATCAAGCCCACTGGAACCCAAAGCCTGATCAGTCAGGGGGCGGGCAGAGAGAGAGCCAGGGGCCAATTAGTGCTTCCCTCATCAGGACCTAGTTGTCAACAGCCTAACAAGAACTGGCTTAAGCCAGTGATCTCCCGGGAGCCGTTACCAAGACTCACAGGCGTGCTCTGTGGCTAGATGAGAAACCAGTGTGTGATAACTTTTTTTTTTTTAGGAGAACAACTTTCAATTCCCCAAGGAGCACATTCCTTCATTGTGAAGTATTCCCCTACCCATCTCCCCCATTCCCTCAGAAAAGAAAGGAAATTAAAAAAAAAAAAAAAAAGGCTTGGCTGCTTCTTCTGTACAGGCTCCTTGAAAAACTATTTTTACAACTCTCTGAAAAAGTCCTCTCTGATGGCGGCAGCTGGAGCCCATGGGGGGCATAGCGGAGCTGACGCAATGCACGTTTATTAGCAGTGAGGAAAATTTAAAAGGTACCGCTCTACCACAGCCGCCCCACAGACCTGGGAAGCCCCAGGGACAGCTGTCGATCTGGTGGTCTCCGGGCTGAGTCCTCAGACACACTTAATCAGTTGCAATCCTAGATTGGCACAGCCGGAGGGAGGCTTGGAATCATCTAGGGCACCGAGAGGACAAACGCTTTTCATCATGCATGCCAAATCTAATTGATTGGTAGGGGCTGCCCAAAGCCCTGTGTTGAAAAGGATTCTGAGGCTGCACCCGGGTCCCATGGGAATGAACGCTGTAATTGATTAGCAGTGTCTGCCGTGGAGAGGGCAGATTCGTGCCATGTGTTGGCCACTCCTGGTCTAGTCCAGCCTTCCCATTTTATTGATGGGAGAGATTGAGTCCCAAAGCCCATTGTCTGTAGGGTCTTTCCCAGCCTTTTGGGGGGGCTGGCTGTTGTCAGTGGTGTGCCTGTGTGAGTGCATGCATGCTCAGTCCCTTCAGTCATATTCAACTGTGCAACCCCATGGACTGTAGCCCGCCAGGCTCCTCTGTCCATGGGATTATCCAGGCAAGAATACTGGAGTGGGTTGCCATGCCCTCCTCAAGGGGATCTTCCCAACCAAGGGAGCAAGCCCTCATCTCCTGCATTGCAGGTGGATTCTTTACTCACGGAGCCACCTGGGAAGCCCTGTCAATGGGGTGGGGGGGGGATGGACTTAAATATTTGTGAGGTCCAAAGATATGTCCAAAGACTCTCTGAAAAAGCAAAAGAATGACTGGGTTGGGTCAGTTCAGTCAATGGCTTATTCCTGGGAATAATTGGTAAGATCAGTTGTCTTGTAGGATTGACAAGTGAGTTCAACCTCTGTAGACGACCTGGCAGACCAAGGTGACCTCTACACAGTATTTACCTACCATTAATGGTTAGACAGTCAAAAAGAGTCCATGAGGCTCCCTGGTGGCTCAGCGGTAAGGAGTCCGCCTGCCAATGCCGGAGACACGGGTTTGATCCCTGATCCAGGAAGAGCTCACGTGCCTTGGAGCAGCTAAGCCTGTGTGCCACAACTATTGCACCTATGCTCTAAAACCTGGGACCCTCCACTACTGAGCCCATGTGCTGCAACTACGGAAGCCTGCACGCCCTAGAGCCCGTGCTCCACAGCAACAGAAGCCCCTGCAACGAGAAGCCAGCTCACCACAACCAGAGAAAAGCCCGTGCAGCAACAAAGACCTAACGCGACCCAAAATAAACAAATAAAATTTTAAAAATCCAAAATTTTAAAAACGGTTAGTGAGGCTAACCATTTGGCCTCAGGACAATAAAATCCTCAAATGACCAATGGAGTCATTCTAATCCAATGGACAGCTATCCTTCTGCTCTCTACCTGACAAGCTTGGATCTTACCATACTGTCCATACTCCCTTCCGTCGCCCCCATCTTTCCCTCCCTGCCAAGCCTGGCTTGTTTCCTTCTTCTCTCCCGAGCCTGAGAGAGACCCTGAAATAGACCTTGCTTTCTCTAACCAGGAATCCTTCTGTGGTGGGTCAGACACTCCCCCCGCAACCAATACCTGCATATCAGCTCTGTCATTTTAGATTCCCTCCTTCCAGCTGTATGACAGCTCAGAGACCATCCAGACCATTCCTCAGGGTACAGACTCACTTGACATCACTGGGAAATACTGGCCTCGCTGGGTCCCCCAACTACCTCTCAGGTCATGCTGGGTGCCCTGGATACATCCATTCTGTCTGGTCCAGCTGGGTTTACATGAACCTCTCACAGTGGCAGATAACTACTGAGGACCCCTGAAGGGGGCAGTCCCACAGTGAATATTTGGGGTGGGAAAGAACTTGGCACATAATGTGGTGTGCTGAGGAGTACAGAAAGGAACCCAGTTCATTGATAAGGTGAGCCCGGCTGTCAGAGAGGCCTGGCTTGGTAGAAACCCTGGCAGGACTGCTCAGGGGCCCAGCCACCTCTTCCTGGGGATGATGAGATGAGGCAAATTTCATTCAGATCTCTCAGCATTTGTCACATTCCCCTCTGGGAGGTCTACCTTGGCATCTTAGATCCCCAACTTAAACTTAAGTGTTCTTTTTCTGGGGGAAAAAAGACAGGCTCTTACCCAGAGAACTTGGCTAAGTGGGAAAAGACCCTCAGTGCTCAGAAGTCAGGCTTTATTATGGGACAACTCTGAGCTGAACAAGGCTGGCCACGTACCAGCTGGGAGCTTGGCCAAGTTCCCTAAAAGCTCTGGTCCTCAGTTTCCTCATTTGCAATGTATGATAGAAAGACCACTGACCCTCAAGGGTTGCTGGGACGATAAGGGGTCATCAGTGAAAGGGCTGAGCACAGTCTCAGCCTGGAGTAGCTAACAATCTCCTGAACACCTCTTTTCTTTTCAATGCAACACATATGATCCCTGACTTTCAATGGTTTGACTGAAGATTTTTTTGTTTTTATGGTGGTGTGAAAGTGATACACATTCAGTAGAAACTGTACCTGAAATTTTATTCTTTTCCTGCACACGCGGTGCATCCCTGGTGGTTCAGTGGGTAAGGATTCCACCTGCAATGCAGGAGACCTGGGTTCAATCCCTGGGTTGGGAAGATCCTCTGGAGGAAGAAATGGCAACCCACTCCAGTATTCTTGCCTGGGAAATCCCATGGACCAAGCTCTGAGCTACAGTCCATGGGGTTCCAAGGGTCAGACATGACTGAGCGAATAAACCACCCCCACACGAAGTGATACTCTCTTGAGATGCTCCGCAGGGGCAGCCGCCACTCGCAGACAACCACGTGATCACACCAACGCACAAACGTTCTGTCCCCAGACAACTTCTGTTTTTCACTTTCCGTCCAGTGTGCCATAAATTACATAAGAAAGTCCATGCCATGTGTGCGCTCTGCCGTGTCCGACTCTTTATGACCCCATGGACTGTTGCCCGCCAGGCTCCCCTGTCCATGGGATTTTCCAGGCACGAATACTAGAGTGGGTTGCCACTCCCTTCAGGGTATCTTCCTGACCCAAGGATTGAACCTGCATCTTTTTCATCTCCTGCACTGGCACGTAGATTCTTTACCACTGTGCCACGTGGGAAACCCAAGAAAGTCTGTTACAAAATAGATTTTGTAGTTGTTAAAATGGGTTTGTGTAGGTTAATGGAGTGTCCCAAGCACGTTTAAGGTAGGGCAGGTTAAGTTGTGATCTGTAGTAGGTTGGCTGTATTACACACATTTTTTGACTGAAAAATACTTTCAACTACTGATGGATGTATTAGGATATAATCCCATCATAAGCAGAGAAAGACTTGTACTTCATACTCAGCTGGGACCCTACCACACCTCCTCTGGGAAGCCTTCCCTGAAAAACCTCAGCCATTCATGCAGTCTGCATGACGGCTCAGGGAGCGTCCAGACCACTCCTCAGGAGACAGACTCACTTGACCTCACTGGCACCGCTGGTCTCCTGACTCCAGCCAGGGAACTTCCAAGCTGGCCTGACTGTTCTGTGCTAAGACCCTTGTTTCTCCAAAAGCCTCTGAGTCACTGGGGGCTGGGGCAGGGGACTGCATCTCTCCTTGCTCCAGAGCACCCCCACCCTGAGCTTTAGGCAGAGGATACAATGGGTGTTGGATAAAGTGGCCGCACATATCCTGGCACCATCTTCCTACCCACACCCACCTCATCTCTCTGGTTCCCCTGATTTTTCCAAACCCCTGTCTAGTTTCTTCCTAATGCTTCTGTCTCCACGTCTCCAGGGCTCTGTTTGCATGAGGGAAAAAGTCTACACACACACACAAACACACACACACACACAGCTCAGAAAGCATTCAGTTGCTCCTGGGCGGGCTGCCAGCGATTGAGTGACCTGCAGCTTCCCCCCTAAATCGCATTCCACTGGCACGGATCTTGCCCCGCCTGACGCCAGCCTCCGAACTCGCCCCCAGAGCAAACATTTCCAGTTGGCAGCCCGGTCTTGTTTTTCTGAGGCCCCGATTCAGGCTCCCTTGTAGAAAACAGAAAACAAAATGCATGGGACCAAAAAGGAATTTAAATCAAATGTGAAAGGAGTCAGGGGAAGGGGGGTGAGGTGGAGAGGCGTTGGCTCCAAGGCCCAGGGGAAAATAGGAGCCTCGGGATGTGCAGAGTTTCTAAAAAGCAAACACACATGCTCACAAGCCCTCCTTCCCTGCTGGCTGGAAGGCTGGGATCAATTCATTCAGGCCACTGCCTCCTGCTAAAGGACTTACTCTGTTCTCATTCACAGCTGCGCCGGGAGGACCAAGGATGGCGGGGGAGGTGGTGGGGAGGCTGTGGATCTGAAAGGAGAGGGTGGTCGGTGTTACAGGACTGGTGTTTGTTCTAAAGGGGAAATTAAAGGAAGAAAAATAAACACGGCCAGCCGGGTTTTCACGCCAGCGCGTGCGGCGTCAGCGCGAGGAGGGGGGCGTGTTTTGCCTTCTCAAAATAAGAGCCGCTCAGTGGAAAGATGTCACAACCCAGGCTCGGCCGCTGGGGGACAGACCGGTCAGGAGGGGCCCAGGCTGGCGCCCAAGCCTCCCCATGGGGTCAGGCAAAGGCTGGGTGTCAGGGCAGGGGTGCTCAGCCAGGGCTGAGAGTGTGGGGATCAGACTCAGAAGGTCAGCCCCAGATGGGGCGGTTTAGTCTCTGGGGAAAAGATGGGCTGCGGAGTGTTGCTAGGAGAGGATGGATTCTGGCCTGGAAGATGGGTGCTCATCTCAGCAGAGAGGGAGAGATGGAAGAGGCTCACAGGATGAGAAGGGGCTAGGTAGGGTGGTGGGGTGGGAAAGGGGATAAAGAGGATGCTTTGCAGACTCTAGAGTGACGGTAGACTGGTCGCAAACCTGGTTCAACCACAGAACTGGTCAGCAGGGCTACAAAGAACCTCCTGCCCAGGGACAAGGGCCCCATGAGGGCACTGGCAGGGATAGAGGGATCCTGGCTGCTCAGAAAGTAAAGAATCTGCCTGCAATGCAGGAGACCCGGATTCGATCCCTGGGTTGGGAAGATCCCCTGGAGAAGGGAATGGCAAGCCACTCCAGTATCCTTGCCTGGAGTATTCCATGGGCAGAGGAGCCTGGCCGGCGATAGTCCATGGAGTGGCAAAGGGTCAGACACAGGCCCAGGGGCATGTCAAGGCCTGGGCTGGGATGTACAGTCCCGGCCCAGCAGAGCTGGAGAGGAGTTGTCAAGCATCAGGGGCGCCAAGGGAGTGGGATGTCACATGAGGAGCTGGGCGGGACAGCTGGGGAGGCTGTGAGAGAGAGGATAAGGGCAGGCAGCCCAGACTCACACTGGGACCCATGTGACTGTGTCCCTCCTCTGTGGTACCCACTTCCCATGTAGGAAAGGGCCTGGCATCTTAAAGGGAGCAAGCAGTAGTGAAGAGGTCCCAGGGTGATGGGGACTGGTGAGGTTTGTAGAAGATGTATGTGCTCAGCTGTGACAGTCCACGCTGCTGGAGCAGGAAGTCACAGAGGCCAGGAGGAGAGATTCAGGGGCCCTGGTCCAGTGTCCCCCGAAGATGGTAGCAGGACAACCTGCGTTTGAATCACCCAGAATGTGTAATAAACGTACATCTCTGGCATGCTTTCAACCTGCTGGATCCAACTCATCTGATTGGGTTGGAGCTGTACTATGGAAGGCCAGCCCAGGGGGTTCTCCTCACCTCCATAACGGTGCCATGATCCTTCCCCTCCAGCCCTTCTCCTCTGGCTGGACCCCTACCTGTCCAGACCCCAGGAACACAGGACTCTCCACTTTCCCTCTACCACAATCTGTGTGGGACGTAGTTAACAAATCTTTCCCAAGTGTACCTTGACTCAAATTAAGGACACTTCTAACCTGAAAGAAATGAGTCTCTAATGGTAGAAATTCAGACCTGGAAAGAGCGAGAGGGAGAGTTTGGGGAGTACATGAGAAACCTTCCAACTAACCCTCAACTTTACTGTATCATGGAGAGGCCCCACAGGTAGCTTTTAAAAAACTTCTTTTCCCTTTATTTATCAGTTCTTAGAATGGTGAGTTATTTTTCTCTAAGCATCCTCCAAATGTCTTTTATTATTATCATTTTGAATTTATGGATTTAAAAAATATTTGATGTGTTTCAATTCATTGCAAGGTTTTTATTTGGTCGGTTTTGTATCTGATGCTCCTTCAGGTTGGCATCTGAGCCCTTTTGACATGAGCCCAGTGAGGTTTGGCAGCTTTCTTAACTTCTGATAAAAGATGCTCTGCGTTTATCTTGTATAATTGTTGCTCTGTACCTGGAAACAGCCAATTCTCCAAGAAGACTGGATTCCTGTCAGTGAGAAAAGATGCTTGCATATGTTCTCAGTCTCTTCAGTCTTGTCAGACTCTTGGCGATCCTACGGACTGTAGCCACCGGGCTCCTCTGTCCATGGGGATTCTCTAGGCAAGAGTACTGGAATGGGTTGCCATGCCCTCTTCAAGGGGATCTTCCTGACCCAGGGATCAAACCTGGATCTCCTGCATTGCACGCAGATTCTGTACTGCTGAGCCACTGGGAAAGCAGCAAAAAGGTGATTAGAGACCACAATTTGGTCACTTTAGGTACTCAGTCAAAGACAGCTTATTTCAGTTTCTCAATCTTCTCCAAGAAGTACTCGAGTTTGGGCCCAAGGGCATCTGAAAGATACCAACCCCTACCCCATTAAGTATGTCTCTTCTTCTTGGAGTTAAGCTTTCTACCCACCTGAGGCAGCTTCACCCCACACACACTCTATCCCACCCCACATACACATACCCACCCACACATACCCTCTATCCTCTCCTCAAAAATGAACCTCAGTCCCCCAGGCTGCCCATCAGCCTCAAAGCCCTCTTCACCATCTTTCTTGGATGCATACTATAGTATGAGGAACATAGATAAGAAAATCATACCTCAAGGGAGTTGCCATAGTTTTATGCCATAGTTTATTCACCTGCAAAGTGAGGTCAAAAAGTATCTAAAATGGGACAATTCAGGCAAAGTTCTTAGCACAGTGCTTGGCAAATAAGCACTAGAAAACTTCATAGATGTGGAGCATTCCTACCAGAGGGTCCTAGTCTTCATGTGCAAATGGAGGTTCTCTGAATCCTTCCCTGACATTCCCAAAGCGGGAGGGCCTGTAGATCCTCACTGTGCTACAGATCAGAGACACAAAGATGATTTGTGCTGGGTTTAGGTTTCTTGTGTTAGTTTGTCTTTGGCCACACCACGTGTCTCATGGGATCTTAGTTCCCTGACTGGAGATTGAAGCTGGGCCCTCAGCAGTGAGAACACATGGGGTCCTAACCACTGGACTATTAGTGAGTTCCTGGCTTTAGACTTTCCAGAGGAAAGGAGCATTCAAAGGAAATAAGTCCCTAGTGTCCCTAGAGGGAGATTTTTTTTTAGTATTTATTTATTTGGCTGCCCTGGGTCTTGGTTGTAGCGCTCAGGATCTTTGATATTCATTGCAGCATATGGGATCTTTAACTGTGACCAGAGGAAACTTTAGCTGCAGTATATGGGGCTTCCCTGATGGTTCAGCAGGTAAAGAATCTGCCTGCAATGCAGGAGACACTGATTCTATCACTGGGTCAGGAAGATACCCTGAAGGAGGAAATGGCCACCCACTCCAGTATTCTTGCCTGAAAAATCCCACAGACAGAGGAGCCTGGTGGGCTACAGTCCAAAGGGTCAGACACAACTGAGTGACTGAACACATATACACATGTGGGATCTAGTTCTCTGACCAGGGATGGACCCCAGGCCACTTGCATTGCAAGCGTGGAATCTTAGCCACTGGACCACCAGGGAAGTCACTAAGGGAGATCCCAAGTTGCAAGAAATAAGCAAATGTGTGTGTGGAGATGATGGGCATTGCAGGACAGGAGTGGGATAATAAGGGTGATGGGGATCTTGTCTGAGTACAAACCACAGCATGGCAGGGCCTCATGAACTCTGGACCTGTGGGGTCTGAGGCTGCTCTGGGGACCAGCTTCCCTCTCTGTGAAATCAATAAGGCTGGTCACAAATATTCAAATTAGGCACAGCCATGAGGCTTGCTTTAGCCAGTGAATTGTAAGCAGAAGGGGCTGTGCCACCTCTGGACAGAAGTTTTAACAGCTGACGTGCAACTGGCTGAATTCCCTTCCCCTACCTCTGCGATTGTGGAAGCCTGGGTCAAAAGGGAGTCTCTGTTGCTCTGAGTTCTCATGTGGCCACAGTATACAGAGTCTTTCCTGCTCACAGGTGACAGGTAAGTCATGTGGGGTCAGGAATAAACTCTTATTGGGCTAAGCCACTGAGATCAGGGGGGATGTTTGTTTCCACAGCAGAACCTGACCTATCCTGACTAATTGTTCTCCACCCATTTTTCAGGGGCTCACTCCCCCTCTCTCTTCTGCATAACTTTTGCTTGCTCAACATTCTCCTGTGGCCCTGTCACTGCCTGTAACCGCTTCCTTCTTCAGGATGTCTCAGTTCAGAGAGACAAAGGAAATATTCAAGCTCATCTCTTCCTGCCAGCCACATGTGAGTTATTGCCCAGCTTATAGACTGGCTCTGTGGGCTAGATACCAATTCCTGGTCCACATAACTGTAGAGGAAGGAGACAGGTGGAGTAGGTGGTATCACATGATACAAATCACAACACCTGCCTGAGGATTTGGGTAGGACATGACTACCTGGAAGGGACTAGAAGTGGGAAGGCACCAGATGGGGGAGCAGGGGAACAGGGGTGTTTGCTTTTAAGCATTAAACCAGCTTAACCTTGGATCTACAATATAGTCAACATCTGGCTGAAACAACACTTCGATGGAACATCTGGATACTTACTCTGCACAGTGTGAAACAGCAGGACCTTTGGCAGCGTCTGTGTGAGTAACCCATGTGGGGTCTCCTCTGTGTGTTTAACATCACATTTGGGCTTTCCTCTGCCTGTAACAGAAAACCAGACTCAAACTGGGTTTAAAAGTTTTAAAGGGAAATTCTTAGCTCCCTGGGCTAAAAAGTCTAGGGAAGAGGCTGGCTTTAGGTAGGTGTTAATCTAGCAATGAACAATATTACCAAGGACCCAGTTTCTTTGTATCCTGCTAACAGCTTTATCCCCAAACTGACTCCCCTCAGAGGACTCCCAAAGGCTATCAGAAGTCCCCCTGGTTGCATTTACCTCGTTCAATCACAAGCATGGAATTGTATCTGTCTCAGTATCCCTAGCAAAAGGCTTGACATCTACTCTGATTGGACAGAATGGGGTCATGTACTACAACTGATCCCTTCACTATGACCTAAGGGTACTGGAATGGGCTGGTGTACTTAGTCACATGCTCCACTTTGGAGCTGGAGAAGGAGCAAGCTTCTTTAGAACCCCAAGGACCTCCAAGTACAGGCTGGAAAATGTTAGGTAGGTAAAAGGAGCATGAAACTTCACATCCTGCTAGATATGGTGACTCAGCTGTAAACAGTCTGCCTGCTAATGCAGGAGATGACGGTTCAAACCCTGGGCTGGGAAGATTCTCTGGCAACCCACTCCAGTATTCTTGCCTGGGAAATCCCATGGACCGAGAAGCCTGGCAGGCTACAGTCCATGGGGTTGCCAACAGTCAGGTACGACTTAGCAACTAAACACACACACAGAACTGGGACTAAGGTGAGGCAGATGAGGAAGCCAGGGCACAGAGTTAAAGAGGTGTTCATTTCCAGGGCTGGGTCCTCACCTGCTTTACCCCGGTCCCAGCTCTGGCTGCACAACAAATTACTCCAAACTTGGTGGCTTCCCCTGTGGCTCAGACGGCAAAGAGTCTGCCCACAATGCAGGAGACCAGGTCTGATCCTTGGGTTGGAAAGATACCCTGGAGAAGGGCACGACTACTCACTCCAGTATTCTTGCCTGGAGTATTCCATGGACAGAGGAGCCTGGCGGGCTACAGTCCATGGGATGGCAAAGAGTCAGGCGTGACTGAGCGACTATCACTTTCACTTGGTGGTTTCAAACAAGAAACATTTATTATCTCATGGTTTCTGTGAGAAAGTCAGCAATTTGAGAGTGGCTTAACTGGGGGTTTCTGGCTTGGGGCTTTCTCTTATGAGAAAGTTGCAGTCAAGATGTTGGCTGGGACTGCATTTATCTGAAGACTTGCCTGGGGCTGGAAAACCCACTTCCGGAGTGGCTTCTTCACTCAGCTGACTGTAGAGGGTTGAGTTCCTCCCCCTTGAGGACTTCTTTGTAGGGCTGCTGGAGTGCCTTCATGGCCTGGTGGCTGGCCTCCCCAGAGAAAGTGATCCAAGAGAGAGCAAGGAGAAAGCTCCGCTGTCTTTCATACCTAGTCTCACAATTCACACACCATCACTCCTGTCATTTTCTATTCATTAGAAATGAATCACTAAGTCCAATCCCCCACTCAAGGGGAGGAGAATATGCTTCCACCTTTGAAGGAAAGATTGCCAAAGAATTTGTAGACATATTTAAAGATGTCATGTGAGGGCGGGTGGGAGGGAGACTCAAGAGGAAGGGATATGTGTATACATGTAGCTGACTCACTCTGTTGTACAACAGAAACTAACACAACATGGTAAAGCAATTATACCCCAATAAAATTTTTTTTAATTTTTAAAAGATACCATGTGAGGCAATAAGATGACTGGGTCACTAAAGACACCCGTGTATAATTGTTTCTTTATGTCGCATTATCTAAGGCCAAGAGGACACATACTTTATCTCCTGCGCCAACTTTGACTGGTAATAACGGTCAGAAAAGGAGATCTATAAGCGATTAGCAATGTTTGCCCTAAGCCTAACCAACAGCCATGGCTCCCTATAACATGGGGGCCTCTTTCTTTGATAAAAGAAATTCATCTATTCAGAATCCGGTTGCTCAGAGAAGGTGGGCCCCAGATAATGAATCAGGAATGGCCTAAACCAACCCTCCCATGGGAATGGGTAATGCCATTCTCCCTTGCCAGAATTTCATTGGGGGACACAGGTATAACTCAGTCTAGCCAAATTTGAATTGTGGTGCTGGAGAAGACTCTTGAGAGTCCCTTGAGTGCAAGAAGAACAAATCAGCTCATCCTAAAGGAAATCAACTCTGAATATTCATTGGAAGGCCTGATGATGAAGCTGAAACTCCAATACTTTGGCCACCTGATGCAAAGAGCCGACCCTGATGCTGGGAAAGATCAAAGGCAAAAGGAGGAGAGGGAGGCAGAGGATGAGATGGCTGGATGGCACCCCTGACTCAATGGACGTGAATCTGAGCAAACTCCAGGAGATAGTGAAGGACAGGGAAGCCTGGCATGCTGTAGTCCAGGGGGTCGCAAAGGGTCAGACACAACTGAGCAACTAAACAATCACAACAGTCTAGCCAAGAGAAGGGGAATTCTGATGGAGTATTTCTGGGAAAGGTTATCCTCTCAGTTAAAATGACACTGATGAGGAAAATACTTCCTTTGAAAGCAATTTTAGGATATAATGCTTAGAGGTCCAGCTGCCATCTTATAACCAAACAGAAAAGCTATGAGAATATCTGAGAAATGGAATCAGAGCCCAGATATCACACAGCTGTCGAGTTAACCAATCCTGGAACTGCCCTCCTCTGGACTTCTCATTTTGGAAGATATCAAATGCTTTTACCGAACATTCTGATTGGGTGTATTGTTACTGATGGCCTAAAGCAACCTAGCTGACATGTGAGATGGTCCCGTATTTTATGTACCTTCATGTACCTTGAGGGAAACTGGACAAGTTCCTTCCTTACATCCTGGCTTAGTATGATGTCACACCCATCTTCACAACCTCCAGGTACACTGCGGAGCCTCTTCTTGACTAAGTGGGAGAGTTGATAAAACCCTGCACTTGATTTTCTTTCCTGGTTTTAGATGCAGGCCTTCTCCAGAGACCTCACCAAAGTATCTATAGCCCACTTCCGGTCTGGGCCCCAGAAGCAGGCTAATCAGTCTTTGAGAAGAGAGAGGACTCCTGACCCCCAAGGAACTTGCCTAAGGCAGATCCTTAGACCCAGTCATCCTGGGGGGGAGCCAGGTGTGCTGGGAGGTCAGGTCTGGCCATGAGTACAAGCTGCTCTTTCCCTTCCTGTCCTGTCCGCTCCTCCTTCCAAGAGTTTCCCTTTCTCTTTATTTTCCTGTCCCAATAGCCAGTCTCCTTCTTTCTCATTCTTTCTAATATGGACACAGGGATGCTCAGAACAACTACATTTCCCAGCCTCCCTTGCAGCTAGATGCAACTGCAAGATGTAGATGCAGGGAGCTGGCAGGAGAAGTCATGTGTGCAACGCCCTCTTGGGTCTCTCTTGGGCATGCCCTCCCCCGACCCCTTCCTCCATGCTGCAGCTGGGAACTGTTAGGAATGATGGATAAGAATGCGAACCTGGGTTCCAACTTTAGCCCTGGACCCCCTACCTACAGCTGTATGTGGGAGAAACCGCCCTCTTGTTTAAGCCTCTGTTGTGCTGAGGTCTCTGTAACCTGTCGCCCTTTCTCTCACCTCTCTGCCCTCTCTCTCTCCTCTTCCCTCTACTGTCCTCTCTTCCTTCTCTGTTTCCCTCCTGATCTTCAGACCCCCTCACCTCCCTTTCCTCTCTTCTCTCCAATCCAGTGTGTGTGTTTGTGTGTGTGTGCATGCACAATCAATCGTGTCCAACTCTTTGCGACCCCATGGACCGTAGCCTGCCAGGCTCTTCTGTCCATGGGATTCTCTAGGCAAGAATACTGGAGTGGGTTGCCATGCCCTTCCCCAGGGGATATTCCCGACCCAGGGATTGAACCTGTGTCTCTTGCATCAGCAGGCAGATTCTTCACTGCTGAGCCACCTGGGAAGCCCCACAAACCCACTGGCCCCTTGCAAAGTGGCAGATGGTGACAGCAGGGAGCCAAGAGCCCAGATGGCTCTCTTGCTGCCCAGTTCCTGTGAACACCATCCTGTCCTGAGGGTCATGACCAGCCGGGGGCTTGTTCCCACTCCGAGGTGTCTCCCATCATGTCCAGCTCTGTGATCAGACCAGTCTGCTCCGGGGAGGTGCAGAGAGCCAGCCAGGGCACCAACCCCAGGCAGGCCATCCTGTGGCCCCATGCCCAGTGTCCAGCTCCTGTCTCATGATTCTGCGGTGACTGCTGTGATGCCCAGCACTGGAGGCTTGCCTGGGCTAGAGCCCATCTGGCTATGCCCTCTGGCTTCCCCAGAAGGAAATGCTCTTGATGTCGGGGAAGCTGAAGCCAGCCTGAGCTGGGGGTGGGGCTGACCACTTCTAACTCTTACTCTTCAGCTCCAGGTCTGAACTCTGCACAAGTGAGTGAGGGTGGCAGAAGAAGAGAGGGCAGCAAGGGTGCTGTCTCCCCAAGGGCAGCAAACCACTCTCAAACCACCGTGACCTCCCTGCTCCCAGCCCTGCCTTCTGAGCCCTGGTGCCAGCCTCCTGTCCCTGCTCAGCCCTCACAGGCAACAGATGGTGCCTTGAAGACAAGCCCTGGGTCCTGGCCCGGGTGCAGATGTCAGCTGTGGCGGGACTCCCCTTTCACTCTACGGCCCAGCAGCCAGGGCAGCCCCCAGTCATCACCTGGCTCAGCAGGCTTGGCGGGGCTAGCAGAGCTGAGCCCAAAGAAGCCACAGGCAGAGTGTTAGTGGCCTTTTAGGGGTGGCGGTCTGGCCTGTGTGGGAGGAGAGGTGGCCGAGGCCCCAGGGAAGGTAGAAGAGCCGCGAAAGAGGAGCCAAACTGGGCCTTGCCCATAGTGCTGGACGTGGGTTGCAGGGCCTCTGCTGGGCTCAGTTCATAGAAAGAAGATGGACATCCATTGGCCTCTGGGCTGCTGCTGGTGAGGTCCTAGACCCATAGAAGGCCCCACCCTGTGCCACCAATCACCCCCCCCACCCCCCCGCCAATCCAGCCAAACTCCTTGACCCAAGCCAGCCCTGGGCAAGGGGCAAAGCTGGCGACAAGTCCACCTGGCCACTCCCGGATCAGTTACTGACCGTCAGCACGATGTCCTGACAGCATGATGTCACGTCAGAATTCTCGAAACACTTTCCATCTGGAGTCAACCATCCCTGCAGCTGCTGTGAGGGCCGCGCCCCACTGCCAGCCATGGGATGGGATCGAGTGTCATGGTGGAAGCCAAGCTTAGGACAGGCTTAGGAAGAACAAAGTCAAGGCAGGGGCTGCTGGGGGAACAGGGAAGCCCTTGCGGGGCTCAAATGCAGAAGCTCTGAGCCTGTGGGGAGTAGGCAGAGGCCCGGGCCGAGAGCCCCCAGGCAGGGGCTCAAGGGGGAAGTCAGAGGCCAAAGACTGTTCGGGAAACTTACATAAAGCCTCTTTCTCAGCCTCTGTCTCCTTGCCCCTTGTCTCTCACACACATGTACCTTCATCCCCATACCACCCTTCTGTGCTTTACACTCCCAAGTCTTTGAGCTTTGTTCACATACTTCTCCTGCCAAGAGAGCTCTCACTCCTCCTGGTGACTTTATATCATCCTTCAGAGGGCAGCTCGAATGTCACCTCCTCAGTGACACAGCCCCCTACTTTGACCCCACTCTGCCCCTCCTCCACGAATAGGTTCTCAAGAGTCCGTCTCTGAGCTCTTCAACCACCTGGCGGTGTTGGCAGACAGTTCACTGCCCACCTGCCCACCTCTGCCACTGACAAGGGGCACCCTAGGGGGACGCTGAGGCAGCCTGCAAGAGCTCAGGTGTGACTTTGTCCTCCATAGACAGTCCCAGGGCCTGCCCTTCGGGGGCTTTACACACAGGCATGAGGACACGCTGGTGGATCACTCCATTGCCCCATGCTGAGCACATGGGGATCAAACAAAGAGGTACTGATTGAATGCATTTTCAAAATTTATTTATTTTTAATTGGGGGCTTCCCCAGTGGCTCAATGGTTAAGAATCCACCTGCAGTGCAAGAGATCCAGGAGATGTGGGTTCGATCGCTGGGTCAGGAAAATAGCCTGGAGAAGGGCATGGCAAGCCACTCCAGTATTCTAGCCTGGAGAATCCCATGGACAGAGGAGCCTGGCGGGCTACAGCCCAGTGGGTCACAAAGAGTCAGACATGACTGAGGCAACTGAACACACACACACATTTTTAATTGGAGGATAATTGCTTTACAATGTTATATTGTTTTCTGCCATAGATCAACACGAATCAGCCATAGGTATACATGATTTCTCTCCCTCTCGAACCGCCCTCCCATCTCCCCCATTCCGCTCTTCCAGGTTGTCACAGAACACCAGATGCAACAACTTCCCGTTAGCTATATTACGGGCCTCCCTGGTAGCTCAGACGGTAAAGAATCTGCCCGCAATGTAGAAGAACCCAGGTTCGAGCCCTGGGTCAGGAAGATCCCTTGGAGGAGGGAATAGCCAGCCACTCCAATATTCTTGCCTGGGAAATCCATGGACAGAGGAGCCTGGGGGGCTACAGTCTACAGCTTTACACACGGTAATGTATGTATTTCAATGCTACTCCCACTGCCTCCTTTCCTCGCTAAGAGACTTCATGGAGAACAGACCTATGAATGCATTTAAATAGGCCTTTGTCCGAGACCCACGCATGACTCGAAGGTCTCTCTCTCTTCAATGTCTTGGAGTTATTTGGAGGTTGGCCCTCAGGGTGGGAAAAGGGGGCCATGAAAGCAGTTCAGTTTTGTTGGAAAAAACAAAGTCAAAGCTGCCCAGGTGTTTCTGACACCACAGAAGCCCCAGAAAGCAGAGAGAGGCCGGGGGCTAAACGCCAGAGAACCCGATGGAAGCCCCGTTCACCACTCACTAGCCACATGGGGTAAGCCTCAGTCAGAACGTCAGTTTCTTCCCTAGTCCAGTGAAAATGTCTATGGTGATAACATTCCCAGTGTTGTTACAAGAAACAAGTGAGATAACATGCGGTCAAAACGTGCCACACTAATGCCGTAAACTGTCATTCAGCCCCACCTCCCACTTTTATATCTATTCATTTATCTTTTGGCTGCATACATGTGGGATCTTAGTTCCCTGAGCAGGGATTAACCCCACATCCTCTGCAGTGGAAGTGCAGAGCCTTTCCACCAGACCTCCACGGAAGTCCCCATGTCCCACTTCTTTAATTTCTAGTCCTAGAAAACTGGTGGAATAGGAATCCATTAACGTCCTAGATGCTGGAAAAGATTGAGGGCAGGAGGAGAAGGGGAGGACAGGGGATGAGACGGTTGGATGGCATCAACAACTCAAAGGACATGAGTTTAAGCAAACTCCAGGAGATAGTGAAGAACAGGGCAGCCTGGTGTGCTGCAGTCTGTGGGGCTGCAAAGAGTCGGACAGGACTGAGAGACTGAACAACGACAGAGGTCCCAAAGAAGATAATACAGGGGATTTCCCAGCTGTCTAGTAGCTGGGACTCTGCACTTCCACTGTCGAGTGCCCGGGTTCAATCCCTAATCAAGGAACTAAGATCCTATAAACTGTGCAGCCAAAAAAAAGTCAATAAAGAGGTAGAAAGACTGATCCATATTAAGAATTCATTAAAGGTTTATTGATGAGATTATATTTTAGAATGATTTCTAACTCCAAAAGCCTAAAATTTTTAATGTATTGAGGGTGGCCCTTATTCAACCAGAAAGGCTTGGTTACCTGAACACTAGCCTCTGGGCATCCTAGGTGGAGCCACACACACTGAGCCCCCAGATCCCGGTGCCCTTCCCCTCGCCCACTGCCCTTGGCCGTGCTGAGGACCATTGCCTAAAAGCACCATCTGGGCTTAGTTGGCCCAGAAAAAAGGTTATCTGGGAATAAAGTGAACGAACTGAAAGGAGCCCCAAGTGACCCAGGCATTCTCATGGCCAGGATATAGCACACTTGTGTCCACAGTGCCGTGGAGAGGGTGCCACAGAAGCCTGCTGGACTGCAGGGGGCAGATGGACCTGTGACAGCATCTCTAGGGCCCCCATCAAGCCCACTCCATTCTGTGACCTTCTTGGGAGAGGACAGAGCTTCAGGGACCATGCAGGCTATCAGCCAAGAGTCCAGGTTGTCAGAATTACCCAGACAAGCCCATTTCAGACTTTTGTAAGGGAGGGGGTTTGGCTGGGTGGAGACCCGGAATCCCACTGAGATAATCCTCACGGGGATAATCCTGAGAGCCCAAGTCCCTGGCTTAGGAAAGGGAGCATCTGCGTCACCAACTCGATGGACATAAATTTGAGCAAACTCTAGGAGCTGGTGATGGACAGGGAAGCCTGGCATGCTGCAGCCCACGGGGTCACAAAAAGTTGGACACAACTGAGTGACTGAACTGAACTGATCCAAGCTGTCCTGCCATCCCTGGGGATGAAGGACTGTGACCGCCATTGTAAGAAGTGGGAGATGAGGCTGGGTCTCCTCTCCATTAGATTTACTGGAGCCCATTGACCTTGACACTTGACCCTATAATCACCTCCCAACTACCCTCCTCCAGCCTCCCTTACCAGCTTACTGAGCCCAGTCTGCTTCAACTGTCCCAACCCACACCCTGATGCAAATTCTATGAGATGCAAACTTTACGATTTCTAGAACACTTGACATTTTCATTGTTGTTGTTTAGTCACTAAGTCGAGTTCGACTCTTTTGCAAACCCAGCGACTGTGGCCTGCCAGGCTTCTCTGTCCATGGGATTTCCCAGGCAAGAATACTGGAATGGGCTGCCATTTCCATCTCCAAGTGACCTTCCCAATGCAGGAATCAAACCCACATCTCTTGCTTGCAGGAAGATTCTTTATCACTGATCCACTGGGGAAGCCCATTCTCATAGTATCTAACACTTTTCAAACAGGGGCCCTTTACCCTTCGAGGCCAGATTTTTCAGCCTCTTTGCTTCAGGTCACAGAACAAATGACTCCTGCATACAGACACACTCCTTCGGGTCACTTCTAAGCTAAGTCCCTAAAATACTAATTCTGTCTAAGTCCCTAAGACATAATTCTGCCCCTCTTTCTCCCACTTTGTCCTGCCACTGAATCTCATACCTGTATATATTACTGTAGTTTACACAGTATACCTTGGTTATTTATTTCTGTGACAAAGTCGCTTGGGAGTAAGACCTGTTTTGTGGTTTGTTTGTTTTTTCTTAATCCCAGTGCCCAAGCCAGCATCTCACATGCTGTCTGCAGGAAGTGTGTGTCCCTGAGCTGTCTCCTCACCAGCCAAGATAGGACCTGTTTTGTGGAAGATGGAAAAAGTGCTCTGAGAGGATGATTGTGAAATGATAGGGATGACGTGAGGGGCTTTCGAAACCCCGGGAAGGAGTACCCACGTGAACCATAGCCCCTGGCTATTCTTGGCCACCAGCAGTTCAGGCTTTGAGTCAGGACAGCTGCCCCAAGCCTGCAGTCAACTGGGGACAGGGCTGCCCCAGCCAGTGCAGGCCTCTGCTGCCCCCTGGTGGCCCCCAGGGCCTCTGCCAAGCAGCGTCTCCAAGGCCCCCAGTTTCTAACCTCTGGGAAACTAGTCAACCCCAATCCTGAAGACAGGAGACTTCTGTGTTTTAGACAGAAATCTTGAGATTTTCCACTGGAGCCCCCACTTCACAGCCGTCCAGGGCCTCTTTGCAATATGGCGCCAGGAATAGCTAAGAACAGGGCCTTAGGTATCTTCTCAACTCAGTGCTTTGCAATTTAACTCACGGTGTGATCTTCAGTGGCCTCCTTCACTTATCAAAGGCTGTTTTCTCATCCATGAAATGGGAATGATAATATGGATCCTTACTCATGTGGGTTGTGTGAAGATTAAAGAAAATAATGCAAGACTTCTCTGGTGGCCCAGTGGTTGAGACTTCACTTTCCAGGGCATGCTGGTTTGATCCCTGGCGGAGAAGCTAGGATCCCATATGTCTTTCAGCCAAAAAAAAAAAAAACAAAACAAAAAACAGAAACAATATTGTAACAAAGTCAATAAAAACTTTAAAAATAGTCCCCATTAAAAAAAAACTTTAACAAATAATTAAATAAATTTAAAAATAAAGAAAATAATGCATGAAAATTGATTAGCAGAGTGCCTGGCACACAGTAAAGACCCAAGCGGTAAGTATTGCTACTATTATAACAGTGGGAGTCTTGACGACCCTCTGTTTCATTCTGCCTCCTCTCTCTGTCACCTTTCTCCATGAGACCCTCTCTCCAGTGATCTGTCCCCCCCAGCCCACCACTTGCCTGCTACCACCTCCCAGTGCTGGCAAAGAATCTGCACTCAAGGAAATAATTATGGTGCCCATGGTGGCCTAGACATCTACAAGATCAAAATCTGATGACAAGTGAAATGCACCAGGCCTGGCCCAGGGACTCCTGGAGAAGCTTGGCTGGAGAAACTGAACAGCATTGCTACACTCCTCCTGGCCCACCCAGGACTGCCTACTTAAGGAAATCAGGCCTTGTGCCAGTGTTTTGTGCCTTGGGTGGTCTGGAAGCCCAGAAATTCACCAGTCTGGGGAGGTGGGGGTGAGGTGTGCAGAAGAAGGTGTTATTGCTACCAACACCCTGGGAAGGTAAGTGGAGTCCATTGAGGAAAAGAAATTTTTCTGCACCACCTCCCCCATTGTTTTCCCTTTTCTTTTCCTCATAAAAAAAGTTAACTTATCCTGATGATGCAATTAAACAGGTTATTGTAGAAATTTTGGAATATACAGGAAAGCATAAAGAAGGAAATAAGAACAACTTATAATACTTACATATTCAACAGAAACTTGCAAGCAACAAGATCCTGGCAATGGAAAGTAAATGAGAGACCCCATCTCAACCCTCCCAGGGTCACACTCAGATAAGGGGATTGCATTCTCCTGGGACAACCAGCCACTTATAATAGTCAGACATGCTTCCTTCAAGTCTTTTTCCTAAATAGATCTAAATCTATATCTAGTTATTTCGAACAACACTGAGGTCATATTGTCTATATACATGCTATGTGTGTGCTAAGTCACTTCAGTAGTGTCCGACTCTGTGCAACCCTATGGACTGTAACCCATCAGGCTCCTTTGTCCATGGGATTCTCCAGGCAAGAATACTGCAGTGGATTGCCATGCCCTCCTCCAGGGGATCTTCCCAACCCAGGGATTGAACCCGCAGGTTCTTTACCACTAGTGCCCCCTGGGAAGTAAAACTGCTATCTATCCAAAAATTCTGGCATGGATTAATAGCTGAGTATTACAGCATATAAATTCAATATAATCTAACCAATCCCAGTTTGTCAGTTATTATTGTTTCCAATTTTCTTGGCAGTTCTAAAAACATTATGCAAAAAATTCTTTTAGATAATTTTTATGACCTGCTCTGACTATTTATCTAGGGTATTTTCATAGGAAAGGAATCATTGGATCAAATGGAATAAACATTAGAAACAAACAAAAACAATACTGAATTTTGGTTATAAAGTAATACATGCATTTTGAAAAATAATTGACCAAATATAGAAAAGTACAAAGAAGAAAATAATGTTCACCTATAATTCTATTACCTCCAGGTAATCACTGCTAATAATCTTGAGACCTATATTTCCAGATTTGTATCTGCACATAAAGATTTTAAATCCACTCCAACAGAATTCATCTGGTAACTAGAGTAGTACATTTTTCTTTGCACATATACACAATATTTTTTCCAAAATAGGATTTTACTGTAAATATTTTTATTCTAATCTGTTGATGATACACTGTGAGTTACTTTTCATTTGCATAAATACATTTCTACCACATCATTTTTAACAGTTGCATGATATTTCACTATAGTTGTATACTATGTTTTATTAAATTACTCCTCTATTTTTAGACATCTAGGTTATATAAATTTTATGCTGTTAGAAATCATATTGTGATAAATACTCATATGTGCATCTTTATGCATTTTTAAGATTTTATTTTATTTTTGGCCTTGCTGTGCAGCATACAAGATCTTAGTTCCACAACCAGGGTTCAAACCTCTGCCCCCCATAGTGGAAGCATGGAGTCCTAACCACTGGCCCATCAGGGAATTTTCAGTTTTTAAGATTTTAAGACCACTTGCCCTTGGGCTTCCCTGGTGGCTTAAACGGAAAAGAATCTGCCTGCAATGTGGGAAACCTAGGTTCAATACCTAGGTCGGAAAGATCCCCTGGAGAAGGAAATGGCAACCCTCTCCAGTATTTTTGCCTCGAGAATTCCATGGACAGAGGAGCCCGGCGGGCTATAGTCCATGGTGTCACAAAGAGTCGGACACCACTGAGCAACTACCACACACACTTATCCCTAAAGTTCTCTAGTTATCGGTTTCAAGAAATTTATATATATATATACTAACTATCCCATAAATATATTGTGGATACTATATTTCTTGAAGTTTCCTCTTTTTTCCTACAGTGACTTTATTTCCCTTTGTAAGCTTGTTCTTCTGCTTGTGTTTTGCCTTGGTTTTCTCTGTTATTCACACAGAGCCTTTCCTCAATCACTAGCTGATCTTTGGTTGTTTATATATAAGAGGGTGATATTAAAAAACTGATTGCAAGTTTCCAGGTTAAGAGTCCAGGCTGAGAACACACACACAATGTTTCTCCCTCCTGTACCCTCACCAATATTATAGTAAAGAGATTAAGTGTGGGGAGCAGGGGAAGAGAGAGAAACCAAAGGGCAGAGAAAACAAGAGGGGGAACCACAGCGCCAAACTTTAGATGCTGGAAAGAATATAGTGAAGAGGGGTTGATACGACACAGTGCAGGAGGAGCTGATGCCAGAGGGTTGTTGTTCAGTCGCTAAGTCATGTCTGACTCTTTGCAACCCCATGGACTGCAGCCCACCAGGCTCCCCTTGTCCTTTACCATCTCCTGGAGCTTGCTCAAACTCATGTCCATCGAGTTGGTGATGCCATCCAACTATTCTCATCCTCTGTTGTCCCCTTCTCCTCCTGCCCCCAATCTTTCCCAGCATCAGGATCTTTTCTAATGAGTCGGTTCTTTGCATCAGGTGGCCAAAGTACAGGAGTGTCAGATTCAGCATCAGTCCTTCCAGTGGATATTCAGGGTTGATTTCCTTTAGGATTGACTGGTTTGGTCTCCTTGCTGTCCAAGGATAAATTACTGATTTACTGATTTACTGATTTTTTCCAAAGTGTATTAAGAGAATCCTTTTAAGATTACAAAGGTGGGAAAATCATAGTAGCATTGAAAAATTCAACAAAAAGAAAAAAACACTGAGGAAATTTCCCAGAAGTAGAACAAAAAGAGAAAATTGGAAAAATCAGAATAGGAAATCCAACATCCAAATCACTCTGACTTCCAGAAAGAGAGATCAGGGGAAAAAAAAAACAAAAGGAAGGAACCAATAAAGAAACAAATAAGAAAATAACTCAGAACTAAATAAAGGATATACATTTCTGGATTAAAGGGGCTGGTATATAACCAGACAAACAAATTAAAATGGAGCTACAGCAAAGTGTACTGTTGTGACATTGGAGAGCACCGGGGAACCAACAGGAGATCAGACAGGCTTCAGAGAGAAGAAACAGACATGTGAGAAAGGATCAGAATCAGACCGGCCGCAGCTACTTAACCCCCAGTACCCTAGAGCCACAGCTACTTAACCCCCAGTACCCTAGAGCCTGTGCTCTGCAACAGGAGAAGCCACTACAACAAGAAACCCACGCACCACAGCTAGAGAGTAGCCCCGACTAGCCACAACTAGAGAAAGCCTGCACGCAGCAATGAAGACCCAGCACAGCCAGAAGGACAGAAAGAAAACCTTTAAAAAAATAGTACAATAAAATGTTAACTTAGACATGGTACATTCAGATACAACTTTGTTTTTGCTGCCCAGTATCAACTCATCTTCTGGAATTAGTATTTTAATGGAATTTCTGGGGTCATGGACCCCACCCTTAGCTGAGGTTGGGGAGAGTGAGAGGGCATGAGCAGCTCAGTCCAGGGTGGAACATTCAGGGCCCTGAATTCCCTGGCTCTGGGATTAGTTCAGGCAAATGGCCAAAAAAGGACCCAGCACAAGCAGTGACAATCCTGCCGAGATTCCTGGGCAAGAAACACATACTCTTTTCCTGCACAAAGGAAGTGGGGCTCAAGCTGAGGCCACCATCTTGGCTCTCAGGGAAAGGCTTGTCTGAAGAGAGACATGGGATAGGGAAGAAACATCGTCCGGGCTCAGTCAGGCTACAGTCCTCCCCTGGATTGTCTACCCACTTCCTGTCTCCACCCACACTAAAGGGGCTTTCGCTTCCACCAATGGAGCAAAAACTGCTTGTGTCGCATCCAAGGTCACTCTCCTACTCCTTCAGAAGACACTTTTTTAGCAGCCTCTCCCACTTCTAAGGAGAAGGCAATGGCACCCCACTCCAGTACTCTTGCCTGGAAAATCCCATGGACGGAGGAGCCTGGTGGGCTGCAGTCCATGGGGTCGCTAAGAGTCGGACACGACTGGGCGGCTTCACTTTCACTTTTCACTTTCGCGCATTGGAGAAGGAAATGGCAACCCACTCCAGTGTTCTTGCCTGGAGAATCCTGGGGACGGGGGAGCCTGGTGGGCTGCTGTCTATGGGGTTGCACAGTGTCGGACACGACTGAAGTGACTTAGCAGCCCCCTTCTAAAATCCCTGAGCTATCTCCTGACTATGGTGCATATTCCTCTGGCTTCTCCTCTTCTGCTTGGCTGGCTACTCATCCTCCTCTCAGCCTCATGGTGATGGGGTCCCAGGGTTCAACCCTGCACCCTCTCACTTGCCTGCACCTTTCCCTGAAGTGTGCCCATCCACTCCCAAGATGTTCTTCACTACTTTTTTGATGACACCCAAATTTGTATCCAGCCTTAACCTCTTTTCTGAGCTCCAGAAACTTGCATAATTCAGTTATCATCCTTGACATGTCCAACATTTGTATTCTGGTCCCCACTCAAAACTTGTTTCATACCCATTATATGCCTTAGCAAATGCGAACATACACAGGCGTTCAACCAGGAACATTGAAACCAGGAACCTGGAATATCATCTAAAGTCTGCCCTCTGCTCCCCATCTCTCTATACATCACTCATCAGTAAGACCTGTTACTTTTACTTCCAAACATATCTTGAATTTATTCACTTTCTCCATCTTCACTCTCACAGTTTGGATGGGTCATCAGCGTAGTCCAGGTTTTCTCCTCCTGGGGACATGGGATGATAGCACTTTTCCAGCCTATTTGAAGCTAGGCATGCCTGTGTGACTTACTTCTTACACGTGAGAAGATGAGGCATCTGTTGCTTCTGGTGGGGAATTTTAAGAGCCAGTACACAACCCTTCCTCCTGCCATGGGGATTATGGAAATCATATTGAAGTAAGGACCCTGACAACCTGAATCCCTGAGTAATTAATACAAGCATAGCCCTCCTGCTCACTGGCAAAAAAAAAAAAAAAAAAAAACCCTGAAAATAAATGTTTGTTGTTAAGCCATTGAAATTAAGGTCTATTTGTTACTATAACACAACATAGCCTATCCTGTCTGATAAACTATCTGGTCCAAGTCACCCACGCTCCTGCAGCAGCCTCCTACTTCTACTCCTCTCTCCTACCATATGCCAGAGTAACCTCTTTACAACTTTATTGTTGTTGTTTAATCACTAAGTCATGTCCGACTCTTTTCAACCCCATGAACTGCAGCAAAACAGGCTTTCCTGTCCTTCACTATCTCCTGGAGTTTGCAAACTCATGTCCATTGAGTGAGTGATGCCATTGAACTATCTCATCCTCCGTTGCCCTCTTCTCCTCCTGCCTTCAATCTTTCCCAGGATCAGGGTCTTTTCCAATCAGTCAGATCTTTGCACCAGGTGGCCAAAGTATTGCAGCTTCAGTATCAGTCCTTCCAATGAATATTTAGGGCTCATTTCCTTTAGAATTTGTTGGTTTGACCTCCTTGCAGTCCAAGGGACTCTCAATAATCTTCTCCAGCACCGTAGTTCGAAAGCATCAATTTTTCAGGGCTCAGCCTTCCTTATGGTCCAACTCTCACATCCATATATGACTACTGGAAAAACCATAGCTTTGACTATATAGACCTTTGTCGGCAAAATAATGTCTCTGCCTTTTAACACACTGTCTAGGTTTGTCATAGATTTTCTTCCAAGAAGCAAGTGTCTTTTAATTTAATGGCTGCAGTCACCGTCCACAGTGATTTTGGAGCCCAAGAAAATAAAATCTGTCACTGTTTCCCCATCTATTTGCCATGAAGTGACAGGATCAGATGCCATGATCGTAGTTTTTTGAACGTTGAATTTTAAGCCAGCTTTTTCACTCTTTTCTTTTACTCTCATCAAGAAGCTCTTTAGTTTCCCTTCACCTTCTTTGCAACTTAAGTCAGATCTTATCACACCTTCCTTAAAGGCTTTTGGCAGTTTCTCTTATACGTAAAGAAAATCCACACTCTTTCCTAGGGTCACAGGATCTGATCCCTGCCTGTCTCTCTGACCGGGTTTCCCACCCCTTTCTCCTCACTCATTACACATCCAGTCCCCCAGGACTCCTTGCTCCCTCTGAGGCACGGAGCTCTTTTCTGCTTCAGGGCTTTCACGGATGCTGTTCCCTCTGGAACGGATGCTGGAACCCTTTCCCACATTATTCACATAGCTAGCCCTTTCCCATCTTCAAGCCTCAACTTAAATGACACCTCTGCTGGAAGGCCCCTACCACTATACCCTGTTTGTTCATTTCCTTCTTAGCTTTTACTAGAAGTTGGAATTGCATTTGCTCTTCACATTTATTTACTTGTTTATTCACAAGTAAGCTCTATGGGGGGCCCTGTCAGCCCTCAAAACATATTTGTTGGATGGAGGAATGACTGAGTGAGAAGGAATCGCAAAGGTGGTAAAGAATCCACCTGCAATGCAGGAGAGGAGGGTTCAATCCCTGGGTCAGGAAGATCCCCTGGAGAAGGAAATGGCAACCCACTCCAGTATTCTTTTTAGATTTATTTAACTGGAGGATGGTTACTTTACAATATTGTGATGGTTTTTGCCACACATCAGTACGAATTGGTCATAGACAAACATGTGTCCCCTCCACCCTGAACACCCCCCCTCCCTCCCCACCCCATCCTTCCGGGTCATCACAGAGCACTGAGTTTAGGTTCCCTGTGTTATACATTAAACTTCCACTGGCCATCTGTTTTACATATGGTACTGTATATGCTTCAATACTATTCTCTCAAATCATCCCACCCTCTCCTTCTCCCATTGAGTCCAAAAATCTTTTTTTTATTCTTACCTGGAAAATTCCATGGACAGAGGAACCTGGCAGGCTACAGTCCATGGGGTCGCAAAGAGTCAGACACGACTTAGTGACTAAACAACAGCAATGCCCTAAGTAAATGCAAGGCTGTAGTGCTCATGCGCGAGTAAATATCACAGGCCTATTCAGCCTGCCCTCGAGCGGGGATTCTTTAAGGTGACTAGGGGCCCAACCTCACAAGATCTTTTATGCTCCTGGGGAGCTAAAGTGCCCCTGAGACACAAGGCCTCTCCAGAGGGCCCAGCTTGGGCTCTGTCCTCCCCCTCAGCTACCACAGCTCACCCAGTGACAGCCCAGCCTGGAGCAGGTCCAACTGGAGCCGAAGAGAGAGCAGCCAGTCCCCAGGGAGAGGCGGCCAGCTGCTACCGTCATGGAGAGCGTGGCCTGGCCAGCTCTCTAGAAATAGCCCAAGGTCAAGGTGGGGTGCTTCCGTGCATCACAGATGGAGAAATCTGAGAGGAGGCCAGTCCCGGATTTCCTTCCACCCCACTTACCGGGATCCCTGACCTTGGTCTGGAGCTCCCCGATTTCCAGCCACCTTCCCAAAGACCCCTCCACTCATCTCTGCTTTCAAAGAACCCTCAGGCTTCCAACCCCCTCTCCTCCCAACATACCCCTGAGATGGACCAGGTGGGCCTTATCCCATGTCAAAGCTCAGGAGGTCAAGGGTGTCTTCCAACTCAGCAAGTGAGTTGACGACAAACTGGCTGCCAGTGCAGAGCCCCATTCTAGACTCAGTGCCTTATCCCAGTGGAACCTTCCTCACGGAGGGGACATGCCTAGCAGAGTCCACAGCCTCTGCCCTGGGATTGATCACATCTACCTCTCACCTGCTCTCAGGGACCCTTTGTCCTCTGGACTCTGACCCTGTTCATTGGCAGCACAGTGTAGCCTCATCAGCTGCTGCCATCAGCTGCTGGGACCTCTCTGTTTCCGGCCACTTCCACATCAGGTGCTGGTTACACTGCCTGCTGGTCCAGCTCATTCACCAGACCTACAGCTGGCCCGACCACACAAACCCACTATCCTCACACCCACAAAACTGGGGCATCCAGCCACAAGCTTCATCAGCCCCTTGTGGCAAGCAGGGCTCCAGACTCACTTTTCTTGAAGGTTCCCACAGGCCTAGGAGGAGGGAGCAGGGAGTTACCTCAGGGAGACCAGCTGGATGGTCTGGAACAGACGCAGGAAGGGGCGCTGCCTGGTGATGGCCAGCAGGGCTGGAGACGGGGGAGGATGGGAGGAGTCCACACAGGGGGTGACTGGCCCTTTGAATAGAACAGGACAGGGTGGGCACCTGGTAGATTTCTGCTAATCAGATTACAGTAGGCAGAGCTGATTCAGGAAGTAGGAGAGAATGAAAGGTGAGTTTGTTTGTTTATTTTTTTTAGAAATACAGCATTTGTTTTTAAAGGACTTTCAATGGGTCCAAATAAAAGCTGGTAGAATGTCCTGTAGTAGACAAGCTTTGGAATTTGAAGGACCCGTATCTGGCTGCACACCAGGATTCCATGTGCAGAAGCCCAGCAAATGCACTACACAACTCTAGGGCCCCCTTCACATGGCACAAACTGTGAACCTGAATACTCATCACAGGTCTCTGGCAGGTGACAGCCAGGTGTCTTAAGGAAGGAAAGAAGGGCATCTTTTCTCATCCTTTTGGGCTAGTGGTAGGGCTTCAAGTAGGTACTTCCAGCAAGCTTGAAATTAAACTTCAAAAATTAAAATCTCTCTAGGGTAAATGTGCTACTCCTACTCATTTGCATGACAGCCATTTCTTCCTGAAGTATGCAAAGGTGGAGATTAATTAGCATCCATTCTTAATTACAGAGCCCCAGATTCAGGAAGACAGATTTTTTTCTTACACGCTTTGGGACTGTGGGAGGTAGGGGGAGGGGAAGGGTATTCAAGAACTCAATGCTGTCAAAAGCACCAATAATTCCTAGGCCTTATTTTAAGCAATATTTGAATTTTGGTATTATGTGATGATTCTCTCTATGCCTTTACATAGAGAGTGCTTACAAACTTTTCTGGAATTATTTTCTTCACTGGCTGCCCATGTGAATCTTTGTTCCCAATGTCCACACATTCCAAACCAGAAACCCTATATCTTTGGTTAAATGAAGCACTGACTGCTCAGAACCCATTCACTTCTTTTTTCTTTTTTTAAATTTATTTGGCTGCACCAGGTCTTAGATGAGGCATGCAGAATCTTCTAGTTGCAGCCTGTGAACTCTTAACTGTGGCATGTGGGATCTAGTTCCCTTACCAGGGATCAAACCCAGGCCCCTTGCTTTCAGAGAGCAGAGGTGTAGCCACTGGACCACCAGGGAAGTCCCAGAAACCATTCACTTCTAACACCACAGATCCTTAACAGACAGACTCTGAAATGAGTATTCTCAGAATCATGAATACACTCACTCTCTGAGAATCACCAAAAGGAGACCTAGCAGGCAAAGTTTCCCTAATAAAGATAAGTGTCTCCAGTGAGCCAAAGAAATGTTTTCCACATAGACCAGACATTAAAGCATTCAGTGAAGGAGTGGCTGAGGAAAGTTTAGAATTGTGGGTAGAGGCTAGGTGTCCACAGGCTGTCACCTGGGAGCCTTGTGTTACCAACCATATGACCACTCACTTCCTGAGCAACAGCTTCTGGTCAACATGAAGACCTATCTCTGGAAATTTCTTGAAGATAACATTTGGCAAGTAAATAGCAACTAGGACTTTTTGCTGCCTTTATACCAAGTAAAAGGGAACATCCCCACGTAACCCAGCCCTCAGTGGCAGCTTCCCCAGGCTTGTACACTGGGAAGTCCAGTGCTAACCCTGATGTATCACCCTGCCACCTGGGCTGGAAGCTGCTTCCCACAGTCCCCTCCCTCGTGTGCTCCCAGGTTAGACTTTGTCAACGAGAGAATCATGCCCTGGACTTAGGCAGCAGGAGGGAAGCAGAAGCCATTTTTCCCAGAAGCTTGGTCACGTGCAAGCGTATCACAGAACTCCAAGGGTTCCCACTTTCTCCTCTCACACTTCTGGCTGCAGACTGAGGTCCCCAAGTCACAGAACAGCTTCTGTTTTTCTGACCACCTGATTGATGCTGAGGCCCTCAAGTTCTCTCTGCTGTCTGATTTAACCCTCAGCCTTACACAGGGCCTCTCATGAGTTCATTCCCACCCATGCTCAGCACTGACTCACATGGAGAGCTCAGCCTCACAAGATGTATGCAGCAGACCTCACAGGATGCCTTGAGGTTACCTCACATCAGCACCAATGCCATGAAGAAATGTCATACACCATGATTCTTAAAAGTTGCTCCATCCATTTTCTCCACCTCTCACTCAGTTTGGCCACCTGATGAAAAGAGTCAGTTCATTGGAAAAGACCCTGACACTGGAAAAGATTGAAGGCAAAAGGAGAAAAGGGTGGTAAATGATGAAATGGTTAGATAGCATCACCAGCTCAATGGACATGAATCTGAGCAAACTCTGAGAAACAGTGAAGGACCGGGAAGCCTGGCGTGCTGCAGTTCATGGGGTTGCAAAGAGTTGGACACAACTTAGCGACTGAACCACAGCAACTTGTTTCAGGCCTGCTTCGTGAGCCCTGATAAAACAAAAGCCACCCACTCTAGGTTGTAAGCTTCAACAGACTGAAGAGCTTCTAGACACCTTGAAGTTTGCACCTTTCCTCTCTCCAGCTTCCACCAATAGAGAGGAATAGCAAACAGAGTGATTTCTCCACCACCCTGACCTCATTCTCCCTTAGAAGGAAAATGCTGCTATACTTTCTATTCCTTTCATTCATCTTCTCCTCCTGCACTAGAGTTTGTCCTCAAATTGGATATTACTAACTCTGAATGATTTTATTTTAGGGTGGTGTGTGTATTTGTCATCAATTGTTTTGTAACAAATTACCTCAAAACTTAGCTGCTTAAAACTCACCGTTATTATCTCACCATTTCTGTGGGTCAGGAGTTAAGGACTGACTTAGCTGAATGGTACTGGCTTGGGGATTCCCAGCAGGGGGTGGACAAGATGTGAGCCAAGACTCCAGTCATCTGATCGCTTGCTTGGAGCCAGAGGGTCTGCCTCCAAGATGAAAGTGAAAAGCAGATTCTTTACCATCTGAACCACCAGGGAAGCTTCCAAGATGCCACCCCCACAAAGCTGTTGCCAGCACATGGCCTTTCCTTAAGGCTGCTTGGGTGTCCTCACGGGCACGTCAGCTAACTTCCCCAGAGTGAGTGACACAATAAATGGAGCACCCACGATCTGGTCTCAAAAGTCACCAACCATCAGTTCCTCCAGGCTGTACTCGCTTGAAATGAGCCATGAAGTCCACCCACACTCAAAAGGAATTAAACTTCACTTTTTAAAGTGAGGCACATCAAGCAATATGTAGGCATATTTTAAAGCCACCGAAGTGTGAAAGCAGTATAAAGATGTCAAAACACCTATGTTCTCTAGAGCCTGTTACAGAGTGAAGCAGGTCAGAAAGAGAAAAGCAAATATCGCTTATTAACACGTAGTATAGAATCTAGAAAAACGGCACTGCTGAACCTATTTTCAGGGCAGGAATAGAGAAGCAGATGTAGAGAAAGACTTGTGGACACAGCAAGAGGAGAGGATGCGATGAACTGAGAGAGTAGCATGGAAACATATACATTACCACGTGTAAAATAGACAGCCAGTGGGAATTTGCTGCTTGATGCAGGGAGCTCAAACTGGCGCTCTGTGACAACCTAGAGGGGTGCGATGGGGTGGGAGGAAAGTTCAAGAGAGAGGGGACATATATATATATATATATATATGTATATATATATATATGTATATATATATATATATATACTTATGGCTGATTCACGTTGATGCATGGCAGAAACCAACACACTATTGTCAAGCAATTATCCTCCAAATAAAGATAAATAAATATAAGAAAAGAAACAAAACAAAACAAAGAAAGATAAAGCATCAAAGTACCTGTGTTCTCTACAGCCTGTTATATAGAGTGAAGTAACTCAGAAAGAGAAAACAAATAAACTATATGAATGCATATATATGGAATCTAGAAAAATGGTACTGATGAACTCAGTTACAGGACAGGAATAGAGCAGCGGACGCAAGAACAGCCGTGTGGACACAGAGAGGGAAGGAGGGAGGGGGACGACCTGAGAGGGCTGCACTGACACACACACTGCCATGTGTGAAACAGATAGCTAGCGGGAAGCTGCTTTATGTAGCAACACACGGAGCTCAGCCTGGTGCTTTGTGACAACTGAGAGGTGTGAGATGGTGGGGGTCTGGGAGTGTGAGAAGGAGGCTTAAGAGGGAGGGAATATAGGTATTGGCTGATTCACGCTGTTGTCTGGATAAACCAACACAACACTGTAAAGCAATCATCCTCTAATTAAAAATTTTAAAATTAAAATTTTTAATTAAAAAATTAAAAAAAACTGTGTTCTAATCTTACATCTAAATGCTGAGGGACATCCCCTCATCCCTCTAGATCTATTTCCCCAAGATGAGAAGACTGACTTCAATGACCACTAAGGTTTTGTTTCCAGTTAGTAGGTGTCTCAGTGTTCCAGCTCCAGCACTTAAGATCCTAGGACTTGACCCCAGACCTCAGGCACCCCTCCTTCTCCTCCCCTTCTCTTGCTGCAAGCTCTTGGCCCCAGGTGCATCCACCACCCATTGGAACCCAAACTTAGTTCATCAGCATCTCTGGGTGGTACCCAGGCATCAGCAGGTTTTATGGCTCTCCGGTGATTGAGGACATGGTTGAAGACCACTCCTCTAACTGCTCGGTGGGAACCCTGAGCAGAGGGATCCTTTCAACAAATAAAATAACAGTTGTTGTTGTTATTGTTGACTCGATAAGTCATGTCTGACTCTGAACCTCATGGACTGCAGTACACCAGGCTTCCCTGTCCTTCACTATCTCCTGGGGTTTGCTAAGATTCACATCCATCGAGTCAGTGATGCTATCTAACCATCTCATCCTCTGCCCACCTCTTCTCCATTTGCCTTCAAATCTTTCCCAGCATCAGAGTCTTTTCCAATGAGTCTGCTCTTCGCCTCAGGGAACCAAAGTATTAGAGCTTCAGCTTCAGCATCAATCCTTCTAATGAATATACAAGGTTGATTTCCTTTAGAATTGACTGGTTTGATCTCCTTGCTATCCAAGGATAAATTACTGATTTGTCTTTTTCCTTTGAAGTATATGTACATCAAAGTACAGGTATTTGACGTCCAGTTAATCATTCCTGGGGTCTGATTTTTCTAAGAGAACACTTTGCTCCCTGTTACCTCAGAGAAATACTTAGAAAAGTTTAGCAAGTTAGAGAAGTTTGCAGAAATTGTTGAAGGCCAAGATAGAACTTTTTATAGAAGTTTTCCTTGCTCAGGCTTTCTCATCATGGTATTGTTTCTGTGGGAAAATTGACCCAATTTTTATCTTTTTGACTTACACCACCTTTTCCTAGAATATAACCTGCTATAAGTTTAAACAATGCCTGCCTTTTGGGTTTGTTTTTTTTTTTTTTTTGCTTGTGTATGTGCATGTGTGGGTGTGAGAAAAATCAACCATCTCCAAGAGGGTAGAGTCCCGTGCTGAGAACGATGCAGGCTAGGGACACTCTGGGAAGAAATGCCTCTGGAAGGCTGTGGGTGTGAGGCTTGGGTGTGATGCTAGAAACAGTCAGCTGGGCTTTTTGACCGTGACTTAGCATCTTTCTCCACGTGTCCTCCACATCAGTAAGTCACTGGCTAAGTTTGCCCAGGCCTGAGGGGTTTCCTGGGATGCAAGACTTTTCAGTGTTAAAATTGGGAAAGTTCCAGAAAATTAAGACAGTAAACCTCCTACAAGTGTTGGGAACTTCTAGCACTTTCTCTGTCTTTTAATAGTTCTAGAAGTTTCTTTCAAGCAAGATGCTTTACAGACTCCTGAGCATGGTAAATGCCTGCTGACTGCCTGAACACGTAGAGGGAAGGAATCTTAACTCCTACCAGTTTAGGAGGCACGGTGGAGCCAGGCAGGGTGCTTCACTCACAGAAACCGGGATATTGAAAATACCCCTCTGCACCATGAGGCTTTTAGATGCTAGTGGCAGAGCCCAAGGACTAAGAACTGGAGCAAGCTGCCGTCTATCAGCCAGCTCCAAACATCGGGGTGCCTATCATGGAGAAAGGGGGCAAGGCTTGTTGTCTGTCCTGAGACTTGTGAGTGACAGCCTTGCACACACATGGGAGGTTTCTGATTGCTTGGGTCTGGGATTTGCACACTCATGTACATTTCTTTGGAATAGGAAATGGCAACACCATTCCCTGTTCTCACTTGGGAAATTCCATGGACAGAAGAGCCTGGTGGCCTCCAGTCCATGAGGTAACAAAGAGCTGGACAAGACTGATCATGCATGCAGGTATACATTTCTTGATCTTTTCTGTTTCTAGGCAGGAAATTTCTTCCTGGCTGTAAAAAAAATTGTCACACGTAACTTCTCTACTTCTTTCTCTGAGGTTACCTTGAGCAAAAAATGACCTTGATGGGGACTTTTCTGCTGATCCAGTGGTTAGGACTCCATGCTTCCAGTTCAGGCAGCAGGGGTTCAATCCATGGTTGGGGAACTAAGATCCCGCATGGCACCTGGTGCAGCCAGGAAAAGATTAAAAAGAAAAAAGAAGAGAAATAAGGAAAGATGACTTTGATGAATCAGACCTTTTTGCTGTATCAGTGGCAGTCAGGTTATAGATTCTTTTTACAGGAGGTTCTAAAGCAAAAGGATGGGATGAGGAGGGTGGTGGGAGGGAGGGTCAGGATGGGGAACACATGTACACCCATGGCTGATTCATGTGAATGTATGGCAAAAACCACCACAATATTGTAAAGTAATTAGCCTCCAATTAAAAAAAATTTTAATATCCTGTGATAAACCGTAATGGAAAAGAATATTCTTAAAATGTCTATATATGTATAACTGAATCACTTTGCTGTACAACCGAGATTGGCACAGTATTATGAATCAACTATATTCCAACTAAAAAAAAAGTTCAAACCACTCTTCACCATCTGTGAGTACACAGAGTTCACTCATGGGTGTGGATGTATGTCCTGGATTCTCTTCCCTCCCAGCTCTCTCCTGGGCTTCTCCTCACCTGGATCCCCAGCTTCAGATTTTCTTGGCTCTTCCTCTTGGCCCCATCTTCTCTTGTTTCTGTGTTTTCTGGGATCAAGAACTTCCCCCACCCTCAGATGGGGGTTGGGAGAGAATGGATACATACATATGTATGACTGAGTCCCTTCACTGTTCCCCTGAAACTATCACAACATTGTTAATCGGCTATACCCCAATACAAAAGGTTTTGATGTTAAAAAAAATTTTTTTAATTAAATTTAAAAAAGAAATTCCCCCACCCACAGCTCAGCCAAAGTGGAGGATCCCACATGGTCGCTATGGACCTGCCTCACCTGGCGAGCCCATTAGATGGAGGGTTGGGGGATGTGGGCGGGGGGTGGGGGAGGGTGGGAATCCTGGCCAGCCTGGATAGAACACATTCTCTGTCTCTGAAATCCTGGGCTCAGCCTCAGGGCCTCTGGTGAGCCTGCTTCGAGTTCTGTATGTAAAAGTTCGTGAGTCTCAGAGCCTGTGGTTGCCACGTGGGGAAGGAACTTTTGAGGTCCTTGAGCAACAGTGATCAAACTAGGAGGCCAGGTCAGTGGATGGACAATGGAGACAGGTGACCAGGCAGCCTGGGTGAAGGAGACTGAGACAGTGACTCTGAGCCCACTCTGTTCCAGAAGCTTCCTGGCGCCCATTCTCACCCTCCTGGTAACTCCAGGTCCTGCGGGACCCTTGCTTCAACTTCCTCTTTAGCTGAGCCAGCTTCCTACGTTTCTGTCACTTGCCACACACCAACCCCCCAGAGAGTCACCAGTGTCCACTGCCCACCCACCCCAACACACACAGGCCCCTTCTTGGGAGCCGAAATCTGAGCCTTTCCTGCACCCACAAGGTGCCCTGAGACCCGTCTTTTGCACTCCCTTTCAGCTCTAGAGCGGGCCTGCACCTGCTCCCTGTGGGTCTGCTCCCCAGGAGTCAGGGGGAGACGACCTCCTCTCCGTGGCCTCTGCAGGGTCCTCGCCCCCGTCTCTACTTCCCATAGCTCAGGCCTCACCTCCCTCATCATCCTGCCCCAGAGACACTTTAGAACACATTTGCTAGAACACTTGAACAATGTAAACAGTGGTTTCCTCACGTTCCCGTCAGCATTTGTTTTTCAGAGACTGAAGAGTCTTGAACCCGAGGGCACTCCCCTCCCCACGCCCCACACTGTGCTCATGGCTCTTGCCTGAACTTTAGCAGGGAAGGGGTGGGGGTGCTCAGGGTCGCTGGGCTTGGACAGCTGTTTCAGGTTGTTCTGTTTAGGCCTTCAGAGTCCATGTTCATCGTCCCCTCTCAAACCCTCCTCTGGCCCTGGACAAGGGACAGGGCAGGGCGCTCAGGACCAGACGGCCTTGACTCCTCACCACAGCACTCCCCTGCCTCCTCCTGTCACAGTCCCAGGCGGCCCCTTGGGCCTCATTCTCAGCAACGCCTTGACTTTGTCCCAACCCCATCAGGGTCCAGGGACCTGGCTTCTCCTCTTCTAGGATGTGGTGTGGACCTCAGGGGAGACTTAAGAACAATGCTGGGCCCTTATCAACAGCTAATCCCATCCTGGCCGGCTCCTGGACTTCCCTTCTCAGAAATGCCAACTCTTATTTTAACACATGGCGTGTTCCCTTCTGAGTCACCTCAGCCCCGATTGTGTGCAGCCAGAGCAGCCACAGTCCCTCCCTAACTCACACCTCGGTCAAGCTCTTCCGCAAGAGCACAGAGCAAACACCTTCAAGTCCATCCGGAATGGGCCTGGCTTCCTTCTGCCTTGTCACCAGCTCCTGGCGCCACGAAGTGCAGTAGCCGGAAGGGACCCTAGAAATCACCGGGTCTCACCCTGTCCTTCATAGCTGAGTTCACTAAAGCCCAGAGAGGGCAGGGTGTTGCTCAAGGTCACACAGCAAGGTCAGGAGTCCTGGTCCAGACCCTTGCTTTCTATGTATGTTACTTCTCAGAGAACATGAGGAGAAGGGAGAAAAACTGGGCCACGGCAGGGGTGGGGGTGGGGGGTGTTGTGGTTTGTGGCTGTTCAATTTTCTTCCTATTTAAGCCTCCATCCTGGGCTTCCCAGGTGAGGCTCAGCGGTAAAGCATCCGCCTGCAAATGCAGGAGATATGAGAGATGCAGGTTCAATTTCTGGGTCAGGAAGATCCCTTGGAGAACCCTGGAGTAGGAAATGAAAATCCACTCCAGTATTCTTGCCTGGAAAATTCCACAGACAATGGAGCCTGGTGGGCTATGTCCACGAGGTAGCAAAGAGTTGGATGCGATTTAGTGACTAAGCATGCATGCACAAGGTGAGATAATTGCTGGGGTTTCAGGGAAGAAAGCCTTCTCTGACCACCACCAGAGCTTCCAGCAGAGCCCGACTCCCTGCCTGGACAGTGTGTGGTGAGACTGTGACACCCAGAAAGCAGAGGACAGGCAGGGAGAGAAGCCAAATCTTAGTGACATGAGTCGGACATGACAGCGACTAAGCAGGCACACAGTTCTCCACCCTACACTGTCCCAGAAGGGGTGCTTGTTCCACTGCCAGGGTCAGCACTGGGGCTTCTTTCAGCAGTAGGAACAGGCTTAGGCAACCCTAGTATGAGGAGGGACTTCGCCCAGAAGGGAGAGTATCAGAAACTCCCACGAAGCAGAGCCTCCAAGTGTCCTGATTGTGGTACTTAACAGAAGAAACTGCTAAGTGGCCGGGTTGTTGTTCAGTCGCTCAGTCGTGTCCAACTCTGCGACCCCATGGACTGCAGCACGCCAGGCTTCCCTCTCCTTCACCATCTCCCAGAGCTTGCTTTCGGTGATGCCATCCAACTATTCTTGTCCTTTGTTGTCCCCTTCTCCTCCTATCCTCAATCTTTCCCAGCATCAGGGTCTTTTCTAATGAGTCGGCTCTTTGCATCAGGCGGCCAAACTATTGGAGCTTCAGCTTCAGCATCAGTCCTTCCAATGAATATTCAGGGTTGATTTCCCTTAGGGTTGACCGGTCTGAATAGGTAAATGGTTAATAATAAAAAGAGTTGCTGTCACGGGGAAGTCCAGGCACCAGCCCTTGCAGCTACGCCCACACTCCTGCGGGGTGGCTGCCAGAGCTCCGGCCAGTGCTTGAGTAGCTCTGATCCTGTTCCATTCTGAAACTCAGAGAGGAGTTCTACCAAACCCAAGAGAAGGGACTTCCCTGGTGGTCCAGTGGTTAAGAATCCACCTTCCAATGGCTCAGATGGTAAAGAATCTGCCTGCAACTGGGGAGACCCAGGTTCAGTCCCCAGGTTGAAAAGATCCCCTGGAGAAGGGAATGACAACCCACTGCAGTATTCTTGCCTGGAGAATCCCATGGACAGAGGAGCCCGGCAGGTAACAGTCCATGGAGTTGCAAAGAGTTGGACACAACTGAGCGACTGCTCAACATTCAGAAAACGAAGATCATGGCATCCGGTCCCATCACTTCATGGGAAATAGATGGGGAAACAATGGAAACAGTGTCAGACTTTATTTTGGGGGGCTCCAAAATCACTGTAGATGGTGACTGCAGCCATGAAATTAAAAGACGCTTACTCCTTGGAAGAAAAGTTATGATCAACTTAGATAGCATATTCAAAAGCAGAGACATTACTTTGCCGACTAAGGTCCATCTAGTCAAGGCTATGGTTTTTCCAGTGGTCATGTATGGATGTGAGAGTTGGACTGTGAAGAAGGCTGAGCGCCGAAGAATTGATGCCTTTGAACTGTGGTGTTGGAGAAGAGTCTTGAGAGTCCCTTGGACTGCAAGGAGATCCAACCAGCCCATTCTGAAGGAGATCAGCCCTGGGATTTCTTTGGAAGGAATGATGCTGAAGCTGAAACTCCAGTACTTTGGCCACCTCATGTGAAGAGTTGACTCACTGGAAAAGACTTTGATGCTGGGAGGCATTGGGGGCAGGAGGAGAAGGGGACGACAGAGGATGAGATGGCTGGATGGCATCACGGACTCGATGGACGTGAATCTGAGTGAACTCCGTGAGTTGGTGATGGACAGGGAGGCCTGGCACGCTGCAATTCATGGGGTCGCAAAGAGTCGGACACGACTGAGCGACTGACCTGAACTGAACTGAACTGAGCGACTGCTACTACTACTTTCAATGAAGCCGTTGCCAGGGAACTAAGATCCCACATGCTGTGGGGCAACTAAGCCCACATGCCACAACTAAAAAGACCCAGAGCAGCCAAAAAACTACCACCAACAACAAAAAACCCAAGATGGGTTGGAGGACCAAGCCCCACTTACCTTGCATTCAGCCCCACCCCCTGCACCTGCTAACTCATCAGCATGTGGGCTCTGGAGGTGGCCTGCCTGGGCTCAGATCCTAGCCCCACAAGTTACTAGCTGTGCACATCAGAGAAGACCCTGGGCAAGCCTGTCACCCTCTTCGTAAACTGTGTATAGTAATAGACCCTTCCTCTAGGGGTCAGATTAAGCATAAAAGCTTTGGCAGGTGATCACTCAGCTATCATTTCATTGCTATTATCTCATGCCTCAGCAGATATGATCTGCTTCCTTTATCCCATTACCTGTGCCACCCGAGGGCCAGCATTATGAAAGCAGGAACTATTAAGTCCTGTGATCCTCAGGACCACGCTACATGCAGTTCTGGGGATGTCTGTGAAATGTGGGAACATAAGCCAGAGCAATGGTCAGAACATTCCAGAACAGGAGAGGAGGGTTTGGTCAGTCTGTGGTGTGTTCTGAAAGTGAAAATATTAGTCACTCAGTTGTGTCCGACTCTTTGCAACCCCACGGACTGCAGCCCACCAGGCTCCTCTGTTCGTGAAATTCTCCAGGCCAGAATACTGGAGTGGGTAGCCATTCCCTTCTCCAGGGGATCTTCCCAACACAGAGATTGAACCCGGTCTCCTGCACTGCAGGTGGATTCTTTATCATCTGAGCTACCATGGAAGCCCCACAATGTGTTCTACAATTCCACTAAAACGTCGTATGAATATTTACATGTGTCTTGCTCAATATGTGCCCCAATTCTTCCCTTCTTTCTACTTCTGTGTTGTGATAAAAGTAGAGGTTTTCATCTCAAAGACTGGGCTCTGACCTAAGGGAAGTTTCAAACTTTGGATAATCAGAAACCTGATACACATTGTAATGCCTTTTCTAAAAAAATTATAAGTACAGTTGATTTACAGTCTTGTGTTCATTTCTGCTGTACAGCAATGTGATTCAGTTATACATATATATATATGTGTGTGTGTGTATATATATATATATATATATATATATTTTTTTTTTTTTACCACTAGTACCAGGCTTCCCTAGTGGCTTAGATGGTAAAGAATTTGTTTGCAATGCAGGAGTCCCGAGTTTGATCCCCGGGTTGGGAAGATGTCCTGGAGAAGGGAATGGTTATTCATTCCAGTTCTCTTGCACGGAAAATTCCATGGACAGAGGAGCCTAGTGGGTTATAGTCCACAGGATCACCAAGAGTCAGACATGACCGAGTGAGCAACACATACTTTTTTATATTCTTTTCCATTATGGTTTATCACAGGACATTGAATATAGTTTCCTGTGCTATACAGTAGGACCTTGTCGTTTATTCATTCTATATATAATACTTTGTGTGATGCCTTTTAAAAAGCATTATGCATGTATATTTCATACAATCTTGTTTTTAATTTTATTTTTCATTTTGAGATAATTTTAGACTTGAGAAACTTTGCGAAAATAGTAGGAAAAATGCCTAAATACACTTCACCCAGCTCTTCCAAATGTTAACACCTTCTATAACCAGAGCATAATTATCAAGACCAGAATATGAACAGGGATTCCCAGGTAGTGGTAAAGAAGGAGACATAATGAGATGTGAGTTCAGTCTCTGGGTGGGAAGAGCCCCAGGAGGAGGACATGGCAACCCACTCCAGTATTTTGCCTGGAGAATCCCATGGACAGAGGAGCCTGAGGGGTCACAGTCCATAGGGTCGCAGAGTTGGATGTGACTGAAGTGACTTAGCATGCATGCAGGATATGAACACTGATACAGCACTACTAACTTATCTTCAGATGGTATTCCAACTTTGTCCACTGCCCCTGGATTCTTCTTCTCCCCAGGATCCCACACAGTCTCACACAGGGTGCTGAGTTATCATGTCTTCTTAGTCTCCTCCAGTCTGGGACAGTTCCCTCAAGCTTTGTCTTTCCTGATCACAGCACTTTTCAAGAGCAGGGGCCAGTTGGGCTGCAGAATGTTCCTCACTTTGGGTGTGTCTGGTGCTTTTCCAGAATTAGACTGAGGTTTTTCATTTTGGGCACAAATGCCTACAGAAGTGATTTTTTTAAACTTTATTTATTTGCAAGATGTTACTTCCCTGACCAGGAACTGAACCCGTGCCCCCTCCATTGGGAGTGTGGAGTTTTAACCACTGGACCACCAGGGAAGCCCCCAGAAGGGATGTTGTCCTCTTGGCACATCACACCAGGAGGAACATGATGCCCATACGTCTCATTTCTGCTGATAGGGACTTTTACCCCTTGGATAAGGTGGTGTCTATCAGATTTATCCATGGCAAAGTTACCATTTTCCCCTTTGTAATTAATAAGTATTTTGTGTGGAGATATCTTGAGACTATAAACAGAAACCTTTTTTTTTCCCATTATACTTTTACCCACTAATTCTAGCACTCATCAGTGGTTCTTGCCTGCAACAATTACGGTGAGGTTAGTGTTAGTCGCTCAGTCATGTCCAACTCTGTGACACCATGGACCGTAGCTCACCCAGGCCTCTCTGTCCATGGACTTCTTCGGACAAGAACACTGGAGTGGGGAGCCATTCGCTTCTCCAGAGGATTTTTCCAACCCAGGGATTGAGTCCAGGTCTCCTGTATTATAGGCAGATTCTTTACCATCTGAGTTACCAGGGAAGCCATTGTGGGTTAGCCAAATAACAATTTCCTATTTCCATCATTCCTTCTAAATTTATTCATTGGAATCTTATTGTATGAGGCTTCACTTCATTTATTTATTTATGAAATTATTTATTTATATGTATATGGAGTCATGGATATATCCTTTATTCCATGAGATATTATTTATTACTATTATTATTTATTTTGTTACTAAAATTGTCTCATATCTGGCCATTGGGAACCCCTTCAATGTGAATCCTATGTTTTCTAATAATATCCTCATCATTCCTGGGTTGGGAAGATCCCATGGAGAAGGAAATGGCAAGTGACTCCAGAATGCTTGCCTGGAGAATTCCATGGACAGGGGAGCCTGATGGGCTACAGTCCATGGGGTTGTAAAAAGTTAGACACGACTGAGTGACTAACACACACAAACATACACACACACCATTTCTGAGCACTGTTTCTAGCGCTGCAGAGTCTTCTGTATTCATTTATATTTTCACTGCTCTAGGCCTAGAATCAGCCATTTCTCCAAGGAGCCCTAATTTTTTTTCACTGGGAAATGGTACTTAGAAACCAAGATCCAGAGACTGGTCTACTCATAGCTACCATCATTATTTCCAGTCCCTTACAAAGGACAAAGCTAGGGAATATACATCTGTATGCACACACACATACATATACACCTATATCTATTTTTATTTCTATATCCAATCATCCATGTATATAAAACAATGTTGTTGTTCAGTCACTAAGTCATGTCGGACTCTTTGCAACCCCAGGGACTGCAGCATGACAGGCTCCTCTGTCCTCCACCATCTCCTGGGGTTTGCTCAAACTCATGTCTATTGAATCGGTGATGCTATTTAACCATCTCATTCTCTGCCATCCTCTTCTCATCCTGCCCTCAGTCTTTCCCAGTATCAGGGTCTTTTCCAATGAGTCAGCTCTTCGCATCAGGTAGCCAAAGTATTGGAGCTTCAGCTTCAGCATCATTCCTTCCAATGAATATTCAGGGTTGATTTCCTTTAGGACTGACTGGTTTGATCTCCTTGCTGTCCAAGGGACTCTCAAGAGTCTTTTCCAGCATCACAGTTCAAAAGCATCAGTTCTTCAGCAATTAACCTTCTTTATGGTCCAACTCTCACATCCATACAAGACTACTAGAAAAACCATAGCTTTGACTATACGGACCTTTGTTGACAAAGTGATCTCTTCTTTTTGACACTGTTAATTTTCCTCCAGTAGGCGGCAGCACTTGTACCATCATTTTTGAGTGGATTCCTGCTGCATTTTGGTAATAAAGTCATCAGGGCAGGTCACCCAAGTCGGTAGGAGACAGAAAGCAACTTCACGGTTAATATCTTCACCCGAACCACAACTTTAAAAAAGGGGGAAAAAAGCCCACATCTAAGGAAGTTTGGGAAGGGAATTCAAACAAGTCCATCCAAACCCTGCCCAGGCCACAGGGCAGCTGTTCCCCTAAGTGGGGACAGCTCCAGCCCCCCAGCCTCAGATCATCATTCCTAGGTGGGGCTGGAGGTGGGGGGCAAGATGGACCGGACTTAATGAAGGTCTCAGGGCCTTACCCCTTCATACTCTGGGGTCCCAAGAGACACAAAGGGACATTAACCCTTGTGCACACCTTAACTGTCTCCGCTTAGAGTTTCCATCTGAAGCAAGGAACAGAGACCCAGTCAACCTGGCTATAGAAGAGTTGGAGGAGGGTGGGGCGCTGCCGGGGAATCCTGTGGCAAGGGAAACCACAGATCAGGACATTCAGACTCAGGAAATCAAGGTGACTGCACAGAGTCGCTGTCTCCCTTCACTGCCCGAGGGCTGCCAGTCCTGCTTCCTGGAGTGGCAGGAGAGGACAAGAGGCAGCCTGGGCTCCAATCCCAGATGTGCCAGCTGCTAGCTGTGGGCCTTGACCAAGTTACTTACCCTCTCTATGCTTCATTCTCCTTATCTGGAAATTTCACAGGGATTTGGGGTGTTTATGACGACTGCGTGAGATTATAATGTACAGTTCTTAGAACTGAGCGGGGCACAAAGAAAAGGCTCAACAAAGCTTAGCTTTCATTTTTGTTACCACAAATATTATTGTTATTTCATTTTCATGCACTGCTTCACTATGGTTCCTGATCCCTGATAGTTTCAGCTTGCAGTGGGTATTGCTGCCCAGCCCCAAGACTTTAAACAGCCTTTCACCTCCAGGTGTGTTAGTTCTAATTCTAGATCAAGGGCTCTGATTGGCCCAGCACATCGCTGTAAGCCCGGGCCACAGACCAGGCTCCACCCATATGGCTTCCCAGGTCGCAAGGTCACTGAGAGCAGCCAACCATGGAGAGTTTTCTTCCAAAAGGTGGACAGCCAGGAATAGACCAGTAAAGTCAACACACACATAAAACATTTTTCAAAGATATGTATGCGCTGTTGTGAATAAAATAAAAGTTAAAGTGGTTCAGTCGTGATGGACTCTTTGCGACCCCATGAACTATACAATCAACGGAATTCTCCAGGGCAGAATATTGGAGTGGGTAGCTTTTCACTTCTCCCGGGGATCTTCCCACCCCAGGAATGGAACCGCAGTCTCCTGCATGCAGCCAGATTCTTTACCAACTGAGCTACTAGGGAAGCTTGTGGATAAAATATGAATGTATTTAAAGGTGTCATTGAGCCACAGTACTTTTCTTAATTATTCCTGTTGTCAATAATATATTCATATATTATTATATTAATATTTTATATCAGTAAATATAAATGATCATCATTCACTTTCTCAATGCAACTTAAGGTGAAAATTTTACCATGTTTAGTTCAGTTCAATCACTCGGTCGTGTCCAGCTCTTTGCTGCAGACCCCATGGACTGCAGCATGCCAGGCTTCCCTGTCCATAACCAACTCCCAAAGCTTGCTCAAACTCATGTCTACTGAATCAGTGATGCCATCCAACCATCTCATTCTCTGTCGTCCCCTTCTCCTCTCGCCTCCAATCTTCCCCAGCATCAGGGTCTTTTCCAATGAGTCAGTTCTTCGCATCAGGTGGCCAAAGTATTGGAGCTTCAGCTTCAATATCAGTCCTTCCAATGAATATTCAGGGCTGATTTCCTTTAGGATTGACTGGTTTGATCTCCTTGCAGTTCAAGGGACTCTCAAGAGTCTTCTCCAACACCACAGTTCAAAAGCATCAATTCTTCAGTGTTCAGCTTTCTTTACAGTCCAACTCTCACATCCATACATGACCACTGGAAAAACCATATCTTTGACTAGACGGACCTTTGTCGACAAAGTACAAACAATTGTGTCACTCAGTCTTGTCCGACTCTTTGCGACCCCATGGATTGTAGCCTACCAGGCTCCTCTGTCCATGGGATTTTCCAGGCAAGAGTACTGGAGTGGGTTGCCATTTCCTTCTCCAGGGAATCTTCCACACCCAGGCATTGAACCCCGGTCTCCCACATTGCAGGCAGATGCTTTACCCTCTAAGCCACCAGGGAAGCCCTTGTAGGCAAAGTAATGTCTCTGCTTTTTAATATGCTGTCTAGGTTGGTCACAGCTTTTCTTCCAAGGAGCAGGTATCTTAATTCCATGGCTGCAGTCACCATCTGCAGTGAATTTGGAGCCTCCCAAAATTAAGTCTCTCACTGTTTCCATTGTTTCCCTACCTATTTCCCATGAAGTGATGGTCTTCACCATGTTTGTCTTTATTAAATGTCTTGATTATAAAAACAGTCTTCATCCATCCTCAAATATTTGGTATATAAGCCCTCAACACTACATTGGGCTGCTTCCAGTCCACCTTTAAAGTAGCTGAGTGAGCCTTAAATCTCTGGACCAGCCCACTCTCCTCCCTGGCACCCTCCCCTGGCTCCAGGCGCAGAGGCTGCAGGGTTCTACTGGCCTGGGATCCATACCCCTCCCGACTCTTAGTCTCTGCCTGTGAACATGAAGCCTGCAGTGTCTGGGTACTGTGATTTTTAGATGTACCTATAAGTGCTCCCCTGAGCATCATCCCCACTCCCCAAAAAACATCTCCTTGGATGGGAATGAACTGGGTGGTAGGAGAAGGGCATCCAGCATCCATTCTGAAGATACAGTGATTCTTTGGTCCTCTGGAGGACATTAGGGAGGGATGGTAGCATCTAGGAGAGAAACATAAGGCAGGCATGAGTCTTGTGCCTCAGGACAGGAACTCATCTCCAGGCTCTGGGTTTCTGGCAACTGCTGGAACAGGGGCTGAATCTGCAGCAAGAAAAGGTGATGACTCCAGCTTCCCTCTGTGATACAGCCTGCAGGAAAGTGTCTCATTCACCATGGACAACTGCGATTCTCACCACCTCATCCTCTGCCTAAAATTCTTTACTCCCAGCGCCTTCTAGATAATGCCCCATCTTCCAGGTAACCTCTTAGCACAGCTTACCCCATGCTAGGCACTCACATGAGTTATCTAAGCAGAGCAACGTAGGAGTCTTGCAAGTATTGTTGGTTCTATGTCAGATAAGGAAACCAAAGAGGCAAAGAGGCCAAGATCAACATCATCTGAATGTAACCAAGACCTGTCTGGGGCCCTGGCCTGTGCCCACAGGCAGTACTCTTAAAGCCTGTTGAGTAAACTCCAAGATTCTCAACCTGAATATATGGGAAAGCACATCTTACTTAGAGATAGGCAAGCTCCTAATACCAGGAATCCACAGTTCCTGATTCCCATCAGAGAAATATCTTCCTATTCGGAAGTGCCTCAGAGACAATATTGGCTTCCCAGGTGGCATTAGTGGTAAAGAACCTGCCTGCCAATGCAGGAGACATAAAGTGAGGCAGGTTTGATCCCTGGGTTGGGAAGATCCCGTGGAGGAGGTCTTGGCAACTCACTCCAGTATCTTTGCCTGGAGAATCCCATGGACAGAGGACCTAGCAGGCTACAGTCCCTGGGGTCGCAGAGTCAGACACGACTGAAACAACGCACACACACGCAGAGACAACACTCACCATCATTACAAGCTGGGCTGGACATTTGCAGCTTTGGCCACACAGCATCTACTCTTCCTTCCTAATAATCACTCTAATTTCCTTTGGGGAATTATCTGACAGCTACTGTGTACTGTCTCAGTGGGCAGTAACTCATTTAGCAATCTATCCTCCACTTCATAAGCCAAAACAGTCACCCAGATCTCCTAGAGTCTGACTTCCTTCTCATCACCTTAGAACAATCAAAGTCAAGTATCTGATCTAAGCTTGGCTGGTTGAATTCTCTTTCCTAGGAATTTGGCTTTGGAGCAGGAGACACAAACACAGAGTAAGCTCATTGTGGAAATTCATTCACCCCAATGACTGCATCTGGGTGAGACTGAAGTGCTCTCCCTGCTTCATAGGACCCTTTGAGCCACCTAGCTCCTGTCCAAGTTCTGTTCTAGGTCTTCCCTTCCAGCCTGAGGCATCCATGGCCACCCAATCACTTCCCTTTTCTTAACTTAGCCTGAGTCGGTTTCTGTTGCTTGCCATCAGTGAATCTGGCTAATACACCAGCTCATGCTAAGGAAGAAAGAATTCCTCATTTCCCTTCTGCATGAGGGATTCAAAGACCAGGCATGAACTGGCCAAGATTCTTTTTTATTTTATTTTTGGCCGCACTGGGTCTTTGTTGCTGCATGCAGGTTTTCTCTAGTTGTGGCAAGCAGGGGCTGCTCTTCATTAAAGTGCATGGGTTTCTCATTGTAGTGCCTTTCTTGTTGTGGAGCACAGGCTCTAGGCTTGCGGGTTTCAGCAGTTGCAGCTTACAAGCTCAGTAGCTGTGGCTCACAGGCTTAGTTGGTCTCATGGAATGTGGAACAGAGAAGGCAATGGCGCCCCACTCCAGTACTCTTGCCTGGAAAAATCCCATGGACGGAGGAGCCTGGTAGGCTGCAGTCCATGGGATCGCCAAGAGTCGGGCACGACTGAGCGAATTCACTTTCACTTTTCACTTTCATGCATTGGAGAAGGAATTGGCAACCCACTTCAGTGTTCTTGCCTGGAGAATCCCAGGGATGGGGCAGCCTGGTGGGCTGCCGTCTATGGTGTCACACAGAGTCGGACACGACTGAAGCGACTTATCAGCAGTAGCAACAACGTGGAATCTTCCCTGACCAGGGACTGAACCCACATTCCCTCCACTGGCAGGCAGATTCTTATCCACTGCACCACCAGGGAAGTCCTGTCCAAATAAAATTTGCTAGCCCTAACCATCTGCCAGGTGGCAACTTCCAATCAGAACACAGAAAGCCTTAGTTTGTTACTGAAAGGGTATGGTGGGTCTGGCTGCTTAGCTACTCAAAAGCCAATAAACAGGCCAGGTTGGTCGAAAGGAAGTTTGCTTTATTTCAGATGCCAGCAACTGGGGTGGGATGGGGGAGGAGGCGAGAGTGGTGGACATCTGTCCAAGGGCCAACTCCACCCCTGCCCAATAAGCAAGGGGTGAGAGCTTTCATAGACAGGGGTGGGCGGGGTGGGTCTACATGCAGAAACAGCACAGTTATCTCTAACAGTCATCTTTAAACTGGTCACCAGTGGTCTGACCAGCATCATCTTGATTGTTTTAGGTACAGTTAATCTTCAGTTCCAGGGTTCATTTGTTTCCATTTCTTTGAGGTCAATTCTCAGAGGTGTGGCAGCTCATGTCCTGGGTACAGTTTGCTCATCATGTTAACTTCTCCACCTGGTGTTTCGGTATTTATAAGACAGCTCACAGGATATGGCTCAGAATATTACCTCTGTGCTGTGCTCTGCTGAGGTTAGTCACTCGGCTGTGTCCTACTTTTTGCCACCCCATGGACTGTAGCCCACCAGTCTCCTCTGCCCATGGGATTCTCCAGGCAAGAATACTGTAGTGGGTTGCCATTCCCTTCTTCAGGGGATCTTCCTGACCCAGGAGTGGAACCCAGGTCTCCTGCATTGCAGGCGGATTCTTTACTGTCTGAACCACCAGGGAAGCCCAAGAATACTGGAGTTGGTAGCCTATCCTTTCTGCAGGGGATCTTCCCAACCTAGGAATCGAACCACGGTCTCCTGCATTGCAGGTGATTCCTTACCATCTGAGCTACTAGGGAAGCCCCCAGATTATCTATAGCCCTTAAGAAGAAACTAAAAGTCCTTGACTATGCTTAGTGACTGCATTATTATTTAGTCTCCTTTGACTGTTTTCCTTTTCTCACTTCTCTGATTAAACCTATTCTTTGACTAAAGTTTCCCACAGACAAAAGGCAGGCAGAGGACATGGTGGGGTGGGGCAAGGACCATTAGGTCTTGCTCCTTTTCAAGTTCACTTGACAAAGTTAGGCCACCTGGATGAAGGGAGGAGTGGAATTTCAAGTGTTTACTCAACTCACAGGGAAAGTCTAAAGATCACCTACTCACTATTGCAGCAGTCCTCAGATTTGTTCTGGGAACAGAATTCCACAGTGAAAGCTGTGGTGAAAGACATTTGGAAGGAGACCAATAGCTTCCTTGGAGATATAAGGCTAAACTGACTAATTTGCTGGAGAGAAAGCAAAGAAAGAAAAACCTGTGAAGAGGCCTCCCTGGGTCAGAAAAAAGTCTCTAACAGTGACCCATAAAGGACTTCGGTTTGATTGGACTTCATAAAGCAATTTATCCCCTGGGACATTGTTGAAAATAATAGAGCAGTCAGCCAGAAATTTTGGAGATTCACAACGTGGTGTTTTGAGACAAAGAGTACCCTTCCCAAACCTCTGTCATCACAGGATAGTTGTGGTCATGCTCAAGGCTGTACCCCTTGAGGTGCAACATCTGAGGCATCACACTATGAGGGGTGGAGGGACCTCACTAAAATTACCCAGTCAGTTACTAAACATGAAAACAAGCAATTCATCTCTAAAAAGCAATAATGTACCTGGGGAGGGGAGTGTGAACAGTAGCCATATTTGCTATAATATATTATCTAAGATAACCAGTTTCCAACAAAAAATTACAAGACATAAAGAAATAGGAAAGAATAGGGAATGCCCTGGTGGTCCAGCTGTTAGAACTTAGCCCTTTCACTGTCAGGTTGTAAGTTCAATCCCTGTTCAGGAAACTTAGATCCCACATACCACGAGGCAACAAAGCCTGCGTGCTGTGACTAGAGAAACCCCAAACACCAGAATGAAGACCCAGTGCAGCCAAAAATAAATAAATAGGAAATCTGAATAAACCGTAGACTTTAGGAAAAACAAGTAAATAAAGATTATGTGGAAATTGATTGCATCAAGAATAGAGAACCCACACACTTATGGCCAATTAATCTACAACAAACTATGCAACAATATGCAATGAAGAAAAGACAATCTCTTCAACAAGTGGTGCCAGGGAAACTGGACAGCTACATGTAAAAGAATGAACACTTTCATTTCGTCATATATAAGCTTAAATGGATTCAAAATCTAAATGCAAAATCAAATACTATAAAACTCCTAGAGGAAAATGTAGGCCAGACACTCTTTGACAAAACTTGCAGCAGTAGTATTTTGGATCCATCTCTTAGGGTAATGGAAACAAAAGCAAAAATAAACAAATGGACCTATTAAACTTTAAATTGCACAGCAAGAGAAACCATAAAATACAAAGATAACCTATGGAATGGGAGAAAATATTTGTAAATCGTACCAACAGCAAGGGCTTAATTTCCAAGACATAAAAACAGTTCACACAGCTTAATAAAAAATTTTTAAAAAACAACCAAAAATGAGCAGAAGACCTAAGTAGACATTTCTCCAAAGAAGACAGACAGATGGCCAACAGAAACATGAAGAGATGCTCGACACCACTAATTACTCAGTGCAGTTCAGTCGCTCAGTCGTGTCCGACTCTTTGCGACCCCATGAATCGCAGCACGCCAGGCCTCCCTGTAAACCACTAGCTCCCAGAGTTCACTCAAACTCATGTCCATCGAGTCGGTGATGCCATCCAGCCATCTCATCCTCGGTCGTCCCCTTCTCCTGCCCCCAATCCCTCCCAGCATCAGAGTCTTTTCCAATGAGTCAACTCTTTGCATGAGGTGGCCAAAGTACTGGGGTTTCACCTTTAGCATCAGTCCTTCCAATGAACACCCAGGACTGATCTCCTTTAGAATGGACTGGTTGGATCTCTTTGCAGTCCAAGGGACTTTCAAGAGTCTTCTCCAACACCACTGTTCAAAAGCATCAATTCTTCAGGGCTCAGGTTTCTTCACTAATTATTAGAGAAATGCAAATCAAAACTACATTCAGGTAGTTTTGATGATGGCCATCTGACCTCACTCTGGTCAGAATGGCCATCATCAAAAAGTCTACAAGTAATAAATCCTAGAGAGGGTATAGAGAAAAAGGAACCCTCCTCCACTGTCAGTGGGAATGTAAATTGATACAGCCACTATGCTGAACAGTAAGGAAGTTACTTAAAAAACTAAAAAAACACACATATGCCCATGGCGGATTCATGTTGATGTGTGGCAGAACCAATACAATATTGTAAAGTAAAAAAAAATTTTTTTAATTTTTAAATTAAAAAAAACTAAAAATAGAGTAACCATATAATCCAGCAGCCCTGCTTCTGAGTATATACCCAGAAAAGACAAAAACTATAATTTGAAAATATAACATGTACCCCAATGTTCAATAGCACTATTTATAATAGCCCACATCTTTATCTATCTATCTATCTATACATATATGGAGCTTCCTCGGTAGTTTAATTGGTAAAGAATCCGCCGGCAATGCAGGAAACACAGATAATTCAGGTTCCATCCCTGGGTCGGGAAGATCCCCTGAAGGAGGGAATGACAAGCCACTCCAGTACTCTTGCCTGGAGAATCCCATGGATAGAGGAGCCTAGTGGGCTACAGTCCATAGGGTTGCAAAGTCGTACAAGTCTGAGCAACTGAACAACAACAAAACCCTAACCCGAATGGTCTCCTCAGCTGGTCTGAGAGCTCCTGGGGGTATATTTGTGATGTACCCCAGGTTCTTGGAGCGGCAAGCAGTACAATAATTATTTCATGACCATACGTGTGAGAGCTGCTAAGTAGTCTTGTTCCCCACTAAATCCCTAGCATCTAGAACCACATGTGGACATACAACATGTTTATTGATTGAACTTATGAGTCAGATGAGCGTGCCCCTCTTCTGAAACCCAACAAAGGAAAAGAAGCTGAAGCAAAAGTCTTTCATGATATTTTATTCTGAGAGGGAAAGGCAGTGGAAGGATTTGGTGAGAGAAACTGGAGGAAGACTCCTGGATTCAGGAAGGAAGGAGCTGGCTGAGGATGCTGGAGTTTCTGTGCTTTTTCCCCAGGGTGGGGTCAGAGGACCCAGGGAATCAAATGAAACCTACTGTGGAGAGAAGAGACAGGTTGATCAGGGCTCTGATTTCTCCAGTACCTCAGTCTCAGGCCATTTCCTTGGTGTCAACCTCATCTTACGTGATGGTCTCATTCAATCCTCATTTCAACCTCAGAAATAGAAATCATTATTGCCGTTTCACAGGTAAGGAAACTGAGGCTTAAAGAGGTTAGGTTACTTGCCCAAGGTCACACAGCTGAGGAGAAATGGAGACCTGATTTTACTCCAGGATTGTTTGTGGGAGTGTGGGGAGCGGCAGGGGGAGGTTGCCTCAGGCTGTTAGGAGTTTCCGTTTCATGGGAAGGCTGTCAGGGAATGAGTCCCTACTGTTGCCTATGCACATACCTGCCTTGCTTTTGCAGACCTTGATGTCCACACAGATAGCCTGAGGCTGTTTTCCAGCTTTTATGTCCTCAGTGATGCGACGGAGAAATTTCTTCATGATTGACTGACACGGACGTTTCAGCAGCTTCATCTTGCTGCACACCTTGGCGGCCGCCTCGCGGATGGTATCCTGCAGCGGCAGCACCGTGGTGGGAAACGGGCCTCAGGTGAGCCCTGCCAGGCACTGTCTCTCTGCAGGCCCTGGCAGCCTTGGGCTCTCAGCGGGTCTGGCAGTGGGAGTGCTGGGTACCGGGAGTTGGTGCCAGGTGGTAGTGGGAGTAGGGACTGGAGAGACAGGGCTCAGCCCCCCTCCCCATCCCAAGCCTGCCAGCAGGGGCTCTGGAAAGGACGATTGACCCTGCTGAGTCTTAGCCTCTGTATACCCGGGCCCTGTCTTCTGGGTGGAGAGTGGTGCCCAAATCCACTTTAAAGGCTCTGTCTACATAGCTTCTGGGTCCAGGGCCAGACTGGGGGCCCATCTGCTGGGGGGGTGGGGTATGGTGGGTTAGGAGGGGATCCAAGCTTGGAGCCTTGGTCCATTGCTTTTGAAAAATCTTCTTCTGACATCTCCCATGGAAAGGGATAAATCTGAGTACCCCAGGGTGAAGGTAGTGATCCTGAGCAGGTTGGGGAAGCCAAGAAGAGGGAGGGAGGGAAAATGAAACTATGGTTCTGGTGATGATGCATCCACTTGTTAAGTATTCACTCAGAGCTAAGTACATCCCACTTTCTAGCTCATTTAAAGAGCCCAGGTAGGGAGTCCCAGCCCTCCCCACTCCCCTTGGGGGCACCTCTCCACCCACCAGGTCCCACAAGCCTCCCGTCTCACCTCACTGGGCTGATCTCCCACCATGTCCTCCAGACTTTTTATTATCTTCCGACAAGGACCACAGAGTAGGCCTAGCTCTTCTCCTTGGAGCAGCAGCCCACCCTATCAGGAAAGGAAGCCCATTAGGGTGGTCTCTCAGACACCCCACCTTGGAAGGGCACCAGGAAGGGTCCCCTGGGAGCTTTCCAGCCAGTAGGATGACCCATGGTCTGTCTGTCCATATGAGGACCTGAGCCAGACTGGCTGGCCCCTGCCCATCTCTCTCATGGGGCGGGGGGGGGGGGGGGGGGGGTGGGGGGGGGGGCTGAGAGACCCCACGACCTGCCCCCACACCCACAGCACCCTCCCCAGCCCAGCATCTGCCCCTCTGCTGTTCTACCGGCAGACAAGGAGGAGGCTGTTGGGGAGGGCCCAGCCACCAGTGTAGCCCCTACCCCGCAGTCAGGCACCAGTGTGAACAAAACCAGCATCTTCAGCTCCCAGCCCTGCCTCCCCACCCCCTGACCAGTTCGGTCTCCAGACCCTCGCCCCTGGCACTGCCCAGGGAGGAGAGGAAGGAGAGGAATGGTGAGGGAGCAGCAGGAAGCCATCCACATACCTGGGGATACTCCTGGGCCAGGCCCTGGCACAACTCATCTCCATTGCACAGATGGGCCGTTGCCTGGTCGTGGCGTTCAGGAGTCAGACCGGAAAAGGCCAGCCCTGGAGAAGAAACAGCATCAGCAGCCCTCCACAGACAGAGGGAGAGGAGAAGTCACTGCTTCTGGCTGGGGAGAGCCCAGGAGGCAGCTGGTGCCCAGGACTGGGAGGCGGCCTTGAGGCCTCCTGCCCTGCTCTGCCCTGGGGCTGCTCTGACCCACGCCAGATGCCCTTGGAGCTCATGCTCAGGTCCATCAAATCTGAGAAGGCAGGGCTGGGAGGAGGAGCCATCGGGATCTACCCCAAGGGGAATGTCCTCACCTGGGGCGACCAGGAGCACCGAGGCGATGAGCAGGACAGCCCAGGAGGTCATGTTGAGGCAGCTGCCCAGGCTCCCTCCACACCTGTTTTATAGAGGCTGGGAACCTGGCAGTCTGACCTAACAGGGTCCTCTTCCTCTTTTTGGCCACCTCGCTCGTCACTGGGTTTACCACAAACACCGGTGCTGATCTGTAGGGGGAGGGGTGTACCTCAGAGCTTCCACACACCCCTCTCCACCCACTCTGCCCCGTACTAGAACTTTCTGAGCAGAGCCGGGTGTTGATGGAGAGCATTGGCCGCCGTGATGCCCACCCTGCCCTGATGTGGTAACGGGAGGAGAAGTCCCCACTACCGAGGGGTCGGGTAGGGCCCTCGGCCAGGTGAGCGTCCGTGCCCCCTGCCTCATCTCTTTCTCCCACCCCAGAGGTCCGGGCTGGTGTTGCTACATCATCCTTCTCATATCCCGGGTCTCCTTCCAGCCATTTAAGCCAGTGTAGCACTACCTGATTCAGATGTAGAAAAAGGTGCCCTCAGAGCAGATCCTGACAGCTCCTCCTCCCAGCCCTGCATTCTCCAGGTTCATGGACCTTGATCATGAGCTGCATGGGCACCCTGGGTCCCCTAGACCCACACCAGCCTTCTCACCATCATCAAGGAGGCCAGGCCTTTCCCTCAGAGCTGGGTTCAGCCCAGCCTGGCTGTGACCTGGCCCATGGGCAGAGAGAGCTGGTGGGAAGGACAGGAGCCCCAGCCAGGGTCTGGTCCCAACTTCCGGGCCTCTGAATAGTCATCTGTGTCATAAAGGCCGTTGGCCTTCATCTGTAAGAAAAATTGAATATTAGATAAAAATAATTTCTTAGTATGTGTATGTCCCAAATATTGCTTGGGATATACTTACACTGAAGAGCATTTGTTGTTTACCTGAAATTCAAATTAAACTGAGCATTCCATAGTTTGTCTAGCCCCTTGAATCCTTTCTGGTTTATTACCCAAATCCCAGGGTAGCAGACACGCTCACACTAAGTCATGTCACACACTTACACACGGTTACATGAACTCAGGGACATACACTCTCCAAAGCACTGACAAATTCACACACACTCATACCCACTCACACTCCCAGATGCCCACATACACATACTCACACATTAATTCACAACCACATACTTTCATCTACTCATAAATTCACACATAAATACACCACCTTTATTCTTGCCCATTGTGGAAGTCGCTGAATGCCACACTAAGGAGCAAGGAATTTAAGCAAATTTCAATTAGATAAGTAAGAAACAATAAATGAAACCACCTATAAGTTCACCAAACAGATTTACAGGAATATTGACAGATGACAACTAGACTCATAGTGGTCATCATTTTTAAATTTATAGAAATATTGATTCTCTATGTTGTGTACCAGGAAATTACATAGTGTTGTCAGTCAATTATACTTTAAAAATAAACTCTTAGAAAAAAGAGATTGGATTAATGGTTACCAGAGGCTGGGGTGGAAGGGTAAGGGGTAGGATTGGATGAAGCTGGTGGTCAGAAGGTACAAACTTCCAGTTATAAGATAAGTAAATACTAGGGATGTAATGTATAATATGATAAAGATAATGAACACTGCTGTACATTATAAATGAAAATTGTAAAGAAAATAAATTCTAAGAGCTCTCATTATAAGGAAAACTTTTTGTCTGTTTAATGTTGATTTCTATGAGATGATGGATGTTCACTAAATCCACTGTGATCATCATTTCATGATGAATGTAAGTCAAATCATTATGTTGTACACCTTAAAATTATATAATGCTGCATGTCTGATATCTCAGTACATTGGAAATTAATTATAAAAATTTATAGAAATATCCATTTATACCTTTAAATGAATATATTTATAAATAAGTATATGTTTATATAAAGTTATATATCATAAAAAATGTTTTGGAACAGCTTTTTAATTTTAACAAGATATCATGAACATCATCCCAGTCAATAAATTTAGATTTCCTTCATCATTTCCATTGGTTGCCTCATATTCTATTTTAGAGATGAACTCTAACTGGAGTCCTCAATTCTGGGACTCATGAGGCTTCCACTTGCAGAGCAGAGGTCGGGAGAGCCCATCAATAGCTTGTGCAATAGTCTGGGTGAGTGATACGAATGCCTTCTTCAGACTGGTTGCCTCATAATCTCAAGATGACTACTGTAGCCCCTCCAGGCCCTAGGGCCCCACCCCAGGTGGAAAAATTAGAAGAATGAAGCAGGAAAGGGAGGTACTTATATATATATTTTTAAAGCAAATATTTCCCAGAGACCTTCAGTTTGTCGCATCAGTATGTCCCAGCAGGTACTCGCAACTGTGAAGGGCTATACAGATGGAAGCCTTTGGCTGGACTTTGAACAAAACTGAGATTCTGCCAGGAAGGACAGATGAGAAGTCAGGGGGATCAGGTAGGCAACAGCAGTATCAGCTACAGAAGGACTTCTTGCTAAACAGTGTTTTGAAGGAAAAATGTATGGGATTTTGTAACTAATCAGATACAAGAGACAGAGGAGAGAGGAGGCCAAAGTTTTATAGTATTTGAAGGCTGAGGGGCCAGTGGTGAAGCAGGAAAATTAGGAAATGGAGCTTGTGTGTGAAAGCTGAATTCGAGGTGCTGTACTTGTGTGGTCTGCTCGAGGGCAGGGCTGCCTCTGCTGTCACATCCGCCCTTGACTACCAGAACTGCCCTGAGACCAGAGAGTCAGCTAATGGGTTCGCCTCCTGTAAGGAAACCAGGACTCTAGAGAGGTCCAGTGAATGCTCCAAGGACACACAGCTCAAACCACATGTGTCTGGGGATTTGAACTCAGACTCCAAAATCCAAGTTCGTCCCCACTCCACATTGGCCCTGTCTCTAGGTTTCTAGGCCAGAGTTGCTTGCCATCTAGCCACCAGGTCAGGCGCTGTTCCTGCTCCCCTCCACAAGCCTCCTCTTTCCTAACCACATGAAGATACCATGGCGTATATGTGAAGACCACATTAGTGAAGGGGGAAAAGCCCAAGAAGGTGACTCATGTCTTTCTTTGCCATATTCAGTAAATACACATATCAGTAAATACACACATATACAAATATCTTTGGGGAATTCTGTAAGATCAGATATTCGAGCAAGCCCTTTTCTGGAATGCTAAGGGGTATGGACAAGGGGCCCTGGGGTCCCACGTGACAAGAACCTAGCACAAGTCCACAAGCCCTATCCGTTTGTGGTCGTGGGGTCCCGTGGACCGGCCCATTGCAAGTCAATCTTCTTCAAGAAATCTTTGCTTTCCCCAGTGTCATGAAGATATCCTCTTGTTTCTTCTAGCAGTTTTATAGTTTTCTACATTTAGGTCTGTAATTCATCTCAAATGAGCTGGGTTGAAATTCTATTGCTTCAGATCAATTTGTTGAAAAGATTTTCATTTTCCCATTGAATTGCTTTGTCATCTGGGTCAGAAATCAAATGACTGTATAAATGTGGGTCTGTTCGTAGGTTCTTTATCACAGCAAGTACTGTATCAATAATAATATCGAAACACTCTGATTCTTTTAAACGGGCACAATATTTGAACTTCATAAAGGAAGAATAGCCAATAAATATTTGAAAAAGTGTTAAATACCATAACTCATGAGGGGATTCTATGTTAAAACTACCATGAAATGATGGCATCAAAATGACTACAATTAAAACAACAAGATCTCCCTTATGTGTGGAATCTGAAAATGAAACAAACAAAAGAAAACAAAAACACAGAACTCATAGAAACAGAGCCCTTTTCTGGGCGTGGGGCACGATGTGGGAAGAGGGCAAAATAGGTGAAGGTGGTAAAAAAGTACAAGCTTCCAGTTATAAAGCAAGTCCTGGATGTGCAACATGTAGCCCAGTGACTATAGTTAATAATACTATATGTATATTTGAAAGCTGCTGAGAGAAATCTTAAAAGTTCCCATCCCAAGAAAAAATCATAACATGTGGTGATGAATGACAACTGGACTTCTGGTCATAGTCTTTTTCCAATCTGTATTATATCAAACCATTATGTTGTAAACCTGAAACATATCATGTGTCATATGTCAATTACATCTCAAATTTTTTAAAATGAATAATAACATCTATTGCACAAGGATGTACTGAGATATTAAAAATCATATTAAATATTTGTCATATGTGGGGGAAGAAAAGACAAACAATACTAAGTGTTAATAAGGATGTGGCGCAATGAGTACTTTAAAAGTTGTTGGTGAGAATATAAAATGAACTTTTTAAACATAGACTGACATTGTTTCACAAAATTAAGTATACACATGTCATATAACCTCTACATGTCTACCCATGCTAATGAAAACATATGCGCATACAAAGACTATTACAAAAATGTTCACAGAAGCATGACCCAGCACCTACACTCATAGATATATACTCCAAAAAACTGAAAACAGGGTTCAAAGAGACACGTGCTCATCAATGTTCATAACAACATTATTCAAAATAACCAAAAGTGGGAATGACCCAAGTGTCCATCGATAGATGAACGGATCAACAAAATATGGTATATACATAGAATGGAATATTGTATTCATGCAACCATGCAAAGGAACAAAGTTCTGATACAGGTAACAACATGGATGAACCTTGAAAGAATTAAGCTAAGTGAAATAAGCCAGATACAAAACAATACGTATGATACCACTTACATGAAATATCTATAAAAGGCAACTTCATAGGGATAAAAAATAGATCAAGGATTACCAGGGACTGAGGGGAGGGGGAAAGAGGGAATTATTGCTATTGGTTACTGAGTTTCTATTTAAGGTCATAAAAATAAATTTTGGAAATACTGATGATATTTGTGGAATATTTAATTAGTGCCACTGAATTGTACATTTTGAAATGGCTACAATGGCAAGTTTGTGTTATATGTGTTTTACCACAACAATAACAAAAAGAGAGAGAGAGAGAGCGATAATGCTCTTAGAAACTTTCCCACAAAATCCAAACATCAGAAATAACCCAAAAGCCCACCAACAGGTAAGTGGATGAATAAAGTTTAGCCATACAATGCGATACTGCTTGATGATTAAAAAAAAGAAATAAAATACTAATACATGCCACAAAATAGATGAATGCCAAACACTGAGCAAAAAGATGCCAAATACACACAAAAAATACACTCTGCATGATCCCATTGATATGAAATTCTAGAACAGGCAAAATTCACATATGGTGAAAAACAGCAGAAAAATGATAGGAGGTGAGAAGAGGATGTGGGAGTTTTGGGGAGAGTACACAAAGGGGCTCTCTCAGGTGATGAAAATGTTCTCCATCCTGACTGGAGTGTGAATTTCATGGGTACATGCATCTATCGAATCTCATCACTCTCTACACTTAAGATTTATGCATTTCAGTATATGAAATCACATCCCAACAAAAAGATTATCTAACAATGCTTAAGTTACAATCTCATGGTTCCTAATGTTCATTAGTTGTTTCTAATGAACAACTGGTGACTCAGTGGTAAAGAATTGGCCTGCCAGTTCAGGAGATACAGGTTCAATTCCTGGTTCAGGAAGATCCCCTGGAGAGGAAAATGGCAACCTACTCCTACATTCTTGCCTGGGAAATCACACAGACAGAGGAAACTGGTGGGCTACAATCCATGGGGTCTCAAAAGAGTTGGACACAACTTAGCAACTAAACAACAACAACAATGAACATTATCAAATACTTTCCAAAAGTATTATATCAGTTTACAAAATTCTCCAAGCCAGGCTTCAGCAATACGTGAAACATGAACTTCCTGATGTTCAAGCTGGTTTTAGAAAAGGCAGAGGAACCAGAGATCAAATTGCCAACATCCGCTGGATCATCGAAAAAGCAAGAGAGTTCCAGAAAAACATCTATTTCTGCTTGATTGACTATGCCAAAGCCTTTGACTGTGTGGATCACAATAAACTGTGGAAAATTCTGAGAGAGATGGGAATACCAGACCACCTGACCTGCCTCTTGAGAAACCTGTATGCAGGTCAGGAAGCAACAGTTAGAACTGGACATGGAACAACAGATTGGTTCCAAATAGGAAAAGGAGTACATCAAGGCTGTATATTGTCACCCTGCTTCTTTAACCTATATGCAGAGTATATCATGAGAAACGCTGGACTGGAAGAAACACCAGCTGGAATCAAGATTGCCGGGAGAAATATCAATAACCTCAGATATGGAGATGACACCACCCTTATGGCAGAAAGTGAAGAGGAACTAAAAAGCCTCTTGATGAAAGTGAAAGAGGAGAGTGAAAAAGTTGGCTTAAGGCTCAACATTCAGAAAACTAAGATCATGGCATCTGGTCCCATCACTTCATGGGAAATAGATGGGGAAACAGTGGAAACAGTGTCAGACTTTATTTTTGGGGCTCCAAAATCACTGCAGATGGTGACTGCAGCCATGAAATTAAAAGATGCTTACTCCTTGGAAGGAAAGCTATGATCAACCTAGATAGCATATTCAAAAGCAGAGACATTACTTTGCCAACTAAGGTCCGTCTAGTCAAGGCTATGGTTTTTCCTGTGGTCATGTATGGATGTGAGAGTTGGACTGTGAAGAAGGCTGAGTGCCGAAGAATTGATGCTTTTGAACTGTGCTGTTGGAGAAGACTCTTGTGAGTCCCTTGGACTGCAAGGAGATCCAACCAGTCCATTCTGAAGGAATTCAGCCCTGGGATTTCTTTGGAAGGAATGATCTTAAAGCTGAAACTCCAGTACTTTGGCCACCTCATGCGAAGAGTTGACTCATTGGAAAAGACTCTGATGCTGGGAAGGATTGGGGGCAGGAGGAGAAGGGGACGACCGAGGATGAGATGGCTGGATGGCATCACGGACTCGATGGACGTGAATCTGAGTGAACTCTGTGAGTTGGTGATGGACAGGGAGGCCGGGCGTGATGCGATTCATGGGGTCGCAAAGAGTCGGACCCGACGGAGCGACTGAACTGAACTGAACTGAACACTGCCATTACCTACAAGTTTGCTGTACTTTCACCAGCGTTAGATATTATCATAGCCTTTCATCTGCAAATGTAATGAGTAGAAATAGTAAATACTTTTAATCTCCACTTATGACCACAAATTATTTAATATTTTCCCAAATATTTATTTACTGTTAATAGTATTTACTGTTAATCCCTAGTAGGATTCCCTACTTTGGGGAGGAGGACTTTCCTAGTGGTCCAGTGGTTAAGAATCTACCTCACAGTGCATGGAATCTGTGTTCGATCCCTGGTCAGGGAACTATTGCACAAGCCACTGATCAGCTGCTGCTGCTGCTGCTGCAAGTCACTTCAGTCGTGTCTGACTCTGGGCAACCCCATAGAAGGCAGGCCACCAGGCTCCCCCGTCCCTGGCATTCTCCAGGCAAGAACATTGGAGTAAGTTGCCATTTGCTTCTCCAATGCATGAAAGTGAAAAGTGAAAGTGAAGTCACTCAGTCGTGTCTGACTCTTAGCAACCTCATGGATTGCAGCCCACCAGGCTCCTCCGTCCATGGGATTTTCCAGGTAAGAGTAGTGGAGTGGGGTGCCATTGCCTTCTCCGACTGAGCCGCTAAGGCCTCCCAAACACAACTAGAGAGTCCCTGCATAACAAAAAAAGATCTCATATGATCCAATGAAGTTCCTGCAACTGAGACCAGAGGCAGCCAAATAAATAAACATCTACATATATTTTTTAAACTTTTTATTTGGGGGAATTATCTTTCTTATTTTGATTTTTGTCCCTTGCTCATTATCTATTAGACTCTACTATTTTTTTTTTAATTTCTAAGGATTCTTTATGTAATAAGTATAGTAATGGTATGATTAAACTACTCCACTTGGGAGAGGAGAGAGGATTAAAAAAAGCAAGAGTAAACATTAAAAAAAATAATAAAAAATAAAACAAAATATGCCAAATGCTGTGTCACTTCATAGCTTACCTTTAAATGTTGGTGACATTTTTCTTTTGTTTAGAAATGTTTCATTTTCTATAGTCAAACACATCTTTTCTTTATGACATGTTTTTTCAGTTTAGAAAGTTGTCATGTCATTACTGCCTTTTATCTAAAAAAATTTTTTTTCAAATTTTTGCTGTTACCTAGTTTTTTAATGTGGTATTTTAATTCCCTGGAACTTCATTTTAGTAAGATATGTGGGAATCAAATTTTATTCTTTGCAAAATGGTATATTCAGTTAATTTAGATTGTTGATGATATATTTTCCCTGATTTCCCTGATTTTCTGCTGATTTGAATTTATTCTTTTATCATATATCAAGTGACCTTTAATAAAATCAAATTCTGAGCTATTTCTTCTGTCCCACTGGTCTGAGTATCTAGTGTCCTATTTAATACCACATGGTTTAACTACCGCAACTTTCTTTTCAGATTTTTCTTTGATAGCACTTTACTTTAAAAGTGTACTTCAAAAAACAAGAAAAAGTATCTTTAAAATATTTTATATACTTTAATACTTTATTTTCCAAAAGTATGTATAAAGTATATTTTCCATGTGTATGTGTGTGCATAGTTGCGTCCAACTCTTAGCGACCCCATGGCCTGTAGCCCGCCAGGCTCCTCTCTCCATTGAATTTTCCCAGGCAAGAATCCTGGAGTGGGTTGCCATTTCCTACTCCAAGGGATCTTCCTGACCCAGGGAGCAAACCCGAGTCTCTTGCATCTCCTGCACTGGCGGGCGGATTCTTTGCCACTGTGTTAATACTAAATACTAAAGATAACAATGTAGAATTTTTTTTACTAATAAACTATCACAATGAAATTCTCATACCAAATTTTGTTAGAACTAAAAATTAATATGGGAAAAATTCATCTCTTTACAGTCACTTTTCCAGCCATGAGCATACTATGACTTTCAGTTTTTCTGTCTTCCTTTACACCACTCAAAAAAGTTTTAGGAATAACTCAGACTCAGGGACACTGAGCTCCATCGAGTGGCCAGAGATGGTGACTGCAAAGCACAACCCCCACTCCCGCATCCCCGCAGCCACAGTAGGGACCCACCGCCTTCCGAGAAAGGTGCAGCTTAGAGGCACTGCGCTCGCACAGTCCCACACTTGGCACATGACTCTAAGCTTACTCACGGGGCATTTTCATATAATGAAATGAAATGGTAGAAAAAGAAAGAGATCATTAGAGGCAGTAAAGCTGAAATAAATGGAAAGATCATTAGCCCACTGGAGAAAGTAGGTGGTGAAAAACAGAATGATGCAAGGTTTTATATTTCAACAGGCCACCTGAAATTTAACTAACAAATGACTGCTCTACAAAACAAAAACAAAGAAACAAAAAACCTGCTCTTTCTTTAGAGAGCTGCTCTATTCAGTTCCAATTACATGAAATAAATCAGCCCCTTGAGGTTAACTGTCTGCTTTTCTTGATTATACTTGGAAAAATATTAAATAGCCTCACATTTGGAATAAGAAGGGAAAAAATACCCACCGAAATTGTATGGAGTATTTTGCTTTTCACTGGTCTTCATGGATATTTTTCTTCTGTAAACATTTCTATTGTATCGTATTTCAGGAATTCAGTACTTTAAGACATTACATTTACTGAGTACTATGTCCGCCTATTTATCCAAATTTTTTCCTTGACTAACAGCTTTTTGCAGCCACGAGTTCTCCAGTTTTCTTTTTATTTATTTATTTATTCATGAGTTTATTTACTTGGCTGTGCCAGATCTTAGCTGCAGCATGTGAACTCTTAGTTGTGGCATGCAGAATCTTTAGCTGCAGCAAGTGGGATCTAGTTCCCTGACTAGGGATTGAACCCCAGCCCCCAGCATTGGGAGAATGGGGTCTTAGCCACTGGACCATCATGGAAGTCTCTCCAATTTTCCTGATAGCATGTATAGATTATTACCCGAATTTCTCTAAAGTCATCAAGTTTCTGTTTATGTCAACACTTTGTTTTATTTTTATCTACAGTATTTTAATTTGAATTTCAGTCCTTGCTTTTGTTTTGAGAGCTCCAACTATCTACTAAAACCTGAAGACACAGTGTGTTTAATATTATTAATGTTCTTTTGATTTCAGCATTTAGGGCTGCTGCTGCTGCTGCTGCTGCTGCTAAGTCGCTTCAGTCGTGTCCAACTCTGTGCGACCCCATAGATGGCAGCCCACAAGGCTCCCCCGTCCCTGGGATTCTCCAGGCAAGAGTGGGTTGCCATTTCCCTCTCCAATGCATGAAAGTGAAAAGTGAAAGTGAAGTCACTCAGTCGTGTCCGACTCTTAGCAACCCCATGGACTGCAGCCCACCAGGCTCCTCCATACTGCCTGTCATTTTCCATGGTGACGATTTTATTTATGACATAACCTCTGGTCAGAAGTCATGATCCTTTTATAGCCTATTTAAAGTAACTTCCCATATGAATGAGACTATCTTATCTTCCCTTTTTATCCCATTCCAATTATAATGAGAGCTCTAAAAAATACTCTTGTCCAAGCTCATTATCTGTTTTCTTGGTACCTGGTAACCATCAGGGCTACTTCAAGTAGTCATCCTTTTACTGAAAGTACAGCCTCTAGCATATTTGAAGAGGAACATTCTTTGGTTCTGCTTTGTCAATAGTTTTCTTACTGCTACAGTGGATTGGTTTAATTGTCACAAGCTTAACTTAAGAGACATCATTTTGGGCTTCCCTGGTGGTCTAGTGGTTAAAAATTGGCCTTCCAATGCAGGGGGTGTGGGTTCAATCACTGGTGACAGAATTGTGATCCCACATGAGGGTCAGCTAAGCCCCAAGCCACAGCTACTGAGCCTGAGCGCTCTAGAACCTGTGCTCCACAATAAGAGAAGCCTGAGCAACACACTTAGACAAAAAAAAAAGACTGCACACCACAACAAAGACCCTGCACAGCCAAAAAACCCAGCACAGCCAAATAAAAGGAACACCACATTACTTGTGGTTCCATCTGTCAACTAGAAATGCAGCTTTGTCCACTTATAATTCATAATCTTGAGCAAATTGAAAAAATCAATAATATATCAGAAAAATGCAAATCAAAACCACAATGAGGTACCACCTCACACTGATCAGAATGGCTGCTATCAAAAAGTCTACAAACAATAAATGCTGGAGAGGGTGCAGAGAAAAGGGAACCTTCTTACACTGTTGGTGGGAATGCAAACTAGTACAGCCACTATGGAGAACAGTGTGGAGATTCCTTAAAAAACTGGAAATAGAACTGCCATACAACCCAGCAATCCCACTACTGGGCATACACAATGAGGAAACCAGAAGTGAAAGAGACACGTGTACCCCAATGTTCATCACAGCACTGTTTATAATAGCCAGGACATGGAAGCAACCTAGATGTCCATCAGCAGATGAATGGATAAGAAAGCTGTGGTACATATACACAATGGAGTATTACTCAGCCATTAAAAAGAATGCATTTGAATCAGTTTTGATGAGGTGGATGAAACTGGAGCCTATTATACAGAATGAAGTAAGTCAGAAAGAAAAACACCAATACAGTATATTAACTCATATATATGGAATTTAGAAAGATGGCAACAATGACTCTACTTGCAAGATAGCAAAAGAGACACAGATGTAAAGAATAGACTTTTGGACTCTGTGGGGGAAGGTGAGGGTGGGATGACTTGAGAGAATAGCATTGAAACATGTATATTACCATATGTGAAATAGATCACCAGTCCAGGTTTGATGCATGAGACAGGGTGCTCGGGGCTGGTGCACTAGGATGACCCTGAGGGATGGGATGGGGAGGGAGGTGGGAGGGGGGTTCAGGATGGGGGACACATGTACACCCATGGCTGATTCATATCAATGTATGGCAAAAACCACTACAATATTGTAAAGTAATTAGCCTCCAATTAAAATAAATTAATAAAAAAAGAAAATAATAATTTTTTTATATTTTAACAACTTAGTTTTAACATTAAAACTAATGAAAACTTATAACAATAAGAATCATAATTTAAAAAATAAAAATAAAAAAAGAATCATAATTATTACATGAGTTAGAATGATGACTCAGCACATACAAAAATGAACTGAACTGTAGTTTTTCCCCCATCAACTTTCATACCTTTTCATAATGCATCTTTTGGGGCCATTATACTATTTATTAAATAATGCTTTCCTTTAAAAACAAAATAATTTCAAGATAGTGTTTATATCCGTTCAGGAACATTGTACATTACAAATGCTAATTTGTTGTTAACGCAAAAGTAAAATGAGTTAACTTCTGTTAACTTTTAACTTTGCTGAAGTTAAATGAGTTGATTTCTGGCTATACTGATGTTTGTACTACCCAAAAAACCTAGATGCAAACTGTTCTATAAATATGAGATTTATGCAAACTTTGGAAATGAGCCTTTAAAACATTTTAATCAAAATTTTTATCATGGATACTGTATAGCACAATGAACTATATTCAGTATCTTATAATAACCTATTATAGAAAAGAATCTGAAAAAGAATAGATTGTATGTATATTTATAACTGAACCAATTTGCTGTATATATGCAACATTGTATATCAACTATATGTCAATTTAAAAAATCTTTTTTAGACCTCTCAGCAGCAGCTTACCACTCAAAATATAAACATGAGAGAGGAAAACAAGACAAAGCCACCTTGGGTGACTATTATGCTTAGACTCTCTCACCTTCTGTTTTTTTCCTTCCTTCTATCTGGAGAGGTTGGAAAGTTAGCAACACTTCCCAGAATTCATTGCAACTGGGGTCTGGATGCGAAACCATGGACAGTTAGATGCACTGATATGGGATTTGGGAGGCTAACCCCAATACCATCTTTCTATTCTCTTTTGACTATTTTGGCTGCTGGCAAGCAAGGTCATGAAAGTGTGACAGTTGGAGGCAGGAGTTTTTCCAGTATCAAAAGTCTTCTTGAATTTGGCTTTCTAATCCCTGGATAGCAATTTATTCCTGGATGTCAGTTCTTGAACTCTGAGCTTCAGAACCAGCTTCAAGTTGCCTTTAGCATCAACTATTGAGAATAACTTCTGAATTTTTCAAGGCCCAATTCAGAACCTACTTCTTTAGTCCTACATATGATTTTTAAGGACCTAATTCCCTGTGTAAAATCCTCCCAGAAAAGAAAGTAGGAGTGGGTGGGATCTAATTTATTCTGCCAAAGAGGGGTTTCTCTGTACCTGTACCTGCACTGTGTCCTCTATATCTTCAGGGAACCCTGAGAGTGTGGTACACACACACACACACACACACACACACACACACACACACACACACTCACGTAGTTTTGTCTTCTTAACCCCATGGTTTAAACTGCCAGGTAGGTGGTTAACAAGGATGTGGCTTTAGCTTTGAAGAGTAGATCAGTCTTAGAGGTGACAAACTATCTTAGAAGCACAAATGCTCGTCCTTCCCACCACCTCTCCTATCTATTAATAGATGGAACCTTTCTGTGTCCTGTATTAATGTGTCTCCATTTTGCTCCCAGAAGCCCCTGACCCATGGAGCATTGTCTTCAAGGACACCCTTATACAATAGGCTACAGAATCACTTCTATTTTCTATGTCAGCCCATGGCTATATTAGTTTTCTCTTGTTGTTGTGACAGTTATCACAAACATAGTGCCTTAAAACCGCACCCATATAGACCCTCCAGGGAGCTCAGGTCTTCTAAGGTATGAGCCACCCATCTCCTTGCATGGCCCTTTAATAAACCTCTCTCTGCTCCAAACTCACAAACAAGCAAGCAAAGAACACCCATTTAAAGATCCGACAACTCTGTAGGTCCGAAGTCTGAGTGGGTTCAGTTGGTTCCTCTGCTGTGGGTCTCATCAGGCCAAAATCAAGGTGTTGGCTGGGTGGACTCTTTTCTGGGAAGAATCCACTTCCAAAGTCATTCAGGTTGTTGGCAGAATTCAGTCCCCTGTGGCTGTAGGACTGAAGTTTCCTTTTCCTTGCTGGCTGTCATCTGAAGTTCGTTCTCAGCTTCTAGAGGCCACTGGCATTTCCTGACTCATGGCCTTCTCTGTCCAGATCAGGCCTTTCTCATAGTTTGAATCCCTCTGAGGCTCTCTCTGCCTCATCTTCCAGTCTTTCACTTGACATACGCTTACTGACATAGATACACAGGCCATCCTGCCTGTTCTTTCTTTTTCTCTCCTTGGGTCCCCATTTCAGCACCTACAGTTGGGCAGTCCCTCCTTTGCTTTATTATCCATGAGTTTATGATTATGCTTTTTAATTTTATTTATGAACTGCATGAGGGAATTTACATTTTTAATGAAATGTATAAGGAAAACAAATAAAACCTTCCACTGTCCCACCTTCACATAGACTCTCTCCTCAGAGTAAACTACTGCTAAAACTCTTTTTTCTCTTTCCATGCAAGCATAGCACATACACATTGCTCCATTCTCAATTATGAAATGTAAAGCATATTCAGAAATGTGCACAAAACAAAATGGACAATTGTTTATTAGGAAGCAGATAGGTGCATAATCACAACCCAGGCCAAGAATGCTGCCTGCACCCAGAAGCATCTTAACTTCCAGACCCTCCTCCCCTAAGCTAATACAACCCTAACCTTAATGATAATCCTATCCTTGCTTCTCTATAGTTTTACCATCAGAGCACATACTCTTAAACACGATAGTTCTCTCTTCTCTGGTTTTGAAACGTGTATAAATAAATCACAAACAATGGGTCCTCTGGTGTGACTGTTTTGGGGGAGCACACTACATGGCATCCTAGTTCCCCAACCAGGGATCAACTCCATCCCCCCCTGCACTGGAAGCATGGGGAACCATAGGAACACCAGGGAAGCCCCATGTCTGACTTCTTTTAATTAGCATTAAGGTATGTGAGATTTACCCACGTTGTTGTGTGTATGAAGAGTTTGTTCCTTTCCATTGCTGAGTACCATTCCCTTGCATGAATATGCCATACTTCATCCATTCTCCATTGATGGTTGCGTGAGTTGTCATCAGTTCTGACCTACAGATATACACTGAATTCCTGCCATTTTCCCAACTTTACTGAGATATAATTAAAGTATACTCACCAGCATACATCTGAAGTGCACACCTTCTATCACTTTTGACACGTGTATATATGTGTGAAAATATTATGGCAGTTGTGAAAGTGAATTTGTTCATCACCACCTTGTGTCCTTTTGGGTAGGTGAATGGCTGGATGGAGGGGAGGGATTGGGGGAGAGAGGGATGAATGGATAGATGGATGAATGGCGGACAGACAGGAAGGAGCCTCATGTGGCATAGTTTCCTTTTACTGTTTTGAATGTTGGCTTCCCTCGTGGCTCAGACAGTAAAGAATCCACCTGCAATGCAGGCGATATGGGTTCGAACACTGGGTCAGGAAGCTCCCCTGGAGAAGGGAATGGCTTTCCACTCCAGTATTCTTGCCTGGAGAATTCCATGGACAGAGGAGCACAGACTACAGTCCATGAGGTCACGCAGGATCGGACACAGCTGAGCAACTAACACACAACAGTTTGGATGTACTTCCCTCAATATCTTCTAAAAATCACGTTATAGTGACAGTTCATGCATAAGCTGACTCTGTGGACCCACCCTGGTACCTGGGAAGCCTGTTGACACTGGAAGCTTGACTGGTGCTTGATAAATTACAAGCCTGCCTTGCTTTGTGTCTCAGACAGGAGCTCCTGAACACACCACTCTGGCCAATGAAAGACAAATCAGATGGAGAGGACAGACTCTGGAACCTCTCCTGCTTGTTGCTGATCAGAGCTCAGGACACACTTGCAACCACACAGCCACCACCATCTGAGTCACACTTCAGGGTGTGATAAAAAGAGAGATTAGCAATCTCTCACGGACTCAGCAGACCTCATCTGGATTGCCCATAACCAGTTTCTCAAGCTCCCAGGCCGCAAGAGGGGCCCAGTCTTCACTGAGGCCTCTCTTTCAGAAATTCATTTTATCATCATCACCCTTTCTCCCTTGTATCCACCTTTTACTCATCTTCACATCACTTCACAGTCACTGGCAACTTCCATCTCTGGCTTCTAAGGTTGATGGGACCTTGGATCCAGAAACCATCTAAATGGGGTTCTCACAGTCCACTCTGAGCCCTCACCTGGACCCCTTCCCCATCCTCACATCTACTAGCTCCATTCTGGAATCACCCAGTGACCCCAGCTTCCCCTGCAGCTCACTTAAACAGTGACCTCTGCCGCTGGGTGACCTGGTACCTGACCCTTGCCACATCCACCGCATGTGGCAGGACAGGGGACACTGCTGTCATTCTTCTGGAATTTTATTCCCCAGCCCAACCTTTCAGGTTTGGGCATTCAGTCTTCTTACCATTGACTCACACCAATCCTGCCTCACCACATAACTAAAATAGGATAAAATCTACAGTAACTTGAATTGTTCTCAAATAGCTTCTTATTTGCTAGTATACCTGAGGAGTGAGGGAAGCTTTCCTTTCTTTTGTTTCAGTGTTTTTTAAGTATAGAGACAATGGGTGATGATCAAACATAATTCTACCAAGAAATAGCTTCAACCAGTACCATCAGCCGGTCGATACACTACTTGTCTTTAGATTTTTTAAAGAATTATTACTCACTGTGAGTAAATTTGAGAGGGTGACATTTATGCCTCGCAGGACTCCTACAAATTGCCCTCCAGCTATTTCTGTGACTCGATCACTTACAAGTCAGGCCAACTGCAGTGTGTGTGGCCACGCTGGGTATCACCTTTCCCTGAGGGTACTTAATGATGGGTACTGTTCCTTTTGGGCGTTCCAGGAGGCACTTGTTGTAAAGAACCCACCTGCCAAAGCAGGAGACTTAAGAGATGCTAATTTGATCCCTAGGTTCTGAAGATCCCCTGGAGAAGGTCATGGCAACCCACTCCAGTATTCTTGCCTGGAGAATCCCATGGACAGAGGAGCCTGGTGGGCTACAGTCCATGGGGTTTCAAAGAGTGGGACATGGCTAAGGTAATTCAGTACAGCACAGCTGTTTGTTCTGCACTGCCACCAGGACCTGCTGGCTGCCATCTCTGCCAGGGCTTCAAAGCTGGGCCCCTGAGGTCCCGAAGCACCAAGGGTTCTATCCTGAAGAGAGGAAAAGCTCTTGCACCACTACGGCTTCTCCATCTTTTAGGAGACATGAACCAGCATGTCCCAGGTCTTTGATGTTTTATTTTAATTTATTTGGCTGCATCAGGTCTTAGTTGTGGTGTGCGGGATCTTCATTGCATCGTGTGGGACCTTTCGACACAGTGATCATGCTCTGTAGTTGTGGCACACAGGCTCCCAAGTGCGGGGGATTCAGCAGTCATGGCGCACGGGCTTAGTTGCTCTGAAGCATGCGGGATCTTAGTTCCCTAACCAGGGATCAACCCAGTGTCCCCTGCACAGGGAGGCGTATTCTTAGCCATTAGACCACTAGGGGGTCTAATGTCCCAGGGGGTTTAGCTGAAGCATCTCTTTCAGTGTTTACTTACAGACATTCTGTCCCTGGGACTTGGACAAGGGTCCCTGGGGGCGAGGCTGGGGACAGACCTGGCTGTTTTCAGATTTGTCCTAACATGGCACACTGGAGCTCTGCTACAGACTAGAGTTTCAGGCTGCTTCCTTCTTCCCTGAGAAGGTGGACTCTCCCAGCAGCTGCTCAGGTAGGCTCTGGATAGTCCCTCCCAACCAGTCAGTAGGACACACCCTGAACCAGAAGCCCTGCCTCAATCCCCATCAATGTTGTTGCTATTGTTTAGTCACTAAGCCTCGTCCAACTCTTTGTGACCCCATGGACTGCAGCACGCCAGGCCTCCCTGTCCCTCACTGTCTCCCAGAGTTTGCCCAAGTTCATGCCCATTGAATCAGTGATGCCATCCAACCATCTCATCTTCTGTCACCCCCTTCTCCTCCCATCTTCAAGCTTTCCCTGAATCAGGGTATTTTCCAATGAGTCAGCCAGCTCTTCCCATCAAGTAGGCAAAGTATTGGAGCTTCAGCTTCAGCATCAGTCCTTCCAATGAGTATTCAGGGTTGATTTCCACATCCATGTTTCCAGCAAATACTAATGAATGTCTACTCCTTTCCACATGTCCCACCAGGCACTGAGGATAGGAAAGTGAGTAACCTGGGCCTGCCTGCATGAAGTCTACATTCTACTGGGAAAGAAGACAACAACCATGCTTGTAAGTGTGAACAGAAGAAACAATATTTAAGATGCCATGAAGCAGGCTTCCCTGGTGGCTCAGTGGTAAAGAATTCACCTACCAATGCATGAGACACAGGTCCAACACCTGGTCTGGGAAGACCCCACATGCCATGGAGCAACGATGCGCATGTCACAGCTACTGAAGCCCGTGCACGCTGGAGCCAGTGCTTCACATCCAGGAAAGCCGTGGCAACAAGAAAGCCACATACCACAACTGGAGAAATGCTCTCGCATCAATGAAGAACCAGCGCAGCAAATAAATAAGCAAATAAACTTATTTTTTAAAATGCTGAGAATCCCAGGTATCCAGTGTTGCAAGAAGTAACAGGAGGGAACTCCCTGGCTGTCCAGTGGTTAAGATTCAGCGCTTCCACTGCAGAGAGCTTGGGTTTGATTCCTGGACAGGGAAATAAGATCCCACATTCCCTGTGGTGTGACCAAAAAAAAAAAAAAAGAGGCTTAAAAAAATATCTGCCTGCAGTGAAGAAGCACCTTCCTCATCAAGGTACAGCCACATCTATGGTGTGTGGAACCTGGGGTGCAGAGAGACTGAACCCCCTGGGTGCTCCATGTTCAGTGTATTAAAGCCACCAGGGAAGGTGCAGTGCCACCTCTGCACCTACTGGTCAGAGGTGGAATTGCATGCCATGTCCGCCTGTGTGGCTGGGGCCCTGCCAAGTCTGGACAGTGCATCTGAGCAGAGGCCAAGTCAAAGAAGGGCAATGCCAAAGCATGTCCAAACTACCGTACAATTGCACTCATTTCACATGCTAGCAAGGAAATGCTCAAAATCCTTCAAGCTAGGCTTCAATAGTACATGAACAGAGAGATCCAAGCTGTCCAAGATGGATTTAGAAAAGGCAAAGGAACTAGAGATCAAATTGTCAACATTCATTGTACCATAGAGAAAGCAAAGGTATCCCAGAAAAACATCTACTTCTGCTTCACTGACCAAAGCTTTGACTGTGTGGATCACAACAAACTGTGGAGGATTCTCAGAGATGGATATATCAGACCACCTTACCTGCCTCCTAAGAAACCTATATGCAGGTCAAGAAGCAACAGTTAGAGCCAGTTAGAGCCAGATAGGAACAACGGACTGGTTCAAAATTGGGAAAGGAGAATGTCAAGGCTGTATATTGTCACCCTGCTTATTTAACTTTCATGCAGAGTCCATCATGGGAAATGCTGGGCTCAGTGAGTCACAAGCTGAAATCAATATTGTTGGGAGAAATACCAACAATCCCAGATATGCAGATGATACCACTCTAATGGCAGGAGGCAAAGAGGAACTGTTATAAAAAGCCTCTTGATGAGGGTGAAAGAGGAGAGTGAAAAAGCTGGCCTGAAACTCAACATCAGTAAAATTAAGATCATGGCATCCGGTCCCATCACTTCATGGCAAATAGAAAGGGAAAAAGTGGTGGCAGTGACAGATTTTTATTTTCTTGTTCTTCAAAATCACCGCAGACAATGTCTGCAGCCATGAAATTCAAAGACACGTGTTCCTTGGAAGGAAAGCTATGACAAACCTAGACAGAGTATTAAAAAGCAGAGTCACCACTTTTCCAACAAATGTCCATTTAGTCAAAGCTATGGTTTTTCCAGTGGTCATTTACAGATGTAAGAGTTGGACTGTAAAGAAGTTGAGTGATAAAGAATTGATGCTTTTGAAGTATGGTGCTGGGGAAGACTCTTGTGAGTCCCTTGGACTGCAAGGAGATCAAACCAATCAATCCTAAAAGAAATCAACCTTGAATATTCATTGGAAGGACTGATACCAAAGCTGAAATTCCAACACTTTGGCCACCTAATGCAAAGAACTGGAAAAGACCCTGATGCTGGGAAAGATTGAAGGTAGAAGGGGAAGGGGGCAGCAGAGGACGAAATGGCTAGATAGAATCACCAACTCAATGAACATTAATTTGAGCAAATTCTGAGAGACAGTGGAGGACAGAGGAGCTTGGCGTGCTACAGTCAATGAGGTCTCAGAGAGTCAGATGCAACCTAGCAACTGAACAACAGCAAACCATCTGCTAGCTGACAACTTCTGATAAGAACACGGAAAACCTGAGTTCACTTGACAAAATTAGGCCACCTGTATGAAAAGAGAAGCGAGTGGTGGAATTTCAAGTGTTTACTCAACTCATAGGAAAAGCCTAGTGATTACCTACGTGCTATTGCAACATTCTTCGAATTTGTTCCGGAAACCAAGTCGGGTCAAGCTCACTGCATCCTAGGATGGAGGAAATGGTCAACATGGTCAGGTTCTTCATTTTCCTATCACCAGCCATTTCCAATGTATGCAGAACTTTCTCATCCTGCTGTTCCTAAGGACACACGCCCAGGTTATTTACTATGCTGGACATTTATCCTAAGTTACAAGGGAACCCAAACCTCCATCACTTGAGAAAGGCAGCATTTGTAGAGATAGCTCAGACTGCCTCTGTTCAAACCCCAAATCTGAGAAGGCTGTGGGAGCTTGGCATGTCTTTTCATCTCTCCATGTCTCAACCTCCACGTTTGCAAAACTGGCTTCAGAATCAATATGTGGGAAGCATTTAGCATTGGAAACACAGTTACTCCATGTCACTATCTTCCTGACCTTGCTGTGACATCAGCCACCAAACAAGCAACCATACCCTAAGCAGCCAACTGAAGCTACAAGACCTGCCTTCTCTTATTTATCTGCAGTTACACTTGTCCAGATGAAACACTGAAGGGAGTTCAACTTCTGGCCTAGCACCATGAGCTGCTCCCCGGTGAAATTGGTAAAAATTATTTTAAAAACAGCTATTTAAAGTCTCTAGAAATTGACCTAGAGAGCAAATGAAAAACAAAAATTTGTTCAAAAAAATCTATTGGACGTCCCTGGTGGTACAGTGAATAAGAATCCTCCTGCCAATGTAGGGGACACAAGTTCGATCCCTGGTCTGGGAAGATTACACATGCAGCCGGCAACTAAAGTCCATGCACTAACTGTTAGGGAACGCACACTGGCTGAAACTGCCCACCCTGGCCAGGCACTATAGTAACCATTTGCACAAGCTGTTTTACAACAGGAGGTCCTGGTAAGGAACATGGAACTAATAAGTCACCACCAAGCGAAGAGTTTGGGAAAGGTCAAAAAGAGACTCCACATGTCCAACCACCTCCCAGAATCATTCTCACTGTATCCATTTTGGATGAACAAGGCTTGCACCACCAGGAAGGCCTCTTGAGTCTGAATGATTGGCTAAAGACAAACCAGAAACTAATCCCATCACCATAAAACCCAAGACTGTGAGCCACTGCGGCAGAGCAGTTTTCCTGGGTTCCCTTACCCTACTGCTCTCCCCCCAGGCGCCCTTTCCCAATAAAATCTCTTGCTTTGTCAGCACATGTGTCTCCTCGGACAATTTATTTCCAAGTGTTAGACAAGAGCCCAGTTTCGGGCCCTGGAAGGGGTCCCCTTTCCTGCAACAAAACTACTGAAGCTTGTGCACCTAGAACCCAAGTTCTGCAGCAAGAGAAGCCGCCGCAATGAGAAGCCTGTGCACCGCAATGATAGTAGCCCCTGCACATCACAACTAGAGAAAGCCTTTGCACAGCAATGAAGACCCAGCAGAGCCATAAATAAATAAAATAAATAAATGGATTCAGTTCAGTTCAGTTCAGTTCAGTCGCTCTGTCGTGTCCGACTCTTTGCGACCCCATGAATCGCAGCACACCAGGCCTCCCTGTCCATCACCAACTCCCGGAGTTCACTCAGACTCACGTCCATCGAGTCGGTGATACCATCCAACCATCTCATCCTCTGTCGTCCCCTTCTCCTCCTGCCCCTAATTCCTCCCAGCATCAGAGTCTTTTCCAATGAGTCCGTTCTTTACATCAGATGGCCAAAGTATTGGAGTTTCAGCTTCAACATCAGTCCTTCTAATAAATATTCAGGACTGATCTCCTTTAGAATGGACTGGTTGGATCTCCTTGCAATCCAAGGGACTCACAAGAGTCTTCTCCAACACCACAGTTCAAAAGCATCAATTCTTTGGCGCTCAGCTTTCTTCACAGTCCAACTCTCACATCCATACATGACCACAGGAAAAACCATAGCCTTGACTAGACGGACCTTGTTGGCAAAGTAATGTCTCTGCTTTTTAATATGCTGTCTAGGTTGGTCATAACTTTCCTTCCAAGGAGTAAATGTCTTTTAATTTCATGGCTGCAGTCACCATCTGCAGTGATTTTAGAGGCCAAAAAAATAAAGTCTGACACTGTTTCCACCGTTTCCCCATCTATTTCCCATGAAGTGATGGGACCAGATGCCATGATCTTAGTTTTCTGAATGTTGAGCCTTAAGCCAACTTTTTCACTCTCCTCTTTCACTTTCATCAAGAAGCTTTTTAGCTCCTCTTCACTTTCTGCCATAAGGGTGGTGTCATCTCCATATCTGAGGTTATTGATATTTCTCCTGGCAACCTTGATTCCAGCTTGTGCTTCTTCCAGCCCAGCGTTTCTCATGATGTACTCTGCATAGAAGTTGAAGAAGCAGGGTGACAATATACAGCCTTGACGTACTCCTTTTCCTATTTGGAACCAATCTGTTGTTCCATGTCCAGTTCTAACTGTAGCTTCCTGACCTGCATACAGGTTTCTCAAGAGGCAGGTCAGGTGGTCTGGTATTCCCATCTCTTTCAGAATTTTCCACAGTTGATTGTGATCCACACAGTCAAAGGCTTTGGCATAGTCAATCAAGCAGAAATAGATGTTTTTCTGGAACTCTCTTGCTTTTTCCATGATCCAGTGGATGTTGGCAATTTGACCTCTGGTTCCTCTGCCTTTTCTAAACCCAACTTGAACATCTGGACGTTCACGGTTCACGTATTGCTGTATTCTCCGCCAAAAAGAAAATCTTGTAAAATTCAGTAAGAACTACACAAGTCTGTGGTATTTGAAGCAAAACTCACCTTCTCCCCCCTCTTCCCAGCTCAGTAAGATGGTCGCTCCCCTGGTGGTACAATGAATAAGAATCCACTCCAGACTAATCAGACAAGAATGTTGCCACCAAAGCCTTGGCTTTCTCCACCCCTGACTGAGACTCCATGCTGAGTGTGGCATGAATGAAAATACTGAGGCCACAGTTTCCTTTTGCTCCAGTTCATGGAAAGCAGGAAATACCTAAACGAGAGCAAAACCTGGGGCTGCTGCCCCCCTTCTCCACTGAGCACTCAGCTCCCAGAGTAGAGGTGTCACAAAGAGAGAAGCACATCATTGTCCCCACCTCCAGCACCCAAGCCTTGGCTCAGAGATTTCTGCCATACGAAAGAAGCAAGCTAGAAACAGAGAGCTCCAAATCCCACCCTAAAAAACTGACCTCAATACCCCAGTGTTCATTGCAGCATTATTTACAGTAGCTAGGACAGGGAACCAACCTAGATGTCTATCAACAGATGAATAGATAAAGAAGCTGTGGTACATATACACAATGGACTATTACTCAGCCATAAAAAAGGAATGCTGAATAATAGAGCTATAAAAAAGTTCTAATGAGGTGAATGAACCTAGAGTCTATTATACAGAGTGAAGTAAATCAGAAAGAGAAAACAAATATCATATATCAATGCATGTATATGGAATCTAGAAAGATGGTACTAATGGACCTATTTGCAAGGAAGCAATGGAAACACAGATATAGACAACAGACTCGTGAATACAGGAGAGGGCAGGACGAATGGAAAGAGTAGCATGCAAACATATACACTACCATATGTAAAACAGATAGCCAGTGGGAATTTGCTGTATGACTCAGGGAGCTCAAACTGATGCTCTGAGACAGCCCAGAGGGGTGGGATGGAGTGGGAGGTGGGAGGGAGGTTCAAGAGGGAGGGGATAGTTGTATACCTATGGCTGATTCATGTTAATGTATGGCAGAAACCAATACAATATTGTAAAGCAATTACTTTCAATCAAAAATTAAATTTTTAAAAAAGGAAGAAAAACTGACTTCATTTGGAACAGAGTGTGGAGAGATTTAAGCTTCAAAGTGCTCTTAAAAACAGTAGAAGTTGTGGTAAAAGACATTTGGAAGGAGAATGATAGCTTCCTTGGAGACATGAAGCTAAACTCTAAGTGGCTAATTTGCTGGAGAGAAAACACAGAAAAAGCTGTGAAGAGGCCTCCTTTGATCTGAGAAAAGTCTCCAACATTGACCTCTGGTACTATCCATATAAAGGATTTGGGTTTGGTTACACTTCACTGTAAAGCAGTTTATCCCCTGGAGCATTGTTGAAAACAATAGAGCAGTCAGCCAGGAGTTTGCGGAGATTCACAAGAGATGTTTTGAGAGAAAGAAACAAAGAGAACCCTGCCCAGACCTCTGTCATCACAGGATAGCTGTGGGCATGCTCAAGGTTGCACCCCTTGAGGTGCAACATCTGAGGCTTCGCACTGTCAGGGGTGGAGGTACCTCACTAAAATTATCCAGTTACTAAACAACAAGCAATTCATCTCTAAAAGACAATAATATACCTGGGGAGGGGAGGGTGAACAGTATGAACAGTAGCCATATTTGCTATAATAATATATAATATTTGCATGTTATCTAAGATACCCAGTTTCCAACAACAACACAACACTAAAAGACATAAAGAAATAGGAAAGAACAGGGAATTCCCTGGTGGTCCTGTGGTTAGGTGCCTTCACTACCAGGGCCTGGATTCGATCGCTGGTCAGGAAACTTAGATCCCAAATGCCAAGCCTGTGTGCTGCAGCTAGAGAAACCCTACATACCACAATGAAGACCCAGGGCAGCCAAAAATAAATAAATACATAAACAGGAGATTCCCTTATGGCTCAGCTTGTAAAGAATGCACCTGCAATGCGGGAGACCTGGGTTCGATCCCTAGGTTAGGAAGATCCCCTGGAGAGGGGCAAGGCTACCCACTACCAGTATGCTGGCCTGGAGAATTCCACGGACTATATATAGTCCATGCGGTTGCAAAGAGTTGGACACGACTGAGCAACTTTCACTTTCACAAACTTTAGAAAAAATAAATAAAGATTGTATAGAAATTGATTACATCAAGAATAGAGAATTCACACATTTATGGCCAATTAATCTACAACAAAGTAGGCAAGAATATACAATGGAGAAGACAGTCTCTTCAACAAGAGGTGCTGGGAAAACTGGACAGCTACATGAAAAAGAATAAAATAGAACATTCTCATTCTGTCACATACACAAAAATAAACTCAAATGAACTAAAAACCTAAATGTAAAATCAGATACTACAAAATTCCTAGAGGAAAATGTAGACTGAATACTCTTTGACAATAATTGCAGCAGTACCCTTAAAAAACTAGCAATAAATCTACCACATGACCCAGGAACCCCACTACTGGGCTTATGCTCTGAGAAAACCATAATTGAAAAAAATACATATATTCCAATGTTCATAGCAGTACTGGTTACAATAGCTAGGACACTGAAGCAACCTAGACGTCCACAACAGATGAAGGGATAAAGGAGATGCAGTACATCCATGGAGAAGGCAATGGCACCCCACTCCAGCAATGGCACCCCACTCCAGTACTCCTGCCTGGAAAACCCCATGGACGGAGGGAGGAGCCTGGTAGGCTGCAGTCCATGAGGTCGCTAAGAGTCGGACACAACTGAGCGACTTCACTTTCACTTTTCACTTTCATGCATTGGAGAAGGAAATGGCAACCCACTCCAGTGTTCTTGCCTGGAGAATCCCAGGGACAGGGGAGCCTGGTGGGCTGCCGTCTATGGGGTCACACAGAGTCAGACACGACTGAAGCAACTTGGCAGCAGCAGCAGCAGTACATCCATACAATGGAATATTACTCAGCCATAAAAAAGAACAAATTTGAGTCAGTTCTAGTGAGGTGGGTGAACCTAGAGCCTGTGATACAGAATGAGGTAAGTCAGAAAGAGAAAAACAAATACGGTATATTGACACATATATATGGAATCTAGAAAAATGATATTGATGAACCTATTTGCAGGGAAAGAATGGAGATGCAGACGTAGATAGTGGACTTGTGAACACAGAGCTGGCGGGAGAGGGTGGGAAGAATGGAGAAAGTAGCATCAGCATGTGTATGCTATCAGGAGTTGCTGTCTAGCACAGAAAGCCCAGTCTGTCACCCTGTGATGACCAGGAGGGATGGGATGGGGGGAGGGAAGGGAGCCTAGGGAAGAAGGGTATGTATTGTACTTATGGCTGATTTGCATTGTTGTAAGGCAGAAGCCAACACAGCATTGTAAAGTTTTAAATAAAAAGATAGAATAAAAAATTCTCATTTTTTTTGGATCCATCTCCTAGAGTAACAGAAACAAAAGCAAAAATAAACAAATGGGACTTAATTAAACTTAAAATTGATTGCAGAGCAAAAGAAACCATAAGCAAAATGAAAAGACAACCTATGGAGTGGGAGAAAATATTTGTAAATGATGCAAACAACAAGAGCTTAATTTCTAAGATATAGAAACAGATGATACAGCTCAGTAAAAAAAAAAAAAACAACACACAATCAAAAAGTGAGCATAGGACCTAAATAGACATTTTCCCAAGGAAGTCACACAGATGGCTAACAGGCACAAGGAAACTTGCTCAACATCACTAATTATTAGAGAAATGCAACTCAGAACTACAGTGAGGAATCGCCTCACACTGGTCAGAATTTATTGCTGATGTTCAGTTGCTAAGTCGTGTCTGGCTGTTTGCCACCCCATGAACTGAAGCATGCAAGGCTTCCCTGTTCTTCACTGTCTCCCAGAGTTTGCTCAGATTAATGTCCATTCAGTCCGTGACGCTATCCAACCATCTTATCCTGTCGTTCCCTCTACCTCCTGCCCTGAATCTTTCCCATCATCAGGGTCTTTTTCAAGGAATAGGCTCTTCGCATCAGGAGGCCAAAGTATTGGGGTTTCAGCTTCAGTGTCAGTCCTTACAATGAATGTTCAGAGCTGATTTCCTTTAGAATTGACTGGTTTGATCTCCTTGCTGTCCAAAGGACTCTCAAGACTCTTCTCCAGCACCACATATGAAAGCGTCAATTCCTTGGCTCTCAGTCATTTTTATGATCCAACAGTCATATCATACATGACTACTGGAAAAGCCATAGCTTTGGACTATATGGACCATCAGCAAAGTAGTCTCTCTGCTTTTTAATATGCTGTTTGCTGCTGCTGCTGCTGCTAAGTCGCTTCAATCGTGTCCAACTCTGTGCGACCCCATAGACGGCAGCCCACCAGGCTCACCCGTCCCTGGGATTCTCCAGGCAAGAACACTGGAGTAGGTTGCCGTTTCCTTCTCCAATGCATGAAAGTGAAAAGTGAAAGTGAAGTCTCTCAGTCGTGTCCGACTCTTAGCGACCCCACGGACTGCAGCCCACCAGTCTCCTCCATCCATGGGGTTTTCCAGGCAAGAGTACTGGAGTGGGGTGCCATTGCCTTCTCCAATATGCTGTTTAGGTTTGTCATAGCTTTCCTTCCAAGGTGGTAGTGGTTTAGTTGCTAAGTCGTGTCCAACTCGTGAAACTCCATGGGCTGTAGCCTGCCAGGCTCCTCTGTCCATTGGATTCTCAAGGCAAGAATACTGGAGTGGGTTTCCATTTCCTTCTCCAGGGGATCTTTCCAATCCAGGGATCGAACACGGGTCTCCTACATTGCAGACAGATTCTTTATCGACTTGCAAGGGAAGCCCTTCCAAGGAGCAAGCATCTTTTAATTTCATGGCTATAGTCACCATCCACAGTGATTTTGGAGCCCAGGAAAAGAAAAGCTGTCATTGCTTCTACTTTTTCTCCTTCTATTCGCCATGAAGTGATAAGACCGGATGCCACGATCTTAGTTTTTTGAATGTTGAGTTTTAAGCCAGCTTTTTCACTTTCCTCTTTCACCCTCATCAAGAGGTACTTTAGTTCCTCTTAACTTTCTGCCATTTGAGTTGTATCATCTCCATATCTGAGGTTGTTGATATTTCTCCTGGCAATCTTGATTCCAACTTATGATTCATCCAGCCCAGATTTTCCCATAATGGACTCTTCATGGAAATTAAACAAGCCAAGTGACAATACACAACTTTGACGTATTCCTTTCCCAATTTTGAACCAGTCTGTTGTTCCATGTATGATTCCTAACCAGACAGTCCATATAGTCAAAGTTATGGCTTTTCCAGTAGTCATGTATGATATGACTGTTGGACCATGAAAATGATTGAGAGCCAAGGAATTGACACTTTCATATTGTGGTGCTGGGGAAGACTCTTGAGAGTCCTTTGGACAGCAAGGAGATCAAACCAGTCAATCCTAAAGGAACAGTTCCATGTCTTAACTGTTGCTTCTTGACCTGCATACAGGTTTCTCAGGAGACAGACAGATGGTCTGCTATTCCCATCTCTTTAAAAGTTTTCTAAAGTTTATTGTGATCACGTAGTCAAATGCTTTCTCATAGTAAATGAAGCAGAAGTAGATGTTTTTCGGGAATTCCCTTACTTTTTCTATGATCCAGTGAATGTTTGCAGTTTGATCTCTGCCTTTTCTAAATTCAGCTTGTACATCTGGAAGTTCTCGGTTCACATACTGCTGAAGCCTAGCTTAAAGGATTTTGAATATTACCTTCTAGCTGTACAGTGGTTTGAACATATTTTGGCATTGTCCTTCTTTGGGATTGGAATGAAAACTGACCATTTCCAGTCCTGTGGCCACTCCTTTTTCCAAATTTGGTGGTATATTGAGTGTAGCACTTTAACAGCATCATCTTTTAGGATTTGAAATAGCTCAGCTGTAATTCCATCACCTCCACTAACTTTGTTCATAGTAATGCTTCCTAAGGCCCACTTGACTTCACATACCATGATTTCTGGCTCTAGGTGAATGACCACACCATTGTGCTTATCCAGGCCACTAAAACCTTTTTTGTAGAGTTCTTCTGTGTATTCTTGCCATCTCTTCTTAATCTCTTCTGCTTCTGTTAGGTTATTACCAATTCTGTTCTTTATTGTGCCCATCCTTGCAAGTAATACTCCCTTGGTATCTCTAGTTTTCTTGAAGAGATCTTTAATCTTTCCCATTCTATTGTTTTCCTCTATTTGTTTGCATTGTTCACTTAAGAAGGCTTTCTTACCTCTCCTTGGTGGTCAGAATGGCCATCATCAAAAAGTCTACAAGTAATAAATGCTGCTGCTGCTGCTGCTGCTACTGCTGCTAAGTCACTTCAGTCGTGTCCGACTCTGTGCGACCCCATAGATGGCAGTCCACCAGGCTCCCCAGTCCCTGAGATTCTCCAGGCAAGAACACGGGAGTGGGTTGTCACTTCCTTCTCCAATGCATGAAAGTGAAAAGTGAAAATGAAGTCACTCAGTTGTGTCTGACTCCTAGTGACCCCATGGACTGCAGCCTACCAGTCTCCGCAATCCATGGGATTTTCCAAGCAAGAGTACTGGAGTGGGTTGCCATTGCCTTCTCCTGGAGAGTGTATAAAAAAAGGGAACCCTCCTATACTGTTGGCTGGAATGTAAATTGGTATACCACTATGGAGAACATTATGGATGTTCTTTAAGAAACTAAAAATAGAGTTACCATATAATCCAGTGACTCCACTTCTGAGTATATATATCCAGAAAAGACAAAAACTCTAATTCAAAATATAACATGCACCCTAATGTTCATAGAACACTGTTTATAATAGCCAAGGCATGGAAACAACCTAAATGTCCACTAACAAATGAATAGATAAAGTAGATGTGATACACACACACACACACACACACACACACACACACACACGATGGAATATTACTCAGCCATAAAAAAGAATAAAGTAATGCCATTTGCGGCAACATGGATGGACTTAGAGATTATCATACTAAATGTAGTAAGTCAAACAGAGAAAGACAAATATAATATGATGCCACCTATATGTGTAATTCAAAATATGATACAACTTTCTGCCCGTGAGTAATCATCTTTGAAGGTTCCCCTCTCCACTGCCATCTAAGTCAGAGTCAAAGTCTAAGTCAGTCCTCCAAAGAGCCAGAAGAGCTGCAGAAGCTCTTCATTGGAGGATTGAGCTTTGAAACAACAAATGAAAGTTTGAGGAGCCATTCTGAACAAAGAGGAACACTCACAGACTGTGTGGTGATGAAGGATCTGAACACCACGCCCTCCAGAGGCCCTGGGTCTGTCACATGGATCATGTGGAGGAGGTTAATGCAGCCGGGAGGGCAAGGCCACACAAGATGGATGGAAGATTCGTGGAACCAAAGAGGGCCATCTCAAAAGAACATTCTCAAAGACCTCGTGCCCATGTAACTGTGAAAAAGATTTTTGTTGGTGGCGTTAAAGAAAACACCAAAGAACATTACCTGAGAGATTATTTTGAACAGTATAGGAAAACTGAAGCGATTAAAATCATGACTGACCAAGGCAGTGGCAGAAGAGAGGCTTTGCGTTCATAACCTTTGATGACCACGACTCCATAGATAAGACTGGCTTTCAGAAATGCCACACTGTGAATGGCCACAACTGCGAAGTAAGGAAAGCCCTGTCTAAGCCAGAGATCGCTAGTGCTTCACCCTGCCAAAGAGGTCGAAGTGGATCTGGAAACTTTGGTGATGGCTGTGGAGGTGGTTTTGGAGGGAATGACAATGTTGGTCATGGAATGGTCGAGGTGGCTTTGGTGGCAGCCATGATGGTGGTAGATATGGTGGCAGAGGGGATGGCTAGAATGAATTTGGTGATGATGGAAGCAATTTGGAGGTGACAGAAGCTACAGTGATTTTGGCAATTACGACAATCAATCTTCAAATTTTGGACTCATGAAAGAAGGAAATTTTGGAAGCAGAAGTTCTAGCCCCTGTGGTGGTGGAGGCCAATACTTTGACAAACCACAAAAGCAAGGTGGCTATGGAGGTTCCAGCAGCAGCAGTAGCTATAGCAAGGGCAGAAGGTTTTAATTATTGCCAGGAAACAAAGCTTAGCCAGAGAGGAGAGCCAGAGAAGTGACAGGGAAGCTGCAAGTTACAACAAATTTGTGAACTCAGCTAAGGACAGTGGTGGCAGGGCCTCCCTGCTACAAAGAAGACATGTTTTAGACAATACTCATCTGTATGGGCAAAAAACTCAAGAACCATGCTGTGACTAATCATGTGTGTGTGCTAAGTTGCTTCAGTCATGTCCAGCTCTGTGCATCCCTACGGATTGTAGCCCACCAGCCTCCTCCATTCATGGGGTTCTCCAGGCAAGAATACTGGAGCAGATTGCCATGCCCTTCTCCTTGATCAAACCCATGTCTGTTGGCAGGCAGGTTCTTTACCACTAGCACCACTTGGGAAGCCCTTTGGCTAATTGTTCTGTTCAGCTCAGTTCACTCTTGTGTCCAACTCTTTGTGACCCCATGGACTGCACCATGTCAGGCTTCTCTGTCCATCACCAACTCCCAGAGCTTGCTCAAACTCATATCCATCGAGTCAGTGATGCCATCCAGCCATCTCATCCTCTGTCATCCCCTTCTCCTGCCTGCAATCTTTCCCAGTATCAGGGTCTTTTCCAATAAATCAGTTCTTCGCATCAGGTGGCCAAAGTATTTTAGCTTCAACATCAGAATCAGTCCTTCTAATGAATATTCAGGACTGATTTCCTTTACGATTGACTGGTTTGATTGCCTTACGGTTCAAGGGACTCACAAGAGTCTTCTCCACAGTTCAAAGCATCAATTCTTTAGCACTCAGCTTTCTTTACGGTCCAACTCTCACATCCATATGTGGCTACTGGAAAAACAGTAGCTTTGACTAACTGTGTAACAGGTTAACTTAGTTTCTGTTCTGTGGAAAGTGTAAAGTATGCCAAAAAAGGATTTTAATGTGGATTTCTTCTTCTTCTTCTTTTTTTTTTTTTTTTGCATCCATGCTGTTAATTACTAAATGTAATAGTCTGATCGTGACGCTGAATAAATGTGTCTCTTTTTTTTAATGTGCCATGTAAAGTTAGTTTACCAAAAGCCTTTTGGTAAACTACCCCAGCAGTGTGAAGTTAGAATTCCTTCAGGGTGATCCCAGGTTTAATTCAAAATTTATTTACAACCTGCTTTGGTGGAGAAGTTGTTGTCTTTAGAACCTTGATGTAGTTGAACAGACAGTTACTGTGTTGTGACATGGGTTCACCATTAAAAGGTTCACCCACTCAAAGTCATGGAGTTTCTTAGTTGTTAATGATCACTGGCACATCCTATGTAATAGATATAAATTGAATTATGATATCAGATAAAGTTATAGATGGGAATGAAGCTGGTGTATCAACCTTGTATCATGGGTAATCAGTAAAACATTTCGTATCCTCTTGAAAAAAAATAAAAGAATAAAATATGCTACAAATTGGCAGAATCCACCTGCCAATGCAGGGGACATGGGCTCAATCCCAAGTCCTAGAAGATTTCCCATGCTGCAGGGCAGCTAAGCCCATGTGCCACAACTACTGAGCCTATGCTCTAGGGCCTGTGCTCGGCAGCAAGAGAAGCCCCTGCAATGAGAAGCCCGTGCATTTCTACTAGAGAGTAGTCCACACTCTCTGCAACCACAAAAAGCTCATGTGCAGCAATGAAGACCCAGCGCAACCAAAAATAAATAAGCAAGAAATAATGAAAAATAAAATGTGGTACAGATGAACTTACAGAAATAGACCAAAGATAGAAAGAGAAAATACTCAAATTATTAGAATCAGAAATAGAAGAAGGGACATTATGACTGACCCTACAGAGAGGAAAAGGATTATCCCTACTATGAACAGCCTCCAAACACCTGGGTCCAGCCCACAGGTCAAACTGGAGTCAGGTCTTTTTGATGACACCCTTAACATCATCTATGCATTTGCTAAGGCCAAATGACTACAAGTCATTTATTTTCACCTTTAAATAATTTCAAATTTAGAGAAAAGTTGCAAGACTAGCACAAAGAGTTTCTGTTAACCTTAACCATATTCCCACTGTTCACATTTTACCATAGGTATGTGGTATGTGTCTTTCTGTGTGCTATTGCTGTTGTTCCGTCGCTAAGTGGTGTCTGACTCTTTTGCAACCTCATGGACTGTAGCCCTCCTGGTTCCTCTGTCCATAGCATTTTGCAGGCAAGAATGCTGGAGTGGGTTGTCATTTCCTTCTCCAGTGGATTTTCCCAACCCAGGGACTGAACCCACATTTCCTGCCTTGGCAGGGAAGTTCTTTACCACTGAGCCACCAAGGAAGCCCCTTTTCTATGTGAACATATCACGATTGCTTCTAAATCATTTGACAGTAAATTGTAGAAAATGGTGCCTTACATCCCCTCTTGATACTTCAGTGTGTATTTCCTTACAAGGACAATCTCATACATAACAGTACAACCATCAAAATCAGAAAACTAACATTAACACAATATTAGCATCACAGACTCCAGTCACATTTCGTAGCTTGTCCCCAACAGTGTCTTTTATAGGTCTGGATCCCGAACAAGATCATGTATTGCAATTAGATCAATGTATTTCTTAGTTTCCTTTGATCTGGGGCAGTTCTTCAGTCTTTCCTTGTCTTTCTTGATCTTGGCATTTTTGAAAAGTATAGGGCAGCTACTATGTAAAATATCAGTTTGAGCTCGTCTGATCTTTCCCGATGATTTAGGCTTATTGTCAGAAATGAGCTGTACATTCTTCTCATTGCATTACATCATGAATCCCATGATGTTGACTTGTCCATTAGTAGCATCCCCTGTCTGCTAAGTTTCTCTGCTGTCAAGTTAACTAATAATGGAAGTTGCTTTCTTTCCTTGGCCATGCCTCAATGTTTGCAGGATCCTATTTCCCTGACCAGGGATCGAACTCAGGCCCACTGGAGTGAAAGTGCTGAGTCCTAACCACTGGACTGCCAAGGAAAACCCAGAAATTAATTAATTAATTAATTAATTCCAATGGACTCCGTTCTTTCATTGCTGAGGGTGGGGGTTCTATCCCTCGTTCAGGAACTGAGATCCCTCAAGCTGCATGGTGTGGCCAAAAAGAAAAAGTCTAATTAATAAATGTTTTGTGAGATAGAATTTATAACTATGTCTACATTTATTCATTGGCATTCTACTATAGGGTAACACTTTCCATTTTCCCTTGCTTATTAATTTATTATTTCTATGACTTCATTGGGCTTCCCTGGGAGCTCAACTGGTAAAGGATCCTCCTGCAATGCAGGAAACTCCCGTTCGAGTCCTGGGTCAGGAAGATCCCCTGGAGAAGGGATAGGCTACCCACTCCAGTATTCTTGGGCTTCCCTTGTGGCTCAGATGGTAAAGAATTGGCCCATAATGCAAGAGACCTGGGTTCGATCCCTGGGTTGGGATGATACCCTGGGGAAGGAAACAGCTACCCACTTCAGTATTCTTGCCTAGACGGACATAGGAGATTGGCAGGCTACAGTCCATGGGGTCACAAAGAGTCAGACATGACTAAGAGACTTTCACTTTCATGGATTCTAACTTATTCAATGGGTTATAATCTATTATTGTCATTGTCTTTTTTGATACTCAAATTGCCCCAGATTTCATCATTTGAACTCTTTTTCTGATTGAACTCTTTATTTTTCCCTCTTTGAGCCTCAATCTCTTCCCAAATTTTCATGTCCATTCTCAACCAAATGATTCGGGTGGGCTGGACTCCATCTCAGCCACAGGGATGTACCCTGACTTGGCTTATGCTAACCATTGTATGCCATGCCCCTGGACACACTGGTTGGTTCAAGATGGGCAGCTGACCCCTTTGTGGATGAAAATGGGGAGACGTCTGATGGGATTTCTGGGAAAGAAGTTTCTTTTCCCTTCCAAGGGAGCTACTAAAAGAGAGGCTACTAAAGAACTCTCTGTCTCCTGTTGACACACTGGAAAAATGACAAGTTTTGATCTAATGCAGCCATTCCTGCTGCCAAGAAGGAAGCTGGCCTGAGGTCAATTTTAGTATACAGAGGTGGGAAGAAAAAGGAAAATGGTAGGACCACAGGAACGAAGCTCTGGTGACACCACAGATTTCTGGATCATTCTGTGCCTGAAGCTCTGTGGACTGGTTAAGTACTGGTGCTATTAAATTGCCTTTTTTTATTTAAGCTAGAATCAGCTAAAACTTCAGTTGCTGGAGGGCAAAAGTGCCCTAAATAATACACTCCCCCAAAACAGCAAAAAAAGGCTGCCTGGGAATTCCCTAGAGGCCCAGTGATTAGGGCTCTGTGCTTCCACTGCAGGGGGCACGGGTTTGAACCCTGGTTGGGGAACTAAAATCCTGCAAGCCTCAGTTCAGTTCAGTTCAGTCGTTCAGTCATGTCTGACTCTTTGTGACCCCATGAACCGCAGCACCCTAGGCTTCCCTGTCCATCCAACTCCCAGAGTTCACCCAAACTCAAAGCACAGCCAAAAAAAAAAAAAGGAGAAGGCTGCCTTCTGTGAAGTAAAAGGCTAAGTTTCAGTTCCTAATATCCAGAAGAACTCTAACCCTGAGAGTGAAAAACCTGGCTTGAAAAGTAACATTCAAAAAATTAAGATCGTGGCATCTGGTCTCATCACTTCATGGCAAATAGATGAGGAAAAAAATGGAAACAGTGACAGACTTTATTTTCTTGGGCTCCAAAATCACTGAGGACAGTGACTGCAGCCTTGAAATTAAAAGATGTTTGCTCCTTGAAAGAAAATCTATGACCAACTTAGCATCTTAAAAAGCAGAGACATCACTTTGCTGACAAAGGTCCGTATAGTTAAAGCTGTGGTTTTTCCAGTACTCGTGTACAGATGTGAGAATTGAACCATAGAGAAGGCTGAGCACTGAAGAACTGATGCTTTCAAATAGTGGTGCTGGAGAAGACTCTTGAGAATCCCTTGGACATCCAACCAGTCAATCTGAAAGGAAATCACCTCTGAATTTTCATTGGAAGGACTGATGCTGAAGCTGAAGCTCTAATACTTTGACCACCTGATGCAAAGAGCCAACTTATTAGAAAAGACCCTGATGCTGGGAAAGACTGAGGGCAGGAGAAGGGGATGACAGAGGATGAGATGGCTGGATGACATCACTGATTCAATGGACATGAGTTGAGCAAGCTCCAGAATATAGTGAAGGACAGGGAAGCCTGGCATGCTGCAGTCCGTGCAATGGCAGAGTCGAACACAACTGATCGACTGAACAACAAAACCCTAACCCGGCTGGTTTCCCCAGCTGGTCTGAGAGCTCCTGGGGGTGTATTCGTGGTGTGCTCCAGGTTCTTGGAGTGACATGCAGCATAGTAAGTATTTCATGACCATATGTGTGAGAGCTGCTAAGTTGTCTTGTTCACCGCTAAATCCCTAACATCTAGAATCACAGGTGGACATACAGCATGTTTATTGAATGAACTCATGAGTCAGATGAGCGTGCCCCTCCTCTGAAACCCAGCAAAGGAAAAGAAGCTGCAAAAATTCTTGCTTGATATTTTATTCTCCTGAGCAGGGAAGGCAGTGGAAGGAGTTAGATAAGAGAAACTAGAGGGAAGACTCCTGGATTCAGGAAGGAAGGAGCCGATGGAGGATGCTGGAGTTTCTGTGCTTCTTCCCCAGGGTGGGGTTGGGGGACCCAGCGGCTCAAATGAGACCTGATGTGGAGAGAAGAGACAGCAATGGGCAGGTGTGTGGGGTCTCTAGAGGGGATGGGGACTAGAGCCACCTGTCCTTGTGGTACACATGCATTGTCCCCTCCTGGAAGCCCTTCAGGAGCCTGTGTGGGTGGTGGGGCTTCGAAGATAAAAGCCACAGGAAATGGTGGGGACCTCATACTAACGGGCGATCTGCAAGCATCAGGCTGCAAAGCATCAGTGAGAGTGGATGAGCTGCCAGACCTAAACTGAGGATCCCTTCCCCGGCCCATCTCTTGTAGCCAATTGCCTGAAATCTCCAGGCATGGCCTGGGCAGCCCTAGCCCTCCCCCAACCCCATGAGATTCCTCCAGCCCAGCTCTTAGGCCCCTGTGACATGGAGAAGGATGTGGCCTTGGTTCCCATTCTGGGGTCAGGGCTGGGCTGGGAGGTTGGAGTTTGATCAGGGCTCTGATGTCTCCAGTATCTTAGTCTCAGGCCATTTCCTTGGCGTCAACCTTGTCATACATGATGGTCTTATTCAGTCCTCACCCCAGCCTCAGAAACAGGAGTCATTATCCCCCTTTCACAGGTGAGAAAACTGAAGCTCAAATAGGTTAAGCTACTTGCCCAAGGTCACACAGCTGAGGAGAAATGGGGACCTGATTTTACTCTAGGACTGTTTGCGGGAGCGTGGGGAGCGGCGGGGGCGGCGGGCGGGGGGGGCGGGGGTTGCCTCAGGCTGTTAGGAGTTTTTCTCAAATGTTTGAGAAAGGACTTTGGTAGGAGCCAAAGTCCACCTACCCATCTGCTCCACGCAGTCCCTGTTGGGAGTGGTTGGAGTCATGTGTCATGTGGCAAGAAAGCTGGGAGGGGCAGGTGTGAGCTGCTTAGGCAGTTCTCTCTGACAGGTGCCTTCCTGTGATTTTAACCTCTATTGCACATTCACGGGGAGGCTGTCAGGAAATAACTCCCTGCTCTTCCCTCTGCGCGTACCTGCCTTGCGCTTGCACAGCATGATGTCCACACAGATGGCCTGAGGCTTCTTCCTAGCTATGATGTCTGCAGAGATGCGATGGAGAAACTTCTTCATGATCTTGTTGCAACGCCTTCTCAGCAGCCCCATCTTGCTGCACACCTTGGAGGTGGCACGGATGATGACATTCTGGAGCAGCAGTGCCGTGGTAGGAAACAGGCCTCAGGTGAACCCTGCCTGGCATTGCCTTTCTGCAGGCCCTGGCAGCTTTGGTCCCTAGACGGGTCTGGCAATGGGACCAGTGGCCAGGGAGCTGGTGCCTGGTGGCCACCCGAGCGGGGACTGGAGAGACAGGTCTCAGCCCCTATTCCTCATCCCTGAGTCCTGGCCCAAACCTGACCAGCAGGGGTCCGGAAAAGACAATTGGTCCTGCCGAGTCTCAGCTCCTATATAACCGGGCCCTGTCTTCTGGTGGAGAGTGGTGCCCAGACCCACTTTAAAGGCTCTGCCTGCATAGCTTCTGGGTCCAGGGCCTGACTGGTGCTGGGTTGGGGGTGGGGGCGGGGTGCAGTGGGTTAGGAGGGAATCTGAACTTGAAGCCTTGGTTCATTGATTTTGGAGTATCTTATCCTGCCATCCCAGTGGAAGAGGATAAATCTGAGGATCCCGGCATGAAGACAGAGGGCTGAGCAGGTTGAGGGAGCTAAGGGGGGGCCGGGGGAGAGTGAAACTGATTCTTGTGATGATACATCCACTTCTTAAGGATTAAGTTGGAGCTAAGTACATCCCACTTTTCAGCTCTTTAAAAGACCTAGGCAGGATTTCCCTGGTGGCTCATGGTGAAGAATCCTCCTGCCAGTGCAGGAGAGGACCTGAGATCCAGGAAGACCCCACATGCTGGGGAGCAAGGAAGCTGGTGCGCCACAACCACTGAGCCTGTGCTCTAGAGCCCAGGAACCACAACTGCTGAGCCCACGCGTCTCAGCTACTGAGGCCGCATGCCGAGAGCCAGCGCTCTGCGACAGGAGGAGCCACCGCAGTGAGAAGCCTGAGCACCCCAGTGACAGAGTAGCCCCCACTCAGAGCAACTAGAGAGAAAGTCTGAGAGGCAACCAAGACCCAGCACAGTCAAATAAATACATTAATGAAATCGTCTGTTTAAAAAAAGTCCTAGGCAACTTGGATTGCCTAGGTAAGAAAACTGATGCTCACAAAGTGTTTATGACTTGGCCAAACCATACAGCTCAGATGTGGAGAACCTGGGACTTACCTTTCCTGACTCAGGCTTGATCTGGAACCAACCTCCTAGAGCCATATCCTGGACATGAATGGGAGGTCCCTACCTTCTCTGGGGACAGGTTCCCTTCAAGAACTTGATGGAAACCACACACCCTTCCTCCCATTTTCATACTCCCAGAGTGCTACAAGTTGAGGGAATTCTCCAAAGTCCATTGGCACACATTTGAGGAGCCCACAGACTGTCAGCCATTCTGGCAGCCCTCCTCACCATCCCCCACCCTCCCCACCCCCTCAGGGGCACCTCTCCACCCACCAGGTCCCACAAGCCTCCAGTCTCACCTTGCTGGGCTTATTTCCCACCATGTTCTCCAACATCTGCATTATCTCCCGACAAAGATCACAGAAAGGGTTCAGCTCCTCTCCTTGGAGCGCCAGGTCACCCTATTAGAAAAGGAAGTCCCTCAGAGTGGTCTCTCAGACACCCCAACCTTGGAAGGGCACCAGGAAGGGTCCCCTGGCAGCTTTCCAGCCAGTAGGATGACCCATGACCTATCTGTCCATATGAGGACCTGAGCCAGACTGGCTGGCCCCTGCCCATCTCTCTCATGGGGCGGGGGGGTGGGGGGCTGAGAGACCCCACGACCTGCCCCCACACCCACAGCACCCTCCCCAGCCCAGCATCTGCCCCTCTGCTGTTCTACCGTCAGACAAGGAGGAGGCTCTTGGGGAGGGCCCAGCCACCAGTGTAGCCCCTACCCCGCAGTCAGGCACCAGTGTGAACAAAACCAGCATCTTCAGCTCCCGCCCTGCCTCCCCACCCCCTGACCAGTTCGGTCTCTAGACCCTCGCCCCTGGCACTGCCCAGGGAGGAGAGGAAGGAGAGGGACGGTAGGGGGGCAGCAGGAAGCCATCCACATACCTGGGGATCCTCCGGGGCCAGGCCCTGGCACAACTTGTCTCCATCACACAGATGGGCCATCGCCTGGTCGTGACACTCAGAAGTCAGACCGGAAAAGGCCAGCCCTGGAGAAGAAACAGCATCAGCAGCCCTCCACAGACAGAGGGAGAGGAGAAGTCACTGCTTCTGGCTGGGGAGAGCCCAGGAGGCAGCTGGTGCCCAGGACGGGGAGGCGGCCTTGTGAGGGGACCCAGGGACCTCCTGCCCTGCTCTGCCCTGGGGCTGCTCTGACCCACTGTCAAGAGAAACACACACTCTCAAGTTCCTTGGAGAGCAAAGAGGATAAGTCCCCCAGCCATCACCGTTGCACCACTCTCTCTGTCTCTCTGTTTCTCTGTCTTGTCTGTCTGTCTCTCTGTGTATATGTCTCTCTCTCTCACACACACACACAGATTTGGGGCCCGTCTAAAAGGAAACTTCCCTCATCTTCTTTCAAGGGATTGTTTTTCTTTTTCTCTTTTCTCAAAAAACAAAAAACACCTCATGTCAGATGGCCCAGCCCAACCAGCTCTCCCCTCCAGAAGGGTCCTCACGCTCAGCTAAGTGAGCCCGGGTACTGGGAGAGAGGAGGTATGGGGACAAGGGAGTGAGTCTGGAACAGTGAGGGTCCCCATTCACTCAGATACCCTGTCATCCCCTGGCCATTATGGGCCAGAAGAAACCTCAGACCCACTGGTGGGTCAGTGATCTTCATGACGCAGATGAAGAGCCAGCGGCCCAGGAAGAGAAAGGGAGCCCCATGGGCCCCATAGCCTGAGCAGGAGAGTTGGGACCAGACCCCTGGCTGGGGCTCCCTTCTTTCCCACTGGCTCTCTCTCCCCATTGGCCCAGTCACTGCCAGGCCGGGCTAAACCTGGCTCTGAGGGTAAGGCCCAGCCTCTGTGGTGATGGTGAGAAGGCTGTGGGACCTGAGGTGACCTTGGGTCCACAAAGCCTGAGAAAGCAGGGCTGGGAGGAGAAGCAGCTGTCGGGATCTACCCTGAGGGAACATCCTCACCTGGGGCGACCAGGAGCACCGAGGTGATGAGCAGAACGGCCCAAGAGGTCATGGTGGGCAGCTGCCCAGCCTCCCTCCACAGCCTGTTTTATAGAGTCTGGGAACTTGGCCATCTGACCAGGCAGGGTCCTTTTCCTCTTATCAGCCATCTCCCATGTCACTGGGTTTACCACAAAAAAAGTGCCAGTCTGTGGAGAAATGGGAGGAGGAGTGTACCTCAGAGCTTCCACACACCCCTCTCCACCCGCCCTGCCCCGTACTAGAACTTTCTGAGCAGAGCCGGGTGTTGATGGAGAGCATTGGCCGCCATGATGCCCACCCTGCCCTGATGTGGTAACGGGAGGAGAAGTCCCCACTACCGAGGGGTCGGGTAGGGCCCTCGGCCAGGTGAGCGTCTGTGCCCCCGCCTCATCTCTTCCTCCCACCCCAGAGGTCCAGGCTGGTGTTGCTACATCATCCTTCTCCTATCCTGGGTTTCCTTCCAGCTATTTAAGCCAGTGTAGCACTACCTGATTCAGATGTAGAAAAAGGCGCCCTCAGAGCAGATCCTGACAGCTCCTCCTCCCAGCCCTGCATTCTCCAGCCTCATGGACCCTGATCATGAGCTGCATGGGCACCCTGGGTCCCCTAGACCCACACCAGCCTTCTCACCATCATCAAGGAGGCTGGGCCTTTCCCTCAGAGCTGGGTTCAGCCCAGCCTGGCTGTGACCTGGCTGATGGGGAGAGACAACCAGCCAGGGGTCTGGTCCCAACTTCCGGGCCTCTGAATAGTCATCTGTGTCATAAAGGCCATTGGCCCTCATCTGTAAGAAAAATACAGGCTACCCAGTTAAATTTGAGCTTCCCTGGTGGCTCAGATGGTAAAGCATCTGCCCGCAATACGGGAGACCCAGGGTTCGATCCCCGGGTTGGGAAGATTCCCTGGAGAAGGAAATGGCAACCCCCTCCAGTATTCTTGCCTGGAAAATCCCATGGACAGAGGAGCCTAGTAGGCTACAGTCCATGGGGTCACAAAGAGTCGGACATGACTGAGAGACTTCACTTTCACTTTCATCCAGTTAAATTTGAACATTAGATAAAATTAATTTCTTAGTATCCGTATGTCCCAAATACTGCATGGAATATACTTACACTGAAAAGTATTTGCTGTTTACCTGAAATTCAAATTTAACTGGGCATGCCATAGTTTGTCTGACAACCTTAAGTCAACTTCTCCATGGTTCAGATGAGGAAACTGAATGAACAGGAGGGACTGAAAAGAGCCACAGGGCTGACAGGAGGCATTGTAGGGGCGAGAAGCCCCATTCCGTCTCCTTCAGGCCTTTCACCTCCAGCTGCTGGAGTGGCAGAGGTGTCCAGCCAGGACTAATCAGCACCCGCTTCAGCACCTCCCACCCTCAATCCCCCTGTGTGTGCGTGCTCAGTCGCTTCAGGGGTGTCTGACTCTCTGTGGCCCCATGGACTGCAGCCCGCCAGGCTCCTCTGTCCTTGGGATTCTCTGGGCAAGAACACTGGAGTGGGTTGCCATGGCCTCCTCCAGGGGATCTTCCCGACCCAGGGATCAAGCCTGTGTCTCCTGCCTCTCCTGCACTGCAGATGGATTCTTTACCACCGAATTAGGGGGGAGTCCCAAACCGCCTTTAGTGTTATCTCTAATAAGCCACCTCCTCCCACCTCCCTAGGAATCCCATCAATGTCTGAGTCCCAGGCATCAGCTGAGCCTCTTCCTCTAAAATGTTGTATGTTGGGACTTCCCTCGTGGTCCAGTGGCTAAGACTCCATGGTCCCAATGCAGGAGGGGGCAGGTTTGAGCCCTGGTCTGGGAACTAGATCCCACGTGCTACAACTAAGACCCAGCACAGGCAAATAAGTAAAAATAAATATAAATAAAATATTAAAATGCTGCATGTTTCCTGAGCCCATGCAAGGCCAAGCTCTCCACTGAGCTTCTACTGAGAAGAAACAAGATGGAGTCCCAAGGCAGGCTAGCCTCTTATGAACTGGGGGTGACTTAAGCAAGATACTTCATCTCTTAGCTGCCCTGGCCCCTTATCTGTAAAAATGTATTTAGTGTTGTCTCCTCGGAGGGCCCCAAGGCGGCGTGTTTGTGTGTCTGAGGAAGCTTGGTAGCCTGAGATGTGCTGGCACGTATAGGCTGTTAATGTGAACTAGAGGATAACCCCAACATGGCTTCTATAAATGCTGGTTCTGTGGGAGATTAATAGGTGCTGTCAAGGGGAGTGGGAGGTGGGGCTCCAGTCCTCATGTGAAAATGCAGGGCTAGAAGATTCCACAGGGTTAGGTGCTTGCCATGGGACTTCTCAGCACCTTTACCATGATAGGGTGGGCTGTGGATCCTGAGCTGAGTTCTCAGCCTTTCCCAACAACTTTGGCCACAAAATCTTTTGATCAAGAAGGATTTGAGGGACTGAATGGTGGTAGCTGATCCAGCCACCTTGTCAGGCCTGTGTGACCAGGAAGGTCACTGGCCTAGCAGCTTCTGAAGCCCAAGCAGCAATCTTCATGAAAACAAGAAAGAGACAGACAGACGTGCGCCACCGCAGATGGTGACTGACTCTCTGCAACTGTTAGTGACTGTGGGGGACCGGACCCTGACTGTCCTCTCTGTGAGAAGACCTGGGGTCCTCCTCCCTGCCACTTCTTTTCCTCTTGAAGAGTCGAGAATGGGGCAAGCACTCACAGTGCTGCAGCCTACGATGAACTGCACTGAAATGAGAAGGGTGGGGATCCACTGAGTCCTTTCAGGTTGTTCACCCCAACCCCGGGGAAGCAGACACACTCACACTGACTCACACACTTACACAGAGTTACACGAACTGACAGCCACACACTCTCCAAAGCACTCACAAATTGACACACTCACACACACCCTCCTGGACACCCACATATTCATGTATATTCACACTAATTCACAGCCACACACTTTCAGATACTCTAAATTCACACACACACATAGAAACACACCATCTTTACTCCTACCTGTATGGAAGCCACTGAATGTCAGACTAAAGAGCAAGGAATTTAAGCATTTTCAGCACTTTTGATCTCTTATTTTTATTTTTTATTGAAAACACTTTACTTAGATAAGAAAGAAACAATTAATGAGACTACTTATAAGTTCACCAAGCAGATTTATAGGAATATTGACAGATGACAGATGACACTAGACTCATAGTGGGGATCATTCTGAAATTTATAGAAATATTGAATCTCTATGTTCAGTTCAGTCCAGTGCTCAGTCATGTCCGACTCTTTGTGACCCCAAGGACTGCAACACACCAGGCCTCCCTGTCCATCACCAGCTCCCAGAGTTCACCCAAACTCATGCCCATTGAGTCAGTGATGCCATCCAACCATCTCATCCTCTGTTGTCCCCTTCTCCTCCCACCTTCAATCTCTCCCAGCATCAGGGTCTTTCAAATGAGTCAGCTCTTCACACCAGGTAGCCAAAGTATTGGAGTTTCAGCTTCAGCATCAGTCTTTCCAATGAATATTCAGGACTGATTTGCTTAAGGATGGATGGGTTGGATCTCCTTGCAGTCCAAGGGACTCGCAAGAGTCTTCTCCAAAACCACAATTCAAAAGCATCAATTCTTCAGTGCTCAGCTTTCATTATAGTCCAACTCTGACATCCATACATGGCCACTGGAAAAACCATAGTCATGACTAAACGGACCTTTGTTGGCAACGTAATGTCTCTGCTTTTTAATATGCTATCTAGGTTGGTCATAACTTTCCTTCCAAGGAGTAAGCATCTTTTAATTTCATGCTGCAATCACCATCTGCAGTGATTTTGGAGCCCAAAAAAATAAAGTCTGACACTGTTTCCACTGTTTCCCCATCTATTTCCCATGAAGTGATGGGACCAGATGCCATGAGCTTCGTTTTCTGAATGTTGAGCTCTAAGTCAACTTTTTCAATCTCCTCTTTCACTTTCATCAAGAGGTTCTTTAGTTCCTCTTCACTTTCTACCATAAGGGTGGTGTCATCTGCATATTTGAGGTTATTGATATTTCTCCCGGCAATCTTGATTCCAGCTTGTGCTTCATCCAGCCCAGAGTTTCTCATGATGTATTCTGCATATAAGATAAAGAAGCAGGGTGACAATATACAGCCTTGACATACTCCTTTTCCTATTGGGAACCAGTCTATTGTGCCATGTCCAGTTCTAACTGTTGCTTCCTGACCTGCTTACAGATTTCTCAAGAGGCAGGTCAGGTGGTCTGGTATTCCCATCTCTCTCAGAATTTTCCACAGCTTATTGTGATCCACACAGTCAAAGGCTTTGGCATAGTCAATCAAGCAGAAATAGACTTTTTTCTGGAACTCTCTTGCTTTTTTGATGATCCAGCGGATGTTGGCAATTTGATCTCTGGTTCCTCTGCCTTTTCTAAAACCAGCTTGAACATCGGGAAGTTCACGGTTCATGTATTGCTGAAGCCTGTCGTGGAGAATTTTGGGCATTACTTTACTAACGTGTGAGATGAATGCAATTGTGTGGTAGTTTGAGCATTCTTTGGCATTGCCTTTCTTTGGGATTGGAATGAAAACTGACCTTTTCCAGTCCTGTGACCACTGCTGAGTTTTCCAAATTTGTTGGCATATTGAGTGCAGCACTTTCACAGCATCATCTTTCAAGATTTGAAATAGCTCAACTGGAATTCCATCACCTCCACTAGCTTTGTTTGTAGTGATGCTTCCTAAGACCCACTTGACTTCACATTCCAGGATGTCTGGCTCTAGATGAGTGATCACACCATCGTGATTATCTGAGCGGTGAAGATCTTTTTTGTACAGTTCTTCTGTGTATTCTTGCTACCTCTTCTTAATATCTTCTGCTTCTGTTAGCTCCATACCATTTCTGTCCTTTATTGAGCCCATGTTCGCATGAGATGTTCCCTTGGTATCTCTAATTTTCTTGAAGAGATCTCTAGTCTTTCCCATTCTGTTGTTTTCCTCTATTTCTTTGCACTGATCACCAAGGAAGGCTTTCTTATCTCTCCTTGCTATTCTTTGGAACTCTGCTAACATAATGTTGTAGGTCAATTATACTTCAAAAACAAACTCTTAGAAAAAAGAGATTAGATTTGTGGTTACCAGAAGCTGGGGTGGTAGGGTAAGGGGTGGGATTGGGTGAAGATGGTCAGAAGGTACAGATGTCCAGTTATAAGATAAGTAAATATTAAGGATGTAAGGTACAATATGATAAAGATAATGAATGCTGCTGTGCATTATAAATGAAAATTGTAAAGATAGTAAATCCTAAGAGCTCTTATTACAAATAAAAATTTTTTTCTATTTTTTTATTGTTGTATTTATATCAGATGATGGATATGCACTAACCTGTTGTAATAATAATTTTATGATAAATGTAAGTCAAATCATTATGTTGTATACCTTAAACTTATATAATGCTATATGTCATTTGATATCTAAATAAAACTGGAAATTAACTAATTATAAAAGATTTGTAGAAATACCCATTTACACTTTTAAATGCATATATTTATAGATAAATATATGTTTATGTATAATTTTGTACAATAAAATGGTTTTTAAGTAGCTTTCTTTAAATTTTCTTTTAAATTTTTTGACAGCACTGGGTGTCCTTTGCTGCGTGTGGGCTCTCTCTAGTTGTGGTAAGCAAAGCCTGGTGCATGGGTTTCTCATTGCAGTGGCTTCTCTTGTTGAGGAGCACAGGCTCTAGGGCACAGGTTCTGTAGGTGCAGCACATGGGCTTAGTTGCCCCCTGCATGTGGAATCTTTCCAGACCAGGGATTGAACCTGAAACTCTTACATCTCTTGCATTGGCAGGCGTGTTCTTTACCACGAGCACCACCTGGCTTCTGCTGTCTGATCCGTCCTTAATTCCTAAGTCCATATAGTCATCTGATATCAAACTGGTTCACCTCATATAAGGAAATCAGGACTCAGAGAGGTCCAGTGAATTTTCCAAGGACACACAGCTCAAATCCAATAGGTCTGGGGATTTGAACTCAGACTCCAAAGTCTAAGTTCCTTCCCAGTCCATATTGGCCCTACCTCTAGGTTTCCTGGAGAAGGCAATGGCACCCCACTCCAGTAATTCTGCCTGGAAAATCCCATGGACGGAGGAGCCTGGTAGGCTGCAGTCCATGGGGTCGTGAAGAGTCAGACACGACTGAGCGACTTCACTCTGACTTTTCACTTTTATGCATTGGAGAAGGAAATGGCAACCCACTCCAGTGTTCTTGCCTGGAGAATCCCAGGGATGGGGGAGCCTGGTGGGCTGCCGTCTATGGGGTTGCACAGAGTTGGACATGACTGAAGCAACTTAGCAGCAGCAGCAGCTAGGTTTCCAGGCTAGAGCTGCTTCCCCTATACCCAGCAGGTCAGGTACTACCCCCAAGCTCCACCCACAAGCCTCCTCTTTTCTCACCACATGAAGAGACCATGGTGTATGTGTGGAGACCACATTAGTGAAGGGGGAAAAGCCCAGGAAGGTGAGTCATGTCTTTCTTTGCCGTATTCAGTAAATACACACATATCAGTAAATACACACATATCAGTAAATACACACATATACTTACTTTGGGGAATTCAGTAAGATCAGATATTCGAGCAAGCCCTTTTCTGGAATGCTAAGGGGTATGGACAAGGCCCCCTGTGGTCCCATGTGACAAGAACCTAGCACAAGTCCACAAGCCCTATCCGTTTGCGGTCGTGGGGTCCCGTGGACTGGCCCATTGCAAGTCAATCTTCAAGAAATCTTTGCTTTCCCCAGTGTCATGAAGATATCCTCTTGTTTCTTCTAGCAGTTTTATAGTTTTCTACATTTAGGTCTGTGATTCATCTCAAATGAGCTGGGTTGAAATTCTGTTGCTTCAGATCAATTTGTTGAAAAGATTTTCATTTTCCCATTGAATTGCTTTGTCATCTGGGTCAGAAATCAAATGACTGTATAAATGTGGGTCTGTTCATAGGTTCTTTATCACAGCAAGTACTGTATCAATAATAATAGCAAAACACTCTGATTCTTTTAAATGGGCACAATATTTGAACAGTCACTTCATAAAGGAAGAATAGCCAATAAATATTTGAAAAAGTGTTAAATACCATAACTCATGAGGGGATTCTATATTAAAACTACCATGAAATGATGGCATCAAAATGGCTACAATTAAAACAATAAGATCTCTCTTTCATGTGGAATCTAGAAAGGAAACAAACAACAACAAAAAAAAAAACAGAACTCATAGAAACAGAGAATAGATCAGTGGCTGCCAGAAGCACAATGTGAGGAGAGGTCAAAACAGGGATTTTGTACTTTTAAGCATTCAGTCACTTCAGTTCAGTTTAGTTGCTCAGTCGTGTCCAACTCTTTGTGACCCCGTGAACTGCAGCACACCAGGCCTCCCTGTTATCACCAACTCCCAGAGTCCATCCAAACCCATGTCCATTGAGTCGGTGATGCCATCCAACCATCTTATCCTCTGTCGTCCCCTTCTCCTCCGACCCTCAATCTTTCCCAGCATCAGGGTTTATTCAAATGAGTCAGCTCTTCACATCAGGCGGCCAAAGTATTGGAGTTTCAGCTTTAGCATCATTCCTTCCAAAAAACACCCAGGGCTGATCTCCTGTAGAATGGACTGGTTGAATCTCCTTGCAGTCCAAGGGACTCTCAAGAGTCTTCTCCAACACCACAGTTCAAAAGCATCAATTCGTCGGCACTCAGCTTTCTTCACAGTCCAACTCTCACATCCATACATGGCCACTGGAAAAACCATAGTCTTGACTAGATGGACCTTTGTTGGCAAAGTAATATCTCTGCTTTTCAATATGCCATCTAGGTTGGTCATAACTTTTCTTCCAAGGAGTAAGCGTCTTTTAATTTCATGGCTGCAGTCACCTTCTGCAGTGATTTTGGAGCCCCCCCAAATAAAGTCTGACACTGTTTCCACTGTTTCCCCATCTATTTCCCATGAAGTGATGGGATCAGATGCCATGATCTTCGTTTTCTGAATGTTGAGCTTTAAGCCAACTTTTTCACTTTCCTCTTTCACTTTCATCAAGAGGCTTTTTAGTTCCTCTTCACTTTCTGCCATAAGGGTGGTGTCATCTGTATATCTGAGGTTATTGATATTTCTCCCGGCAATCTTGATTCCAGCTTGTGTTTCTTCCAGTCCAGCGTGTCTCATGATGTACTCTGCATATAAGTTAAAGAAGCAGGGTGACAATATACAGCCTTGACGTACTCATTTTCCTATTTGGAACCAGTCAGTTGTCCCATGTCCAGTCCTAACTGTTGCTTCCTGACCTGCCTATATGTTTCTCAAGAGGCAGGTCAGGTTGTAGAGAGCTCTAAATAAAATTTTATTTTATTTAGTTCTTGCTTGTTTTGGGAGCTCCAATTATGTATTAAAATCTGAAGACACAGGTTTTTTAGTCTTTGTCAGCATTCAAGGCTACTGCCTGTCATTTCCCATGGTGATGACTTTATCTATGACTTATAACCTTATGATCCTTGGACAGGCTATTGAGGATAACTTCCTCTATGAATGATGACTATTCTCTCTTTCCCCTTTTTATCCCTCTCCAATTATAATGTGAGCTCTAAAAAATACTCTTGTCCAAGCTTATTATCTGTTTTCTTGGTACCTGGTAACCATCTGTGCTACTTCAGGTAGTCATCTTTTTACTGAAAGTACAGACTCCAGCATATTTGAAGAGGAACATTTCTTGGTTCTACTTTGTCAACAGTTTTCTTACTGCTACAGTCGATTGGTTTAATTGTCACAAGATTAATTTAAGAGACATCATACTGGACTTTCCTGGTGGTCCAGTGGTTAATAATTTGTCTTCCAATGCAGAGAATGTGGGTTCAATCCCTGGTCAGGGAACTAAGATCCCATGGTCTACAAGGCAACTAAGCCCTTGGGCCACAGCTACTGAGCCTGAGCCCTCTAGAGCCCGTGCTCCATAATAAGAGAAGCCTGAGCTTCACAACTAGACAAAAAAAAGAAAAAACCACACACTTCAGTGGTGACCCAGAACATTCAAAAAAAAAAGAGGGAGAGAGAGAGAAAGAAAACATTATTTGCAGTTCCATTTGTCAACTGGAAACTCCGCTCTGTCCACTTTTAATTCATAATCTTGAGCAAATTGAAAAGTCAGTAATAATTATTTTATATTTTAACAACTTAGTTTTAATATTAAAGCTAATCAAAACTTACAACTACAACAAAATCATAATTTTTAAGTGAGTTAGAATGAAGACACAGGACGTACAAAAATGAACTGAACTGTTGCTTTTCCCCTCTAACTTTTGTACCTCTTCATAATGCATATTTTAAGACTTTGATACTATTCATTAAATAATGCTTTCTTTTCAAAACATGATAATTCCAAGAAACAGTCTATACCTGTCCAGGAACATTGTATATTACAAATGATAATTTGTAATGAGTTAAATGAGTTAATTTTGTTAACTTTTAACTTTTTCAAAGTTAAACGAGTTAACTTTTGGATATACTGATATTTGTGTTACCCAGAAAACTACTGAATGCAAACTGTTATGTAAATATGAGATTCACTGCAGACTTACTGCAGCCCACCAGGCCCTTCTGTCCATGGGATTCTCCAGGCAAGAACTCTGGAGTGGGTTGCCATTTCCCTCTCAAAAGGAACTATAGAAAGAAAGAAAGTGAAGTCATTCAGTCGTGTCCATCTCTTTGTGACCCCATGGACTGTAGCCTACCAGGCACCCCAATCCATGGAATTTTCCAAGCAGGACTGCTGGAGTGGGTTCATTTCCTTCTCCAACCTACAGTAGAGCACAAGGATTTATATTAAGTATCTTGTAATAACCTACTACCAAAAAGAATCTGAAAAAATAGATATCTATGTATATGTATGGAGAAGGCAATGGCACCCCACTCCAGTACTCTTGCCTGGAGAATCCCAGGGACGAAGGAGCCTGGTGGGCTGCCGTCTATGGGGTCACACAGAGTTGGACACGACTGAAGCGACTTAGCAGCAGCAGCAGCATGTATATGTATAACAATCACTGCTGTACACCTGAAACACTGTGTATCAGTTCTGACAAAGTGCAAGGTTAGTCACTCTGTCGTGTCCAACTCTTTGTGACCCATGGACTGTAGCCCACCAGGCTCCTCTGTCCGTGGGATTCTCCAGGCAAGAATACTGGACTGGGTAGCCATTTCCTTCTCCAGAAGATCCTCCCAACATAGGGATCAAACCTGGGTTTTGTGCATTGCAGGTAGATTTTTTTCACCATCTGAGCCACCAAGGAAACCCATATCAACTCTATTTCAATTTAAAAAACAAAAACAAAAACTTTTAAACCTCTCAGCAGCAGCTTACCACTCAAAATATAAATGCGAGAGAGGAAAACCAGACAAAGACAGCTTTGGGTGGCTATTATGGTTAGACTCTCTCACCTCCTCTTTTTCCTTCTTTTAACCTAACAAGGTTGGAAAGTTACACCAACACTTACCAGAATTCATTGCAACTTGGGTCTAGGTGTGAAACCATGTCTACAATTAGATGCACTGACGTGCATTTGGGACACTGACCCCAAGACCATCTCTCTATTCTCTTTTGACGATTTTGGCTGCTGAAGCAAGGTCATAGAAGTGTGACATTTGGGGGCAGGAGCATTTCCATTACCAGAAGTCTTCTTAAATTGGCTTTCCAATCCCTGGATGGCAGTTTCTGATGTGTCTTCTTGAACTCTGAGCTGTAGAACCAGCTTGAAATTGTCTTCAGAAACAATCGTTGAGGGCAAGTTCTTAAAGTTCCAGGAATATTCCTTGAAGCCCATTTCAGAGCCTGCTTCTTCAGTCCCACAACCATTTTTAATGACCCAAATCCCTGTGTTAAGTCCCCTACTCTCAAACTACCTGGGATGTTTCTCTTTCTGGCATTGAACACTGACTGACGTAACTTTCATAATCCCAGTAAGCCTTTCAGAGAAGAGAGGAGAAGTGGGTAGGGTCTAATGAACTCTGCCAAAGACAGGCTTCTCTGGACTTGCACTGTGTCCTCCATGTCTTCAGTGGACCCTGAAGGTGTGGTATACATACACACACACACACAGTTTTGTCCTCATAACCCTGCAGTTTAAACTGCCAACTCTTGACCACATGCTTAACAAGCATGTGGCTGAAGTTTTGAAGAGGAGATCAGTGTTAGAGGTGATAAATCATCTTAGAAGGACGAATGCTCATCCTTTGCACCACTTCCCCTGTCCATCTGAACCAATGGGGTTGACAGAGCAGCCTCTCAGCCAATGTCCTTCATTAATCTGTCTCCATTTTGCTCCCTGAGGCCCTTGACCAATGGAACATTGTCTTCAGGACCCCCTTATTAGTTGTTGTTCAGTTGCTAAGTCGTTTCATGGACTACAGCACATCAGGCTTCCTTGTCCTTCATTATCTCCCAGAGTTTGCTCAAACTCGTGTTCATCAAGCTTGTGATGCCATCCAACCATCTCATCCTCTGTCACCCCTTCTCCTCCTGCCCTCAATCTTTCCCAGCATCAGGGTCTCTTCCAATGAGTCGGCTCTTCTCATCAGGTGGCCAAAGTATTAGAGCTTCAGCTTCACAACAGGCATTCTAATGAATAGTCAGGGTTGATTTCCTTTAGGATTGACTGGTTTGATCTCCTCGCTGTCCAAGGGACTCTCAAGAGTCTTCTCCAGCACATAATTTGAAAGTATCAATTTGTTGGTGCTCAGACTTCCTTATGGTCCTACTCTCACATCTATTTTCTTGGGCTCCCAGATCACTGCAGATGGTGACTGCAGCCATGAAATTAATAGATGCTTGCTCCTTGGAAGAAAAGCTAAGACAAACCTAGACAGCATATTAAAAAGCAGAGACATCACTTTGCCACAAATGTCCATATAGTCAAATCTATGGTTTTTCCAGTAGTCATGTATGGATGTGAGAATCAGACCATAAAAAAGGCTTAGTGCCAAAGAACTGTTACTTTCAAATCATGGTGCTGGGAAAGACTCTTGAGAGTGCCTTGGACTGCAAGGAGATCAAAGCAATCAATTCTTAAGGAAACCAACCCTTAGTATTCATTGGAAGGACTGTTGCTGAAGCTGAAGCTCCAATACTTTGGCCAACTGATGAGAAGAGACCCTCGCTGGAAAAGACCCTGATCCTGGGAAAGATTGACAACAGGAGGAGAAGGTAGCTACAGAGGATGAGATGATTGAATGGCATCACAAACTCAGTGAACATGAGTTTGAGCAAACTCTGGGAGATAATGAAGGACAGGGGAGCCTGGCATGCTGCAATCCATGGAGATACCAAGAGTTGGATATAATTTAGTGACTCAACAACAACAAGAGGGCAAGTGTGTTCCTTTCTGAGCTGTAGAATGTGCCAGCCAATGTGAAATCCTCAGGGTTCTCTTTTCCTGGCATGGTGAGTGAAATGTTCAAGATGGTGCTCTGTGTCAGCCTGTACCCCAGGGCGGGGCTGTGATGAGCTAGCCCCTGGCCACCCACCATGCACAAGAACTTGAACATGAAACAGACCTCTGTGGTCTTAAACCACTAAGCTTTGGAGTCTCATGGTCATAATTTCCTGAGCTTGAGGCTCCTGATGTGTGAAGAAATAGTTATCAGGGTTTCCTCCCAGTATCTGCTGTCTTCCTTTTGTGTCACTATTGCGAATTTGAGGGCCCTGTCCCCCATCACTTCAGTCATCTGCCAGGACAGAGCCTGACTCTTCCCAACCAATCACTGTGTCCCATTTTCATGGCACAGTGATGGGCTGAGGGGTGGGATGTATCCCAATTTCAACCTTGCTTCCCAGGTGGCTCAGTGGTAAAGAATCTGCCTGCAATGCAGGAGACATGCATTTGATCCTTGGGTGGGAAGATCCCCTGGAGAAGGGAATGGCAACCCACATCAGTATTCTTGCCTGGGAAATTCCATGGACAGAGGACCCTGGCTGCCTACAGTCCACGGAGTCACGAAGAGTCAGGCATAACTTAGCAACTGAGCACGCACACACAATATGAGATATTTGCTGTGGTTTTAGAGAAGAAAGGCTTCTTCTGATCTGGCTCCCTAAACAGCACCCATTGGGTGGGAAGCTCCTTGAAGGTAAGAACAATACTGAGTTTATTCACAGATGTATCTCCAGTGCCTAGAACAGCACCTGGCACATTGCCAGTTATGTATCACTGTACCTTTCTTAATTCAGTGTGTGTGTGCTCAGTCACTCAGTTGTTTCTGACTCTTTGTGATCCTATAGACTGTGGCCTGCCAGGTTCCTCTGTCCATGGAATTTTCCAGGCAAGAATACTGGAATGGGTTGCCAGTTCCTACAGCAGGGGATCTTCTCGACCCAGGGATTGAAGATGTGTCTCTTACATCTCCTGCATTGGCAGGTGGATTCTTTTACTGCTATGCCACTTTGGAAGTCCCCTTAATTCAGTGAAATAAATAGAGTCATTATTTCTTCAAGTCGTCCCATGCTTGATTGCTCAGTTATGTCCCACTCTTTGTGACCCCATGGACTGTAGCCCACCAGGCTCTTCTGTCCATGGGATTCTCCAGGCAAGAATACTGGAGTGGGTTGCCATTACCTTCTCCAGGGGATCTTCCTGAACCAAGGATCAAACCCATGTCTCTTGCATTGCAGGCAGATTCTCTACTGTCTGACTCACAAGGGAAGCCCCAAGTCATCACAACACAGGCTTAAAAATGCAATCAATGTGAGCGTAATAACTTGAACTTCCTGTATCTCTCCCTTCCAGTTACTGCAAGAATCTCAGCCCTTACAAAGTCTCTTCCACTCTCTGTATCTCAGGAGCTCCTGAGCTCACCCTGGTGTCCAGGAAGGCAGTGAGCATTGTGGTTTAAGCTCCCAGATCATTAACTGTTCTTTGGTCAAATGAACGAACAAATGAAAGTTCTTTCTAAACTCCAAGTTTCATTGTCCTCCCTCCCTCTTTTCCCCTCTCCCAGATAAATAAATTTCTTCTTTTGAAAGAAAGTAAAACACAAGAAAAAGCTGTGCTGGGACTTCCCTGATGGTTCAGTGGTTAAGACTCCACACTTTCACTGGAGAAGGTGCAGATTCAATCCCTGGTGGAGGAACTAAGATCTTGCATGCTATGCTGCGCAGTCAACAAAATAAGATAAAATAAGTAGACAGTCAGAGGAAAAAGGGAGAAAGAAATGGCAACCCATGCCAGTATTCTTGCCTAGAGAATCCTGCGGACAGAGGAGCCTGGTGGGTTTCTGTCCATTGGGTTGCACAGAGTCAGACATAACTGAAGCGACTTAGGATGCATGCATGCATTGGAGAAGGAGATGACAACCCACTCCAGTATTCTTGCCTGGAGAATCCCAGGGATGGAGGAGCCTGGTGGGTTGCCGTCTATGGGGTCGCATAGAGTTGGACATGACTGAAGCGACTTAGCAGCAGCAGCAGAAAAAGAAAGAAAGGACTGTGCTGGGAAACCTGGCATTTGCCTTGTTTCCTCCCATGGGTTCTACTCCAAACCCAGAAGCTATATTCAAATACACTCCACTAGGACTTTGCTGGTGGTCCAGCAGGTAACAATCTGCCTTTCAGTGCAGGGAACAGGGGTTCAATCCCTGATCTGGGAAGATTCTACAGGCCACATGGCAACTTACTTTGTACATCAGAACTATTGAGCCCTTGTATTCTAGAGTCTGTGCTCTTCAACAGGAGAAGCCACCACAATGAGAAGCCCAAACACTGCAACTAGAGAGCAGGCCCTGCTCGCCACAACTAGAGAAAGTCCACGCGCATAGCCTACCAGGCTTCTCCGTCCGTGGGATTCTCCAGGCAAGAATACTGGAGTGGGTTACCATTTCCTTCTGCAGGGGATCTTCCTGACCCAGGGATCGAACCCGGGTCTCCCGCATTGGAGGCAGACGCTTAAACCTCTGAGCCACAGGGAAGCCCTAACAAAGACCCAGCCCAGTGAAAAAGAAAGTAATTAATTAATTAATTTAAAAAGCACACCCCATAAAAGAACAGAGGTGGGAGAGGGGAAGAAAGTCACAGACCCTAATGAGTCACTCCAAGAGCAATGTTGGGGAAGTGCAGCCTGAAACCACAAAAGGAATTGATAGGAATTCTCCTCTTCCCTTTCATCTCTCAGAGGATATAGAAGAGATTTCAATATGCAACCTGTAACAACACTTGGCTGATCCTCTTGAGTCTCAGCTTTGAAGGCTCTCAAGTCCCCACTTTGGAGCCTCGTGTTTCTCACAATCAAAAGAAAAACAGGGGGAAAAAAGACGAAAACAAAAGACAAACTGAAAGAGAAACAGGAAAGTCCAGTAGTTAAGACTCTGTGCTTCCATTGCAGGGTACAGGTCTGAGCCATGGCCAGAGAACTAAGATCCCACATGCATCGGAGCCACCGAAAAAAAGAAAAGGAAAACAGTTTTTCTCTCCTCCAGCTTGACTTATTTCTTGCCTTCTCTTCTCTCCACCCCACCCCATTTCTTTTTAACTGGGGTAAAACATTGAATTTACAATTTTAGCAATCTTTATTCCCAAGCCAGGGACTGACCCTGCACCTTCCAAATTGGAAACAAGGAGTCTTAACCACTGGACCACCGGGGAAGTTCCACTGTAACAATCTTGAGCTTATAGTTCAGCGACATTAAGCACATTCACAATATTGTGTAACCATCACCACCGTCCACCTCCAGCATTTTCTCAGCTTGCAAAGCTGAAATTATGTCCCCATTAAACATTAACTCCTCACTTTTTCTCCCCTCGGCCCCTGGCAACCACCACTCTACTTTCTGTCTATGAATTTGACTGCTCTAGAAATTTCATATAAACAGAACTATACATTATTTGTCCTTTTGTGTCTGACATTTCACTGAGCATCTTGTTTTTAAAGTTCATCTGTGTTGTAGCATACCTCAGAATTTTATTCCTTCATATGGCCACATACTATTTCATTGCTGGTTTCCCTGGTGGCTTGGTGGTAAAGAACCTGCCTGCCAATGCAGGAGACACTGGTTTGATCCCTGATCTGGGAAGATCCCAGATGCCTGCAACAGAGAAACTAAGCCCCTGCACCACAACTACTGAGCCCGAGCACCCTAGAGCCCAAGCTTTGCAAGAAGAGAAGCCACCACAATGGGACGCCCTCACACTGCAGCTATTGATAGAGAAGAGCCCCTGCTGGCCACAACTAGAGGAAGCCAACAGGGCAACAAAGACCCAGCACAGCCAAAAATTAATTAATTAACTAAATGGAAAAACGTCATGATATCAAAAAAAAAATTGTTACTAAAAAAAAAGACATACAGATGGCCAAGAGGCACGTGAAAAAATGTTCAACATCACTAATTATTAAAGAGATGCAAATAAAAACTATGAGCTATCACCTCACATCAGCTAGAATGGCTATCACCAAAAAAATCCACAAACAATAAATGCCAGAGAGGATGTAGAGAGAAGGAACCCTCATACACAGTCAGTTCAGTTCAGTTCAGTCACTCGGTCGTGTCCAACTCTTAGTGACCCCATGAACTGCAGCATGCTAGGCCTCCCTGTCCATCACCAACTCCCAGAGTCCACCCACACCCATGTCCACTGAGTTGGTGATGCCATCCAACTATCTCATCCTCTGTTGTCCCCTTCTCCTCCTGCCCTCAATCTTTCCCAGCATCAGGGTCTTTTCAAAGGAATCAGCTCTTCATATCAGGTAGCCAAAGTATTGGAGTTTCAGCTTCAACATCACTCCTTCCAGTGAACACCCTGGTCTCCTTTAAGATGGACTGGTTAGATCTCCTCACAATCCAAAGGACTCTCAAGAGTCTTCTCCAACACCACAGTTCAAAAGCATCAATTCTTCGGTGCTCAGCTTTCTTTGTAGTTCAACTCTCACATCCATACATGACCACTGGAAAAACAATAGCCTTGACTCAACAGACCTTTGTTGACAAAGTAATGTCTCTGCTTTTTAATATGCTGTCTAAGTTGGTCATAACTTTCCTTCCAAGAAGTAAGCGTCTTTTAATTTCAGGGCTGCAATCACCATCTGCAGTGATTTAGGAGCCCAGAAAAAGAAATTCAGCCACTGTTTCCACTGTTTCCCCATCTATTTCCCATGAAGTGATGGGACCAGATGCCATGATCTTCGTTTTCTGAATGTTGAGCTTTAAGCCAACTTTTTCACTCCCCTCTTTCACTTTCATCAAGAGGCTCTTTAGTTCCACTTCACTTTCTGCCATAAGGGTGGTGACATCTGCATATCTGAGGTTATTGATATTTCTCCTGGCACTCTTGATTCCAGCTTGTGCTTCATCCAGCCCAGTGTTTCTCATGATGTACTCTGCATATAAGTTAAAGAAGCAGGGTGACAATATACAGCCTTGACATACTCCTTTTCCTATTGGGAACCAGTCTATTGTGCCATGTCCAGTTCTAACTGTTGCTTCCTGACCTGCATACAGGTTTCTCAAGAGGCAGGTCAGGTGGTCTGGTATTCCCATCTCTCTCAGAATTTTCCACAGCTTATTGTGATCCACACAGTCAAAGGCTTTGGCATAATCAATCAAGCAGAAATAGATGTTTTTCTGGAACTCTCTTGCTTTTTCCATGATCCACCAGATGTTGGCAATTTGATCTCTGGTTCCTCTGCCTTTTCTAAAACCAGCTTGAACATCGGGAAGTTCATGGATCACGTATTACTGAAGCCTGGCTTGGAGAATTTTAAGCATCACTTTACTAGCATGTAAGATGAGTGCAATTGTGCGGTAGTTTGAGCATTGTTTGGCATTGCCTTTCTTTGGGATTGGAATGAAAACTGACCTTTCCAGTCCTGTGACCACTGCTGAGTTTTCCAAATTTGCTGGCATATTGAGTGCAGCACTTTCACAGCATCATCTTTCAGGATTTGAAATAGCTCAACTGGAATTCCATCACCTCCACTAGCTTTGTTCATAGTGATGCTTCCTAAGGCCCACTTGACTTCACGTTCTAAGATGTCTGGCTCTAGGTGAGTGATCACACCATCGTGATTATCTGGGTCGTGAAGATCTTTTTTGTACAGTTCTTCTGTGTATTCTCACCACCTGTTCTTAATATCTTTTGCTTCTGTTAGCTCCCTACCATTTCTGTCCTTTATTGAGCCCATCTTAGTGGGAATGTAAATTCGTACAGCCACTGTGAAGAACAGTATGGAGGTTCCTTAAAAAACTAAACATAGAGCTTCTGTATGACACTGCAATCCCACTCCTGGGCATATATCTAGAGAAAAACATGATCCAAAAGGACACATACACCCTAGTGTTCATTGCAGCACTGTTTACAATAGCCAGGACATAGAATCAACCTAAACGTCCATCGACAGAGGACTGGATAAAGAAGGTGTGGTGCGTATCTACAATGGAATATCACTAAGCCATTGAAAAGACGGAATAATGCCATTTGCAGCAACATGGCTGGACCTAGAGAATGTCATGATGAGCGAAATAAGTCAGGCAGAGAAGGGGAAACATTGTATGACACCCTTTACATGTGAAATCTAAAAAGAAATGATGGAAATGAACTTACTTCCAAAATAGAGACTCATAGACTTAGAGAACAAACTTGTGGTTTCAGGGTTTGAGTGGGTGGGGAGGATAGGGGGAAGGGATAGTTAGGGATTTGGGGATGGTCATGTACACACCACTGTTTAAAATGGATAACCAGCAAGGAATCCTGCTCAATGTCATTTTGTAGCCTAGATGGGAGGGGACTTTAGGGGAGAATGGATTCATGTATTTGTATGGCTGAGTCCCTTTGCTGTTTACCTGAAACTATCACAACCTTGTTTGTTAACTGGCTATTCATCAATACAAAATAAATAGGTAAAAAAAAAAAAAATAGGTGGGTCAGGACAACTAGCTGTACAGCACATCTATGCAGCCTCTCCCTGTAGAAGCCCAATATTATTTTCTTTCTTTTCCTTTTATTTTTTTGTTTTTCTCTTTTTTAATCTATTTTTCATTTAAGGAGAGTTGATTTACAATGTTGTGTTAATTTCTGCTATACAACAAAGTGACTCAGTTATACACATGTATACAACTGTGTCCATTCTCTTTTATATTGTTTTCCATTATGGTTTATCACAAGATGTTGAAGATAGTTCCCTGTTCTGTACAGTAGGAGTTTATTTTTTTATCCATTCTATATATAATAGTTTGCATCTACTAACCCCAAACTGCCCACCCTCTCCTCCCTCCTCCCACCCCTGAGAAGTAAAATTTTAATCAGAGATTGAGATGCAGGTAACATCAAAGCAAGAAAAACCAGAGACCCACCCAGGGACCAGGGGCCAGCAATCTCACCCCTGCCCTGGGCCAAGGCAGCTCAGCCAATGACTGGTTTTGTGTGTTTATTTTATCCTCTTGGATCGCAGCTCTGAAGAGTGGGGTGACCTGGATCTCTCTTTGAGGATTTGGGGGTGAGGGGGGGCTGAAGCAGAAGGAAATAGCTTTATTACTTTGCCAGGCAAGGGGGGACACAGTGGGCTCCAGCCTCAAAAAAGTATGTGTCTTAACTTGGAGGAGTTTTATAGTAATGGTTCATACTCTACATACAGTTCATACAATGGTTTATAGTAAAGGGTGTGATCAGCTCATGGACTTTCTTCTGATGAGTTTGTGGTGAAGAATTGGGAGTCAGCATCATTAATCTTCAGGTCCAACTTATCTGGGGTCTATGTGCTTAGGGGCAGCATATGAGTTAACTTCTCCCACTTGAAGGAGTTTCAGTATCTTTACTTCAAGGTGGTTGTCTGAGACATTTGGTCAACTTGTAAAATGGAAATTCTCTCTGCCCCCGACCTGTGCCCCACTCCCAGAAGCTGCCTAGGCCAACTTTATCCTCCTGCCATAGCAATTGGTTTGTAAACCTGTGACCTAATTAGAGCCAAAGGTAGGCTTCCCTTCGTCTGGAGTTACTGTGTCACAAGGATGTGAGTCCAGAGCAGCAAGCATCCACAGTGCCTAGTTTCAGGATTTAATGAAGCTCAGATTCTTGATGTCTCATTGCAGACAGAATTCAGTGAGAGACAAAGTGAAAGGTAAGAAATGGATTTATTTAGACAGAGACATACTCCACAGATAGAGCATGGGCTATCTCAGAAGGTGAGAGCGGCTCTTTGAGGATTTGATGAGAGCCATGGACACACTATTCAGAAAACCCCCCCAGAACACACAGTGTTGTGTTTATCATGATGGGTCTGAGACAATGCCATGTGTCCAACCCCAGGTCCCATTCCCCTGGGCGCCCGGGAGCCTGGGGTCTCCCAGCCTTCCCACCATTAAGTGGGACAGTGTGATGGAATCCTGCCCCATGAACTGGGAGCAGAAATGAAGGCTACTCTTGGGCCTGATCCTCAACTCCCCACCCCCCGTCTTTCTGCCGTCCAGATACAGAGGAACCAGGGGAGGACCCCAAGGCCTGGGGAACAGCAGAACAAGCAGAAGGATGGGCCTGGGCCCCAGAGTGACTGCATGAACCTGAGCCTCCCTGCTGAACCAGCCTGCCGTGCGGTGTGCTGTGAGCAAGAAGACAGTTAGACACCCTGACCATCACCCCACAGGCAGCCCCCACCCTCTGCGGCTAGGGCAGTCCCGAGTGTGCCAGGGCATCTCCTCTGTTAAACGCTCACCAGTCCCACCTTCTTGGGAGGAATTCAAACCACGGGGAACCATCTTTGTCACATGTTTACACACACTCTTGGCCGACTCCCGTGGTAGCAACAATTTGTCATACTGATGAGGGCTTGAGGCCAACAGAAACTGCCCAAACCCCTGTGCAACCTTGAGAGCCATTCAGCTATCCTGAGTCCAGTGGTACTGATTCCCACCTGCCCCAGCCAGAAGTAGCACCCTTGATCCTCTGCTGGAGAGGACTCAGCCACACTGGTGGCCACGATCCCGCACCTGACTCCCTGCCCTCACTCCTTGTGTCTGCCCCTCATGGGTGGTCAGCTTATTCCTGGATGTGCGCTGCCCAGGGGGACCTGACCAGGCAGCTATGAAGGACAGTTTCTTCCCCCTGAGCTGCCAAGCTGTGCTCCTTGTCTCAGATACTTGGGATACTTGGGTTTTTTTTTTTTTTTTTTCTCTTTGCTTCATGTAAAAAGCTCTTCTGACCGATGCCAGCCATGTTCTCAGAGAAGCAGAGGAGTTTTCTAGAGGAAAGAATCAGGAGAAGGTGGCCATCTCCAGGCTCACCCCTCCAGGGCTTGCCCCTGGTCAAGAGCCAGGCAGGAAGCTCTTTAGAGTCATTGCTCAAGAGCAGAGGAGGCCAGAGAGGGAGAAGAGAGGGGACTCACCCCTGCTACTCTGGTCCTGTCTCAGTTCCCCTTCCGTAACCCAGGGAGATGGGATTGGATGTGAAGGATCAAGAGCCCCCAGGTTGGAGGAAGTCCAGGGCCCCAAGAGGAAGGTGTGTTTGGGGTGGGAAGGCGGCAGAGGGAGCAGGGAAGGTCATCGGGCAGGATACGGCAGGGTGGGGGTGGCCGGGGGGCAGGCAGGGGTGTCACTGCTCGGAAGAGGTGGGGATCAAAGCATCTGGAGGGTTCTCTAGGGCAAAGGCAAACACTGAGGTCATCGCTGCTCCCACAGAGCCCTGCCCCCACACCCCAGCCCCCAGCTATAAGGGCCCCTGCCCCAAGCAGGGTGTCCAGGCTGCAGAGGTGCCATGGCCAAGTCACACCTGCTGCCATGGCTGCTGCTGCTGCTGCCCATACTCTGTGGTCTGGGCACTGGTGAGTCCCCCCAGCCTCCCCTTGCCTCCCCACCCTCCAGGGCTAGGTGTGCAGGGGGCATTGCAAACTTCTCCACCATTTGCTGAGCCCTGGCTCTTTCCCAAGCATTATCCTTAGTTTGGACATTATCCTCATTTTAAAGAAGAGGCAGCCTTGACTTAGAGACTCCAGGGCTTGTCCAAGGTCACACAGCTGGTGGGCAGTAGAGCGGGTAGAGGGCTTCCCCGGCGATGCTATAGTAAAGAACCCGCCTGCCAGTGTAGGACATGCAAGAGACATGGGTTCGATCCCTGGGTCAGGAAGATCCCCTAGGGAAGGGCATGACAATCCACTCCAGTATTCATGCCTGGATAATCCCAGAGACAGAGAAGCCTGGGGGGGTTACAGTTCAAAGGATCTCAAACAGCTGGACATGACTGAAGCAATTTAGCATATACACACAGAGCAAGAGAAGCCAGAGCTGTCTGACTCTAGCAAGTTTAAGAGCCATGCATCCCAGTAAAATTAGGTGTGGAGTTTGGGGGAGGCCAGTGCACAAGGTGTGGCATGGATCCCAGGGTTTCTCTGGCTTCAAACAGCAGCTGCGGGGACCACCTACTCCCTGGCCTGTGCCCAGGGCCCCACGTTCTGGTGCCAAAGTCTGGAGCAAGCTTTGCAGTGCAGAGCCCTAGGGCACTGCCTGCAGGAAGTCTGGGGACATGTGGAAGCCGTGAGTACTATCCAAGGATGTAGGGAGACAAAAGGGCTCAGGGTAAAGGGTCCTGGGTAGACTCGGGATGTGCCTGATGGATTGGAGCCCCTGTAGGGGATAGGATGGGATGGAGTAGAATGGGATAGAATATGATTTGGATAGGGTGGGGTGGGATGAATGGGATGGGGTGGGATGGACAGGGTGGGGTGGGATGGGATGGGATGAATGGGATGGGGTGGGATCATGGACACTTGCCTGTGTCTTGGAGTGCCCTGTCAGCCTTAGCCACCTGAGCTGGGAGCATGCCCCCCATCATGTGCTCCACCTTGGGGCCCTCTCCTCAGGATGACCTGTGCCAGGAATGTGAGAACATCTCCCGCATCCTCATCAAGATGGTCAAGGAGGCCATTTTCCAGGTAATGAGGCCCATACCCTGAACTGAAGTTTGGAGGTTAAGAGATGGAAGAAGAGGTGAGCCTCTTAAAGCAGCATCTCCAAGCTGGGGGTGATGCCTGGGTTTACCAGGGGTCTCCTGGTTGGGAGAGGGTTCTGGGAGTGATCTCAGCATCACAGTCTTTCCCAAGGGGAGCTACCCTTCCTGTGCCCAACCACCCAGCTCCTTTAGCACCCTCCCAACTCCAGAGCCCTGGGCGAAGGTGACCAGTCAGCTGGGCAGTGGCCCCATGTCCAGGGGCTCGGATGGGGCAGACCTCAGAGAGGCCAGGCTAACAGTCCTCTCTCTGGCCTGCCTCCCAGGACACAGTGCGCAAATTCCTGGAGCAGGAGTGTGATGTCCTTCCGCTGAAACTCTTGGTGCCCCAGTGTCGCCACCTGCTGGACACCTACTTCCCTCTGATCATTGACCACTTCCAGAGCCAGATGGTGAGGCCTGCCCCCCTCGCCTCCAGGCTGCCTCCCTCACAGCCTCCATGCCTGCCCTTTCCCAGAGTCACCCCCAGCACACACACAGAGACACATACACGCACACATCCTATCCACACCCAGTCCAGGAAACTCAGTGCCCCTCAGCTGGTGCCCAGATTACAGCCCCACCCACTAAGCTATACACAGTGGGCCTGCACACTTGCAAACACCTACACACACCCTCACACTCTTCATACAAACATACACTAGGTCACAAATCCATACTACAGACACACTGCTGCTGCTGCTGCTGCTGCTAAGTCACTTCAGTCATGTCCGACTCTGTGCGACCCCATAGACGACAGCCCACCAGGCTCCCCTGTCTCTGGGATTCTCCAGGCAAGAACACTGGAGTGGGTTGCCATTTCCTTCTCCAATGCATGAAAGTGAAAAGTGAAACTGAAGTCACTCAATCATGTCCAACTCCCAGCGACCCCATGGACTGCAGCCTACCAGGCTCCTGTGTCCATGGGATTTTCCAGTCTCCTTTCCAGTCTCCTTTCCAGTCTCGCCTTCTCCACAGTCTCAGGTAAAACTCACAGCATCCCACAAGAATAACAAATTCTACTTTGTGCTAACTCTGAGTAGGCTCTAAGCTTTAAGTCCTTAAAATACTGTAATTAAAAGAATCTTCCAACAACTGCTTCAGAGGAGTTAACACCCAAGAATGTGTGTCCTTAGTCACCCAGTTGTGTCCGACTCTTTGCGACCCCGTAGGCTGTAGCTCACCAGGCTCCTCGGTCCACGGAATTTTCCAGGCAAGAATACTAGAGTGAGTTGCCATTCCCTTCTCCAGGGGAACTTCTCGACCCAGGGATCAAACCCCAGTCTCCTGCACTGCAGGTGAATTCTTTACCACTGAGCCACCAGGGAAGCCTTGGTGGTAAAGAATCATCTGCCAATGCGGGAGATGCAAGAGACACAGGTTCGATCCCTGGGTCAGGAAGATCCCCTGGAGTAGTTAATGGCAACAAACTCCAGTATTCTTGCCTGGAAAATTCCATGGACAGAGGAGCCTGGAGGGGTACAGTCAGTCCCATGGATATGACTGAACACATAAATACCCAAAGATACACAGATAATAATTGGTCAAGGTTTGATTTTGACCTCTGTCCTTTGAATTCACAATTCACATTCTTGATTAAGGAAAGGCAGCGCCCATGTAGTTTAAAGGTTTATTACAGAAAATGCAAAAAGAATAACAATTTGTCTAATAAAATTTGAGTTTCTCCTCCAGAAAAAAAGAAAAACCACATCATCTGCACACTCACACAAAAGACACAATCTCATGTACTTATATTCCTTCATTCCCCCAAACATCCATGCTCACACTCATTCACACACATCCACAGACAAGTGCCCCAAAGCCCCCACATGACCTCCCTCTCTGCCTTTGGTCTCCCCCATCCCCTCCACAGAATCTTAAACCACAACCCCAAACCAGCCTGCTCCCCTCATTCCAGGCCAAAGACAGTGGCCTGGTATCTGAATCCTTGAGCCAGACTGAGCAGGAGTGGGGTTCCCTCCCCCACCCTAACCACCCCCTTACCCTGTGTTGTGCCCTAGAACCCGAAGTTCATCTGTCAGCACGTGGGCCTATGCAAGCCCAGGCACCCAGAGCCAGGGAAGGGGCCAGAGCCATGGGGTCCTCTGCTGGACAAGATGGCCCTCCCCCTGCTGCCAGGGGCCCTCCAGGCCAAGCCTGGGCCTCAGACACAGGTGAGGTGGGGATCCAGAGCAACAGGGCCACAGCCAAGGCCCTGGAGGCCGGGAGCACTTGACCTGGGAGGGGCAGAGCCGGGAAGGGCACTAGCAACTACAGACAGGGCCTAAGACGGGAGCAGGAGGAGAGGAGAAGGAGGCAAGGCTGGTGAGCAGAGCCTGGGCGAGCCTGCTGTCCAGCCTGCCTCCAGCATGATTTTTCCACCAGGACCTCTCCCTGCAGCGGTTCCCCATCCCTCTCCCCTTCTGCTGGCTCTGCCGGACTCTGATCAAACGGATCCAGGCTGTGATTCCCAAGGTGAGTCGTCCAGGGCACAGGGCTCCCCACTGCTCCACCTCCCCCATCCCTCCTCAGAGGTTAGGAGGGGGCCATTTGTGCGTTGTTCCCACCCGAGGCACCCTGCCCTCGGGCTGGGCCTCTAAGTGCCAGGACTAGAGCTTCTTCAACAATTGTGAAGCCCTCACTGTGTGCCAGGCACTATGTGTGTGTTCTCAGTCACTCAGTCATGTCCGACTCTTTGCAACTCCATGGACTGTAGCCCACCAGGCTCTTCTGTCTATGAAATTCTCTGGGCAAGAATACGGGAGTGGCTTGCCATTCCCTTCTCCAGGGGATCTTCCTGACCTAGGGATTGAATCTGCGTCTCTTAGGTCTCCTGCACTGACAGGCAGATTCTTTCCCTCTGTGCCACCAGGGAAGCCCTCCAGGCACTATGCCAGGTGTCAAAATACAGAAAAGAATCTCAGTTGTCTCTGTGGAAATGCTGCTTTCAAGTTTTCTATTCAGAATCATATCTTCATATCCTGAAGGTCGGGATATGTATGCATCAGAAACAAAGTGAAACATTGTTCCAGTAAAATCTATACCAAATTGCTGGGAAAGAAAGAAAAAGAGAGAGACAAAGAAAGAGGGAGAGAGAAATGAAGAAAGGAAGGAAGGGAAAAAGAGACAGAGAAGGAAAGGGAAAGAGAGAAAGGAAGAAAGGAAGAGAGAGGAAAAGGAGGGAAGGAAGAAAGCAAGAAAAGGTGCTTTCATTTTACAAAAGAAGAATTAGATAGACACCCCATCCTTGCCCACCCTGAACATGGAATCTTCCAAACTTTGTAGTGACCATCACCCAACAGCCCTGCCTTGAAATGAGGCCCAAGTGAGGACAGACCTGCCCTGTTGGCCCTTCCAGATGAGGCCAGTATGGCTGCCTGCTCACTGAGGGCGTGTCCACCCTCCTGAGTCTGCATTGCAGTGGGAGAGATTTTTTTCAGGTAGTGATGAGTTCAGAGCAGAGAATTAAGACAGATGAGGGAAGGAAGAGTGATAGGAGAATGGGGGTGGGATGGTTGGTCAGGAAGCATCCCTGAGGTTAAGATGAGACCTGAGGAACAACTAGGACCAATGGGCAGAGTCTTAAGCAGAATGAGCTTGGGCTGCAGCGCGCAGCCTGCGGGGAGAGGTTGAGAAGAGAGCAGAGGGTAGGCCAAGTGAAGGGATACTGGGCTTTGTTCTGCTTCTTCTTTCTTACGGTTTTATTTATTTATTCATTTCTGGCTACGCTGGGTCTTTGTTGCTGCACAGGCTTTTCTCTAGCTGCAGAGCTCAGGCTTCTCACTTCGGTGGCTTCTCTTGTTGCGGAGCACGGGCTCAGTCGTTGCGGCGCACGGGCTCAGTCGTTGTGGCGCACGGGCTCAGTCGCTGTGGCGCATGGGCTTAGCTGCATGTGGGATCTTCTTGGGGAAGGGAGCGAACCTGTGGCTCCTGCATTGCATATGGAATCTTTACCACTCAGCCACCAGGAAAGCCCTGGGCTTTCTTCTGAAGGCAGTACACAGCTGTGGAGGGTTTCAGGCAGGAGGAGCCATGACTGGATTTACAGTTTAGCAAGATCGCTCTCCTGGTGTTTGAAGACGGTATCAGGCAGAAGGGAGGGAACAATGAGAGCAAGGTGAGTCCTTAGGAGACCATGGCAGGAAGCACGGTGGGCCTGGAACTAGCAGGGGGACTGGGGTCTGTCTGGGAGGTGGGCTCCGCAGGACTCGGTGATGGAGGTCTGTCTGAGAGGTGGGCTCCACAGGGGCATGAAGACAAGTGGGGAGTCAGCCATGATTCTATGGACTTTGGCTTGAGCAACAGGCTCTTTGGAATGCCCCCCACCCCCCCCCACTAAAATGGGTGGATTTGAGAAGAAACATGTCTGGGCAGAAAAATTAGGACTTCTCTCCTGGCCGTGATAAGTTCGAGTTGCCTGTATAACACACAGGAGGAGGCGACAGGCAGGCAGCCTGCCAGATCGCTGGCCAGGTCCAGAGACGTCAGTCTGAGAGTCGTGGCTACAGACAAGATTTAAATCCAAGATTTAAATCCAGGGATGTGGGGTGGACCAGGTGGAGGAAGAAGAAAAAGCCAGCAAAAGAGCCTGAGGAGGGACAGCCACGGAGGTGGGGACACCACAGCGTGAGGATGTGGAGCCTGAGAAAAGAAAGCGCTTCAGCATGGAGGGAGTGGTCACTGGGGTGAAATCTGCTGACGGGTCGACGAGACATGACCCGGGGGTTGCTGGTGACCTTGAAAGCTGTTTTGGAGGAGTTCCAGAGACAGAACTACAGCATTCAGTATTGATAACTCTTTCTTGAAGTTTTTCTGGGAAGGGAAGAGAAGATGGGTGAGACTTTGGGTTTGTTTGTTTCTTTTTTTTTTTTTTTTCACTTTTTGGCCTGTGGGATCTTAGTTCCCTGACCAGGGACTGAACCTGTAGCCCCTGCAGTAGAAGCACAGTCTTAGCCAGAGGACCCCCGGGGAAGCCCCAAGATGGGTGAGGGTTTCAATGACAGATGCTATTTTAGCATGTTCACATGCTGATGAAAAGGAAGGGCAAGAGGGAGAAGCAATGAAGCAGAACAGAGGGGGATGCAGGGTGGACCCTGTGCACAAGGAGATGGCCAGCCTTTGACAGAGCTGGGGCCCCTCATCATAGCGGGAGGAGAGGACGAGTTGGGATCTGATACAAACAAAACGGGTCCTGTGGTGAGATGTGTCATTTGGAAGGTGTCACTTCCCCAAAATATACATGCCCCCCTGTTTTCCTCCTTCCTTGGGTGTCCTCATGCTAAGGGACAGCGGGGGCTTCAGGCAGGAACAGGGCCCAGGCCAGCCTGCCACATACCGGTCCTTTTTTTAAAACTGAAGTATGCTGCTGCTGCTGCTAAGTCGTGTCAGTCATGTCCGACTCTGTGACCCCATAGACAGCAGCCCACCAGGCTCCCCCATCCCTGGGATTCTCCAGGCAAGAACACTGGAGTGGGTTGCCATTGCCTTCTCCAATGCATGAAAGTGAAAAGTGAAAAGTGAAAGTGAAGTTGCTCAGTCGTGTCTGACTCTTAGCGACCTCATGGACTATAGCCTACCAGGCTCCTCTGTCCATGGGGTTCTCCAGGCAAAAGTACTGGAGTGGGTTGCCATTGCCTTCTCTGAAAATTGAAGTATAGTTGATGTACAAGGCTTCCTGATGGCTCAGCAGGTAAAAATCTGACTCAGGAGGTGCAGGTAGGATCCCTGGGTCAAGAAGATCCCCTAGAGGAGGAAACGACAACCCACTCCAGTATTCTTGCCTGGGAAATCCCATGGATAGAGGAACCTGGCAGGCTACGGTCCATAGGGTTGCAAAGAATCGAACACAGCTGAAGCAACCGGGGACACACACAAACATAGTTGATGTACAATATTATATAACTCACAAGTGTACAATATAGTGATTCACAACTTTCAAAGGTTATACTCCATTTATAGTTATTATAAAATATTGGCTATATTCCCTGAGACGTGCAGTAGATCCCTGTAGCTTATTTCACGTATGAAAGTTCTTTACATGAATTGGCTGAATGAATAAAGGAGTGGAGGAATAAGCGTGCCTGCATCCTCTCTCCTTGCTCTTCAGCAGGGAGGTTGTGTTTGGAATCAAGGGTGGGGTGGGGTGGGGATACTCCTTACTTCCCCATGGGGCTCCTGAAACCAGGGACTGCTTGACTCTGGGAGCCACAGACAGGAGCTTGTCCACCTGTGGGGGAAGCATGGCACCGCCAGGTTAGGAGGGAAAAGACTCGGGTTGGTTCTGCCTCTGCCCCAGGCTGCCATGTGGCCTGAGCAATGTCCACTTCTCTGAGAAACTCTGGAATTTCAACAATTCCAGAGTCTTTGAAGTCAGAGTTGGGGTCTGTGGCCTGGTTCTCGCACCAGCTCAGTGACTCTGGACAAGTCCCCTGGACTCCCTAATGTTCAGTGTCTGTCTGCAAATAGCATGAAAATTCTCCAAGGCGTCCAGGGAAGGTCTGCAAAGCACCTGAGCAGGTCTTTCGGGGGAAGGTCCCACTCTGTCCTTTCTTGGCCCCCACCCCAGGGTGTACTGGCCATGACTGTGGCCCAGGTGTGCCACATGGTCCCCCTGCTGGTGGGCGGCATCTGCCAGTGCCTGGTTGAGCGCTACTCTGTCATCCTCCTGGACACGCTGCTAGGCCGCATGCTGCCCCAGCTGGTCTGCGGCCTCGTCCTCCGGTGCTCCAGCGAGGACAGCGCTGGCCCAGGTGAGCCTGCTGCCCCAGCCCCTGCCCATCACCTGCTCCCATCCCCTCCCCTGCCAACCACAGCCCTGCACGACCCTCCCCTTCTTGGGTCCACCTGCACTGTACCAATGAGGACAGGAACGCGGCTGTTTTTTCTCTCTAGCCCTCCCTGCCCTGGGGTCCCTGCCTGGAGAATGGCTGCCACAAGACTCTGAGTGCCAGCTCTGCATGTTTGTGACCACTCAGGCAGGGAACAGCAGTGAGCAGGCCATGCCACAGGCAATGCGCCAGGCCTGCCTGGGCACCTGGCTGGACAGGCAAAAGGTGAGGGGCAGGCGTGCAGGGGGGCTCGGGACCCAGGAGCTGCCCAAGGGGGAGGGTTGGGTCCAAGACAGGTTTCCCAGACAGAGATACACAGAGTGGGCTGGTCTTCTGCCCTTAAGGTGCTCAGACACAGACAGGACGCAGGACAAACAATGACATCGTTGTAACTTAGGGCAAAAGGTCAGGAGATGTCTCTGACCCAGGGGCATGGGCTCAGGAGGATGAGCAGGCCTCTGTCATGGACCAGGAGAGAGGCCCGGTCATCCACCAGGAGATGAGTAATGCCGGGCCAGCTGAGCAAGAGAAGGCCTGGCCTCCTCTCCAGGTCCCAGTCCTGTCCCTGGCCCAGGGCTCCTCCCGGTGTGACTCAGTGGGGACCAAGCCACCGGCAGGAGAGGCCTGGGCCTGGGGTCCCGGAGCCCTGGTGTTCTCTGAGCGTGGGTGACGCGCCTGCTGACTCCTGGAGAAGGCCGCTTTCCGCACAGTGCTCCCCTTGTCAGGTCTCTAGGAACAGATGAACTTCAGGGTGGCTTCCAGAACTGAAATGGAGAGGGGAGGGAAGGATGGGGTCAGGTTCTGCCCCTCAGTCTCCATCTCTGAGGTCCCTGATTTTCCTGACGGAAACCCCCATTTCCACCCAGTGGCTTGTTCAGTCTTACAGCCAGAGCTGCTCACTGAGGGCCGAGGGCTGGACCTACACCAGGCCCAGGGAGCTCTGAGGGGATCCACATAAGTGGGGAGGTCAGACAGTAAGGCAGGAGGGCCCTGCCCCGGGCCTGGGTCCACCTAGCCCTGTGTCTGTCTCCTCCCTCAGTGTGAGCAGTTTGTGGAGAAGCATGCGCCCCGGCTGCAGACTCTGGTGTCCAGCGGCTGGGATGCCCACATGGCCTGCCAGGTATCCTCACCCCTTCCAGCTGGTTCCAGGACTTGCCTCAGCTCCCAGAGTCCTTCCCCACCCCCAGCCCCCCGCTCTAGTCCACGGTTCTCAGTGCAGGGCAGCCCCAGGAGTGCCGGCCCACGACTGGGAGGTGTCCTCCTATGTTTTACTATAGACAAGGCAGTCTCAGAGAAGTCAAGAAAACGCCACAAAAGGATGAAAAGGGGGGAGTATGGGAAGGAAGGAGCTTCCCAGATGGCGCTAGTGGTAAAGAACTTGCCTGCCAATGCAGGAGATCTGGGTTCAATCCCTGGGTCGGGAAGACGCCCTGGAGAAGGAAATGACAACCCACTCCAGTACTCTTGCCTGAAGAATCCCATGGACAGAGGAGCTTGGCGGGCTCCAGTCCAGAGGGTCGCAAAGAGTCAAACAGGACTGAAGGGACTGAGCGCGTGGGAAGGGGGGACAGCCTTAACGAGTGTGGTTTGATGTGTTTTCGGGGATGGGGGTTGTTCACTGAACAGTGTGTGCTCAGTGGGGGTGGGGGTGGGTACAAATTGTGTGTCCTGGGGCAAGTATGCCCCTCCTCTGGCTCCACACCCTGAAGGCCTGTGTCTTGGAGGGTGGCCTGAGGGATCCACAAGGTCACACCAAGAACTCTTGCGAGGTGGCAGGTGGAGTGAGCGCTGCCCCTATGGGGGTGGGGGGAGCCTCCCCAACCTCTTAGAGCTGGGAATCAGGGGTGCAAGGCCTCAAGGCCCTAATACTGTCCCATGGCAGGCCCTGGGGACATGTGCGACTCCGTTCAGTCCTCTCCAGTGTATCCACAGCCCCCACTTCTGATGAGAACGCACAGCCATGGCAGGTGAGTCCAGACTCCCACTGATGGAAGCGGGGACGGCCCTGCCCACATCAGGAGGCGGGGGCTCTTCTGTCCCCAAGCAGGAAGAGGCAGCCTCCGATCTTCCATCCTCCTCCTCACAGGCTGAACTCAAGGCTCCTGAGGGCCCCGGCAGCACCATCTCGACTGTCCTCTCTCAAACCCGCTCACCCCTCTGCCCAGAATCCCCATGGCTTTCAGTGCCAGGCCCAGCTCCCAGCTTGCTGGCCCTCCCCCAGCCCAGAGGGGAGCTTCCGCGCCTGACCATGGCTTTCACCTCACAGACCACCCTCTTCATGCACTGATCCTCGGTACCAAATGTGCTTGCACCAAGCCCTGCCTTTCCTGAAACTCAGGGGACACCAGACATTGCTCCCCAAAGATGCCAGGAACTCCTCCATCGCCTGACTCCTCCTACCTGAGACTCCTCCCTGTCTCCCTCAATGTCACTGGGTCAGAGGTGACCCCTTAGGACAGAGTGGGGGTCAGAGGCAGACTCTATGCCAGGTGCCTCCAGAGAGGGAAGCACCCCTGAGAAGAGACCTGGCAACTTCACAGTTCTGTCCAGAGCAAGCCCCCCAACATGAAGGTCATGTATTCATCTCTTTTCACTCGTTTTTTTTACAATGCAATGAGTACCTGTGACCAGGCCACATTCTTGGAGCAAGAGCTAGATGTGTGAATAAAACAGTGAGCTCCCCCCGACCCTCCTGGAGCTCACGCCCCAGGGCCCATCTGCGGGTCGAGGGGAGTCCAGCCTGCTCCAGAGACCCTCAAGAATCATGAGCCCCTGGGGGAGGTGGTGGGGAGGAAGTGTCTGTGACAATTCAGACCCTCCCTGCAGGGACAAGTTTAATGTCATCCCTCCCCATTGATGGCAGCTTCTGGGGCCAGGGGGTTGGGCTGGGGGTCAGGGAGCTGCCAGAAAGAGCTGGGCCTTCTAGCCCTATTGAAACAGGAAGAGGAGTGGTTGGCACAGAAGGCCTGGGCTCTGGTCTGAACTCTGCCAGCCCCTGGCCGTGGGTCCCCAGCCAAGATACACCACCCCTCACTCTTCTCAGTGACAAAGACGGAGCTGGGTGAGGTGGTCTTCAGGACTCTCCATATGAGAAGACCCCACCTCTGGCTTTCTGCCCTGCCCACAATGAGAAGAAGCGTGGGCTTCATTCCCATGCCCCCCTTCCCCATCTCCTTTCCTCCAAAGGCTCTGAGGCTGGTAGGCCACAGGCCTGCAGATTGTGTCTTCGGTCCTGGGTCAGCCTGATATGTCTTATCTCTAACCACAGCCTGGAACCAGAGGCACTTCCATCCACTTTGGGAGTGAGATGTGGCGAAGGCCTCATCTCTAGACAAGGAATGCAGATGGGGCTTCCGGCCCAGGGCCACCTGCACATCCCAACAGAGCCAGCCCAACGCTCACAACACCCCCAGCACTGGGCTGAGGCGACCTTGTCGTGGGCTCTCAGTCCTTCTCCAAGTCCTGGCATCAAGAGGACAGTGCGGGGAGAATCCTGTCCTGGCATCGCTCCCATCTCCTTGTGCATGAGATACTAGCTTTTACAATCACTCTGCTAACACTTTCACAAAATTAAGAATTCAGAAGAATAAAAGTGGGAACAGAAAGTCCCAGAAAAGACAGACACATGAAATCCTTAAACTTTTTTTAAACATCAAGAAATCCCTGGTGTGGTTGAAAGTGGGCACAGCGGGGCTCAATCCTGGTGGAAGGTAATTAGGCATGTTGTATGTGAATGTTTTCCTGTTGCTTTTTGTTAAGACGTAAAAGGGGGTTTTCTTTTTATCTTTTTGTACGGTTGTTGTTCAGTTGTGTGTGACTCTTTGCAACCCCATGGACTGCAGCACTGTTGAACTTCCAACTTTTGTTAGAAATGTGAGGGTGGCTCGATTTCCTGCTGTGATTTATCTCCTCAAAGCTCGCGTGGGGCTGGGCACACTGAGGATTGGTTCCCAGGTAATACAGCGCCTGTAACAATGCCAACAAAGTGCCATCTCCTTGTCCTGAAAGGAAACACACTGCCCTTTAAGATGCTGCAGAAGCCACAGCCCCTCCCTGAAGGTAAGCCAGGCTCGGGGCTGCCTCACTCTTCTCCGTGTTGGCGAAAGAGATGCCCATGTCGCCTCTTCCTCCTGTCGCTGCCTCCAGCCTGATCCCTACCTGTGACCCCGCCCCCACCAAAGAGTCCTTCCACTGAGATGAGCTAGGGTGCCCCAAACTCGAAATATGCCCTGCAGAATTAATCTTCAGCATTACAGACCTAAATGCCTGGAAGTGTCCCTTCACTTATAAAAGAGTTTTTGTCATTATGTCTCCTAGCATGAAAGAAATACACATTTTTAGAAAGGATCCTGATGCTGGGAAAGACTGAGGGCAAGAGCAGAGAAGGGGACAAGAGAGAATGAGAAGGTTGGATGGCATCACCGACTCAACAGACATGAGTCTGAGCAAACTCAGGGATATAGTGAAGGACAGGGAAGCCTGGTGTGCTGCAGTTCACGGGGATGCAAAGAGTCAGACACGACTTAGCAACTGAACAACAATAACCACATGTTTATTGTAGAAAATTCAGAAACTGCAGATGAGAAGAGAGTAGAATCACCCACAATCCTACCAGTCCCAGGAGAGAGCCATAGCAGATGGAGACTTTGCCCCTGAACTACAGACTTTTTCAGTCCGCCTGGCTACACTTTGGTTCTACCCTCAACAGCTCCACTGTTCAAGCAGGGAAAGCTTATTATACAACCTCCTGTCGGGGCAGGGATGGACACAAACCCTTGGCCTCAGAATTTGACGTTTTAAAGAAGTCTTCTTGTAAATCTATAGCAGACCTTTGTCTTGAATGCCATCACTTTCAATTACAAGTTCAAGCTCTCTGAGACAAAGAGTGTTTTACATTTTGAAAAAAGCTTGGTTGGGAAGATGAAGATCTACAGCCTGGAGGAGAGGAGGCATTAACTGTTAACCCTGAAAGCAAGCATGAGAGTGAGCTCCTGATAGCCAAAGAGGAGGCCTCATTCAAAAGGCCAGGAACTGGGACTTCCCTGGTGGCCCAGTGGTTAATAATCTGCCTTGCAATTCAGGGGATGCAGGTTCGATCCCTGGTCAGGGAACTAAGATCCCACATGCCATGGAGCAACTAAGCCTGTACACTGCAGCCACTGAGCCCACACGCTCTGGAGCCCATGTGCCACGACAAAAGAGCCCACATGAGGCAATGAAGATTCCATGTGCCACAACTAAGACCCAGTGCAGCCAAATAAATACATAAATAAAAGTTAAAAAAAAAAAGATCAGGAGCTGATCAGCTGTGGGAGGAGAGAACTGGCAGGAAGAGCCAATCTCTGTCTCCAGCTGAGATGCAGGAGTCCCTGAGATGTGTTCAGCACCCTGCACTCCCAAAGAAGGTGGGAAGGAGAAGCCCCTGGGGTTAGGGCCCCAGTGCATGGAGGGCTTGTTCTTCAGTTGCCAGGGTATGGCCTGAGGAGGACACATCAGAGTGGACTCTGGGAGGGACCCAGGTAGGAGGGCTTGGGGGCCGCCTCAGAGGGAGCCCCTCAGTCAGTCACTTCAGTTTAGTTGCTCAGTCACGTCTGACTCTTTGCAACCCCATGGACTGTAGCATGCCAGGCTTCCCTGTCCATCACTAACTCCAACATATCACTGCTAATTGCTTTTTTTATAAAACCTTTTTGTTTTTTAAAGCAACTATTATCAACAATGTTGTGAAGAATAAAAATCCTGGCAGTAACATCTTTGTTTACCAGTCCAATTATTTCTTTAGAATCAATTCCAACTCAAACTTCTGAGCTGATGCCATCCAACCATCTCATCCTCTGTTGCCCCCTTCTCCTCCTGACTTCAATCTTTCCCAGCATCAAGGTCTTTTCCAATGAGTTGGCTCTTCACATCAGAGTATTGGAGTTTCAGCTTCAGCATCAGTCCTTCCAATGAATATTCAGGACTGGTTTCCTTAAGGATTGACTGGCTTGATCTCTTTGCAGTCCAAGGGACTCTAGAATCTTATCCAACACCACCATTCAAAAGCATCAGTTCTTCAGTGCTCAGTTTTCTTTATGGTCCTATACTCACATCCATACATGATTATTGGAAAAACTATAGCTTTGACTAGACGGACCGTCATCAGCAAAGTAATGTCTCTGCTTTTTAATATGCTGTCTAGGTTGGTCATAATTTTTCTTCCAAGGAGCAAGTGTCTTTTAATTTCATGGCTGCAGTCACCATCTGCAGTGATTTTGGAGCCCCCGAAATAAAGTCTGTCATTGTTTCCATTGTTTCCCCACCTATTTGACATGAAGTGATGGGGCAGATGCCATCATCTTTGACTTGATACAGAAGAGCAAGCACACCCTACAGCCCAGAGGCCATCAGGATGGGCTCTATGCTTTTTTCCTAACAAGATGGACGGGCCCACAAGAGCCCACAGTTGGTGATGAAGCAGTGAAAATTCCAAGGACCTGGAGAGGATTAGAAATCATACTTGTGCAGCCAACGTGAGATAGCAAAGATAGGCAAAATGAGTGACACTTGGGGGAGGGGACCTGGAGGGCCCAGGAGAGCACAGTTGTCAACATTTCTCCTCAAGACAGTGTAATCTGTCAATCAGTCTCAGGGGAAACAAAAGGAAGGCTCAGTGCGTGGTCACCCAAGATGAGCTGCCTGCATTTTAAACAAGAAGGGACTGGGTTGTTTTCAAATGGAAATATTAAGTAGGAAGAACTTACAAGCCAAAACAAGTTCAGTTATAGAGAAATAAAGACAATTATGGATATGTCCCCCTGCTTAATAACTGAAGTTTTAAATCTATAACACAATCGTTATAACATTTATAACATATATAACATATTATTCCAAACCTTTCTCCACACGTGCGAAGATAGATATAACAGATTTACAAATACGGGAATACCCTATACACACAGTTTTGTAAACTGCTTTGTTCATTTAAAATAATCTTTCCTCTAAAATTAACAACAAAGATCTACTATATAGTACAGGGAACTATATTCAATATCTTATAATAACCTAGAATGGAAAAATGAAAGAGTATATATACGTGTGTGTGTGTGTATGAATTACTTTGCTGCTCACCTGAAATTGGCACACAACATTGTAAACCAGCTATACATCAATCAAGGAAAGTAAACAATTTTTTAAATTAAAAAAAAAAATCTTTTCATGTTAATAAATATAGATACCTATCACCACTGCTCCATGCTTTTTTTGACAAAAACTCCTTGTTTTTTAAAACAACTATTATCAACAATGTTGTGAAGAATAAAAATCCTGGCAGTAATATCTTTGTTTACCAGTCCAATTACTTCCTTAGAATCAATGCCAAGACATGAAATTCTGGGGACAAAAACCACGTACATCTTTACTTCTAATACAGTCTGTATCATCAATCTGGCTCTGTGCCAGCCATACCAATTTCTGCCTCAACAGTAAATAAGTGCCTTTTTTCCACTCTCATCAACCCTGGATATTAGCAATCTTTCAAATCTTCGCTAAAGTTTAAAAGATCTCTAGTTATTCTAATTTGCATTTCTTTGGTTACTAAGTAAACTATTTTTAGAATTTTTTTGGCCATTTATGTTTCATCTTTCATGAAATGCCTATTTGGGTTTTGGGCCTGATTTTCTTTTTTTTTAATTAATTGGTTAATTTTTGGCTGCGCTGGGTCTTTGTTGATTCCACTTGCTTTCTCCTGTTGCTGTGAGCAGGGGCTACTCTTTGTTGCAGCGCACAGCCTGCTCAGTGTGGCGGCTCCTGTTGTTCCAGAGCACAGGGCTGCAGCAGTTGTGGCTCACGGGCTCTAGAGCGCAGGCTCAGTGGTTGTGGTGCACGGGCTTAGTAGCTCTGTGACATGTGGGATCTTCCCAGACCAGGGATCAAATCCATGTCCCCTATATGGCAAGCGGACTCTTATCCACTGCGCCACCAGGGAAGTCCCTTGCCTGATTTTACACTGGGATGTTCTTTTCATTGTCTTGCCAGTAAAAATATATCATGTATATTTATTTATTTACTGTCCCATACACTGCAAATTTTTCCCTAGTAGAGATCTTTCAAATTTGGGATGTGTTTTCCATGTGTTGTGACATCCAGCTAAGAAAGCATGGATTTCACTTCTTTCCCATCTGCGATTCCGATGGGCCAGAGTTTGAGGTCTCCAAACAAGAAGCATCTGCTGAAATCACAGATGTAAAGACACATGAGCCCAGAGCCCTGTTCAGACAGTAGTGGTGGAAGCCAGCCACATATCCCTCACAAAGGACCGCAAGCTACTGTACACAGGACATGACAGTCAGCCTCAACATTGGTCCCCAACATTTCAGACAACTGCATCTATCGTCAACTCCTTTGTTGCTATTGTTGTTCAGTTGCTAAGTTGTGTCCAACTCTTTGTGACCCCACGGACTGCAGCACCCCAGTATTCCTTGTCGTTTATTATCTCCTAGAGCTTGCTCAAACTCATGTCCATTGGTGACGCCATTCAACCATCTCATCAACACCTTGGGAAGGGTGTAAAGAGACCAAAAAAAAAATCATCTGTGCAAAAGAAGGCTACAGAGAACACAGACTCAGCACTACGCCATTTGCTTAATGGACACTATTAATCATTGACTCCAAGGTGTCAAGCATTTCCCTAGAAAGTGAAAGTGTTCTCAGTCACAGCTGACTCTTTGCGACCCCATGGATTGTAGTCCACCAGGCTCCTCTGTCCACAGAATTCTCCAGCAAGAAAACTGGAGCAGGTAGCCATTTCCCTTCTCCAGGGGATCTTCCTGACCCAGGAATCAAATCCAGGTCTTTCTGCATCGAAGGCAGATTCTTTACAGTCTGAGCCACCTATGACTAGGCACAAAAGAAACAGTTTCTGTCTGCTTTTTTGGAAGTTAAGAGTCTAGTTGAGGACACAGACATTAATCGCAGAATCACAGAAAACAAAATGGGAAGCTTCAGGTGCCCTCAATTAGAGCTATGCATGGTGTTGAGCAGACACAAGGGCCAGAGAGGTGAAAGAAGAGTGGCAAAGAGAGCACCCCACGCAGAGGAAGCAGATGGCACAAAGGCCTGGTATCTGGTGGTACATTTGAGCAACAGAATGAAAGCCAGTGAGTCTGGGAATCAAGATCAGGATAAAAGTCCCGAGAGGTAAGACTAGAGAGGCTAAGGATTTCAGTCTGTATTGTAAAAGCCAAGGAGTGTCTTAAGAGGGAGATCAGGGTGTGGGGAAGAAATGATTCAGTTAGACTGGTGCTTTAAAAGATTACCCTGACTAAAGTGCATGTGGGGAGAAATTTGGCAGTAGCTTAGACAAGAATGACAGTGGCAGAGGGCTTGTACGGAAGTCACAGGGATCTTAGGGAGCAACTTCAGACAATCATAAACTTAATCAGATGCTGACTCCAGTGGAAGATGTTGTCCCAGACGTATCAGCATCTTTGCTGACACAGCGTCATCTTTACTGATACTGCATATCTACTGATCTAGCATCTTTACTGATACAGCACAGCCTCTGCCACTTTGTATGCCTCATTCTCCATGCTAGTTTATAAAGGTCCTCGGAGGTCATGTGCTTCTCCCTGGTAGGGCCAACAGTATACCTTCACATTTTTTCATAAGAATGATGTCAATTTTCCCACTCTCTATCATTTAAAGTCTACAGACATCTTGATCATCTTGATATCCCACAAAACAGTAGTCCACTATATTGATGACACTGGATGTCATAATGTCCAATAAGCAGGAAGTATCAAGTATTTTATTATTTATTTCAATTTTATTTATTTTTGGCTGTACTGGGTCTTCATGGCTGCACACAGGCTTTCTCTAGTTGTGGCGAGCAGGGGCTACTCTCTATTGCAATGAACAGCATGGCCTCTAGAATGCAGGACCAGTAGTTGTGGCAGGTGGGCTCAGTAGTTGCAGCTCAAGGGATTAGGTGTCCCATATGGACTATTACCAGACTAGGGAATAAATCTATGTCCCCTGCATTGGCAGGTGGATTCTCAACCATCCTGTATCAAGTGTTTTTAAATGTCTTAGTGAGACATACACAATGGCAAAAACCAACACAATATTGTAAAGCAATTATCCTCCAATTAAAAATAAAATTTAAAAAAAGACACACACAAGAGAATGGGATTTAACCCCAATACAATTCAGGGACGGTCACCTCAGTGAAGTTTCTTGGCATCAGTGGTTGAAAGTATGCAAAGTAGCTGCACAAAGGTGCTGTACCTCATATGACCTAACACACAGACACACACACAGGCAATTTAGTAGGATTTTTAAGTTTTGGAGACAACATATATCACATTTGAGTGTGCTATTTTGATCGATCTAGGAGTCACTTGCAGCTGTATAACTGTAGCTTCATGGAGACCAGAAAAAGAGAAGATTCTGCAGTAAATTAAAGTGGCACAGATACTCTGCTACTTGGGCCTTATTACCCAGGAAATCTATGATATCTTGAAGTGTTCATGGCAAGCAGGAATGCTGTATGGAGCCTCCAGCAAGGACCAATGTGAGAATCACAGTGCAGAACTCCAGGATTTGGGAGCAAGGCTATGCCCTCTTCTGCAAATACTTACTCTCCTTTAAGAAATACTTTATACAAGTGGTAGAGATGGAGGGAGCATCTAACAACAGGACATCAGGGGGCCATGCAGCCTGGCCCTCCTGTCATGAACTGGCTGCCGTCTGACACCTTGCCACGCTGGGCATGTACAGCTGCAACCTACCATTAAGTGGACCTAGCACACAAGACCAAGCTCAGACAGGGCCAAAGGCCCAAGTGAACATGAGAAGATCCCTTTAAAAAAAAAAAAAAATTCTGCGCTGGTCTCCATTGCTGTTGCACAGGCTTCTCACTGTGGCAGCTTCTCTTGTTGCAGAGCACAAGTTCTAGGGTGCCCAGGCTCAGCAGCTGTGGTACACTAGCTTAGTTGCCCGGCAGCACATGGAATCTTCCCAGACCAGGGATCAAACCCATGTCCCCTGCATTGGCTAGTGGATTCTTATCCACTGAGCCCACCAGAGAAGTCTTTGAGCAGATTCCTGACACAACTCCTGTTCCATTGCCTCCTGGGGTGTCCTTTTAGGTCAGTTGGCCAAGAAATGACAAAACTCAAGCCAGGTTTATGGATGGATCTGCACATTATGCTGGCACAACCAGTAAGCAGTCAGTTGCAGCACTTCCTCCCCACTCAGGGTGACACTGAAAGACAGAAATAAAGGAAAATCCTCTAGTGGCCACACCTCAAGCGGTATATTTGGTTGTTCACTGTCTGGAGTGTGAGATGGCCAGAAGAACAGATCTAGACTAATTCAGAGGCATTTGCCAGTGATTTGGCTGGATGATCAGGAATTCAGAAGGCACAGGATTGTAACATTAGTGAAAAAGAAGGCTAGGGAAGAGGGATATGGATGGACAACTTGAGTAAGACTATTCGCAATAATAGCTGTGTTCCATATGAATGCCCACCAAAAGGCATCTGCTGCATTAGAGATCCTTAATAGTCAGGGGTACACAAGTGAGATGCTTTGTGGATGTCACCAGTAGCTTCTTCCTCCAGCCGCCCCTAGCACCTGCTCAGTGACCTCATGAGCTATGGTGGCAGGGACAGAGACTATGCATGGGCTCAACAATACAGGCTACCATGATCTGAGTTGTATTGTTGTTCAGTCACTCAGTTGTGTCCAACTCTTTGTGACCCCAAGGACTGCAGCATGCCAGGCTTCCCTGTCCTTCATCTCCTGGAGTTTGCTCAAACCCACGTCCATTGAGTCGATGATGCCATCCGACCATCTCATCCTCTGTTGTCCCCTTCTCCTCCTGCCCTCAATCTTTCTTTCCCAGCATCAGGGTCTTTTCCAATGAGTCAGTTCTTCACATCAGGTGGCCAAATTATTGGAGCTTCAGCTTCAGCAACAGCCCTTCCAATGAATATTCAGGGTTGATTTCCTTTAGGATTGATTGGTTTGATCTCCTTGCAGTCCAAGGGACTCTCAAGAGTCTTCTCCAGCACCACATTTCGAAAGCATCAATTCTTCAGCGCTCAGCCTTCTTTATGGTCCATCTTTCACATAACTACTGTGAGTACATGACTACTGGAAAAACCATAGCTTTGAATATACCGACCTTTGTTGGTGAAGTGATATCTCAGCTTTTTAATATGCTGTCTAGGTCCGCAGATATGGATCTAATTTGCAAGTCCAGCGATTAACACTGAGTGCCCAGTATGGCCACTATTCCTTATCGGGATTGGCCAGCCACCTGGTGCCAGGCTGATTACCATCTTCCATTATTGAAGGAGCAGAGGTCCAACCTCAGAGGAATGGAAATGTTGTTTTGGATACAGATTTATCTTCCCTGCCCATATTTCTACCAGCATCACCATCTGTGGACTCTCAGAATGCCTTATCAACATGACATTCCACACAGCATTGTATGTGATCAAAGAATTCTTTATAACAAAGCAAGCGCAGCAATGGTCTCATACCCATAGGATTAACTGGACTTACCACAAACACGTCATCATCTGAAAGTGTGTAGCCTAACTGAAAGAATCACCAGAGAATTGCCTGGTGGTCCAGTGGTTTAGGACTTGGTGCTTTTACTGCCAAAAGCCTGGGTTCAATCCCTGGTTGTGGAACTAAGATCCCACAAGCCACACAGCACAGCCAATTAAAAATAAATGAGCAAATAGGTCCTAAAACAAACAAACAAAAAAATTATAGTATCGTAGTGCTTGTTTTGGAGAAGGCAATGGCACCCCACTCCAGTACTCTTGCCTGGAAAATCCCATGGACGGAGGGGCCTGGTAGGCTGCAGTCCATGAGGTCGCTAAGAGTCGGACAAGACTAAGCGACTTCACTTTGATTTTCACTTTCATGCATTTGAGAAGGAAATGGCAACCCACTCCAGTGTTCTTGCCTGGAGAATCCCAGGGACAGGGGAGCCTGGTGGGCTGCTGTCTATGGGGTCTCACAGAGTCGGACACAACTGAAGTGACTTAGTAGCAGCAGCAGCAGCAGCAGCAGTGCTTGTTTTATGGGATGTAATATGTGCTTTGAATCAGAGACCACTGTATGGTGATCTTTCCCCCATAGCCAAAATATTAATACATGGGCCTAGAAAATAGGTGGATGTCAGAGTGACTCCTCTACTGCTCCTAACAGACTTCTCATTGAATTTTTGCTTCCAGTTGCAACAATTGAAAGCCCCACTGGTTTGGGGATCTTAGTTCCCAAAGAAGGAATTCTCCCACTAGAACATGCGATGGCTCCACTGAATCAGAAGATGAGACGACGACCTGGACATTTTGAGCTCTTTATGCTAGTGAACCAAGAGATGGCCAGGGGGTCGGGGGGAGTACAGTGGGAGAGTATAACCTGTATTTGAATGACTGATCCTGATTACCAAAGGAAAACTGAGTTGCTTCTACACAACGGAGGCAAGATGGACTATGTTTACTGTGCCTGCATGCTCAATTGCTAGGTCATGTCCAACTCTTTGCGACCCCATGGACTGTAACCCACCAGGCTCCTCTCCCCATGGGATTTCCCAGGCAAGAATACAGGTGTTGCCATTTCCTTCTCCAGGGAATCTTCCCAACCCAGGGATTGAACGGAGTCTCCTGCATCGGCAGATGAATTCTTTACCACTAAAACACCAGGGAAGCCCATATACAATAGCAAAGGTTAATGAAAAACTACAGCAAGCAAAATGGGGGAGGGTGGGGTGGGCCGCATGATTAAGGAGCCAGGCCCTTAGAGACTGATGATTCCGGCCACTGCACCAGGTAAATAACCTGAATAGCTGCGGTGTGAACCAAGAGCAGCGTAAACACAGAGGTGTGCTGGAAGAAGCAAGCATTGGTATCAATCATTTACAGAAATGAGGACTCTAAGTAGCTTTATTCATTTTCTAATTGCTTGTTACACGTACATGATAATCTGTACTAACCATTTTTTCTCTTCTTCCCATCTTTAAGTTACCTTGTTAACTCTACAACCAAAGTCTTTAGGGAACAAATATTCAGTGTGGCTGTGACTGATGCGTGGAGTAATATATATAACCAGCCCCTTCATGGATCACAGCCTTGGTGGGGCGAAGAGGCTTGCATAACTCACTGAAGCTATGAGCCCATGAGACACTGGGACACCCAAGACAGACGGGTCATAGAGAAGAGTTCTGACAAAATGTGCTCCACTGGAGGAGGGAATGGAAAGATTGAAGGCAAAAGGAGAAGGGAGCAGCAGAGAATGAGATGGTTAGATAGCATCACTGACTCCACGGACATGAATTCAAGCAAACTCGGGAGATAGCGGAGGCCAGAGGAGCCTGGTGTGCTGCAGTTCACAGGGTCGCAGAGTCGGAGGTGACTTAGTGACTGAACGACAACAAATATATAACTATCAACGGATACGACTCTTGGAGCTGCACCTCAGTTTGAGAAAGGTTGGTAACTGCTCTCTTGTAGGAAGGGCAGCTGTTTTTGTAAGGCATAAAGACAGCTGTCTTCGTTGCAGTGGCAGTAGTATGCAAGTTCAAGGGTATGCCAAAACACATATGGTGGCTGAGTCATCAAAGGGATGGGCTGGGCCACTTATCAATGTAGTGGCCCCCAGCTCCAAATTCACCCCTTCTGCCTGCTCTGTGAATGGACTGGAGCCTTTAGATTTCCACCCCCAGCTGCCACTGAGGCTCTGTCAGGAGAGGGTGGTGGAGACACAGCACAGGAAGAAAGGGCGTGGCTTTCTGGTTCCTGTGGGTTCCCTTGCAGGCATTGTGCGCAGCTTTCTCAGCAGCAGGCTCTTGCTGTGCTCAGAGTCTCCAGTGCCTGGATCCAGTGGTGCACGGCAGCCAGCAGCTTCACCGGGCACGTCCCTTCTCCCCAGGCAGTTCGGTAGCACAGCAAGAGGCCTCGCTGTAAACAGTTTCCCTTAGTGCACTAAAGAGAGCATTCCTGACAGGTTCCAGTGGACACATTTTCAGCAAAGTCTGGATTTCAGCCTTGGACACTTCATGTCACCCCTAGGGGCAGCAGCTGTTCCTTCTGTCTGCTATTCCTATTCTTTCGTGGTGCGTACTAAGTCACTTCAGTCATGTCCAACTCTTTGCGACCCTATGGACTAGAGCCCACCAGGCTCCTCTGTCCATGGACTTCTCCAGGCAAGAATACTGGAGTGGGTTTCCATGCCCTCCTCCAGGGGATCTTCCTGACCCAGGGATAGAACCTACATCTCTTATGTCTCTTCACTGGCAGGAGGGTTCTTTACCACTAGCCCCACCTGTAAAGCCCTCCTATCCTCTTTATTTCTAGCCAATTCTTCATTACTCCAGTCCCATTACAGTTAATAATTCCTGAAATCAAACTTCCCCCGATCAAATTTTTACACTGTTTCTCTCTCCTGATTGGACCTAGATTAAGCTGGGGCTTGATGTGACTGCTGCTGCTATCACTTCAGTTGTGTCCGAGTCTGTGCGACCCCATAAACGGCAGCCCACCAGGCTCCTCTGTCCCTGGGATTCTCCAGGCAAGAATACTGGAGTGGGTTGCCATTTCCCTCTCCAATGCATGCATGCATGCTAAGTCGCTTCAGTCGTATCCGACTCTACGACCCTATGGACAGCAGCACACCAGGCTCCTCTGTTCACAGGATTCTCTAGGCAAGGGACTGGAGTGGGTTGCCATTTCCTTCTCCATAGTTGTGACTAAACAGTGGGAAAAACGGAAACAAGTGGGGAGATTCAAGAGATACAAGTAGGGAGATTCAAGAGATACAAAGTAAAAGACAAGACTTTGTAATGGATTAGACAAGAGAAGTAGGGGTAGACGAGGATGACTCCTGGGAAAATATCCAGTTTAGACTAGATGAACAGGGGAACGCTTCACCTACAGACTTTTAGAAAGGGGTCACGATCAAGGAGAAAACTTACAAGCTCAGTTTTGAACAATCCTGAGCTTGAGTAGACTTTAAGACACCCAAAACATACCAAGTAGGCAGTTGGCTCCAAAGTTCAAGAATTTAGTGGAGTCTAAGATTAAGAGTGGGTTTCAATGCTGGCTCAGACAGTGAAGAATCCGACTGCAATGTGGGAGCCCTGGGTTCAATCCTTGAGTCAGGAAGATCTCTTGGAGAAAGAAATGGCTACCCACTCCAATATTCTGGCCTGGAGAATTGCAGGGACAGAGAAGCCTGGCGGGCTACAGTCCATGGGGTTGCAAAGAGTCGGACACAACTGAGCGACTTTCACTTTACACTTACTTTCGGATTAAGAGTAGAGTCATCTGGAGTTTCCTGGTACTCCAGCGGTTAAGACTCCATGCTTCCACTACAGAAGGCATGGGTTAGATCCCTGGTCAGGGAAGTTCCACATGCTGTGAGGTGCAGCCAAAAAGAAAAAAAGAGAAGACTGGGATCATCTCCCTTAAACTGGTAAATAAAGCTGCAGACATAGCTGAAATGGCCCGGGGAAAAAGTAAACAGTGAGAAGAGAGGGCCTGGTGAACCTGCAAAGGGTTGCTGGAGCTATAAGAGGTGGAGGAAAACAAAGATGGTGCAGTTGGCCCCCACATCTGCAGGTTCTGCACCTGTGGATTCAACCAACCTTGACTGAAAAGATTCAAGGCGAAAAAATTCCAGGAGTTTCCAAAAAGTAAAACTTGAACTTGCCATATGCCTGATAACTATTTACCTAGCATTTACATTGTATTAGGCATCATAAGTAATCTAGAGGTGACATGAAGTAGACTGGAGGATGTGTGCAGGTTATGTGTAAACACTATACCATTTTGTATAAGGGACTTGAGCTTCCTCAGAATTTGGTGTCTAGGGCTGCCCTGGAACCAAGGTCACGAGGATACTGAGGGATGACTCTATTGTGTCCTGGAAGCAAAGAATGGCAGCCTGAGGTGCAGGGCTCCGACCTGCCACATAGAGAACTTGCTGCAGCTGACTGACTGCCCCCCACACTTGTATCTCCAGATCGCTGTATCTTCAGGTCTGCCACAGTGCCCAGCCCCAGGCCACACTTCCTCCAGGCAACTCATAATCAATGAGTAAGCTTGGCCGAAAACCACTTCTGCTTGATGTTTCTGTGCTCCGAGCTCCCCGCTGACCTGGCTGAGACGTTCTCAGAACTGTACTGTGGTCAGACACTCTTCCTCCCTCCTTCCCTCTGCCATTCCTCACGGAGCCCTGCACTGCAGGCTGAAACTGCCCACTTCCAGAGTTCCAGCTAAGACTGATGATGATTTATCTCTTTTAGTCAGATACTGTCTTAGAGGATGGATGCATCCTGACACACCACGCACAGGCTGACAGGAGCATGATGTCCACCAGATGAAAGATCATAGGGGAGACAGTTTGTGAGGACTTTCTTTTTAATCCCCCCATAGGCAGAAGCCCAAGGGAATGATATGAAACAAGAGGCTAGTTTAAAAACAGGAAAATATTTAATCCATCCCAAAATACATATCAAGAAATGAAGAGAGCCACAGGAAAACTACCTATGATGGAAGAAGGGTGTTACTGGCTTCAAGCTCTAATTCCTATAATCCTGAGGCTTTGATGCTTCAAAGAAACCCATCTAGTCCTTTAGTATTCCTGGCTATTTGGAAATAAATTACATACATCTGTAAAAGAGTTCTGGCCTGCTAGAAGGGAGCTAGCCAGGGAGGAGAAAGGGGCACCAATCTACTGCAAATGATCAAAGACCAGCTGAGTGACAGCACGGAGCCATCCGAGGCAGATGAACCACTGATGCTCTGGTGAGAACCAGAACACAGAGCTGGCTCAGGGGCTTGTGCCGTCCACCTGTGCTCAGAACAACGTCAGCCAAAGCCCCTGGGAGCAAAGTTCTAAACACCTCCTTCATGCCCCCTGCTGGTTGGTTTCATCATTATCTCGCCTCTTCCAAATCTGTAAGAAATGAATACAATGGATACTTAGGAGCCTGTGTTCCATCCACAAATATTTATCATGCACCTAAATCTGTGCTAGGAAATGAGCAAACTATCACCCCAACTGTGTATTTGCTAAGTCCCCTAAAACTAACTCATAATCTTTCAGAAAATTCCCTTTCACTTAATTTTCACTCTTCTACCCAGCCTTCTCTTCCCATTCCAAACTCCTTTTCTGAAAAAGGACCAACAGTCAGGCCTGCAACTTCAGACAAAGAGTTCTCCTTGGAACAAGCAGTATCTCTCTCCTTTTTTATAACGCTGTGGCCTTCTCTTAGCCTCAGTCTTCCTTCTCTGCAGGGACTAGGACAGTTAGAAAGAGAAGACAGGGGAACTTCCTTGCAGGTCCAGTGGTTAAGACTCTGCACTTCCACTGCAGAGGGCATGGGTTCGATGCCTAGTTAGGGAAATAAGATCCCATATGCTGCACGGTGTGGCCAAAAAGTAAAAATTTTTTAAAAAAGAAGAAAGAGAAGATAGAGCCCCTCAGTTCCATGAACTCCCAACACAGTGGAGAGGACAGTTAAAACATGCAGCTGCTGCTCCACAGACATGGGACAGTGCTGTGGGGTCACAAAGAGTGCTGACTTTGCCTAGGGAACTGGGGAGAGCTTCAGAGACGACTCCAGATGATTCTGAGCTCTTCCTCCTTGAAATCAGACCACATATTTGAAAAACTGACCTGGCTGACCGCACACAGAGAGAACCTCCTTGCTCACTCATAACTCATCCATGCTTTCCTGTCCTTCTCTTCACTGAAGATCACTCCTGGCCCCGCCTCACTCCCCACTGCATGTCAAAAGGCACCCAAGCTAACTCAGTCCCACTCCCTGCCTTCACCCTCAACACTTCTCTCACCAGCCCCTACACCCCATCACCTCCACGCTCATCGAGTGAAGCCAACCCACCTGAATGTAAGCCTCCGACAGTGTGATCATCTGGGGAAGGATGTCGGTCACCTGGAGGTCCTGTAATTCATACCATTTGCCTGTCCCCTGCAAGGAGTATGAAGGGCTAGGTCAGTTTGCTCCCGGAAACCAATAGAGTTTTAGAGGTAAAGAGATGTAGCCAAAAGCTAGAAAAGTCAGAACAGTCACTAGACCATAACCCAGCAAGAGTTCTAAGAAAGAAAGTATAAGGCCTCTGCTGGGCATCATTCAATGTCAAGAGCTTTTAGGGTGTTGATCTTGACAAACAAGTCCTGCTGAGGACTCCTTAAAGCACAGTGGAGTCTCAAACACTGTTCGTCTTTTAGGAAGAGACTAGGAGGATAACACAGATAAAGAAGAGGAAGCCCCTACTCCTCACCTGAGATGCCTGGATTATGGCAGAGATACTTCTGGAAGCTCACCTGCCTCATCCATCCAAATTTTCAAGAAATGCCAAAGACAAATATATTCCGGTTATTCTGGATATTCCAGTAGTTCAAATAGGATACACAACAAAAGCTCAGGATCCCATAATGAAAATCCCTATTCCTGGTGCGAGGACTGGTTAATAAGAACACAGTGAAACCTAGTATCCAGGTTCCAATGTCAACTCTTCTAACTTCAGATCAGTTACTCCAACTCTAAGCTAGGTTCCTCACTTGTAAAAAGATGGTATTAACACCTGTCTTGGAAGTGTGTTTAGGGATATAAACAAGATGAACATACATGAAGTATGTGGCGTACTATCTAGCACATGGCCAAGTGCTTGACGGATAGAAGCTGGTTATCATTAAACCCAGATTCTCAGAAGACTCATCAAGTTAGAACAATTTGTGCCAGTAATCTGTATGATACCAAATACATCCTAAGCACGTTTCCCCCATTTTCAGCAAATTCACAAAATTTTTTTCAGCTGAAACAGAACCTCTCTACCAGTGCTTTGTAAACTTTAATTTCATACCCTTCAGAGGGTCTTGTTAATCGGTAGACTATGATTCAGGAGGTATGTGAGGGGTCTGAGATTCTACGATTTCTAACGAGTTCTCATATGATGTCAATGCTGTGAATCCAAGGCACTTTTGGTGGCAGGTGCTAGTCTAGTCTAGGACAGTGCTTCTCAATCTTGGCTACACACTGGAAATCTGAGAATTTTAAAACTATCAAGATGCCTGGTTCTCACCTCCAGATAATCTAATCAAGTCTTAACTCCAACATTTTGGACCAGAAAACTCTTTGCTGCCTGTGGGGGCTGCCTGTGCATTGGAAGATATTCAGCAGCATCTCTGGCCTCTGCCCCAGTGGAAAATCAACAGGCACAAATTACAGTTTTCACGTAACTGGTCTGGGATGGCCCAGGCTTCAGCAGTCTAAAACCTGCCCCCAGGGAAGTCCCACGTGCAGCCAAAATTGAGAACAGTTGCCTTAAACTGGTCACTGACAACTCTGTTTCTCACAGAATCCCAAAGTCAAGGACAAGAAAGAGCAAACTGAAAGGAGCTGCCTTCCAAAAGGCCAAGGGAACACCACCGGCTTCTGCCACTCTGCACAGTGAGAAGTCAGCCCTACTCACATGATGGAGCACGTGGATCCGGTAGGAGCCCTCAGAGGGTTTGCCGTCATGTACAATGTTGGCGATGAGGTCATAGGTGGTATTCTTGTGCACTGCCTGCACTTCTTCAGACAAATACTCTCTCAGGTCCACATTTCTGAGGATGAGGAAAATAAAGTGAAGATCAGACAAAGCCTACAAGGTTTGCCCTGTAGAGGTTAACTGTCCTCCCTAAATGGACCACGAAGCTGTGGAACCCTATTTCGGGAAGTTGGGTCTAGGTGGGCTTGAATAGCTAGGGAGCCCAGGTTTGTGGAAATTTATAGTTTGCCACAAAAAATGGGTCCAACTAGGAGGACTGGCTCTATGGCAAAAGCATATTTTAAAAGCATGCCTAGGGCTTCCCTGGTGGCTCAGTGGGAAAGAATCCACCTGTCAATATAGGAGACACAGGTTCAATCCCTAGTCTGGGAAAATCCCACAAGCTGCGGAGCAACTAAGCCCGTGTGCCACAACTATTGAGCCCACAGGCCTCAACTACTGAAGCCCAGGGGCCCTAGAGCCTGTTCTATGCAAGAGAACTACGAAAGTGAGAAGTCGGCCCACCGCAACTAAAGAGTAGACCCCCTCTCACTGCAACTAGAGAAAGCCCACATGCAGCAATAAAGACCAGTGCAACCATAAATTAATTAATTTAAAAAAAAGCATGCTCAGAGACATTCCTGGTGGTCCAGTGGCCAAGACTCTGCACTCCCAATGCAGGGGGCCCGGGTTCGATCCCTGGTCAGGGAACTAGATCCCACATGCCACAACTAAGAGATTGCATGCTGCAGCTAAAGATCCTGCAACTGAAAGATCCTACAACTGAAAGATCCTGCATGCTGCAACTAAGACCCTGCACAGCCAAATAAATAATATTTTTAATTAAAATTTTTAAAATAAATAAATAAAAGCATGCCTAGGGGAGTCATGCCTGGTGATCTTGTGGTTGGACTCCATGATTTCACTGCCGAGGGCCCTGGTTCAATCCCTGATTGGGGAACTACAATCCTTCAAGCTATGAGGCATGGACAAAAAATATTCAAAAATAAAAATTAATGTATACCTAGCAGTCTGAAGTACAGAGCTTGGAGTCATTCAGACCTGAGCTGGAATCGAGGCTCTGTTACCTCGGAGCTGTGTGTAAGTTTAAGCAGGTGACATAAGCTAAGGCTCTTCTATATGAGAATGAGAGTCACCATCTCCTTTGAGATGAGAACAAGGGTAACAGCCTCACCCTCTGCTCTGTCAGGAAATTGGCTGCAGTGGCAGTGTTCAGGGGGTACCTGGTCTCTGGACTCAGGCTATAGAAGCCTGCTCACCTGATCATGTCAGTTATCACCGTATACAATCACTGTGACAATTTCAGTGTGGCAAAACAGGACTTCCCTGGTGGTTCAGTGGTTAAGAATCCGCCTGCCAATGCAGGGGACACGGGTTCAATCCCTGGTCCAGGAAGATTCCACGTGTTGCGAGGCAACTAAGCCACCCCTAAGTTGTGATCTGCAACTACTAAGCCCACGAGCTGCAACCGAAGCTCTCAAGCCCATGCTCCACAACAAGAGAAGTTACCACAGTGAGAAGCTCTTGCACCACAGCCAGAGTAGCCCCTGCTTGCCACAACTAGGGAAAGCCCATGCACAGCCACAAAGACCTAGCACAGCCAAAATAAATATATCAATTAGCTTTTTAACATACGGCAAACCAGGCAGATCATTTAGATGTGTTTTTTTCTTTGATTTTATGAGACTGTGTTTATCTGATTATTTTGCCTTTAGTCAAGTAGGCAAAATGGTTACAAGTAACAGAAATCCACCTTGGGCAGCCCAAGTACAAAAGGGGGATTAATTGATTCAAAGTTTCAGACGAGGAAACCCATCAGAAACCAGGCACTACAGAAGCAGCAAGATCCAAGAGTTACCTGCCCTCTTTTCTGCTTTGAAAAGCTTTATCCTTTTCCCAACCAGCTTTCTCTCCTTTATGGAACCCATCTTGACTCCCCCACAGCTTCCAAATTTCTCAGTTCTGGTTGTCAATAGGGACTACTGACTAGGTTTCTTCAATTGGGACTTAAAAACATCAAATTTATTTTTAACACTTGAACACTCATTTTTTAAACACAGGGAAGCATTCTTGATGTACTTGGAATAAAACCTCCTTTTGTGTTTTATTTGTTGAATTCTATCAGTTGATGTATAAATGTGGCATAAATGTATACCAGTTTTTATGAAGTCAAGAGCTATAATACAGGCTTACTGTGAAGATGGCAATCACAATTACCAAGAACTTTCAAATTGGGAAGTAGATTGACAGTTAACGTGACTATTAAGAGAAAGCTAACTATACTATTTTCAGGAAAAAATAACCTTCTGACACCTACAGATATTTATAAAAATGTAAATACATGGTAGAATAAGAGACAGTATGTGTGTGCTCAGTCACTCAGTTGTATCCAACTCTGTGATCCCATGGACTGTAGCCCACAGGCTCCTCTGTCCATGGGATTCTCCAGGTAAGAATACTGGAGTGGATTGCCATTCTCTCCTCCAGGGGATCTTTCCAACCCAAGGATCAAACCCGCATCTCTTGCACTGGCAGGGAGATTCTTTACTACTGTGTCACGTGGGAAGCCCGAGATTATATCCTTTTTCTCATCTCTAGAACTGTCTGCTGTGCTACCACTCATAACATGAAACACAGCACTATCATCTCTAGAAAGATTTACAATAAATGGTAACAGTGATCACATCCAGGGATCATTTCTAGATATGTATCTCCTTTTGAATTTTACACTATGAATTTATGAATATATCATCTGTCCAAAAATACAAAAAATTTCAATGTAAACCATGTATTAATAAGCAGGCAACTTTGTTCTAACTATATTATGCAGCTTTCCATGTGTTAAGGATAGCTACTTATTTCCAAAAACTGACAGCCACCCATATAGATTGCAATAAATAGTCATTGTTGTTTGGGGGCTTTTGGGATTTTTTTCTGGCCCTGCCACGCAGCTTGCAGGATCTCGGTTCCCCAGCTGTGGAACACAGTGAAAGTGCTGAGTCCTAACCACTGGATGCCAGGGAAGTCCCTAAACAGCCATTGTTAAAATACATTTTAGATAGGAGTCTGAGGAAACCGATGAGGGCTCAAGAGAGCCAAAATGCCTGCCAGCTGCTAAGAACTGGCTTCTCATACTGTCTTCTCAGCTTTAACAACAGCTGTTTGGACTTCTTTGTACAAGTCCTAGAAAAGTCTTCAGAAGTATTTATACTCAAAAATTTCATGACTGAACCCAAACTGTCTCAGTGGCAAAAGGGAATAAATTGATGTTAAATCATTTTGCTTTAGAAAACAGTCAACGGGGAAAACCCTATTTGTCCCCCCATGAAACAGTCCAATGTTGAGACCACCTAACTAGCTGGAAGTGAAACTTCATACCTGTGCCCCAGAAACCCTATCTCCAAACAAGCAGGGGGCCGCTAATCACTGCACGTCTGATGGATCTCTACTACGAATAAAACATAGGAGAAGAATTAGATCTGACAAAGGGTTTTTCAAATGGGGACTTGAGCATAATGAGAACTGTATTAGTCTAAAAGTGACGACACTGCATTAATAATCAAAGTCTAGGTTTCCAGGATGGTCACACAGTGTGATGGTCTCCATCGGACTAGTGGAAAAGTAATCTTTTCCTCAACTTCTCCAAAGCTTTCTGATAGACAAGCTACTAAAGTCACAGTGACCAAAAATCCAAATGTAACTGGTGGCAAAATACACACACTCCAGGTCCATAATATAAAAGAAACTTCCTACCAGTGAAAGGAAATTTCTGTGCTGACTGAGCAGGAACTACCATCAACACACAGTCCTGCCTCAGGGGCTGCCTTAGAGTCAAGAGGGCTCCTTCCTTCCAGGCACAGACTGGTGACTGCAGCAATTCACAGAAGTCCAGCTCTGAATGAAAACCCCTAGTCTTTCAGAGAAAGCCCCTTTGTCGTCCTACTCAAGTTAGCAGACAGCTGGCCTTCATATCCCCAGATTTCATTCTACTTGTCACACAAATAAGATATTAGAGAAGAAAAATGCATGAAAAGAAGAGAAAGAAATTCTCCTGTAACCCTAACTACTACAAAGGTTTTCTCTCCTCATCCACCGCTGTTCTCAGAGTCTTGGTGATGCTGGAACCAGAAATAATAAAATGTTACACTTGGAAGGATCCCTAGGGCTCGTCTAGTCCAGGCCTCTCATTTAATCCAGGAGAGGGTATACAAATGACCTGCACAAGGCCACCCGGCTAGGACAACACAGAACTCAAGACTTCTTTAAGTTGCTACCCTCTTAAACACTACACAGAATTAAGAATTGGTACTATTTTCAAACGAAAACACTGGCAGTTCAGTCTGGGCAACTGGAGGGGATGGAGGGAGAAAGACAAGAGAAGGAGATGACCATTTGCCCATTACAGCCCCCAGACTACCTTTTAAACCTTTCTGAGGTTTAGAAATAACCACACTTCTGAGCTAAACAGCATGGTAATCCTATCTTTTAACCATTCAAATCCTTCCAATAAGAAATCATGTTAGGGCCCCTACCTTATCTAAATGCCCACACACAGATGCACCTTTCTTCCTGCCAGCCCCACCACCAAGCCTCTCTGTGGTCTCATCTCTTGGGAACTAAAAACCAACTGTCTACCCCCAAAAGGGTCTTGCAGGAGCCTTCTACAGCTCCTCCAAATTCCCCATTAAAATACTCGTAAACAGAGACACAGACGCAGAGAGCAGACATGTGGACACGGGCGTTGGGGGAGAAGGGGAAGGAGAGGGTGGGATGAACTGGGAGATTAGGACTGGTGATATAAATACACTGTCATGTGTAAAACAGCTAGTAAGAAGCTGCTCTATAGCACAGGGCGCTCAGCTCCATGCTCTGTGATGACCTAGAGCGGGGGATGGAGTGGGATGTGACAGGAAGGTCCAAGAGGGAGGGGATATATGTATGCACATGGTGGATTCACTTCATTGTACAGCAGAAACTAACGCAACATTGTAAAGCAAATATATTCCAATAAAAAAAAATAGAGGACACATATTGAAAAAAAACACATATCATATAAATATCTGCAAAAAGACAACTGCATGGTCAATTAAAAATGATACTATACATCAAATTTTATAACTTTCTCATCAATAGGCAGACACTGAATGCATTCCAGACTTTATCCTCTAGGGAAAAAATAAGATAGTAGGGTTCCAAGAGAGTAAGGCAAATCTAGAGTCATCCCCACTGTCATATGCCAGCAAATTTGGAAAACTCAGCAGTGGCCGCAGGACTGGAAACGGTCAGTTTTCATTCCAATCCCAAAGAAAGGCAATGCCAAACAATGCTCAAACTACCGCACAATTGCACTCATTTCACATGCTAGTAAAGTAATGCTCAAAATTCTCCAAGCCAGGCTTCAGGAATATGTGAACTGTGAACTCCCTGATGTTCAAGCTGGTTTTAGAAAAGGCAGAGGAACCAGAGATCAAACTGCCAACATCCGCTGGATCATCAAAAAAGCAAGAGAGTTCCAGAAAAACATCTATTTCTGCTTGATTGACTATGCCAAAGCCTTTGACTGTGTGGATCACAATCAACTGTGGAAAATTCTGAAAGAGATGGGAATACCAGACTACCTAACCTGCCTCTTGAGAAATCTGTATGCAGGTCAGGAAGCAACAGTTAGAACTGGACATGGAACAACAGACTGGTTCCAAATAGGAAAAGGAGTACGTCAAGGCTGTATATTGTCACCCTGCTTTTTTAACTTCTATGCAGAGTACATCATGAGAAACGCTGGACTGGAAGAAGCACAAGCTGGAATCAAGATTGCTGGGAAAAATATCAATAACCTCAGATATGCAGATGACACCACCCTTATGGCAGAAAGTGAAGAGGAACTAAAAAGCCTCTTGATGAAAGTGAAAGAGGAGAGTGAAAAAGTTGGCTTAAAGCTCAACATTCAGAAAACGAAGATCATGGCATCTGGTCCCATCACTTCATGGGAAATAAATGGGGAAACAGTGGAAACAGTGTCAGACTTTATTTGGGGGGGCTCCAAAATTACTGCAGATGGTGACTGCAGCCATGAAATTAAAAGACCCTTACTCCTTGGAAGAAAAGTTATGACCCACCTAGATAGTATATTCAAAAGCAGAGACATTACTTTGCCGACTAAGGTCTGTCTAGACAAGGCTATGGTTTTTCCAGTGGTCATGTATGGATGTGAGAGTTGGACTGTGAAGAAGGCTGAGCACCGCAGAATTGATGCTTTTGAATTGTGGTGTTGGAGAAGACTCTTGAGAGTCCGTTGGACCGCAAGGAGATCCAACCAGTCCATTCTGAAGGAGATCAGCCCTGGGATTTCTTTGGAAGGAATGATGCTAAAGCTGAAGCATCAAGTACTTTGGCCACCTCATGTGAAGAGTTGACTCACTGGAAAAGACTGATGCTGGGAGGGATTGGGGGCAGGAGGAGAAGGGGACGACCGAGGATGAGATGGCTGGATGGCATCACTGACTCGATGGACGTGAGTCTGAGTGAACTCTGGGAGATGGTGATGGACAGGGAGGCCCGGCGTGCTGCAATTCATGGGGTCGCAAAGAGTTGGACACGACTGAGCGACTGAACTGAACTGAAACATTCATCTTTGAGGTCCCTAAAATGTTTGTATCCTTCCCATAGAAACCTTAACTTATATAGTGTAGGTAGGTTCCTTACAATCTCCAACTAAGACGGTCCAATATTAAGAGTGGCACAAAGAAATAAAAAAGGAACTCAAGCTCATGCCCCTAATGAAAGTGAAGGAGGGGAACACTCACGTAATCGGGAAGTTGACAATAGTCGGATTCTTCTCCACAAAGAAATTGTTCTTAGTGAATCTCTTAATACAAAAGATTAGATATGGAGGCAGCTTGGTGAGCTGGAAGCGCTTCAGAAAGTTCTCCTTGTAGGTCTTATATTCCTAGAGAGAGAAAAGAAAATGATCAAGTTAGTGTTGGAGCATTAGAGCAGGAACACAAGTTTTGTTTTGGCTTGGTTTGGGTTTAATAGAATTTTGTCTTCCACTTAGAATCCAGAAGACACCTGACCCCAGCAACCACCTGCAAGGGTTAAGAACAGCTGTTTGGCCAAAGCTGAAATACCTCATCTGTGGGCTGTGTTTCAGCCAGCACGTGACCAAACTGTTCAACTCTAACTGTAGTAATGTAGGTATTTGTTTCTATAAGGAAAACAAAAATGTCAAGTGAAAAAGAGGATTTGTTAAAAGTTCAAAATTTAAAAACCATGACTTGTTTTTTGTTTAGTCCCTCAATCGTATCCGATTCTTTGTGACCCCAGGGACTACAGCCCACCAGGATCCTCTGTACATGGGATTTTCCAGGCAAGAATACTGGAGTGGGCTGCCACATCCTTCTCCAGGGGATCTTTCTGATCCAAGGATCGAACCCATGTTTCCTGCATTGCCAGACAGATTCTTTACCACTGAGCCACCTGGGAAGCCCCTAAAAAAATATATAAGAGTTTTACTTAATTCAAAATAAAGAAGAATGTCCTGACCATTTGGCCATCAGACACATGCACCATGGAACAGGCACCTGTGACCAACAAAGAGCACTTTAACAGTGAGGGTTTTCCAGAAAAGCAGTCAACTGACATTCCACGTTCCTTCCTCCTCCAAGGCCCCAAGACTCGTAGGTCAAGTATAGTCTGTTGAGCAACACTTAACTGAGGCCTCACTCAGGACTTGAATATCTCACTTTCAACAGTGGACAGACAACCAGGCAGAAGAAACAGAAGACCTGAGTAGCATTATAATTAGAGCAGCATTTATAATTATAAAGTTGCACCGCCATCAGCTTAATGGACACTCTTCTCAAGGGCACATGGAATGGTCTCCAGCAAAGACCATATGCCAGCCCGTAAAACAAACCAACAAACATAAAATATAGAAACAATACAAAGCATGTTCTCTGCCCACAATGGGATGAAATTATTAACAGAAATCAGCAACAGAAAGAAACGTGCAAAACTCACAAATATATGGAAACTAAACAATACATTCTTTAATGAGTTATCGGTTAAATAAAAAAGAAATAAAAAGGGAAATTAGGAAAGAATTCAAGATGAATAAAAATGAAGACACAACATATAAAAACTTATGGGATGTAGCTAAAGCAGTGGTCAAGAGGTAAATTTAGTTATAAATACCTAAATTGAAAAATAAGATCTCAAATCAATAACCTTCCATCTTAAAACATTGGGGAAAAAGCAAACTAAACCTAAAGCAAGCAGAAAAAAGAAAAAAAATATATCAGACCACAAGTTAAAAAAACACAGGATAAACAACATTTCAGAAAAATCAACAAAACCTGTTTCTTTAAAAAGACAAACCTTTAGTTAGTTGAACAAGAAAAAAAAAATTCAAATTACTAGAATCAAAAATGAAAAAGGGAACATTACTAGGAAATTTACAGAAATAAAAATGATTATAAAGGAACACTATAAACAACTGTATGCCAAAACAGGAGATAAGTTAGATGAAATGGATAAATTTCTAGAAAGACTCAAACTACCAAAACTTAAAAAGAAACAATCTGAATAAACCTACAACAAGTAAAGAAATTGAATTAGTCATTAAAACCTACCCACGAAGAAAAGTCCAGGCCCAAATTTTTTCACTGGTATTTTCTACCAAACAGTTAAAGAAATTACACCAATTTTTCAAACCCTTTTCCAAAATATAAGGAGGGAATACTTTCCAACTCCTTTCATGAGGCCAGCATTACCCTGATACCAAAACTAGGCACAACTACAGATCAGTATTTCTATGAATATGGATGCAAAATTCTTCAACAAAATACTAGTAAACCAATTTCAACATAAACAACAAGAAAGAATTATATACCAATTATACATGACTAAGTATGATTTATCCAGGAATACAAAGGTGGCTTAACATCCAAAAATAAATTAATATAATGTACTGCACCGTATAATAATAATAATAAGGCAATAAATAGCTAAATAAGACAACAAATAGCAATGATTGAAACACACAATCATCTCTGTAGATACAAAAAAGCATTTGACAAAATCCAACACCTTATCATGAGAAAAACACTAATAGAGACAGAAGGGAACTTCCTCAACCTGATAAAGGGTATCTATGAAAAACAGATATGTGATGTTATCCACAGCTAACATCAAACTTACTGGTAAAAGCCTGGATGCTATCCCTCAAGATCAGGTACAAGATAGGATATCTGCATTTTCCACTTCTATTTAACCCTGTACTAGAGATTCCAGCCAGTACAATCAGACAGTAACACTTAAATAAATATGAAGCATCCAGATTAGAAAGGAAGAAGTGAAACGATCTCTGTCTACAGATGATATGATCTTGCAGATGGAAAATCTTAAGAAATCCACTTTAAAAGTTTGGCAAGGTCGCAGGCTACAAAAATCAATATACAAAAATCAACTGCGGGGGCTTCCCTGGTGGTCTAGTGATTGAGAATCTACCTGCCAATGCAGGGGTCATGGGTTCAATCTCTGGTCCAGGAAGATTCCACAAGATCACAACTAAGCCCATGAGCCAAAACTACTGAGCCCATGAGCTCTAGAGCCTGCACTCTGCAATTAGAGAAGCCACTGCATTGAGAAGCCTGCGCACCACAACAAAGACCCAGTGCGGCCAAAAATTAAAATAATAAAAATTTATATTAAAATAGTTCAAACTTATACTCCAAAAACTATACAACACTACTGAAGGAAATTAAAGAAGATGAATAAATGGAAAAATAACCCATGTTTACGAATCAAAAGACTGCTATTATTAAGTTGGCAGTAACTCCCAAACTAATCTACAGATTCAACACAATCCCTGTCAGAATATCAGCTGGCTTCTTTGTAAAAATCCACAAGCTGATCCTCAAATTTGAGAAATTGCAAAGAACCCAAAATAACCAGAACAATCTTGTAAAAGAATAAAGTTGGAAAACTCAGTTTATAATTTCAGAACTAACTACAAAGTAGTAATAATCAAGACTGTGTTCTAGACACATACATCAATGGAACAGAGTTGAGAGTCCGAAAATAAACCCATGCGTCTATGGTCAAAGGATTTTTCAACAAGGATGCCAAGACCATTCAATGGGAAAAGAACTGTCTTGTCAACAGTGCTAAGACAACTAGACAGTCATATGCAAAAGAATAAAACTAGACTTTGTACTTTACACCATATACTAAAGTTTAACTTAATACACTATTGAGCCCACGAGACATATCAGTATTTTTCTAGAGAGTGATACAATAAATACCACTATGTGAAGTTGTTAGAGCTTAAGATTGATGAAGGGTTCATTATACAACTTATGATTGTCATTATTATTTATAAAATTTTGCTCTTTAGATATTCATTCCAATGAAAAATTTTCAAAAATGATGCATCATGAAATTTTGAGTGACGAAGAATTTTTCAGTGAATTTTATGAAGATATTTTCTCTGACTGCCTGAGGGATATATATACTAGTGTCTTAGAAGATGACAGTTCTTCAGAATATTGTTCTGATTCAGATGATGCGAATATTAGATTAAAAAAAAGACAAAAAAACTTAGTCAATGATTCTGATACAGAAAGTGTAAATGAAACTCATGGTGCTGGAGAGGGTTCCTTTGCTCCTACAGAAAAGTGAACTGAAGACAACATTTCAATTCAATTAGAAGATTCTACAGGTGTGTCAGGTGTAACTATTGAATGTAATAATTCACAAAGTGTTAGTGAAATAACAGAATTAATTTCAGGTTAATCAAAATAAACTTACTGACCACATTAGTTAGTTTCTGCAAAAATCCCCCGATCAATGGAACTTCCTTGGTGGCTCAGATGGTGAAGAATCCACCTGCCAATGCAGGAGACTCCAGTTTGATCCCTGGGTTGGGAAGATCCCCTGGAGAAGGAAATGGCAACCCACTCCAGTATTCTTGCCTAGAAAAATCCCATGGACAGAGGAGCCTGATGGGCTACAGTCCATGGAGTCACAGAAGAGCTGGACGTGACTTAGGGACTAAACAACAACAGCAAAGGCCTGAAATGTAAGAGCTAAAACTATGAAAGTCTTAGAAGAAAACACAGATGTAAACTTTCATGACCTGGGATTTAAGAATGGATTCTTACATATGACAGCAAAAGCCCACACTATAAAAGAAAAACTAAGTAATTTCATCAAAGTTAAAACCTTTATGCTGCAAATGATACTATCAAGAGGGTAAAAATGCAACCTACAGAATGGGAAAAAAATATTCGCAAATCATACAATTTGATGAGTGACTGGTATCGAGACTATATACAGAAATCTTACAACTCAATAATAAAAAGATAAACTAATTTTTTAAATGCACAAAGGATCTAAACAAACATTTCTCCAAAGATGATATACAAATAAGCACATGAAATTAGTCACCAGGGAGATACAAATTAAAACCATAATGAGATACCATTTCACACCTACTAGGATGCCTAAAACCCGAACATAAACAGTAACAAACGCTGGTGAAGATGCAGAGAAACTGGAACACTCGTACACTAGTGGTGGGAATATAACAGTGCGGTCACTTTGGAAAACAGTTCTTCAAATGGCTAAATGTAAGAGTTACCACCCAGCAATTCCACTCCCCGATATCCAGCCAAGAGAAATGAAAACATGTCCATAACAATAACTTGTAGACTGACCGTGATCTCAAAGTTTGTTTCAAAATTTGCAAGCATCAAGTGTCATTCAAAACTGACTAGTTGCTGTCTAGGGCAGGGGGACACAAAGGGGTTAAAATGATAACTAAAGGGTGATTTTTTAAAAAATCAATGATGAAAGTATTCTAAAGTTGACCAGATCTGTGGTAGCCCATATCTGTGAATATAGTAAAGCAAAAAACAAAAAAACCTGCACTGTAAACTTCGAATAGGTTAATTGTATGCTACTGTGTATTATATCTCAATAAAACTGTTCCTATTTAAACAACTAAGTTCCCTGCCACATGATGAATAATCTGAGAGCACTGGAGAAATAAAAACTTTCCATCTCTAGTACACATACCAGAGCCACACCTTCCTTCTGGTAAATTTCTCATCATCTGTGGGTATAACCTAAGGAAATAAATGTCTTTTTGGTGATAGGAAGTAACTCATTTCTGTGTGGTTGAAATAAAATATTGTGCTAAACGCAAAAAAAAAAAAGAAAAGAAATGTTCCTAATCAAGTAAATGCCAAGAGATTTCACTGCCCACATCTGTGTCTATCTATGAACAAGCTGGCATCATGAGGCACTATTTTTAATTATCTCAGAGTAGTGAAGGACAGATTTAACACTTAAAAACCATCACAACCTAACATGAAAAGGTTTCTCTGAAATTTACAAGGGAACACTGGGAGCATGGGGTGGAGGGAGGGAAGGAATTTCACACTGGACATCAGTACAGCAAGGTTTTAGCTAAACTCACATTACAACAGTGCTATTAACCAGTTTTATTGATTTCAAAGTTTTGTTTACATAAAAGTTAGTCATAATTTAGTACTTTCCTTAAAAGCTATAGGTATGAAAAGTATATACTAACATTGATGTTTACACTGATTTAAGTAATACTATCATAACAATAAACGCAAACCAATACTGAGGGTCCACAGGAATCTCAATATTACTTATATTTGAACAAACAGTAATAATAGGGACCATGTGGTATAGTTGAAAGTCAGAGAAAAATCTGACTTTCGATCCCCAGCTCTGTCACATAAAATCAGTATAAAATAAAGCCAAATAAAATAAACAGATCTAGATAAGCCCTAAGGTCTTTCACCTCCCCCAAATGAAATGAGTCTAAAAAAGAGAGGGAAAAGGGTTCAGAATGAGGCATCGAGGTAAAAAAAAAAAATTTTTTTAAGTTTAAAAGAATGAAAAAGGATTAAATTTATCTAGGATGAAGAAAGGAATTAAACCAAGAAACAGTTAACTCTGCAGATAAAAAGAAACTTTCAACTTGATGAAAGGTAATGTTATAGTAAGAATAATTTTTTCATTTTATTTGTATTTTAGTGATTTTCTTCTGCTTTAATATCTATATTATATTTTTTTAAAGATGGGAGTTTTTCATACCTTTGTGAGTTTCTACTCTCCTAAATACCCTCTCCTTTCTCCATACCACCCAGAGGCACTTTAATTCAAGTTGAAGTGTGAAAGTGTTAGCAGCTCAATCATGTCTGACTCTTCATGACCCCATGGACTGTAGTCTGTCAAGCTCCTCTATCCATGGAATTTTCCAGGAAAGAATACCAGAGTGAGTTGCCATTTCCTTCTCCAGGGGATCTTCCCAACCCAAGGATCAAACTCACATCTCTTGCATCTCTTGTTTTGGCAAGTAGATTCTTTACCAGCTGAGCCACCAGGGAAGCCCCCAGGTCAAGAATCAACCTGCAGTGCAGGAGACCTGGGACTGATCCCTGGGTTAGGAAGATCCCTTGGAGAGGGAAATGGCATTTTCGCCTGGGAAATCCCATGGACTGAGGAGCCTGGTGGGCCTCAGTCTATGGGGGCACAAAGAGTCAGAAATGACTGAACAACTAACACCTTCACTACACTTTCAATTCAAGTTGAGTTGAGGGTAAAACAGCAGAAAGTCTGGGAGGCTCAATAAACACCATACACTTTAAAATACACGCATTACCCACAAGTGGCAATTTTCAAGTTTAAAAAGAAAAACATCAAAGTGAAAAGGTTGGACTTTCATGGCAGTCAAGAATCCACCTGCCAATGCAAGGGACACGGGTTTGATCCCTGATCTGGAAAGACTCCACATGCCATAGGGCAACTAAGCCCACAAGCCACAGCTACTGAAGTCCATACGCCTAGAGCCTGTGCTCCACAAGAGAAGCCACCACAATGAGAAGCCCGCGCAATGCAACAAGACAGTAGCCCCCACTCCCCACAGCTAGAGAAAGCTCACAGGCAGCAACAAAGACCCAGCACAACCTCCCCCCCCTCATAAAATGATACAGCGATAAAAGAGAGAGGAAGAGAGAGAAAGGGCTATGAGCAGGGCAGGTGTGCAGATGGGTTACCTTCTCAGTGATGCCGTTGAACTTGGCCAGGATGTTGAAGAGAGGCACCTGGGGGATAATGAGCTGCTCCTTCTCGTCCTTGTACAGGGGGGCGGTAGGCAGGTCCAGGGTCAGGTACATAAACGTGGACTCCACCATCGTCTCCTGGTACTCGTCATTATGCAGCAGCTGCTCTTTCTCTTCCGCTGGCTAGAAGTGAGGGAGAAGGAAAAGGAGGGAAGCAGTGTGAGCAAAATAGAACACCACAGCTGGAAAGAAACGAGAGTTCTGGGACGCTTATATTTACTTCATTTAATATTGCAGGCAGGAGGGGTACCCAAGAGACTGTGCAATTCCACAGGCACCTGCACAACCTGTATGCATGCGTGGGTGCTCAGTCGTGTCCGACTCTTTGCGACCCTGTGGACTGTAGCCCATCAGGCTCCTGTGTCCAAGGGATTTTTCCAGGCAAGTGTACTGGAGTGGGTTGCCATTTCTTTCTCCTAGGGATCGTCCCAACCCAGGAACTGAACCCACAGCTCCTGTGTCTCCTGCATTGGCAGGCAGATTCTTTACCACTGAGCCACCTGGGAATCCCTATAGATTAATGCAAACACTGGTCTTTCATCTTCATAGAGATATTATTTAAATACCAGACTATTTGAAATCTAGAAAGTTTATCTGAGCTTTAGGAAGAAACACACTAGCACCACCTAGCGGCCAGAACACTGAAATCGGTCATCCCTCATCTGTGGTTGCCTCCAGGACTTGCCTTGGATACCAAATTCCATGGATGATCAAGCCTCAACCAACTGCTAAATGTAAATAGAGTGCTTTTATATACTGAAAAAAATCTGTGTATAAGTGAACCAGCGCAGCTCTAAACTGTGTTGTTCGAAGGTCAACTGTACAATCGACCACCACCTCCCAAACTTAGCACACTGGTACACAGGAACCTAAGGGACATGCCACTTGGCAGGCGCCTTGCAGAACCTCTTCCTGGAGCAAAAGGCTGTACCAGTTATCTAAGCATCTTTTTGTCAACTATGAATCCTCTCGGGCAATATAAACCAGTCTAAGCCACTCACCAGATCAGGATGAGGCAGTTTTTTAGTGAAGATCCTCATGGATCCCTGGAAAACGTCAGTTACAATTGCTGTACAAACAAATCAAAATGCAACTTCTGTGTTGAAAGCATTTCCAAAATTCAGTCCTAACTCCTACATTTTTTAAATAAATCAGCATCTTCCAGCATAAGACCCAAAGCTCTCACTTAAAAACAGACATATACCACCAAATTATACCTTTTTACTTATTTGTGTAAATAATTACTCTAGGGGATCTCTAAGACTCTGTGCTCCCAATGTAGGGGCCTTGGTTCGATCCCGGGTCAGGAGACTAGATCTCACATACCAAAACTAAGAGTTTGTATGCCACACACAACTGAGACCTAGTGCAGCCAAATAAATAAATATTTTTTTTTAACAATTATTCTATGTCTTTCTTCTCCCCAAGATGGATGGGACAGACTGGCTGAAGACACCTAAAGAGGGGGCAGGGCCACCTGGTAAAAAGAGCACCAGGCTACAATCCCACATCAAGAAACCAACACCATCAGAACGCAGAGAGAAGAAAACTGCGTTAGGTCTCCAAAACAACTTACCTGGTTCAGCAATCTCTAAGTTATTTAAGGCATTCATGAAAAATGTCCAACTACTGCTAAGCCAACCTGGATGCTAAAAACATAGGGACTCAAGGTCTGAGCCTCTATAGGGAGGCAAGCCTATCTCTCCAAATATAGGCTCAAGGCAAGAAACTAGCTTTTAGTCTGTTATTCCAAAGAAGCAGCCAGGCCTGAGGACTATCCACTAAGTCTTCACTCTGGCAGCACGAGCCCACCAGCATGTCCACAACACATTGCCCAGCCCCTCAGTTTGAAACTAGGTCAGGATTTCAAGAGCACAATCATATCCATTTCTACTTATTAAAAATGCCATTATATACAAGCATGCTCTAATAAAGAAAAATGGAAAGGAAACTATTCAGGAACAAGATACCCTAACACAAAAAACACACAGGTAAGAAGAAAGGATGAAATGTTGCAAAGTGTTTCCAAAAGGAAGCAAACAAAAAAGTGCTCGCCTTCACAAAATAACACAACTTACTCTTTTTTTTCTTCTTTGTGCCCCCCAGAGCTGAGTGCAGAGCATTCAAAAACCAGGACAGAAAATCAACTCCATCCCCTGGAAAAGGAGAGGTGGGACATCAGACTGAATGAAAGTCCAAACCACACACTGCTCGACATGACTCCACATTCTCAGTTTTCCTCCTTCCTCTCCGGCCATCCCATCCTGTGGGCAACCTCCTCTATCTGGCCACTACACACTGACACTCCTCAAGGCCAAGATCTTAGTCTTCTGACCTTACTCACCCCCTAGACAATGTGGCTCAACCAGAACCTTCACTCATCAGCTCTATTCCAACCCTGAGTCTCACCACCCATCAAAAATCATTACTGGGAGTTCCCTGGGGGCCAGTGGTTAGGAATTGGCATGTTCACTGCCATGGACTGGGTTTCAACCCTGGTCAGGTAACTGAAATCCTGAAAGCCACACAGCTCAGTCAAAATATTAAAATAATAATAATAGCCATTACTGAATTTCTAAGTCACTCTTCAACAAGAATGTTTTAAAACAAACATGTGACAGAATATCTTCACTTAAGAGCCTTCACTGACTCCCCACTGTTATCAGGATGTAATCCAAGTTCCTTATAGCAGTGGAAAATAAACCCAACCACCTGGTCCATCTCGGCACTCACTGTTGGATCCAAAGGTCCAGCTACAAGCAGTCTCTGTGCCAGGCACCTCCATGCTCCTGTCCAGTGTCCTCTCTGCCTGGAATGCCCACCCCCAGCGTGTCTCCCCACTACCTAAAACTCAGGTGTCTCTTCCTTCTCTCTGAACCTCCCATGTGTTCAATGGGCATCTTTGCTCTACGCACCCTCCCACAGCATGCTGTGCTTCTGCTATCACAGCACTTAACACATGTAATCATCTTTCTACAGAACTATCTTCCCCACTAGAACAGGAGTGCCCGGAAGGAAAAAACTGTATTTTTTAACCCTGCAGCATTAAAACCTAGCACCATGAGTGAATGGTCAATCAACTGACCTGGAAACTAGACAGTATCATATCACATCCTATGAGCTACTATGAGCTACTCATGTGGCAATAAATCACTGGGTTTGGAGGGATAAAAATAGTCAGAATAGAACAGTCTGCGACATGACAAAATGAGAAGCAAAAATGGCAGGCACTTAATAATGGTTGGTGCCTTTTCCAGCCTCCTGGTTTTCCCAAGTCGTAGTTTAGTTCAGCAAATCAGACAGACATCCTATCCAGCTGACAACCCCTGGGACTCTGGGCAGGGCAGGCTGATGAAGGAAGAGTGAGGAACCTGAACACGCTATACACTGGACACTCGCTCCAGCTACTGCAGAGTTCACTGCAAAGTAGCAGTAAATGTGCTCACCAAACTGGTGCTATTGCCCAAAAGTCAGAAGACACGAATTACTCCTTCCCTACCCTGTTTCGTGATCTGAAAAGTCTTCTTGCTGCAGAGGACAACAGCCTGCAGCATCTCATGGGGAGAGACATGTGCTTTGAAATTGCGAGGGTTCCAGAGTTTTCTCATCAGCTCTCCGAAACGCTGGACCAACAAGAACATGATATCCCCAGGAGGACGTTTGATGTTCTTATAATTGTCTTCTTCCAGGAAGTAGTTCCGGAGAGGAGGAACGTTAGACAGAGCCTGGAAATCAAACATTCGATTCCGATTAATCCACAGCCCTTCTCCCGGACCCCTGGGACTTAGGCTCACCTACTTAAGCTCTTCTAAAAACTGTTACACCTTAAAGAATCAGAAGTAAAGGTGTCTTTCCCACATGTGGTACTAAGAGGGTGGTAGCCACCTCATGCGAAGAGTTGACTCACTGGAAAAGACTCTGATGCTGGGAGGGATTGAGGGCAGGAAGAGAAAGGGATGACAGAGGATGAGATGGCTCCGGGAGTTGGTGATGGACAGGGAGGCCTGGCGTGCTACGATTCATGGGGTCGCAAAGAGACGATCACGACTGAGAGACTGAACTGAACTGAACTGAATAAAGCCATACAACTGTATATAAAAATGAATGTACTCTGTTATGATGGAAATAGTCAAAGACTTTAAGAGAATAGAAATTAATTTTATCTCATTAAGCAAAAAGATAAAGACCCACCATGTTAGTTCAGGGAGAAACACATGCTTATTAATGTGATATATGAAACTGGGAAGGAGACCACAGAACAGATCCTACATAAACAACAGTCTCAGGTCTTTTCTGATAGGGTCATGAATCCTCATCAGCGCTGTGCTTACCACGTGCACAACTTTCTTTGACAAGGTAATTCCTTTAGCAAGGAGTAAGGAAAGATGCTGCTAAATATATAAACCCAGGCATCTCTGGGGAAAATAATTCAGGAGGCAACTCAGGATAATGATACAGGTGATCAGGAAAGCCTTTACAAGTTTGGGGCTTCTCTGATGGCTCAAGTAGCAAAGAATTTGCCTGCAGTGCAGGAGATGCAGGTTCAATCCCTGGGTCAGGAAGATACCATGGAGGAGGAATGGTAACCCACTCCAGTATTCTTGCTTGGAGCATCCCACAGACAGAGGAGCCTGGCGGACTACAGTCCATGTGGTAGCAAAGAGCTGGACATGACTGAAGCAACAGCCTGAAAGCCTACAAGTTTAGCTCAGCTAAAGAAACAAGGATTTCCTGCTAAGAAACTGAAAGTAAAGTTGCTCAGTCGTGTCCAACTCCTTGCAACCCCATGGACTGTTGTCCATGGAATTCTCCAGGCCAGAATACTGGAAGGGTATCCTTTCCCTTCTCCAGGGGATCTTCCCAACCCAGGTATCGAACCCAGGTCTCCTGCATTGCAGGCGGGTTCTTTACCAGCTGAGCCACAAGGGAAGCCCTTCCTGCTGCAAGTTACTCTCAAAAGGAAAAGCGTGTGGATAATGTTTATCCTAGCTCTGTTATCCGTGCTCCACTGTGGACAGAGGTTGCTCCCTAGCTTCAGTGACAACACAAATAGCAGGTGTCCTCAGAGAGAAATTAATCAGCCTCTGTGGAGTACTTGGTCCATTCAATAACATTTTAGTGGAAACATCACAGAGGATTTGTTCATCTACTTACATGTATAAATAAAAAGAACTTCCTATGGGGGCTAAAACCCATCACAAAGTCACAACTTCCCTGACTGTATTCAAAACCCTATCTGTCCTCGAACAGTCTTCACAAAGCCATGAGAGGCTGGAAGAGGAAAAGTCAGCAAAATCTCTCTCCATCTAAGAATTCAACCTTTCCAGGGACCAGAAACATTCAAATACTAAGATTATGGAACCTGGTCCAAATACTTCGTGGCATATAGATGAGGACACACTGGTAACAGTGCATGACTTTATTTTCTTGGGCTCCAAAATCACTGCAGACGGTGACTACAGCCATGAAATTAAAAGACACTTGCACCTTGGAAGAAAAGCTATGACAGACCTAGACAGCATATTAAAAAGCAGAGACATCACTTCGCTGACAAAGATCTGTATAGTCATAGCTATGATATTTTTTTCCAGCAGTCATGTATGGATGTGCGAGTTGGACCATAAAGGAGGCTGAGCGCCGAAGAACTGATGCTTTCAAACTGCAGTACTGGAGAAGACTTCTGAGAGTGACTGAAAGGAGATCCAACCAGTCAATCCTAAAGGAAATCAACCCTGAATATTCATTGGAAGGACTGATGCTAAAGCTAAAGCTTCAGTACTCTGGCCACCTGATGCAAAGAGCCGACTCACTGGAAAAGACCCTGATGCTGGGAGAGATAGAAGGTAGGAAGAGAAGTGGACAACAGAGGACGAGATGACTGGATGGCATCACCGACTCAATGGACATGTTTGAGCAAGCTCCAGGAGATGGTGAAGGACAGGGAAGCCTGGCGTGCTGCAATTCATGGGGTCACAAGGAGTCGGACACAACTTAGCGACCAAACAACAAGGGACCAGGCATGACACCAAGAGCAGACAGCAAAACTCAGAGATATGTTTTTGCAATGTTTTACCCAATTCTTTATGCAAAAACACCATACACAAATTTTAAAGGCCAACCAAATAAGAACCAGAATATGTGCAACACACACACACATATATATAAACATACATACTTTTAAAACTCAATATAGTGTAACACTAATAGAAAAATGAGCACATAAGGCCCACAACTCATGAAAAAATATAAGAATCAACTTTAGAAGGGAATTTTTTAAAAGTAAGTTAAATGGAGATACCTATCAAAATGGAAGAACTTCTATTTAATGCTAACAGTGACAATGCAACACCCCTTTGGGAATCCTCCTACACTGTTAGTAGGAATTATCAATAAACGGGTGTAGCGACTAAGGAGAACAGCATGAAGGTTTCTTAAAAATCTAAAAACAGAGTTACCATAAGATCCAGCAACTCCACTCCTGGGCATACACGCACCCTAATATACACTATATATGTGTATATGAAAGCACTATATACAATAGCCAAGATACGGAACAACCCGAATGTTCATCGACAGATGAATAAAGACGTGACACACACAGAATACTACTCAGCCGTAAAAAAAAACAGAATGAAACAATGCCATCTGCAGCAGCATGGACGGACCTAGAGGTTATCACACTAAGTAAGGCCAGAAAGAGCAAACTACCATATGATACCACTTACACGTGGAATCTAATACACAACACAATTTATCTGTGAAACAGATTCACTGACACAGAAAATAAATTTATGGTTACCAAAAGGGACAGATTAGAAATTTTGGATTAGCAAATAAAATTTACTATATATAAAATAAACAATAAGGTCCTACTGTATAGTACAGGGAACTATATTCAATATCCTGTAGTAAATCATAAGAGAAAAGAATATGAAGAGGAAAATAAATATCTATAACTAATTCACTTTGCTGTTTAGCAGAAACTAACACAACATTGTAAGTCAACTATACTTCAATTAAAAAAAAAAAAAGAGCAGACTTTTCTGTGGCTGGTGGGTTTATAAACTACTACAACTCCCCTATAGCCTAGAATCAAGGCTCACAGTGTATTAATACAAGAAGTGAAGGCTGAATGAATCAAATTCAACAAAACAGAATGACATGTAATCATTAAGGATGCTGCACAAGAATATTTATTGATCTCACAATAGGATTTTAAGTTAAAATATATACAAAGATACACACATATACTATGTTACTTTCTAGATTAAAAATCCAAGTATTTGAAAAGTCTAAAAAAGAAATAAAACAAAGTATAAGAGTGTCACAAAAAGTGCAAGATGGATACACACTGCAACACTGGTAACAGAAAAAACCCTGAGACAAGTGAAATTTTATCTATCAATTGAGGAATAACAAAATAAACCATAATATTGCCACATGACATTATGCCTGTGTGTGTGTGTGTTTAGAATAGTTCTGGAGCTCTCTGTACTGTTAACTACCCCAGGGCAGAGCACTAGGGAAAGGAATAAAGCTCTCCTGTTACACTTTCTGTATCTTTCTTCCCTACTCTCCGCAATCTGTTTACAGTTTAATCATTTTTTTTTTGAGTGAAGCAGAATTACTGTTAATTTTCTTATTTACGCTTATCGATGTTTTCTACAATGTACACTATTACTCATGTAATTTTTTTTTAAAGCAAAACTTAATTGCAAACAGGACAACTTTGGCTTTCTGCTTTTCCCGTTTCAGGGTTTACACACAGGGGCAGAAAGAGACACCTCAGAGCCAACATAGTAAACATCTACACCATGGAAAAAAAAGCATCACCTAGCATACGTGTCTCTTTTTGGGTCCTCCAGGCCACATGTAGATTCTACCCCTAACTCCCTGTACACTCCAGAGGCTAAAACAGGCCCACCATTTGGCAGCAGCCCTCAAGCAGACACAGGAGTGTTCTGCTTGGTGCAGAACAAATAGGCCAGCAGAGTTCCCAGCAAAGAATCAGGATCTGAGGACAACTAGACTCCACCAGAAAACAGTCACTTCCTGGCTGACCTTCAGTGTTCCTGGGTTGCCCCCTCCCACACGGTTCCCATTCTACCCTACCTGAAGGACGGCGTTGGCGTAGTCATTGGCCTTTATGTTATTCAGGCCCACAATACCTGGCAGGTAAGTGGTGCCGTCATATGCCCGGGACAACTTGGCTTGCTTGTCCAGGTTAGTGATCTGCTGCTTTGTGAAAGTGGGCTTCAACACATACTGCAAAAACAAAAGAAAATTCCAAGTTGTTTTAGGACAACTATATCTATAGAGCTGACAAGACATATTTGCAACAGCAATTTTTGCAAAAGCAAAAAATACTTTGCCACGAACAGCCACCCAAAGGGTTCCCAACAGTAGGTCTAAGGACGGAGGTGACATGGAATGGGCCCACTACACACTGCTCATCTATCAGTTCAGTTCTGTTGCTCAGTCGTGTCCGACTCTTTGCGACCCCATGAATCGCAGCACGCCAGGTGATTATCAACAACCCAAAATCACTGAGTCCCAGGCCTTCCCTCAGAGAGCATGTCTGGCCAACCCCATAACAAACAACAGCAAGAAACTGCAGGATACTCAAGTCTGCAAGTGGTGGGAGTCTGAGTCCCAGGTAGGAGCTTATGCAGGGTCAGCATGTGGGCTGCTGCATAAGCAAGAATGTTGTTCCCCCTCTCTGTGGAGGTCTGCTGTGATTCCCTGTGACTAGAGGGGCGGGATCAGACCCTTCCCAGTCCTAGAGCTATGAGGGTCATTAGGTTACAGGCTGGTCAGAGGGCACCACTGACCCACTTTGTTTCTGTTTTCTGTTTTGCTGTTTTGGCTGCAAGGCATGTGGGATCCCAGCTCCCAGACCAGGGATCGAACTGCACCCTCTTCACTGGAAGGCATAGTCTTAACCACTGGACCACCAGGGAAGTCACCACTGACTCACTTTGAAAGCTTGAATTTAAAAAAAAAAGGCCTGAATTCCTTTCAGTTTCTCCCTCTGTGCATAACCACTTAAAACTTCAATTTTAACAAGACTATGAAACTTATGGAAGTGGGGTTAGTGTTTCAAACACTCTGAACACCAAGCTCTCCTTAAATAGAACATTCTACTCTACTGAACATGCAGCCCCTTGCTAAAAAGGAAAACAATAATCAACAGTTCCAATAGTAATCAAAGCCCAAGAGGACTTTCTAGGCTCCCCACTTAAGTACAGGGACTCCTGGCATAAGGCACAAATCAGAGCCTGCAGGTGGAACATGCTGGCCATTTTGGCCACATCATGTCAAAAGGAGCCATACATGCGTGCCAAGTCACTTCAGTTGTGTCCAACTTTTTATGACTCTACGGAGTATAGAGTCGCAAAACTATAACCCACCAGGCTCCTCTGTCCATGGGGATTCTCCAGGCAAGAATACTGGAATGGGTTGCTATGCATGGAATAACAACCCCACCCAGGGATCTTCCCCACCCAGGGATCAAACCCGTGTCTCTTAGTCTTCTGCATAGGCAGGCAGGTTCTTTACCACTAAGGCCACCTGGGAAGTCCAAAAAGGAGCTGTGAGCTGGTATAAATCTCTGTCCTATACCTGGCTATACCAGGCTCAATTCACATCACTACACCAAAGTGTGGAAGGGTAATTTATTTCATAAAAATGCTTTCACCCCAATTACAAAGGCGCCCTACTTCTTCAGTCCTAACTAAAAACAGAAACAATAGCTAAGCTGCAGACCATGGGCCATGACTACAAATTGTGGGGCTTCCCAGGCGGCTCAGTAGTCAAGAATCTGCCTACTAATGCAGAAGTAGGATTGAGCCCTGGGTCAGGAAGATCCCCTGGAGGAGGAAATGGCAACCCACTCCAGTATTCCTGCCTGGATAACCCCATGGACAGAGGAGCCTGGTGGGCTACAGTCCGTGGGGTCCCAGAGAGTCGGATACGACTAGGCGACTGAGCACACGTGACCTCTTTCTTCAGTTTCCCTGGTTCCTCCCAAAGAGAAAGGAGACTCTCCAAGTCCAAAGGCCTGAGACTCTCTCCTGACCTTGAGTGGGGAAGATCCCCAGGAGCCCTGGGGTAGCTCCCAAGAGAACTAGTTCCAAAGCAACCCTCTTGGACACGCACCGTGATATCCTCTAGTGAAGAATCGATGATCTCATAGTTGTCAGGGAGGCAGTAAAACTTGAGGGTGTGGAGGTTGAGGAAGACATGGTGACTAAACTGCACACTGTGAATGTAGGCGTGAGACTTCAAACCCCGGCCTGCAGGAAGGAGGAAAGGCTGTGAGCGAAGCACAGACTCCACAAGTGCACAGATCATGTGTAATTTTCCCTTCTTCATTTTGTACCAGAACATGTTAATATCAGCAAAAACAAAGTACTACACCACTCCTGAAAATTCATCTCCCCATGAATTCCTCTCATCATACAAGTCAGCAAGAAAGAATAGCACTTTATTCTCTAGATAACATAAAACATAGGGGGACTAATTTCATATACACGAATATGGAAAATGTGTGGGTATCTGTGAGTATGTGCATATGTGTTTGTATACATGTGTGAGTATGTATATGTGTATGTATACAAGCTAGTTTCATGTGCTATCAGAAACTAGGGATATACATGCATATATTATAAATAATACACGTACATACACATATGTACGTATCTCCATCATTACTTAGTCCTAATTTTCCAGCTGCCCACATTCAGGACAATCTCATATCTACGTAACTTTTGTTCATGTTACCACTCCTTTCTAGAATATTTCACCCTTCACCCATTCAAACTGTATATCCTGCATACAGAGAACAAGTTCCTCCTTCACCTCCTTCATGAACTTGACATAAACATTCTAGCTAACAGTGACCTTTGCATATTTCAACTCCTACTGTCCTTATTTATTTACACTCGGTGCCACATGGGCCAGTAGTAATCTTTATGGTCTTAAGAGAGTTTGCTGATTGTTTTGTGTGTTACCCTTGACTATTTATCAGATCCTTATAAGAGCAAGGAATGTACTTTACATTTCTTCTAAATCCTCCACTTTACTGCGCAAATAGCACTAGCTTGGTCTGAATAAACTGATACAGTTAATTTTCAGAAAAGGACAGAATGAAAAAACTCCTTACAGTAAAGGGATTCTCAGAAAAAGACACTGAGTACAGAAAAATATCAGAGATTCAAAAACCCAGTGCCAGTCAGCACCAGGGGCCAGCCAATCCCAGAGCTCTCCCCCGTGGTCGGTTCACAGGCCAAACAACCAAACAGAAAGGTTAAATAAATAGCAGCAGGGCCAGAGGCAGTGGAACTGGAGACAGCAGGGCTTCAGTGGCCTTGCCTGTCCTCCTTCACCGGTGACGACCAGCATTAGGCAGAGAAAGCCACCACCTTAAAAAAATAATAATAAAACTAGAACTTCTGAGATTTCCCACACAGTCTCACACGTGGCAAGTTCTTTCTCCCTTTCACATGTATTCAGATTCTTACAAATAGAGAACCTCCTATGGATTTTCTAAGAGTATTACAATTTCCTGGGAACAAAGATAAAAGTTTATTAGACATGACTCTTAACAGCAACTTACTCTCTTAAAAAAAAACCAGAACAACAAAAACCTGTGGCTAGCCAGCACACAGCACACAGTCAGCACACAGACCTGTGGCTAGTGCTGAAAACACAATGCAAAATATTTATTTACCTTGAAAGTACTTGCCACACACCAGACAAGCATATGCATTGATGTGCGAGAGGGAGATGGAACACAATTTCTCAAAGTCAAAGTCCAGCACACTCCTAAGAAGATGAAAACAAAACAGAAACAGTTAATGGTGATGGTGGCCCAGGCGAGCACCTGAGTAAAGCAGCGCCGTTGGCTCCATGCTCCCCAGCGTCATGCAGCATCCTTCCAAGAACAGGTCAACAATCACATGTAAATTATGGGGAATGTTAACTCTTCCTTACTTAGACATTCGGGCTTTCCTGGTGGCTCAGATGGTAAAGCATCTGCCTGCAGTGCAAGAGACCCGGGTTCAATCCCTGGGTTGGGAAGATTCCCTGGAGAAGGGAATGGCTACCCACTCCAGTATTCTTGCCTGGAGAATTCCATGGACAGAGAAGCTAGTGGGCTACAGTCCATGGGGTCGCAAAGAGTCAGACACAACTGAGCAACTAATACTTTCACCTAGATATTTAATATAGCACCCCAACCCACCAACCCCCAAAGTAGTGCAAAGGTATCTCTACCAATGACCCTCTTTGAGTATCCACAACCAGTTGAGAATCTCCCATTACTTTCTCTAGAGGAAAAGCCACAAGTAGGACCAAAGTAACAGGGTGCTAACAACATTCCAAAGTAAAAGACATAAAATGAAGGACATAAAAAGAGTGAATAACCCCTTTCATAAAAGAAAAGTTTATTTCTGTCCATTAAAAAAAGTCAGAAGCCTGAAGAATTGTAGGGGAATACCTACAAAAAGATCTATCTGTTCAACTGCAAAGTCACGGTGAGTACCAGGCAAGTTAAGTAATTTTAAAAAGTTACCTCTACTAAATCCACAGGTGCTAAGGGTTTTCCTTCTCAAGCATAACTCTAATTAATCGTTAATGGTCCCTGGAAAGCTGCACTGTCCACTAAAGGGGCCACTAGCCACACACAGCTATTGATGTAAAATAATTAAAATTAACTTTAAAATTCAGTTCCTCAAGCCACATTTCAAGTGCTCAACAGCCACAAGTGGTTTGTGCCTACCACACGGACAATTCCACTGTTGCGAAGAGCAATTCCAATGTTGCAAAAGCAGTCCAGTAGTCAAGGCTACACTAGAGCATAAGTGAAAAACCATCCTGTAACGCATCTGGGGGATCAAAGAATGCACTGGGATGAGATGACCACCTCTGCTTTAGGACATGTCTTTGTCTGTTTTTCCTTTCCTGAATCCCAGGCACCAAGAGCAGTACCTAGCACATCATGTGTGTGCGTGCTCAGTGGTGTCTCACTCTCCTACTCCACGGACCGTAGCCTACCAGGCTTCTTTGTCGGTGGGATTTGCCAGGCAAGAATATTGGACTGGGTTGCCATTTCCTCCACCAGGAGATCTTCCCAATCCAGGGATTGAACCCAAGTCTCCTGCATCTCCTGCACTGGCAGGTAGATTCTTTACCCACTGAGCCACCTGGGAAGCCCAGGCACATACTGTTCAGTTCAGTTCAGTCGCTCAGTCGTGTCCGACTCTTTGAGACCCCATGAATCGCAGCACACCAGGCCTCCCTGTCCATCACTAACTCCCGGAGTTCACCCAGACTGATGTCCATCGAGTCGGTGATGCCATCCAGCCATCTCATCCTCTGTCGTCCCCTTCTCCTCCTGCCCCCAATCCTTCCCAGCATCAGGGTCTTTTCCAATGAGTCAACTCTTTGCATGAGGTGGCCAAAGTATTGGAGTTTCAGCTTCAGCATCAGTCCTTCCCATGAACACCCAGGACTGGTCTCCTTTAGAATGGACTAGTTGGATCTCCCTGCAGTCCAAGGGACTCACAAGAGTCTTCTCCAACACCACAGTTCAAAAACATCAATTCTTCGGTGCTCAGCTTTCTTCACAGTCCAACTCTCACATCCATACATGACCACAGAAAAAACCATAGCCTTGACTAGACGGACCTTTGTTGGCAAAGTAATATCTCTGCTTTTGAATATGCTATCTAGGTTGGTCATAATTTTCCTTTCAAGGAGTAAGCATCTTTTAATTTCATGGCTGCAATCACAATCTGCAGTGATTTTGGAGCCCAGAAAAATAAAGTCTCTCACTATTTCCACTGTTTCCCCATCTATTTCCAATGAAGTGACAGGACCAGATGCCATGATCTTCGTTTTCTGAATGCTGAGCTTTAAGCCAACTTTTTCACTCTCCTCTTTCACTTTCATCAAGAGGCTTTTTAGTTCCTCTTCACTTTCTGCCATAAGGGTGGTGTCATCTGCATATCTGAGGTTATTGATATTTCTCCCGGCAATCTTGATTCCAGCTTGTGTTTCCTCCACCCCAGCATTTCTCATGATGTACTCTGCATATAAGTTAAATAAGCAGGGTACAGTATACAGTCTTGATGTACTCCTTTTCCTATTTGGAACCAGTCTGTTGTTCCATGTCCAGTTCTAATTGTTGCTTCCTGACCTGCATACAGGTTTCTCAAGAGGCAGGTCAGGTGGTCTGGTATTCCCATCTCTTTCAGAATTTTCCACAGTTGATTGTGATCCACACAGTCAAAGGCTTTGGTATAGTCAATCAAGCAGAAATAGATGTTTTTCTGGAACTCTCTTGCTTTTTCCATGATCCAGCGGATGTTGGCAATTTGATCTCTGGTTCCTCTGCCTTTCCTAAAATCAGCTTGAACATCTGGAAGTTCACGGTTCACATATTGCTGAAGTCTGGCTTGGAGAATTTTGAGCATTGCTTTACTAGCATGTGAGATGAGTGCAACTGTGCAGTAGTTTGAGCATTCTTTGGCATTGCCTTTTTTGGAGATTGGAATGAAAACTGACCTTTTCAGTCCTGTAGCCACTGCTGAGTTTTCCAAATTTGCTGGCATATTGAGTGCAGCACTTTCATAGCATCATCTTATTGAGCACATACTGAGTGCTCAATAAAAATGTAAGTTGGTAATTGCCATTGATACCACATATGCTTTTATTTCCTCATACAAATTCAAAACAAGCTGAAAGCTCTTCCTGCATGTGCCACCCTAAAACAACATGCCCTCTGATGACACTTTAAACTGAGGGGAAAGATTAAAAAACTTGGCAAGAAGCACAGTTTTCTGGGCAGAAAGCTTTAGAAGAGATAAAGTTTCTGAACATATCATACAATACAAAGAACTTTCTACAAAGATTCCCTTGTATGTCGGCTGTCCCAGGCATCCGTGTGCTACCCACCTGTTAATGGTATCCAGGTATGGGCAGTGGCGGCTCCTCCGGTCCTCAGAATCCACGCGGCCATTCTTTGCTGAAAGGAAAATCATCAAAAGCTCTGAAAACGGGAAACTCAGGGTCAACTACCAGTACAAACAAACACAAAAACGGGAAAAACAAATCAGGACGAGTTCCGTTACAAATAGCCTGAAAACACCCCAAAATGCCCACTTTAACGGAAAGTGAAAGTGTTAGTTGCTCAGTTGTGTCCAACTCTTTGCAACCTCATAGGCTATAACTCTCTGTTCATGGGATTCTCCAGGCAAGAATACTGGACTGGATTGCCATTCCCTTCTCCAGGGGATCTTCCCAACCCAGGGATCGAAGCCAGGTCTTTTGCGTTGTAGGCGGACTCTTTATAGCCTGAGCCACCAGGCTACAAACTGAGACAGTATACTTGAAACACATAAAACCAACAAAGAAATTGCGTGCAATTACAGAAAGAAATCTGGTGAAGAGTTTTATAAAAAGATAACCCAACAGAAAATGAGGAAGACAGCCCACAAACATATGAAAAGATGCTCAATCTCACCAAGAAAATGCAAATTCCCTTGCTCAATAATATACCACTTCACACCTACCAGAGAGGATAAAACAAAATCAAGCAATTCCAAGTGTTGGCAAATATGAGGAGCAATGAGAAGGCTTGTAGACTGCTGGTGGGAATGTAAACTCTGACAATTTCTTAGAAAATAGTGCAGCTAGACTGAAGCTGAAAATACACAGGCCCTTTGACCCAGCAATCTCTCTTCCATTAATACTTATATCTACCCTAGAGAACTTTCACCCAGGTGAATTAAGAATATTTTACTAAAAAACATTTATAGCTACAATATTTGAAAGAGATCCAACTGGAAACAAGCAAAATGCTTACCACATACCAAAAATGGGAGAAATCAGGTTTGATCCCTGGGTTGGGAAGAGAGGAAATGGCAACCTGCTCCAGGATTCTTGCCTGGAAAACTTCATGAACAGAGCAGCCTGGTGGGCTACAGTCCATGGGGTCACAAAGAGTTGGACAGGACTAAGCATACACACACATATCAATAGAACACTTTGTTGCCATGAACATCGACCTGAATGAACCTCAACAATATGACTAGTTAAAAAAAAAATAGGCAAAACAGAAGACTATATATAGTATGATTTCACTTGTAATAAATACAAAATAAAATACAGCTCTACTTAGGGATATATATGAGGTGAAACTATAATTTACCTCATATATACATGAGGTAAATATATATAAACTATACAGGTTTATAGTTTATATGTATAGTTTTACATATATATAAACTATAAAACAATAAAAGTAGAAACAGAAAAACTTCAGAACAGTGATTACCCCAGTAAGCAAGGAAGGCAGATGCAACTGGAAAGGGGCCTGTTGGACCTTCTAAGGTATCGTCTTAAACTTCAACATTCAAAAACCTAAGATCATGCCATCCAGTCCCATCACTTCATGGCAAATATATGGGGGGAAAGTGTAAACAGTGGCAAATTTTAGTTTCTTGGGTTCCAAAAATCACTGTGGAAGGTGACTGCAGCATGAAATTAAAAGATGATTGCTCCTTGGAAAAAAGCTATGACAAACCTAGACAGCATATTAAAAAGGAGTGACATCATCTTGCTGACAAATGCCTGTGTAGTCAAAGCTATGATTTTTCCAGTAGTTACGTACAGATGTGAGAGTTGGACCATAAAGAAGGATGAGTGCCGAAGAATTAATGCTTTCAAACTGTGATGATGGAGAAGGCTCTTGAGAGTCCCTTGAGAGCAAGGAGACCAAACCAGTCAATCCTAAAGAAAATCAACCCTGAATATTCATTGGAAGGACTGATGCTGAAGCTCCAATACTTTGACCACCTAATGCAAAGAGCCGACTCATTGGAAAAGACCCTAATGTTGGGAAAGATTGAGGGCAGGAGAAGAAAGGGGCAACAGAGAATGAGATGGTTGGATAGCATCACCGACTCAATGGACATGAGTCTGAGCAACCTCCGGGAGATGGTGCAGGACAGGGAAGCCTGGTGTGCGGCAGTCCGTGGGGTTGCAAGGAATCGGAGACGACTGAGCAACTAAACAACAACAAGGTACTAGTTAAGCACCACTTCTGAAGCTGAACAGTGTCAGGAGGCAATTCTGCATTGCTCTCTCCTGTTTCTGCATATACTGTGACCAGAGGTACAGACCACCTCCAGACTATCTTGCCAAAGATGCTGGCATAGTGAAGTTTGTTTGTACAGCCTTGGAAGTCAGAGATCGTGTGTCCTTACAGAACAAAGGCGAGGCAAGCTCAAAGCCCATTGTAGAAGATTCAGGTTCTCTAGGTTCAGAGTTGTTGTCTTGTGCACCCACTCCCCGTGAGTATGGATTCTCATCATGTCGCACTATAGGAACTAACTTAGGAAACCATGACAATGCTATATTCTGGCTACTGTTATTGCTGCAGAATGCTGTCTGAGGCCCAGTAGTTCAAAGTCTTCTAACAGCATCCATGAAACCATTAGCCACTACCATCCATCCAAGTTAGCCACTACCAGGCTAACTTGGTAGTGTACAAACAGGGTCAGACCCTTCACAATCCTTGACAAGTGGTAGATTTAAGGCTATATACTCACACTCTTCTTTAAACTATACATGTGCATGACATTTAGTCTATCTTAGTACCTATGATCTATTTCACAATAAAAATAAAAGGAAAAAAATAAATAAGACAGTAACCAACACTGGTATCCTAATCTGTCCCAGAGAAAACAATCTCCTGACCACAACTAAGCAAAATATCTGAAAAACAATTTCTCTTTCAGAGAAAAGGAAACCTGAGGCTGACAGAATATATAAGAAAAGAAACCAAAGAATACCCTGAAATTACTAGATTATTCAAAGAATGTTTATCAAGTACTTTTCATGAGCAAGGTGCGATCCTAGACTCTGTGCATAATACAAAAATATGTCAAATGCAAAACCCTGAGCAAGAAATTTAAGAGTTAATATAAGAGTATAATCTTGTATTTATTTTATTTATTCGGATGTGCCAGGTCTTAGTTACGGCACACAGACTCTTCGATCTTCACTGCAACATGCAAACTCTTAGCTGTGGCATGTGGGATCTAGTGGCATGTAGTTCCCTGACCAGGGATCAAACCCAGGCCCCCTGCATTGGGAGGGCAGAGTCTTAGCCACTGGACCAGCAGGGAACTCCCCAAGAATATAATCTTAAACAGATAAACAGGCACAGAGACAGAATTATAAAGTCTTGGAGAATGAACAATCCTGGAACAAAGAACACTGCCCCTACAGTGTAGCCTAGTGATATGTTTACCTGCTAACTCACCGGAAAACAAGTATATAGGAAACATGTTCAAATCAGAAGTTCCAAGTTCAGATATGGAAAAGATTAACTGAGCTTAAACAGGAAAAGCTTCAGATGTGATAGAAACCTACTTAGTGACTGGTAAGGTATCAACAAGTCGGAAAACAGTGTACACACTTCAGAGTACCAAGGCTGGGCCAAAAGATCTCCAGCAATTACCAGGAGAAGCACAATGAGTCCAGCAGAAGGCAGAGGGTACAGTCACAGAAGTGACTGACAGGGCTCTCAAAGCTCATGGGTTCCAGTACTCCTTCCATCGACTTAAAGAGGGACAGACACATGAAACCCAGATTCCCAAACCAGTGACCCAGTCTCAGAGGCCAGACTAGAATCCAAACCTCCTGGCAGCTACAACCCCAAGTGACAGAGCAGTGTAGTCCAAGTGCCCAGAGTTCAGGCGCTCCACTCTGAATGGTCTGATTTCAGGAATTACAGCAGGGCTCATTCCTCAGGTGTTTTGTAAAAACTCTTGGAGGTAACACCTGTAAAACAACGAGCCTGGCCCCGAAGCTAGGCATCCGATAAAGGAAAGCTGCTGTTATTATTAGAGTTGCTAGAAACATTAGAGCTACGATTACCAAGACTAGTAAAGTCCTCATTAAAAAGCAGTCGAGTCGGATCGCGTGTAAAGTGTGACTTTCCCGCGGGGAGAGAAGGTTGTAGAGAGAAAAAGAAGAACGCGAGAGAGGAGCCCGCGCCCGGCCCCGCGCACCTCGCACCTCCCGCTCAGGTTCCGAGTCCTCGTCGGCCTCGCGCTCCCGCTTCACCCTCACCGCCGGGACTACCGGCGTCGGGGCCTCGCGCGCGCTCGCCGGCTCGACCTCCCGCTTCACGCGCACCGGGCTGCCTCGGGAGCTCGGCGCCTCGGGCTCCCGCTCCCGATCTCGTTCCCGTTTGACGCGAGCCGAGCTGCTCCGCGACTCGGACTCGCGCTTCCCGCGGGTCGAACCGCGAGACTCCCGCTTGGACCGGCTGGACATCGCCACTACCGGCCGAGTCACCGGGCGCAGCCTCCAGACAAGACCGAGCGCGCGGCAAGCAGCCAATCAGAAGCGGCGCTGTTATGGAGACCAAGGTTCTCTACGAGTCGCCGACGGGGACAAATCACGCCGCAGAGAACTTCGGGGAAGTACTGTGCCTTTTGTGGCTTCTTTGCTGCTGCGTGCGCACCGGAGACCAGTAGGCGGATCTACTGCACTTTACCCTTTTCCGGTTTAAAGAGGCAAGAACCTTTTACTGACTGGGGATTTCTGGATAACAGAAGCTGTCGTTGGACGCCCGGTGTCTTCAAGACACTTTGTATCCCGAAACGAGAATAGGGAGGTCGTCTCCACGGTCTCCGCGCCTCAAAGATCAACACCCCTGCACAGAACCAGGCGACATTCCCAAGTCATACCCTTCTTGGAGCAACCTGGCGACTCTTAATTCCACATTTAGAAGAATCACAGAAAAATGAGAATGACGAGCAGAGAGAAACTAGAGAGTGGAGCCAATAAAGCTGAAGCTTCAGGACCTGTGACTTTCATGACCCCTTCCACAACCCTGAATTACTTTACAGTTCTACTAAGGTGTGATTGATATACAATAAAAAGCGCGCTTAAAGTGTGCAGTTCAGTTCAGTCGCTCAGTCGTGTCCGACTCTGCGACCCCATGAACCACAGCACACCAGGCCTCCCTGTCCATCACCAGCTACCGGAGTTCACTCAAATTCACGTGCATCGAGTCGGTGATGCCATCCAGCCATCTCATCCTCTGTCGTCCCCTTCTCCTCCTGCCCTCAATCTTTCCCAGGATCAGGGTCTTTTCCAATGAGTCAGCTCTTTGCATCAGGTGGCCCAAGTATTGCAGTTTCAGCTTCAATATCAGTCCTACCAATGAACACCCAGGACTGATCTCCTTTAGGATGGACTGGTTGGATCTCCTTGCAGTCCAAGGGACTCTCAAGAGTCTTCTCCAACACCACAGTTCAAAAGCATCAGTTCTTCAGCGCTCAGCTTTCTTTATAGTCCAACTCTCACATCCATACATGACCACTGGAAACACCATAGCCTTGACTAGACGGACCTTTGTTGGCAAAGTAATATCTCTGCTTTTTATTATGCTGCCTAAGTTGGTCATAACTTTCCTTCCAAGGAGTAAATGTCTTTTAATTTCATGGTTGCAATCACAATCTGCAGTGATTTTGGAGCCCAGAAAAATAGTCAGCCACTGTTTCCACTGTTTCCTCATCTATTTCCCATGAAGTGATGGGACCAGATGCCATGATCTTAGTTTTCTGAATGCTGAGCTTTAAGCCAACTGTTTCACTGTCCTCTTTCACTTTCATCAAAAGGCTTTTTAGTTCTTCATCACTTTCTGCCATAAGGGTGGTGTCATCTGCATATCTGAGCTTATTGATATTTCTCCCGGGAATCTTGATTCCAGCTTGTGCTTCATCCAACCCAGCGTTTCTCATGATGTACTCTGCATATAAGTTAAATAAGCAGGGTGACAATATACAGCCTTGACGTACTCCTTTTCCTATTTGGAACCAGTCTGTTGTTCCATGTCCAGCTCTAATTGTTGCTTCCTGACCTGCATACAGGTTTCTCAAGAGGCAGGTCAGGTGGTCTGGTATTCCCATCTCTTTCAGAATTTTCCACAGTTGATTGTGATCCACACAGTCAAAGGCTTTGGTATAGTCAATCAAGCAGAAATAGATGTTTTTCTGGAACTCTCTTGCTTTTTCCATGATCCAGTGGATGTTGGCAATTTGATCTCTGGTTCCTCTGCCTTTTCTAACATCAGCTTGAACATCTGGAAGTTCAAGTTTCACGTATTGCTGAAGCCTGGCTTGGAGAATTTTGAGCATTGCTTTACTAGCGTGTGAGATGAGTGCAATTGTGCAGTAGTTTGAGCATTCTTTGGCATTGCCTTTCTTTGGGATTGGAATGAAAACTGATCTTTTCCAGTCCTGCGGCCACTGCTGAGTTTTCCAAATTTGCTGGCATATTGAGTGCAGCACTTTCACAGCATCATCTTTCAGGATTTGAAATAGCTCAAGTGTAATTCCATCACCTCCACTAGCTTTGTTGTACATTTTGCTGAGTATTGATGGAAATATGTATACACTCTGAAACCACCACCACGATCAAAATAATGAACCTAGGGATTTCTCTGGTGATCCAGTGGCTAAGATTCAGCTTTCAAAGCAGGGGGCCTGGGTTTGACCCCCTGATCAGGGAACTAGATCACACAGGCTGCAATTAAGATTCGGTGCAGCCAAATATATATAGTTAGATATATAAAACGAATTTAGTCACCATTCACCAAAAGTGTTTTCCTGCCCTGACCATTGATCTGCTTTCTGTTGCTATAGATCAGTGTCACTTTCTAGAGTTTTATACAAACGGAAGCACACGCGAGTCCTCTTCTTAATCCCTGGCCTGTTTTTCTCCGCCTATTTGTTTTGCGATTCATCCACCTTGTTGGGTATATAACAACTCACTTCTTTTGGTTGCTCAGCGGCATTCAACTGTGTGTATGTACCAGTCTGTCCCTGTTCTACTCATGAACTCCCAGTTTTGTCTCTTTTTAAAGAGGATCCAAAAATGGCACAGGCTCAGATATCTGAAAGGCCCTGGGGCCACCCACGGGGAGAGTTTAGACACCGATCCGGTGGGCGCCGAGATGAACCGGGCGGCGGGAAAGTACGCAGAAATCGGGCGTTGGGCGGGATGGGAGGAGTGTCGGCCGCTGGTGGTCCCCGGAGAGCCGGAGGCTGGGCTGCGCGGCCAGGGCGCCGCTGTGTCCCCAGCCCGGGCACTCGCCTCCTCAGGATCTCTTTGAAGGTAGCTGCTGTCAGTGCCCCCACTTACAAATGAGTAAACTGAGGCACGGCTGGGTTCAACAGTCGGCCTATGCCACGGCTGGTGATAGAGTGTCACACATCCCAGCGGAAGAAAAAGGAAGGGAAGGCTCCACAGCGAATTCTGAGTGGTGTGATGGGTGCTTTGTGTTTTCCTGGATTTTCTGATATATCAGCACTAAACCTAAATCCTCTTTTCCTTTTGATAGTGTCACAAAAGGAAAACCCCGGCACTAAACCTAAATCCTCTTCTCCTTTTGATAGTGTCACAAAAGGAAAACCCCGGCCAGGAAGAGGAAATTGAGCTTGTAGTATTTTCGCCTGCCCTGCCCCGCCCCGCCCCGTCCCTCCGCCCCGCCCCGCCGGCGCCTGGAACTCTGCGCGCAGAGAAGCTCGGCCCTGCCCTCCTTTTACCGTCGTCAGGGCTAGAGGCCGAAAGTCGAGCGAGGGGCGGTGCTGAGCTCTCGGGGCGCGAGGGTGGCCGTTGGGGGCTTTTAGGCAGGGACGGCGGCGGCTCCGCGCACAGGGGTTAAGATGGAAGCGGCGCCGAGTCCCGAGTCGGGACTCTGCTACAAGCCTGGAGGGCGACTGGACATGAGCCACGGCTTCGTGCACCACATCCGACGGAACCAGCTCGCCCGGTACCGCCCCGCCCCGCGCCACCGCCGCCGGCCCCGGCCTGGCCTGGCCCGGCCGTCCCTGACTCCCGCTCGGCTCCCCGCAGGGACGACTACGACAAGAAGGTGAAGCAGGCGGCCAAGGAGAAGGCAAGGAGGCGGCACACGCCTGCGCCCACTCGGCCCCGAAAGCCCGACCTGCAAGTGTACCTGCCGCGACACCGAGGTGAGGCCGCCCACCCGCCTGCTTCCTCGAGCCCGCGCGCGCTCTTTTGGCGCCGGCTCAGCCTCAGTACACTCTTCTTTCCTATATGGGAAAAAGCTACTTCTTAGCCCCCAAGGCTCAGTTCGTCTCGTCCCTTCTCGGAACATCTACCTCGATGGTCCCCAATCGCCGCTAGTGGTTCTCCCCGTAGAACACAGAGGGCTCAAGTTAAGCATCACTATTACCGGACAAAGCTGGGAGTCTGCAAGTTGTCTTTCGCTTCCTCTCCGCCACACTATTTTCGTATTCCCGTCACCTAACAGAAAAAAAATTTGGCACTGCTCTAGGCGACAAGGACATACTTGTGGAATGAAGCCCAAACCAACTTAATGGCCTTTTTTCCCCTTCGACCCAGCAATTACAGTAGATAACATATGATGCTAAATTTGTTGATCTTCCCTAAGAGTGCCTTTAGAGGTTGTATACATTTCATTCATTTAGCTTTCAGAGGACCCCATAAGATGGGAACCCATTATCATTTGTGTTTCAGTCTGCAAAACGGATACAGAGAGGTTCAGCAACTTGCCTGAAATCTCAGGGAAGTAAATGGCAGAGCCTGGATTTGAACCCGGGGAGAGCGCAGTCCACCTCTCTACCACCTTCCAACACTGTAGACAGATGTGCGTTGTGTACCTCCTGTGTGATGTGACTGTGCAAAGGTGAATAAGATCCCTGATAGGTGGCACATTTCACACACACATTCTGGGTCCATGAGAAGACTGGTGCTTTCTTTTCCCCTAAATTTAGCTTTTTTCTTTTTTTATTTTTGGCTGTGCTGGGTCTTCGTTGCTGCCCACGGACTTTCTCTAGTTCCAGTGAGCAGGGGCTCCTCTCCACTTGCAGTGCTTTGGCTTTTTATTACGGTAACTTCTCTTGTTTTGGGGCTCGGACTTGAAAACACAGGCCCAGTAGTTGTGTTCTAGAGTGCTCAGGCTTAGTTGGCCTGAGGCATGTGGGATCTTCTCGGACCAGGGATCGAACTTGTTGCCCCGGCTTTGGCAGACAGATTCCCAACCACTGGATTACCAGGTTTTCTTTACAGTCTGTTTTCCTGTATCATCTCTGGGCAAGGGTTCCAGCAGCCTTCCTTTCTTCCCTCTCATTCTGGTTCATCCCCTCCAGATGGTTCTACCCATCCAAGCAACCCAGACTGTGAGGAGTCCGGTGAAAGCAGCAGTAGTGGCAGCTCTGAGCCAGAGCCTCCTGGCCATCAGCTTTTCTGCTTAGAGTATGAGGCGGACAGCGGAGACATCACCTCAGTTATCGTGTATCAGGTACGCCTGGTGGAAACAGCTGCAGCCTGAGGGTCCTGGGCCGTGGTAGAAATCACTGTGACACCCGGAGCCACTGTTTTCCTCAGGGACTGGTGGGAAGTATCTGTCTCACATGGGAGCACAGACTGCTGGGCAATGCTTTTGAGCACAAGCCACTCCCATCACACAGTGATTCTCAGCGGGCAATGGGAAGGGCACGTGGCCCACAGTCGAGAATCACTATTAAGGGGACACCTGGGCAATGACAGGCACTGGCAAGAAGTTGTGAGTCCCACGGAGATCTGTGAGAGTGTTGTCTAGGGACAGGGCAGGCCACCTTTCCAGAAGAGACTGGGCCCTGAGCTTCCTGACTCTTCCTTCACGTAGGATGATGATCCAGGAAGGGTGAGCGAGGAGGTGTCAGCCCACACGCCTCTGGAGCCACTCATGCGAGAAGCCCTCAAGTTGCGCATCCAGGAGGAGATTGCAAAGCGCCAGAGCCGACACTGAACAGACTGGAGTCGCTGCCCAGGGAGCCATCCCTAGTTTGGGGGTGCTGGGACCAGTCTGAACTGATCTTAAGACACCCCTGTACCCCCACCAAAGCTGCCACATCCACAGGAAAAGGGTGTCACAGGGACTGGGCCTGGCCATCTCCCTTGTAGCCATTTTTTCTTACATGTTGGCCCATTTGACCACCCTAATATTCTGAAAATTTTTGAGAACTTTGTTTGGTTAGCTTGGTTTTGTGGAAGCAAAGACTCTGGGGAGAGTTGAGGTTTATGAAACCCTGTGCCAAAGTGCTGCTTTCTCACCAAGGTCATATCCCCCAGGGCACTTGGCCGCTGCTGCTCCACCCAGCTCCGTGAGCCCTGTTTGCTATTTATGGCTCCTTACTTCTGTACCTTCTGTTCACTTCTATGCGTTTCCTAGATCTCTTCTGGCGTTTCTTTGTTCTCTTCTTTCATTCATCTTTTTGTCTCCCAATGCATCAGTCACATTCCCCCCCACCTCCCACCTTTAGCTGCTAAGGATTTTGGATGTGGGGGTTCTGGCCTCTACCTTTCTGGCAAGCTCTGCCTGTAATTCTGATACCAGTCAAGGGAGACCTCCTTTGATGCCTACTTGCAAGCATGTCTCCCTCCCCTTACATGGCTTTTGCAGGTTTCTCCCATGCTCCACACTTCGCCCAGTCTCGAAAGATGATGCCAGAACTCAACTGTGAGGTTTTTTTGCCGCAAAACCTGCCTGGGCTAGGACTACATAATTCCAGCTTCCCACCTGATCCTTAGCTGTGAACAGGCCATCTGTGCTCAGGCTAAAGGAGAACTATCAAAACAAGCCAGAAACTGTGTTTCCAGATGTGATTTAACAGTCTTGAATGTACGTACAAAGGCAAATTCAACATGAGCAATTATTGCCTGTTTGGAGCCCTAGGGCTTAGACGGTAAAGAATCCGCCTGCAATGCAGGAGACCCGGATTCAATTCCCTGGGTCAGGAAGATCCCCTGAAGAAGGGAATGGCAACCCACTCCAGTATTCTTGCCTGGAGAATTCCACGGACAGAGGAGCCTGGCGGGTTACAGTCCATGGGGTCATAAAAGAGTCAGACATAACTTAGCAACTAACAGTTTCTCTTTCACTTGGAGCCCTAGTTGGGAAAAGGAGGGGAGCCTGAAAAGTGTCCTGGAGGGAACTAAGCAAGCCTCTTTCATCTTCCCTTCCCCTGCTCTCTTTCTCCTGTGCTACCTCCCAAGAGTATATAAAACTCCTAAGAGATCCTAATACTAAAGATCCCGGGAAATCACTGCTTTCACTGAAGTGAACATTCTTCTTAACAAGGGTTGGACTAAGGTCTGAGAAATCCACCAGCTGTCCCGTACACGACGGTTCCAAGCAAATGGGCCTAACCTCAGTGACTTGAAGTGTGGGATTTAAGTGAGCCCATGAGCACTGGGACTTCAGACCAAGACTCCTCCTGCCCCAGAGGTTTCACCTCAGGGTCTCAAGATTAAGTCTGGCTGGTCCCTCTCAGCAACTTTTCTCATAAAGGACATCTAAGGGCATTTTTGCTTTGTGCCCTACAGCCCTGAAAATCTACCAGCTCAGAAATGGGGCAAGGCAGCTACTTCAACTACATCATTAAAATGCAGCAAGTCACAGCTCGCTGGGAAGGTGAGTGAGGTGGATAAATTAGAAGGGCCTGGTTGTGAAGGCAGACAAGGACCAGCATGATCCTGACTCCCAGAGCCGGCCCAAAGCCAGTGCCTTAAACCGGCCGGTCCTGGGCTCAGTTCTTTTTCAGGGTAGCAAGTCTGCCCCCATTCGGCCCGGCTGGAAGTGCCTTTTGACTCTTAAGGTTAACTACCCTCCAGAGCCGCCCAGGTCGAGGAGACTGCCATACTCTGTCCCTTGTCTTCCTGCACCTCGGAGCACCAGACATTTTCGTCTTGCATATCTTCAGCTGATTTTCTCACTTGGACATAGGATTTCACCGAACCTCTTAGGCTTACTAGTCTGGAAATACTTTTTGGGTTTGTCTTCTCATAGCTGGATGGCCTGTTTTCCTGGAATTATTATAGAATTTAGAAACAAGTCCATGGGGGCATGACCTCTAGAGTTTAGCCTCCAACCCTGTGTTGTGAGAATCATACCAATTCTGTCCTTCTGTGTGTTGATTGTGTAATCCTCACACTCTCAGGTAAGAGACTGATGGGAACATCTCATGTGTAAACTTGTTGTTGAGGCGCTTTGCTAATTGAGTGCATATAAAATATCTTCCACCCAAGAAAGCATTCTAAGCTAGTTTATGCTGCACAACTATAGGAAGCACTAAGCCTGGTACTTAAGTGAGAGGTTGTCCTTCAGGGCAGGCCTAGTGGTGTTGATGCTGCCATGGCTCCAGGTGTGTCCGAAATGCTTCTCTACTGAGAGCTCTCAGCCCATTTGACAGCTCCGCTCATTGCTTCTCACCCCTCACTGCAGTCCAAGATGGTGTCATACTCTCCAGTATATTTACTGGACTTGCCTCCTGGTGTCTTTTCAGCTATTTTCAGTTGTTGGTGCCTTGCCCTCAAGGAGCAGTTTCCAGGGCTTTTCCCAGAGGCCCTAGAGCTGTCTCAAAAGAGGACTGTCCCTGCTGTTTCGTGCATTGGCTACAGCATTAGACTAGCTTTCTGGCAGATTGCTTCAGGATCAGCACTTATTTGATTAGATATAGTCTCAGCTGCCTAGGAGAAAAAAAAAGTCTGGGAGTCTAATATGCATATTTCACGTTCATCCAAAATGAAGCGTTCTTCATTTACTGAGGCTAAGCCTTGGACGTTAAGGCATTGTGTGTCCCGGGCCACAGTGGGTGATGTTACTAACAGAAGGAAGCTGGGTTTGCAGGGGTTTGGGGCTGTGCGAGAGTAAACACTAACACTTGAGTTCCAGCCAGCTGGCAAGGATGAAAGTCGTTGAAGAATGTAATACAAGATGGGAAAAGGAGAACATAAAGCTTTCTGTCCTGAATGAGAGTAGGAAACCGGCCAGCAGGACCAGCGTGGGCAATAAGAAATGCTTCTCTCTCTGGACAAGCCTTAAAGGGACATTCCATCTCCACTGCTCCACTCCCAGGGGCGCTGCCATGCAGAGATTAGCCCATGAAACTGGAAGAAACCCTGTGGAGTGGTGGGTATCCAGCTTACTGTGCATGTGGCACCATCTGTTGGTGGTAAGGTAGGGCCCCCAACTGGTTCGCAAATGTAAATGCAAACCTTTTGCAGACAGAAGCGTAAGGACAGGTGGCTTTCCTACCTATGAGCCTTCTTTGGGGAGGAGCATCATGGAATGTTGACAGTTACCTGAAACCTTTCAAGTTCCCTCATTGAATTCCTATCCTGTCCCTGAGGAATCATATGACCAAGAACAGGCACCCCCCCCCCCAAACTTCCCCAGGAGGTGGAGTGATGCCAGAAGGGAAGAGAGTGAATGGCCCCTCTGCCTTCCCAGAGCCACCAGAATGAGGAACTGGTTGCACTGGTTGTATAACGTATCAGAAGCCATACTTTGTTCTGTTTTCTTATTTCCAATGTTCCTGCTGTGTGGATGAATAAAATGACATGTTGCAAATTTATTTGAAAAGCCTGGAAGGAAGGTACTTTGCAAATACAGTTTTCTTTTTAACCAATAAACGTACTATTTTTATAAGCACTGTTTTTGCCAAGAGTTGTGAAATCACTTGTGTACATAGGGAAGTGAAGACTACATGTTGCCCTAAAGTCATTCAGCACAGAATCAGCACTGAAAATCTCATCTCTTGTTCTGCCTGACTATTTTAAGGACTGTCCTGGTTGGAGCATAACAAGTAGATTCACATGGCATTGGAGCTGGAAGGGCCTTTTAAAGACATCTGGTCCTACTTTCTACTGATATGCAACTCATCCCTCTCAGCATCCCTTGAAGAGCCCTTCTGTCTCGGGCTAATTCTCTGTTCTAGGGACTACTCAGATTGTTGTATTAAGCCAGCAATTAAGCCAAATCTGCCTCCTTGTCAAGGCTCTGGAGTGCTTGCCTTACCCCCACTTTAGGATAGAACAGCCAGTTTAGAACCTGAGTAGTCCTCCCAGGCCTTCCCCACAATCAAGGCTAAAAAGGAACACAAACCCAACTTAACAGGAGATAGTAAGTGTTAATTAAGAATCGCCAAGCTTCCAAAGAGGTAGGAAATGCTGAGGGCTCACAGCACTATTGGGCAGATGAGAAAAAATGCCTGCTCCCAGGGGAACACCCCTGGGCAAGAAGATGGTGATCTCCATAAATTAGACAGAGGCACTCCTTTGTCCTGGGGCACAAAGCCTGGCCAGCAGAAGGCGGACTGGTTTTATACCTCCCTGGTTCTTCAGCCAGGTGTTCTTGTACAGGGTCGTTCTGTACCGCCATACTTCTTGACCCGGTTTTAACTACTTACCCTAAAGCAGTTTGGAAGAGGGTCCTCCAACAGGTTTCCTGGTTCCATTTTTACCTTCCACTAGGTTCAGAAAGGTTTCTCCTTCCTCAAGGAAGCACACCCCCATTGTCTGGTTAGTGTATCTACTCCATTTCCCGCACAGTCCAAGGCCATTTCTGCCTATTACCTTTGCCTCACCAGTCCTGCTGAATTTAAGCTCCCCGGTTCCTGGCAGCGTGGGCACAATGCTCCCTTCAGTAAAGGTCTGTGGGCCCCGGTGTTGCTTCACAGGGACTCCAACAGATGCTGGACTGCCAGTTTGAGTACTTTCCTGCTCTTTTAATCATGAAAACAATGTCCAAGAGGGCACCCTTGGCCTTAAAGTGTGTATGGAGTGTCACCTGCCCTATCAGTAAACAAAGGATGTGGCCATCAAGGCAGTAGCCACTGTAGCCACCCCTGGCTGCACCCTGAGGGGATTCAAGGTGGAGAAAAGCTGGCTATTGGCCCCAGATAATTGAGGTGCATATCAAAGGAATGCTTTCAGTGTGCCCAGACTCTTGTATCTTCCCATACAAAGAAAAACACTACATTCATTATGTCTGGTTACTAGTCTTTAATTAACAGTAAAGCTTTTGATATTCCAACTACCAGCTTTTTGTAATCTTTATATCCTCACTTCTTCCTTGCCTCTTTGGAGCAGTCCCACAGAGCTATGAGAGGCTGCCTCCCCGGTTGGAATCCTTAGAAAGTTTGCCAAATAAAACACAATTCTCAGCTTTTGGGTTGTGCTTTTTTTTCCCAGTCAACCTAAAGTTTGGTGAAGCTGTTGGGTAATTTATCCTCACACTATCCTGTTTGCTTTTTCCCAGATTGCTCTGGGTCTCCAGCCGTCCTCTCCTCTTTTCCCTCCTAACCCCTGGCCATGGGGGTGTGCTTAGATTGGATGTTTCAAGCCAGTGCTCAGCAGTCAGGAAACATGTTTTGGACGCTGACTTCTGGACGGTACTCTGTGTACTTGTACCCTTGAAAATAAAATGTATCTGATGAAAGTAGCTCTCCTCCAGACTTTGCTGAGTCCGAGGAAAGCAGAAGCCAAATGTAGGGCGCTAGAATTTCTTAAGGAACAGCCAGGTCTTTGTGCTCTCTGCTCTGCAGACCGGCCTCGCCTTGGACAGAGGCAGGCAAGGGGCGTCACACTGAGGGAGGCTGTCCGAAGTCCCCGTCGGCCAGTCCAGGTTGCAAAATGTGCCCGGCGGCGGCGAAGGAAGGCATCCTTTAGCCACGTGTGCAGTGACAATCACAGGTGCAGCTGGAAGGAGGTGCAGACCCCGGAGCTTCCCGCCTCCGGAAGCTTCCACCACAGGAGCAGGGCAGATGGGGTTATCCTTTTGGTATCTCCGCATCAGATACTCCTCGGCTGGGGTCCCACGCCACCGCCCACAGATCCCAGGTTCCCCCCACGTCGGGGCACCGCCCACCGTTCCGGCATGACGGGGGTGCGGGGACTCGGGAACTGTAGTTCCCGGCTCGATCTGCGGCGCCGGGGCGGGGTTGGTGCGGACTCCAAGTCCCGGCGGGCGGCGCGACTCGGCCCCGGGCGCTGGGGGCGGGGCCGCCCGCCCCTTTAAACCATTCAGGGTCGCTCCGAGGGCCGCAGCCGGGGACGGCGCCACGCGGGGGCCGAGCAGGACGCGGCGGCGGGACGCTCCGGGGAGGTGCGTTCGGGGCCCCTTCCTCCCCCAGACCTCCAGAGATCACCTGCGAAGGCACAGGTGCTGGGGGCTGCGGACCGTGGGCTGCGGGTGCCCAGGCGGGCGGGCAGGGGACCAGGCTGGGCTTACCGCGTGAACCCGCCCCTTCCCCGCGGCGCCGGCGCTCAGGTAGCTGCCTGCGCCCCGCTGCCTCTCCGCCCAGCCCCGGACCCCCTCGCAGCCTTTTCTTGGCGTGACCCGCTCCGGACTGTCCTGACTCCAGACCCTCTCCCAGCCCGGGACCCTCAGGCCAGGGAGGGTGGCTTCCTTTCCAGAGCTTAGGGCCCCGCGGCGTCTGAACATCTGGCTGGAACGCGGAGGACCCCCGGTGAATGCCGGAGGGTGTCCACGTTGTGGTGGGGTCTCAGCCCCAAGCGTGGGCGCTCAGAGCCGCAGAGGGAGCCCTGCGTCTGGTGCTGACCACCTTTCTCCCCGCACCGGCTTTGGCCAGTCACTAGACCCTGGACTTTGACCTGTCTCTCTTCACCAGGCCCGGGCAGCTGATGGTTTTGACGAAGTATCTTAAGGTTGCCGGCCCACCCCCTCTTCTCCTGCTACCTCTTGTCCTCCGCCCCCCTCCCCATCACCACCACCCTGGCTTCCCTCCCTCATGACCGCCTGGATCCTCCTTCCTGTCAGCCTGTCAGCGTTCTCCATCACTGGCCTATGGACTGTGTGAGTACGGAGGGGGATGGGGGGAAGGCAACAAGGGGACAAAATGTGAGGAGGGACAGGGCCCAGCCAGGACCCAACAGGAGCCTGATGGCACACAGAAAGCCCCCTTGTCCTGTGGCAGGCTCCAGGGTGGTACCCAGGGTCACTCTGGCTGTCTCCAGAGCCTGGCCTGGCGCCTGGGCCCACAGCCCTTTGGGACAAGCTGGCACCACTGCTGTCCAGCAGCGTGGTGCAGACAGACACACTTCTAGCCAGGGCAACTTCCAGAATTGGGACCAGGCTGTGGGTTCTCTAGAGTAGCATCGGGCCACAGGGCCACCCCAACTCAAGTCCCCATAAAGGAGAGTGAGACTGAATGAAGGAAGAGTCGGTGGGGGAAGGCTGGGCGCACCATGGGGCGGGGTGACAGTTGTGCTCCCGCAGGTATGCCATGGCCGTGATGAACCACCACGTGTGCCCCGTGGAGAACTGGTATGGCGCACTCTGCAGACAGCCTCACTCTAAAGCTCCCTTCATCTCTGTTCCCTCTTGGGCCGGGGCTGCCTCGAGCCAGATGGAGACACTGGGCCTCACTGCTCTTCTCTGACATTGGCAGCGCCTGCCCCCTCCCCAGGCATGGCTTCGTGCCCACCTACCTGCTTCCCACCCTCATTTGCCCCTTTGGCTTCTGTCTCGGGGGTCCTGGGAAGTGGGCTCTTCTGCCCCTGCCAAGGGAGATCTGGGAGGGTATCTCCCAGAAACCTGAGGGAACCCCTTCCCCCCAGGCTATGCTCTGTCCTACCTGCCAGGTCTTACAACGAATCCTGCTCTCCTGACCCCACGAAGCAAGGGGGCCCCAAGACCTGCTGCACCCTGGATGACATCCCCCTCATCAGGTGAGGCCTAGAAACCTGGCAGATCACAGAGACCCAAGGCCCAGCTAAACTTCCAACCAAGTGTCTCAAGCCAAGGCATATCCCTGGGTCCCAGAAATACTAATTCCGTTAAGAGCACATATGCCAACACTGCTTACCAATTAGGATGAGCCAGGCCCTGCACTGAATCCTTTACCCGCCTAAAGTCATTTCACCTTCCCAGCATTGAGGCAGCTATTGTTTTCACGACTTTATAGGCAAGGAAACTGAGACTGCACTATGTCATCCATCCAGCTCCCTCAGCTAGTGAGTGGAGGCACCTAGATGTGGCTCAGAGGTTAAAGCGTCTGCCTCCAATGTGGGAGACCCAGGTTCGATCCCTGGGTCGGGAAGATTCCCCTGGAGAAGGAAATGGCAACCCACTCCAATATTCTTGCCTGGAGAATCCCATGGACTGAGGAGCCTGGTGGGCTGCAGTCCACAGGGTCACGAAGTCGGACACGACTGAGTGACTTTACTTACTTACTTTACTTCTCTGCCCAGCCTAAGCCCTGGCATAAGGGAGGTCAGACCCACTGTGGACCTTAACAGTCTCTGGGATCCCAGGGAGCCTTGGGGTCCACTAGGCAATCCTGGGCTCTCCCAACTCCAGCAAACACCCAGCACTCTGCCTTGGGGGGGAGGTGTGGTCAGCCTGGGGCCACTTGTTTGTAAGGGACACTGGCCTTTATCCATCAGGGTCTGGCCTGCAAAGGAACAGGTGCAGATAAGGCTAGAGAGAGCAAGTGGGCCAGGAGGGGGGCTTTCCAGTGCTTCTGCCCCTCTCACTCTATCCCCACCCCCTCCTCTCAGCAAGTGTGGCTCGTACCCCCCCGAGAGCTGCCTCTTCAGCCTCATTGGCAACCTGGGTGCTTTCATGGGTGAGTTGTGCCCTCGGCGCCCCACCACCACCCCACCCAGTCCAGCCTACCCTCACCTCCACTCCCCAGGAAGCCCTGGCTTTGTGCAGCCCACTGCACCAAGGGCTAAGGCCAGCGGGGCCACTTCACTTGCATTCCATGAAGGCCCAAGGCTGACTCCCACACAGCCACCCTGGTATAGAACACCTCCTGCCTGTCCATTCTCTTCCGGCCCTCAGAGCATCTGGGGAAAGCTAGCTGGGCTGGATCGGGGCCAGAGAAGGCGCCAGAGCCGGCCCCCGCTGTGCTCTCCTCCCCCAGTGGCCCTGATCTGCCTCCTGCGCTATGGGCAGCTCCTGGAGCAGAGCCGTCATTCCTGGGTCAACACCACGACGCTCATCACAGGCTGCACCAATGCTGCGGGTCTGGTGGTGGTGGGAAACTTCCAGGTACGTCCGCCTGCCCGCCTTTCAGCTTCCTCTAGAGGGACAGCGAGGTGGGCGGGGGATGAAGGGGTGGAGGGGAGGGGCTGATATGTGCTTGCTTTCCGGGCCTAGGTGGACCACGCTAAGTCTCTGCACTATGTCGGAACCGGTGTGGCCTTCACTGCCGGCCTGCTCTTCGTTTGCCTGCACTGTGCCCTCTCCTACCACGGGGCCACGGCCCCCCAGGACCTGGCTGTGGCCTACCTGCGGATTGTGCTGGCAACCATCGCCTTTGTCACTCTGATCCTCAGTATCCTTCCAGGATGGGGTGGCCAAGAACGCCTCCTGTAGCCCAGACCCTCTACCACCCAGGATGCTGGGGGGGAGGGGGGAACAGACACCCCTGCCCAGTCTGGTCTTCTGCCCCCTACTCCTGGAAGGTGAGACTTGGTCCTCTGCCCCAGCCTATATCCAGGAAGGGTGTCACCAGGCTCCCATACCTCCTTCTGGACGTTTCCTTAGCCCCCTCCCAGGTGGGGTCTTCTTCATCCATGAGAGCTCTCAGCTGCAGCATGGGGCAGCCCTGTGTGAGTGGGTGTTTGTCATTGACATTCTCATCTTCTACGGCACCTTCAGCTACGAGTTTGGGGCAGTCTCCTCGGACACACTGGTGGCCGCGCTGCAGCCCACCCCCGGCCGGGCCTGCAAGTCCTCCGGGAGCAGCAGCACCTCCACCCACCTCAACTGTAGCCCTGAGAGCGTCGCCATGATCTGAGGTCTGGGGAGGGTGGCTGGCCCTGCCTCCGCAGCTCCCCACATCTCCTTTGCATTTCTTTTGTACCAAAAAAACCCAATTTTGCGAAAAGTATTCTGTTGGGACACAGGCTGCCTCGCTCCTGGAGGAGGGGCCGTCCCACACCTGTGCCATAGAGGAGCGGGCCTCTTGGCAGGCTGCCCAAGCCACACAGCCCACTCCCCACACTGCAGTGTTATCTTTGTTTTAAAGGTCACATGTCATTCACCCAGCCACCCCTTCAGGTGCCTTCTACTCCCTCAGTGCCAAGGCTGGACCACTGGGGTTTCCTGCTGCAGGAATTGGGGGCTGGGAACAGCGAGAGGGCTACCAGTCTCGGGGGTGGGGGTGAGCACTCCTTAGTCTATGGGAAGGCCCCCTATGGGCCCACTGAACTGCACTGGGATTCTTCACTCTGCCCCTTTCTTTAGGGCAAATAACACAGCAGAACCACGTGGGTATTTTAGTACTTTTTTTTTATATATATATCTATTAAAAGAATTCTAATTTGCATGTTTGTAGTCTGTTCTGAAGAAAGGAAGAGGGCCTTAATGCAGAACAGCTTCCCCTGGACAAAGGACGGGAGAAAGCCCCTGCCCACAGGGAGGGTCCTGAGTGCCCACTGAGAGCAAAGCTGCCAAGAACAAAGGATGCCAAGTGCTATCCCTGAAGGGTCTGAAGCCCTTTCTGGGCCTCTAAACAGTCTGAAGAGCTGACCTGATTATTTCACACTTCCTACCCTGCTCAGGGGCTTCCCTAGTGGCTCAGATGGTAAAGAATCTGCCTGCAGTGCAGGAGACCCCAGTTCGATCCCCGGACTGGAAAGATCCCCTGGAGAAGGGAATGGCTACCCACTCCAGTATTCTTGCCTAGAGAATTCATGGACAGAGGAACCTGGTGGGCTGTAGTCCATGGGGTCGCAGAGTCAGATATGACTGAGCAACTAACACTTTCACTTTTTTTCACCCTGCTCAATTGTCTGGCTTGAAGACTGATTCCACACTAAGGGATATGATGAAGGACGGGGTACAGAGAATAACTTGAAAATGTTAGAAGCAATCTGCAATGAAGCTAAAGAAAGCCCTGGGGATTCTAACACTGACTAAAGATTGCAGTGGGGAGGGAGAAATGTTGGCTAGTTTTTGGTTACCATTTTTAAGTCACTACTAGGTGCCCCGCCTGACACATTTTGTCTTCCAACCACAGACACGTAGGCCCAGGCTGTGGCTGGTCTGGTAGCCAGGTTCTTGACCTGGGCCCTATTATCCTCGGGCCAGCAGGCTTGGTAGGGAGGGATACCCAGCCTGGGACCTTCCACAGCTTAGGACCCCATCCCAGTAGAGACCCAGTGGAGGCTACAGAGCCCCTTCTCAGGCCTGAGAGCAATGCAGCAGCAGGATGAGTGAAGAAACCTTTAATGAGAACTTGAGATGCAAGAGGAACATGTTGCAGAGGACCAGTGTCCAGCCCTAGCCGCCTCATGTGTACATGGCTCCGTGGAGGTTCTCGAGGCGGTGCTTCTGCTGCTGCTTGCGAGCCTGAAGCAAAGAGTGCACACTGGTCGGGGGCCATCCCCAAAGGCCTGTGGGTGAAGGGATAGGGCAGCCATCGTGGGGCTGGCTCACTGTTTTCAGGCCCCTAACATTTGGGCAGGAACATTGCCAAGGCCCTTGCCCCTCACCACAGTCACTGGGAAGGTGGCCAGACTCATGGACTGTGAGCCTACTCAGGCCTCCTAAGGTGGGGAATGATGGCATCAGGAACAGGGACTCAGGGAGCCCTGTGACCACCCCCTCCACTTGCCCAGCCCCCTACCTTATCTCGCTTGTGCTCCTCATAAGTGTCATCATCAGTGGGCAGCTCATGGCGGCACAGAGGGCAGGAATTGGTCTGAGAAGAGCAGTGCAGTGTACCAGCCCGTCTGGTTTTCATAAGCTCAAAACAACCATCCCCAGCTCCCAATTCCCTACCCTTACCCCTCTCCCATCTCTGATCCCACACCCCACCCCAAAGGTCCATCAACAAAAAGAGGAGGCTTGAGGACTAGGCCCAAGGCAGGGTGAGGGCTGGGAGAAAGGAAACAGTACCTTGCTCAGCCAGGGCAGAATGCAGTTGGAATGGAAGAGGTGATGGCAAGGCATCTCAATGGCGGTCTCCGCCTCCTCAAATTCCAAAAGACACACGGGGCACTTGAGCTCTTGAGGAGGGAGTGCTAATCAGGAGAGCTGCCACAGGCCCTACCTCCCAGCTCCCACTCCTGAAGGACACACTTGCCCCAGCCTGACCTGGAAAACTGAAGGGCCAGACTGTAATCTGGCTTCCAGAGTTGGTCAGTCTGGCAGACCTGCCCCAAAGAATTAGTGGAAGGACTTAAGTGTTCTCACCAGCCTGAGAGCCCCTGATGACTGTCCTGGGAAGGTTCTCAACTGCAGTCTTGGCAGCAGGTGGAGGCAGGTGGTGATCCCAATCCACTACCAACCCCAAGTCTTCAAAGTCCATCCTATTGAAAAGGGACCTGGGAAGAAGGATGCAAGGTCAGAACCAAAGAATCTTTGCCCCCATAATCCACTAAACATTAACAGACAAATACTCTGCCTGACTAGTCATACTAATAGCTACCCCTCAGTAGTGCTCTAGATAAAAAGCACAGTGGGAAATGGCTTACAGCGGCTATCAGACAACCCCAGGCCATCAAACAACCCCAAGCATGCAGGTTGTTTATTCCAGTTTTACACGAGAGAGAAATTATTCGGGCCACTCAGGAATGACCCGATAAAGCCAAATTCCAAGTGGCAGTGTAGCTTCCATGCTTGAAGTGCCTAACGGATATACCTACTCACAGTCACATGGCCTCCACCCTGCTCCCATGACCCGCCTACTTCAGTACCTCCTAAAGCCCACTGCCCTCCAGTCTGGACACCCCCTCTTCCACACTCCAGATCGCTTTTTCCAGAATTCCCTTGCTCTAGTCCGTCCAAGGACGACCGAAATTATCGACTTCCCCCCGAATCTCGCTGCGGAATTAACTCTGCAGATTATTTATCCGTTTTACCCAGAAACTGCTGCCCCACATAATCCGCGTTCTCCAGCCAGCCTCAGCCCAGACACCTGCTGTGTGGGCCCTACCTCCCAGCCCCGCACACCCACCTTGCAAGCTCCAGCAGCATGTTTGTTCGGGGATCCCGTTCACGATCCAACGGCTCGCAGTCGTGTTCATCGAAATAGGACGCCATGGCAGCCGGGCTGTCTGACACAGCCCTCAGACCCGGACGTATCTCAGTCTCGCGGCGCTGGCCAATAAACTAGCGAGTTGAGGGAGGGCGACCAATCAGAGTTCCCAAGAGGCGGGCACAGTGGCTCTTTCGCCACATAGGAAGAGGAAGTATTCATTTTGTCACTTCTCATTGGCTTGAATAAGTCAGGTGACCAAGGGCTAAAGCCAATGGCAGGGACTGAAGTGGGTCAGAAAACAGTCCTCTTGGACCCTTCGTCTAGGGTAGGTTTCTGGGAGACGTGAGCGGATCGCATAATCTTGAGAAGCCAAGTGTTTGAGCTATAGGGGTCCTCCATCCGCTCTGCGGCTCACAGGATCTCGGCAGGTCAGATCTTAGCGTCCTCTCAGAAAGAGGGCGGCGCTGACTCAGGGGTCAGGGTTCTGCGAGCCTGGGGAAGCTTGGAGTCGGGGCTTCTCGCTGCTCTGCCGCATCCTCGCCGGGCGCTTGAGCACCCGCTGCGCTCTAGTCGGTTCAGGACTAGACACTTGACGCCACCTCGACTCCCGCAAAACAAATAAAACTTTCCTATTCAGTTCTGCTGTGTTAGGCACAATAATAAAAGGTGGGGTAAACTCCCCCACCCGAGTAGAGGCCTTACCAGCTCAGGGAACTATATGTCTGTGTGATCTTTTAGCCCATTGCTCAGCGTTTCCCCTAGCTTCTGTAAAATTAGTGGCTTGAATTTAATAAGTAGTTTGCATCTCTGGCACCCAGGAATCTCTTGGAGGAAGAAAGGAGAGGTTGCAGCTTTAGGGGGAAAACAACAACAAAAAACTCCACAACTGTTGTTTAGTCTCAAAGATCAAATTTAACTGATCTAGGCCTGTGTGTGTGTGTGTGTGTGTGTGTGTGTGTGTGTGTGTGTGTGTGTGTGTGTGTGTTAAATGATTTGGCTGCTAGCTATCATTTATTTGGCAACTAGAATCATTCCATTTAGGTTGTACACAGGGTATAAATATAAATACTCACAATTATCATTATAGTCAAAGCTATGATTTTTCTAGTAGTCGTGTATGGTTATGAGCTGCTGCTGCTGCTAAGTCGCTTCAGTTGTGTCCGACTCTGTGTGACCCCACAGATGGCAGCCCACCAGGCTCCCCCGTCCCTGGGATTCTCCAGGCAAGAACACGAATGGGCTGCCATTGCTTTCTCTGATGGCTATGAGAGTTGGACCTTAAAGAAGGCTGAGTGCCAAAAAACTGATGCTTTTGAATTGTGGTGCTGGAGAAGACTCTTGAGAGTCCCTTGGACTGCAAGGAGATCAAACCAGTCAGTTCTAAAGGAAATCAACCCTGAATATTCATTGGAAGGACTGGTTGCTGAAGCTCCAATACTTTGGCCTCCTGATTCAAAGAGCTGACTCATTGGAAGAGACTGATGCTAGGAAAGATTGAAGGCAGGAGGAAGAGAAGAGGGTGGCAGAGGATGAGATGGTTAGATAGCATCACCAGCTCAGTGAACATGTATTTGGGCAAACACGGAGACACTGGAGGACTGTGGGGCCTGGCATGCTGCAGTCCATGGGGTCACAAAGTGTTGGATACAGCTTAGTGACTGAACAACAAGAAGTATCATTATTGCTTTTTACATATGTAAGAACCCAAGTCCAATTCCACAGGACCTCTAAGCAGTGTTGCAGACCTAAGTACAATACCCGGGGCTTCCCTCCATCTTTCCCAGGAAAGGCTGATGGTGATGAGACTAGCGGAAGTAACATGCTCCGTGAGGGTACAGCTCCACACAACTGGAGGGTCTGTTCTTGTTTCTTTGTCAGTAGCCCTCAGTCCCCCTAACAAGGAACTGCTTCTGTTACACACTTGACCCTGAGTTCCTCTTCCCACCTACACTTGAGTTTGAGATGCAGTTAAGTAGCTCAAGCAGTGGCTGCCCTGCTTCCCAGTTCTTGGTAGGACCTTTCCTTCTTACTTGGCCTTTACCCAGTGCTCTTTCCTGGTGTCCTGAAGACACTGCCTCCCTAGCCCTGTGAAGTCCTAGAGCTTTGAAAAGCTCTTTCCCACAGGGCAAACTCCAGGCCATCCTTTGTGACTCTGCACCTTACAGCATCACATAGAAAAAAGCCCTTCCCTTTTCCTGCCACCTGCTACATCTGTATGGGCTTCCCAGTGGTAGAGAATCCGCCTGCCAATGTAGGAGATGCAGGGGACTTGGGTTCAATCCCTGGGTTGGGAAAAGATCCCCTGGTGTAGGAAACGGCAACACACTCCAGTATTCTTTCGGGGAAAAAAATCCCATGGACCGAAGAGCCTAGCTAGAGTCCATGAGGTAGCAAAGAGTCAGACACAACTGAACAACTGGAAATACAGGCATGCCGCATCTGTGACCTGGTGTAGAGCCTGAGGAAGAACTTGGGGGCAGAAACTAGAGGAGGTACCCAAGGGGGAAGAGCCTCCCTGAAGGTGAGAGCCTTGTGAGATAAAGATCACGTCCTCTTTGTCATCCTATGGGTCCTCTGAACAGCCCCAAACTCAGAAGAATAACAGATTTCATCCTCAGGAAGACAGACTTAAAGGGCACCAGTTGAAGGTTCTGGTTTGGGGGCTGTTGTATCTTTACACCTGCACCCTAGAGGGATCTGTCTGTAAGACTGGATCAACGGGGAAGGGAGAAGAAGATGTCATCTCCCAGGGCTGAAGTCCTTTGGAACCTTCTATTTTATAAGCAGCCATGGGGGTGGAGGCAAAGCAGGATGAACCAATCTGAGGATCTTCAAACACACACATGTAAGTCGCTTCAGTCATGTCCGACTCTGTGACCCCATGGACTGTAGCCCGCCAGGCTCCTCTGTCCATGAGATTCTCCAGGCAAGAATACTGGAGTGGGTTTCTGTGCCCTCCTCCAGGGATTCTTCCCAACCCTGGGATCAAACCCGCATCTCTTTTGTCTCCTGCATTGGCTGGCGGGCTCTTTACCGCACCACCTGGGAAGCCCTCAAACACACATACACATACACCAGTTTTTACCCAAACAGTGGTTTTTACTAAGCTCCAGGTGGGGGCTGGCTTGGCATGGCCAGTGCCGCAGGTTGCCCTCAAGGGCCAGTCTGTGGTATGACAGGAAGTAACCAAGGTGCACACATTGAGGCTGCCCTCCATGCTCACTGGGGTGGCTCAGAGGAGAGCGAACTCCAGGGTTCTCTGAAGACCAGAACTGGCCAGTGTGGCTCTTCAGCCTCTTTCCAGGCCCTGCTGGGTCACTCCCCAGGCCCCGAGGCAGGGCAGGCATCCTGGACCTATGGGGCACTGCCGCCCTTGCTGCTTTGTGGGAGAAGGATGACCAGCAACACAATCAGGAGGATGAGCAGGGCAACGCCCACTGCCAGCCCCACGTAGATCCGGCACCGGGCATTCTCCCAGCGCTTCTTCTGGGCCAGAGTCTTGGTTGTCTTGCTGAAGGCTGAGCTCTGCAGACACCCCCCAGACACAGGGTGGGAGTTAGGGGTTTCCCCAGAGCCCCAGACCAGCTTCTACCAACCCCATCCCCACAAAGGGTCTCCATATCTCCTTGCTCAGCCTCCCCAACCTGTCAGCTCCCTTTCTCCACAAAGCCTGTCTTGGGACCCTCCCAGCCTGACTCCTGGTCTAGACACTGGTGTAGCCCTCAACTCACAGCCCTGCGGGTTCACTCTCAGTTAACAATGCCAGTCTTCAACTTTTTAGGACAATCCACAGCTTCAAACCAAGGCCTTCATCCTTCACAAGGCCTCCCCACCCATTGCCAGCTGGGCTAGGGGGCCCTCAAGAAACCCACACCGGCCTTTGGGTAAGTGTCAGGCCCCACCCATGGCTTGGAGAGCCCCGGGCACAGTCTGAGTGCTCCCTCTGAGGGTCCCTTCTAGCCTCTCCCTCTCCCTCTCTGCTTCCCCAGGCCTCACACCATGTCCAGGAGTTGGTCTGAACGCTGCTCCAGCTCCGCCAGCTTCCCGTCACGCTCCAGGACCTTGTCGAAGTTGTTGAGCATGATTTCTGTCACCTCATCCGCCTGCCGCTGGCATCGCTCCAACTCTTTCCCTGCCTGGGCACCAAGCCCAAGGTCAGGGCTACGTGATGCCCCCACGTGGCCCTCATTTGGCCATGAGACCCAGAGGCCGTCCTTGCCCCTAATGTATATGTGTGTGTGTGTGTGTGTGTGTGCGCAGTGTATGAGTAAGGGGAACAGCATTATAACGGCATTATTCACATAAGGGTCTGATATGTGCTGAATGAAGGGCTGGTCTCTTGGGGAGTATGGCTCGCCTTTGGCTCCCCCCCCATACCCATCAAGGCAGGTCCTAGGTCAGCCTTGACTTCCAGCATCTCAGCTTCGTCTAAGGTGCCCCAGGATGAGACCTTCCCAGGACCTGCCCACCCTCCCACAAAGCAGACACTCGGCTCACATGTTCGAAGTGAAGTGAAATGAAAGTCACTCAGTCATGTCTGACTCTTTGTGACCCCGTGGACTACAGACCACCAGGCTCCTCTGTCCATGGAATTCTCCAGGCAAGAATACTGGAATGGGTTGCCATTCCCTTCTCCAGGGGATCTTCCCCACCCAGGGATTGAACCTGAGTCTCCTGTACTGCTGGCAGATTCTTTACTGTCTGAGCCATCAGGGAAGCCCCACCTGTTCAGGATGGCCTCAACTCAGTGTGCACCTGCCTTGGGGTTTTCCACTGGCCTAAAGAGGCACCGAAGAACAAGCAACTGAGCTACTTGGCCACAGCCAGACAGGGAGGAGATCCAGCCCACAGAGCTAGAGAGGTCATTTTGGACCACCACATCTCATATAGCCTCTGCCTAACCCCATAGACACACACTCAGATTAGATCTCCCTTCCTCCCTGCCCCAGCCTCTGACTGGTCAGGCCAGTTCTGCCTCCTGGCCTGACCCTGCTCCTGCATCAGTGCTCAGAGTTGACTCCCTGTCTGCCTGGGAGCCTTGGCCTTCCTGGCCTCTGACCTCCAGCTTTTCAGCTATAGCCGAGGTCTTCTTTGGGATTCAGCTCTTGGATTTCCCAGCCGGGGCAGCAGCCTCATCTGACAAAAGAACGTGGTTCATTTCAGAGGACTGGGAAGGGAGATTCAGGGTCCAGGCTGGAGGAGAGGTCAGGAAGAGGAAGAAAGCATGCGTCACAAGCAAGGAAGAAACTGGGCTTCAGATACATGCACCGGGAGAGACCCATGCCAGGAGGCTGGAGTCCAGAGACACACTGCCAGGATGATGAATCCCAGCGGATTAACAAACCACAGCAACTCTCCCAGCCCAGTCCCCCAGAGCCCAACCCTGTTCTCATCTCCTCCCCACAGAGCATGGGCCAAGCTCACTTTCCTGCCAGACTATATTGCCCATTGTCTGCAGCAGACGTTTCAGCATTTGACTGAATTCCACTTAAAACCAGAAAAAGGAAAGGGATCTGCTGGTCACAGAGGGCCACCTCCTACTCAGGCAAGAATCCCCATACAGGATCCTCGCAGCTGCCTTGCACATAACCTCCAAGCATTCCCAGTATATGAGTCCTCTCTCCCCAACTGGACCACAAGCTCCCAGGGGGAGGGCATGGGCCAGTGCCCTGCCTTTGTCTGCCACCAGCCTGGGGACCCAGGAGGCCAGCGCACAATGCTGACCATCACAGGGAGTCAGTGAGTGGGCCAATTATAACTTATCCAAATGCAACTGATGTTCAAGTTTGTTACCCCAGTGTATTTCTCTAACCCAGCAGGAGTTTCGAGGGGGCAGGCATCTGTAACCCAAGTAGGTCAATATTTACTCATGAGCTAGAGAAGCCTGTTTCGAAAGGGGGGCCAGCAAACCACAATAGAAGGGTACATTCGGACTGGGGGAAGCCATAGTTGGGGAACGAGGAAATATCATGAAGAAAGCTGGGAAGTTGTACTCATCTCTATCTTTTCCTGAGTCAACCACCATCACCACTATTATTACAACTATATGAATAATCAGCAAGTCTCCGTTACTTGGGCTTCCCTTGTGGCTCAGCTGGTAAAGAATCTGCCTGCAATGCAGGAGACCTGGGTTCGATCCCTGGGTTGAGAAGATCCCCTGGAGAAGGGAATGGTTACCCACTCCAGTATTCTGGCCTAGAGAATTCCATGGATTGTATCATCCATGGGGTCGCAAAGAGTCAGACACAATTGAGTGACTTACACTCTGTTACTTGGAGTCTCTCACATTCAAATAGTTCAAGGCATGCCTACATTCAAATAGTCCAAGACAAAAACCTGGGAAGGATTCAAAAACGAGAACCAGGGCTTCCCTTGTGGTTCACTGGTAAAGCATCTGATTGCCAACGAAGCAGACATGAGTTCAATCCCTGGTCCAAGAAGATCCCATATGCCCCGGGGCAACTCCTGAGCCTGCGCTCTAGAGCCCATGAGCCGTAAGTACTGAAGCCCACGTGCCCTAGAGCCTGTGCTCCGCAACAAGACAAGACACTGCATTGAGAAGCCCGCGCACCACAGCTCAAGAGTAGCCCCAACTCTTGGCAACTAGAGAAAGCCCACACACAGCAACGAAGACCCAGTGCAGCCGAAAGAAAAATAAATGAATAAATAAAAAAAGAAAAAGACATGAATAAATTAAAACTATTAAAAAAAAATGAGAACCACTGCTAGAAACTGGAACACTGCATGTCATTTTTTTTTCCTACTCTAAATGCTACAGCTGTTGTTATCTTATTCTCCAGCATGGGGTGATGTTGGGTCACATTCTTCTAGGGAGCTGGCTGTGCCTCCCACTGCAAGCTGCACTCTCCATCCTCCAATGGCAAAGCCAGGCCTGTCTGGAGCCTAGATGGGCCCAGGCCTAAAAGAACACATTCACTCCAGGGAACACACAGGCCCAAGGTTCAAGTCTCTGGGCCTCCTTGGCCTCTCTCAAGCAGAGCAGAAAGGACACTATTTGCATGAGTCTCTGCCAGCAGCGATTAAAATAAAAAACTGTGGGATTTAAAAGGAGATAAGAGACCAGAGGGCAGGCTTCCTGCCACACAGAACTCAGCATAACACTTGGCACACAGTGGATGCATGGAAAATATTTTCTGAATGAGTTGGGGCTGTTCTTGAAAAGATGGCTATAGGCTGGGGGAAAGAGATGTATATGGTACAATCAGAGGAGAGCGATCACTTCACACCATGAGATACAAATAGGGAGTGTGGCAGTTGCTGACAGACAAGTGATTTCCTGAGAACCGAGATGGACCAAGTAAGGTAGAGCTTGGACACTCCTGCCACACTCATACAGAAACATACTCCAGACAGAGGTAGTAAGGGTGGAGGGGCAGGGTGGGGCCTGAGAAAGCAGCAAAAAGTCAAGAAGAAGTGGGACTTCCCTGGTAGTTTAGTGGTTTAGACCTGACGCTTCCACTGCAGGGGACACAGGTTTGATCCCTGGTCTGGGAACTAGGATTTCACATGCAGTGTGAGGTAGCCAAATAAAACAAGGACGCTCTCGAAAAGGGAGAGACGGATGGACCTAAAACTAGTGTAGGTTTCTGAGCCTGGAGGAGAATTTCTGTGTTGGTGGTAGACTGGCATGGACGAAAGTGAGATAACTCAGGCCAGAAGCCACTAGAAGGCATGTAGAAGTGCCATCAGCAAGGGTATGTGGAGATGTCCGGAGGCTGGGGGAGGGTGGAAGGAGAGAGAGGAAGGGTGAGTGAGAGAGGAAGGAAGGGTGACAGGCACCTCCGAGAGTGGGGGAAGGGGTGGGGGTTGAGGGACAGAGGGTGGTAGTTACACAGGAAATCGACAGACCGTTTTCCTGTGTGCAGAACATGCCTCCTTCATTTCTCAAATCTCCCCTCAGGTTTTTCTGGCCAGAACAGCTGGTTCCTCGGAAAGACAAAGCTCTCAAAAAACCTCCCGTTCAAATGTTCCTGTCTGCCCTTTTTTCCTGGTTAGTGCTTACGAAACACTAGGCCAGCTGTCACCGTTGTCATCCTTAGAGAGACCCACCCAGGCAGTGACCTGGGGTATCAAGTCCTTCCTGGGTCAGTTCACAGCTGAGCTCAGAGCTAAGAGATGCACCCTGCATTATAGCCCCCAGCACCTTCAAATCCTGCCTCTGCTGCTCAACAGCTGAGCGACTAAAGACTGGGGACATGATCTTTCTGACCCTCCACTTTCTCATCTATAAAGTGGTAACATCTCCCACATTAGCTAAGGCATGTGATGTATGAGAAATAAAATGCCTAGCACAATTCCTGAATGCTCAATAAATAACAGCCATTATTATTGCTATAAGATCTCCTGGAGAAGGGAATGGCAACCCACTCCAGTATTCTTACCTGAAGAATTCCATGACAGAGGAGCCTGGTGGGATATAATCCATAGGGTCTCAAGGAGTCAGACACAGCTGAGGGACTAACACTTCATATATTGCTCTAGCCCAATTTTCCCTAGTATTTTTTTTTTAGCTGTCAGATCCCAGGAACCACACAATACTTGTGGTTAATAAATCCTCTTAGCCACAACTACTGAAGCCCACACGCCTAGAGAAGCCACCACAATGAGAAGCCCGCGCGCCGCAACCAGAGAGTAGCCTGCGTGAAGCAACAAAGACCCACCATGCTCAAAAAAATTTTTTTAATAGATAATAAAATAAAATAATAAATGAATGAATCTAAAAAATTTTTTTAAATAAAACTCAAATATTTTTACAAAATACACAGCCAAGCAAGCTCTTCCCTATGGCCAACTTGTGCACATAATTGTTTCTAACCTATATATAGAATTTGACATGGGCCTTTGATAACTTACATCTAGTGCATTTCCATTAGGCATTGCAGGCTGTTGAGAAGGTTTTACATCTTGACAGTAATAACAGCTCCCAATCAACGGGCACATACTCTGAGCTAAGCACTGAGCTGCTAGCTGACTGCTCACTTTATCTCATTAAAGCCTCACAACAATACACTGAGAAAAGTACCCTTATCTCAGTTTTATAAGAAACCGAGGCTCAGAGGGGTTAAATCACCCAGCCAAGGTCACAGAGTCAGTGAACAGAAAATCTGGGAGTTGAACCGACTTAGACTCCAGGGATCACATTCTTAACCCTTGTGTTAAACTGGATGGCGTTAAAGGGAGGTCAAATGCTTTAGCTGACTGGCTAAAGACCCACCAGATCTTTTGATGCTGCCAACTCAATTTATGTGCAAATGAGGAAGGCCCGTGGCTCAAAAACCCAAATGGTTTGCACAGTGCATAAGTGAGGACCATCTACACGATGAATAAATCAAGTCATTCCCCACTCAGTTTCTACCTTTCCCATCAGTATTTTGTTCCTACTCTATTCCCTGTACCTGTCACCATGACTAGCAAAGGAAATGCCCAAGAAACCCTTGTTAACTGAATGAATCAGCAAAGAAAAGGACTTCCCTAGTGGTCCAGCGGTTGAGACACGGATTCAATCCCTGCTCTGGGAGGATTCCTCATGCCTCAGAGCAACCAAGCCCATGCACCACAACTACTGAACCCCACACACCCTAGAGCCTGTGCTCCGCAACGAGAAGCCACCACAATGAGAAGCCTGTGCACCACAACTAGGGAGTAGCCCCTGCTCTCCCCAATTAAAGAAAAGCCTGAGCACAGCAACAAAGACCCAGAGCAGCGAAAATAAATAAATAAACATTTAAAAAAAAAAGAAGAAGAAGAAGGACCAGGTAGGGAAGGACCAGATGGGAAGAAGAAAAGGAAAGTGCTAGGAGTGGACAAAGGGGCAGGAGTGAGAGGACACACAGACGGGAAGGGGCCAGGAGATGGCTGGGAGAGAGATCAAATCTCAGGCTCAGATCCACTATTTGCCTGAGATGAACCTGTGAGAGTCGCGGAGTTCTCCAGTACTCCCCAATAAATGATCCCATCCTCAGCCTTCATTTCAGGAGTTTCCTCTTCTCACCAAGTGCTAAGGGCCAGCTGCAAGCCCATCCTAACCCTGCCTGCTTTCTTGCTCTGCATGCTGGAAAATGGGCTCCAGGCTCTATCCCATTCTCCAGGCCTCCCTCGGTTTCCTGGCCCAGCCTTAGAGCTCATCGCTACCTTCCTGCCCGGCTTCCTCTTCCTGCCTCCAGTTCCCTGGAGGTGAGGCCATCTTGGCATCTCAAACCCCAGCCAGACCACATCCATCACACCTCTGCTGCTTCTCCATGGCAGGATCTTTTCTTTTTTTTATGGCTGAACCATGCAAGGATCTTAGTTCCTTGACCAGGGATCGAATCTATGCCCCCTGCATTGGGAGGTCAGAGTCCTAACTGCTGGACCACCAGGGAAGTCCCTGCATGGCAGAATTTTAAAGCACTAAGCCTGCTTCCTGCTGGACCCAACTTCCCCTGAGTTCCAGGGAAGGGGAGAAGCGACTGACACCACCTGCTTCTAACACCTTTGCCTTGGAAATAACAAGCAGGGACAGAGGCCAGAGTCTACAGCACGGAGTAGGGGATGACTCAACTCAAGAATGTGTCCTTAGGTAAGGCTTAGATGGGAGTCAAGCTATGCCCCACTGATAACTTCAGTGGAAATTTTACTGTAAACATCTTCCTTTCTCTTTCCCCAGGAGAAGGAGTTTGCCCTCCAACACCCTGTCCCAGGGCTGGCCTGGCCTCTACCACCCCATCTGCTCAGGTTTCCAACTCCTGGGCCAGACTTGGCTCCTCACCGCCCCAGGAAGGGCTGCAGAGGTCATCATATTACCCACCACTTCTCAGAAGCTGGTTCTGAGCGCCAGACAGATCTCTGCCATTGTATCTACTTCAACCTCCTAAGGACCCAGCCAGGCAGGTACTGCTGACCCCACTTCACCATGCGGAAAAGGAGGTTCAGGGAGGCTAAGTGACTTGCCCCGGGGTCACAGAGCGTGTAAGTGGCCGCCACCAGGACCTCAGCACAGTCTCACTCCGAAGAAAGCCGGTGCGTAACTGCTCGGCTCCGGCAAGTCCCGCGCACTCACAGGGCGAGGGGCAGCCAGGACCGGCAAGTTCCGTACTTGCCCTCCCGGGATGCGCGCGGGGAGCGAAGGGTCCGGACGGGTCCTGGCTCCCGGCCGGCCGTCGTCACCTCGCCGGGGAACGCGCGCGGGTCGCGAAGGATGCCCCCGCCCTTGGACTTCGGACTGCCGCCCAGCACCCCCACGCTCGCCCTCTGCCCCCTGCCCCGCTCCGGGCCCTCACCATCGCCGCAGCCGCCTCGCCCGCTCCGGCTCTTCTGCCCAAGTGGCCGCAGTGCCAGGGGCCCGGGAGGAAGCGAAGGGCGGGGCGGGGCCTGCCCGGAGGGGGCGGGGGGCGCGCCTCCTCTGAGCGGCAACCGAGACCCGGCCAAATCGAAAGCTGCCGGCGATGGCTCCCGGGATCCGGGCACAGCGCCTCTCGCGGTGCTGGCGGCGCCCGGCTCGGGAGGATTCCCCAGCCTCGTGAAGTGGGGTCTCCACCTAATCAGCTTGGTGCCAGATCTACACCTCAGGAGTCCTGTGTATGAAACAGTCGCAGTGGAGTGGGCTCGCGAACGCGGGCTCAACGGATCCTCTCTGGAACTGCATCCAAATCAGGTAGACGAGTTCACCTGGAGTTCATCTGGACAGGCATCATTTGTTCATTCAACAGGCAGGCGCTCGACGGAGCACCATTGTCCCGCGCTGCGTTAGGGGACTGGAGACGCAGTGAAGAGCCTGGCCAGTGTCGCTGCAACTCACCCATAACCAAAAACCGACCCCCACCCCTCCAAAGTTCTGAAACTGAATAAAGTTTATTCACAATAAATATCATGAATGCACTGCCTGACACTGGATTGTACATTTGTGTGTGTGATAGTTACACAGTCTGTGTCTGATTCTTTGCGACCCCATGGACTGTAGCTCACCAAGCTCCTTTGTCTATGGGATTCTCCAAGCCAGAATACCAGAGTGGTTAGCTATTCCTTTCTCCAGGGGATCTTCCTGACCACCGATCAAACCCAGGTTTCCTGCATTGCAGGCAAATTCTTTACCGTCTGAACCACCAGGCAAGCTCAGATTGTACATTTGAAAAGGGTTGATTGTATGTTTTGTGAATTTCACCTCAATAAGACAGACTCCAGTGGGGAAGGTGCTAGCCCCAGCTTTTTCTTTATTTCCTCTTCACCGCATGGGCCATGGCAGCCCTGCCCTGATAGGACCAGCTTCCTCAGTTGGAATATGAGGGAGGCTGGCGTGTCTGTCTGTCCAGAGCCTTCCTGAGCTGAATCTGTCCATCTTCACCCTCTCCTTTCACTGCTGCACAGAAGCCAACACCAACCAGTTCTCTACCCGGTCTCGTACCAACCCAACATCTCAAATGTGGCCCCTCTTGAGGAAGAGGGTGTTGACTTCCCTCTCCCAGGTTGAGGCCCCTGTGAGCACAGACCCCACCCTCACCCTGGAAGGTCTAGGTCCCACTCACTCCAGTTGCTTGGACTTTGAGTCTAGGAGTGGACCGAGCAGGGAGAGGATGGACATGATGGTGACCAAGAGTGACCCCCCAAGGGCTCTTCGGTGCTTTCCTCCCTTCCTAGTTTTCAGAGTATGCTTCTAGAACTGGATTGGCCAGTACTAGTCCCCAATCCTGTCTCCCAACCCCGCCCCTTCCAGACTTCTTCCCCCAAACAGGGCAGAGAGATGACAAGAACCCTCCCCCCAAACCAAGATGCACTGGGCACTGGAAAGAGTAACAGTGATGGTGGGACCTGGTGGGGAGGAGGGAGGCCCAAAGACAGAGAGGTCCATTGTCCAGGAGGGGAAGGAAAGCCACAGGCCCTGTCCTGTGACACTGACTCTGTCCAGCCACGCGACACGGTGAGAGATGCTCACCCCCTCAGGACTGCTAAGACCCAGAGGCTCTGCTAAGTTCCAGAAGGACAGTGGCAGACAAAAGACAAATAGAACTTGCAGAACCACAGAAGGAAGAGCAATTTAGTTCCTCCACCCTCCCCCACCCCTCCCTTCCAGACTACAGCAGGGCCATGGAAGAGAAATGCCAATGATGGTGGGGTGGGAGGAGGGGAGGATTTAGATTTCTAAATAGTCTGCCTAGGAACACTGCATGTCTCAGCTAACATTTCCTGCAAAAAGTAATTTAAAAAAATGGCAAGGGGCTTGCCTGGTGGCTTGGTGGTAAAGAATCCACCTGCCAATGCTGGAGACACGGGCTCAATCCCTGAGCCAGGAAGATCCCACATGTCACAGAACAACTTAGCTTGTGTGTCACAACTATCGAGCCTGTGCTCTAGTGCCCAGGAGCCGCAACTACTGAAGCCCAAAGGCCCTAGAGCCCATACCCCTCAACAAGAGAAGCCACTGGAATGAGAAACTCGCACACTGCAACTATAGCATAGCCCTTGCTTGCCACAACTAGAGAAAAGCCCACTCAGCAATGAAGACCCAGCACAGCCAAAAATTTTCAAAAAAAGAAAAAGAATGAAAGACAATGGCAAGACCCAGAGAGGACACTTAGTCTTATATACCACCCTAAAATGCTGGGAAGGCTTTGAATTTTCCATACTCCAAGAGTTCCAGAAAATTCCTGCTCTTGAGACCCATGATGGAACGAGGGGCGATAAAAAACAAACAGTTTCCATCTTTCTTCTCCAATCCTATGCTCTCTACCCCTCCAACAGCTTGGGCCTCCAATGGGAGAGTTCTGCCAGAGAGTGTCCTGGGAAGAAACAAAATAGAAGGGCCAAAGGCACAGTGGAAAGGGAGAAAGGACCTCACACACGTAGGGATACCAAACGGTCTTTATTGCCCACTGGCCACCCTCAGTTCCATCAGTTTTCCAGCCATGTTCCAAGTCCTCTGGGTCTCTCCAACCAACTCTGAGGACCCCTGAAATGCAGCCACAGTCCAGCTCTCTCTTTCTGGAGACCAAGGTGTTCCCTGGGGTAGACAGGGGGCTTCAGAGTGCAGGGCGGCAGGACCGAGCAGCATTCCACATGAAGAAGGACAGGAGAGAGGGCCCCCCTTGGCATGCACCACGGAAGGTGGCGGCTGAGGAGGAGGGCAGGGAGGGAGGGGTTCCCTAAGTTGGGATGGCGCCGGTGGCAAAAAGCACGATGAAGAGGACGATGATAAAAACAATCACACAGATGAGGACAATCATCTTCACGTTCTTCCACCAGAACTTCCGAGCCACCTTCTGTGACGTCGTCTTGAAGTGCTCTGACTGTTGGGGATAAGGCAGACAGAGACCCACATGCCATCCATCTAAATATTGAAGTGCTAAGTGGAGGTAACAGATTGCTAAGTAAGACAGCTTATGTCCTCCTATCTTGACAAATGTACCTTCAGAACCATCTGGTGGGCCAAGTTCAAATTTAGAATTCGTGGGGCTCCCTCTGGTCCCCCTGCCCTCCCCCTTCTTTTCTCACCCCTGCCTTGCCCTGCCCTCCACATTGGGCTTTTAAAACATGCTTCCACCCAGGCTTGTGACAAGGGCAGCACAACCTGCCCTTAGGAGGGCAGACAATCGGGCTGAGGGGGCGCAGGCTCCAGGCGGCACATATCTTCCTGGTTCTATGGCTTCTGACCCCATGAGGACTGCCGAAGCCAGAGGAGAGGGTCAGGGCAGTACAGGGGCTGGAGTTGAGGGCAAGTGTCCTTCCTTCTCCCAGCATGAGCTGCAAAAATTGTCTCCTTGGGCCCTGCTCCCCAGATTGGGCTGAGGACAGAAACACTAAGTCTCCAGAAGTTAAACGAGCAACACTCAAGATTACACGCAGGACTCCAAAAGCCATGCCAGTCTCTCCCTGTGGGACATGGAATCTTAGGCTCCAGACCTCTGCTGAACTTTAGAGTCACTCCTTCCCTGAGCAGCTGGCTTTGGCCTCTAGCTGGAGAGACAGAATATCTAGCTAGATGTGTGGGAGATATTATTCTAGCCTTCAGCTAGCAGAAGAGTCTGGGAGCAAAGACTTTTACTGCTCTTCCCAGCTTCTTTTTAAAGCTGGCTCAGCAAGACTCTAACAGTTTTTCACCGCCTGTCTAAAAACCTTGGGGAAGGCCAGCGGCCCTAAGAGGATGTTCTGGGGCCAATATTTTTGCCCTGGGATGGCCAGATCCAAATGAGAGTCAAGGGCAGCCTTCAAAGGGAAAGTCAGTTTCATAGGAGAGAAACTTGAGAAAGCACAGGCTGACTGAGCCGTCTGTCTCAGAAAATGCCTCCATGGATCCACCCCCTCACTCCCAAATCTGTCCTTAAACCCAATTCCAATCAGTGGAGTACAGCAGAATCAGAAGTGGGACTCAGCTCACGTCAATTCCCAGCACACATGAAGACAGACTTCCCTCCTTCACTCTGCCACCATGATCACCACGCCCCCAGTAATCTTCCTTCCCCCTCTTCCTCTCATCCCCTGGGAGTGAGTGGGGGGTGGGGGGGCTCCCCAGGGGGTAGGGTGAGGGGCTCCCTGTCATCTCACTGTGGCTTCCAGATCCTCTGTCTTGTTGCGAAGGTGGTCCAAGTTCTCTCCCCGGGCCAGGATCCGCTCCACATTCTGGGTCATGATATTCTTGACCCCTTCCACTTCATCCCTGAGGTTCCGCACACGGTCATCTCCTCCACCGCCACTGGCCTCCTGGACAGCCACACAACAGATTAATTAGGCCAAGAGCTGGAGGGACTGAGACCCAGCCTCAGAGGCCAGAGGAGGGGGAGGCCTGAGGTGGACTTTAGCTTTTTGCAATGCTTGAACTGTTTGCAAAGAAAATGTTTTTCTGTAGAACCGCATAATCAAAACCAAATGCCTTTATAAGCCCCAGATGGTGAGAGCCGTCCATGGTAGAAGACAGACAGGACCCAACTTCTTTGTGGATTCTCAGGGCCCTTCACAAAACAAGAAGTAACATCAAACCCCTCTCCACTGCTTCCTTGTTCCTCAGAGAGGGTCAGAGGAGACAGCTGAGCCAGTACCTCCCAATGCACAGCTCCACCACTATGTACGAAATTCCCAGGTCCCAGGGGTCCTCATTAAAAATGCCTGTGCTGGGTGCAGACCACCCTCACCAAGGCCACCCTCCCTCTCAGACAGTGGCTGGAGAGCTGCTCTGGCCTTCCAGGCAGCCTGGCTGTGGCAACCAGGCTCCAAGTCCCTCACAAGGCCCCAGGAGAGAGAACAGTTGGGCCACAAACTTCTGCTTTCCCCACCACTTAGCACCACCACTTAGCACCACGCGCAAGCACCAGGCCATGGCCTGCTCAGGCAAGTATAAAAAGAAAACAGACAGCCTTGGCGTTGGGGGAAATGGAGGGCAAGTCCTCCCAGGCTATAGCCTCGTCCCCAGGCTTCATGATAAGGTTTTTGAACAGGGAGGGGAAAACACTGTTAGGCTCCTCCCTCCCTGACCCACTCGAATTCCAAAAACAGATCAGGAGTGGGGGTCGAAACTATTGATAGATAATCACAGAGAACCAATTTCTGAGTCTTTTACAAACCCTCAGCTCTCTTCCCCTGGGGTGGCAGATTACTTGGACTCAGTAGAGAGACAAATTCTTTGGGTTTCTGTACAGGGATAAAGTGAGAAGCAGAGGGGGATTCCAGCCGACAGGCTGGGCTCTGCCTTCAGAACCGCACAGGCACAGCCCAGGAATGTCACAAAACCCGCAGACCGGCAGCGGCTCGAGGAGGAGATGAATTAGGTTCCAGCCACCCGAAGCACCGAAGCCCACTCCAGATCAGCTCAGGGGTCAGGAGAGGGAGGGAGCAGAGAAAGAGCAGGAACACCCCACGCAGGCAGCTCAGACCTATTTGCCTCCAAGCTGTCAAAGAAGAGACCTCTCTGGCAGCCGCTGGCCCAGCCCTTCGACTTTGCCAACCAACTTTCCTTGGGTAATCCCCGACCCCTTCTTCGTTTCCAGCTCTCTCACCATGTTTCCAAGCGGCTCGGGCCTGCCGGCAGCTGAACTCGTTGACTACTCGGTTTCCTCCCAGGCGGCGGTCGGTTCACTTCCTGCTTGTCCAACTTTCAGCCCGCCCCCGTCCACCTCGCATCCCAGCGGCTCCGGCCACACCTCGCTCAGGTTCTCCAGGTAGGCAGGCACCCTGCGCCGCCCTCCCAGTCTCCTCCGGAGCCGGGGCTTAGGCTTAAAGCGACAGGGTTCCCGGGCACCACATTTCTCCTAACTTAGGAACAAGAAAAGATCAGGCAGCCCTCCTAGGTTTCCGGATGTAGAAAGGGCAGCCGTCTCCTTTTTAAAATTTTTTTATCATTATTATTATTATTTTTTTGGCCGCACTCGCAGCATACAGGCCCTTAGTTTCCCAACAGGGCTGGAACTGCGTCCCCTGCAGTGAAAGCGAAGAGTCAACCACTGCAGGGCTAGAGTAGTCTCTCACTTTAAAAAAAAAAACTTTTTTTAATGTCCTCAGTATCTGATCCCCAATTGTTAAAGGAATGAAATCAACCCTAAGCACTCTGTCAGATCTTATTCACGTGGAAACAGAATGCAGGTATGAACATTTCTTATTGGACAACCCTTGTTCCCAAGTTTTTTAGTGCAGAAAGCATTGAAACCCCCAAAGTCTGAAATGCTGTGATCCTGGGCTCTGGTGTCAGAAGCTGCAGACCCTGAGTGAACCTCTTCACATCTCTGTTCTTTGCAGGTGCTGATCCTGACCTCAGAGGGTGGTGGTATGGAGTAAAAGAAAAGCTTACACCATGTACCTAGCACAGCCTGGAACAAAGGGCTGCCCACTGCTCAAATCAGGAAATGCTGGGTCACCAACTCTCCTATTCTAGAGTTCAACCGTCCTGCACGTCCCTTCAGGGGCCACCTCGAGGGTTAGGGAACCCCAACAGAAATGAGCAGATGACTGCCCTATGGACCAGAGAGGGGGCCCAGGGCAAAGGATTTTTCCACTGACCTGGCTGCAGGCCAGAGAAAATCCACCCTTCCCGGATCGTGTTTATCAAGACAGAAAAACAATAACAGACCCGTTCAGAAGGAAACAAACATTCCTGTCCCATCCCAGAAGTAAAAGTTCCAAGAGGGAAGTGGCAGCTTCTCTTGACAAATGCTTTCTCTTTTTTTTGGACAAACTTTTTTTTAAAGACCTTAATAAATTTTGGACCTCCGTAGCATTTGAAGACCCTTTATTATAGCTTCCCAGGTGGTGCTAGTGGTAAGGGACCCATCTGCCAGTGCAGGAGACATAAAGAGATGCAGGTTCCATCGCTGGGTCAGAATATACCCTGGAGGAGGGCATGGCAACCCACTCTAGTATTCTTGCCTGGAGAATCCCATGGTCAGAGGAGCCTGATGGGCTACAGTCCACAATCTGCAAAGAGTCACACACAACCGAAGTGACTTAGCATGCACACATCTGAATTTTGATGGATAGTATCAGCCTGCTTTCACAGAGAACGTGGTACCCCACTCCTCATCATTCTTAAAAAGGCAACAATGAAGTGAAGCAGAGGTGGGTCAAAGAAAGGGAAGAATCCTTTCTTTCTTTTTAAAATTATTATTAAATTTTTGGGCTACACTGGATTTTCCTTGGGGCGAGTGGGCTTTCTCTCGTTGTGGGATGCGGGGACTTCTGCATTGCAGTGCTCAGGCTTCTCTTGTTGCGGTGCATGGGATCTAGAGTGTGTGGGCTCAGGAGTTACCCTCGGCATGTGGGATCTTAGGTTTTGAACCCGGGATCACAACTGCATCCCCTGAATTGGAAACTAGAAGTCCTAACCAATGGACCACCAGAGAAGTCCCTATTGATATATACTATCATTGTCCAGTACAGTAGCCACTGACCACAAGTAGCTGTTGAACATGTGAAATGTGGCTCGTCTGACTGAGGTGAGATGTAAAACACACCAGATTTAAAAGACTTATTATGAGAGAGAGACTGTAAATATCACTTTAGTAATTTTATATATTCATCAATATATAAAATTGAAATAATGTTTTGGATCTTTTTCTTTTTTCTTCTTTTTTTAAAAATTTGTAACTTGCTTTATTTATTTATACTTTTGGCCATGCTGTATGACATGCCGGATCTTAGTTCCTCAATCAGGGATCAAACCCATACCTCCTGAAGTGAAAGCTCAGATTCCTAACCAATGGATGACCAGGGAAGTGCCAAGTGCTTTATTTTTTATTGAATTATAGTTGATGTAAATATTATCTGTTCAGTTCAGTCGCTCAGTCGTGTCTGACTCTTTGTGACCCCATGAATTGCAGCACGCCAGGCCTCCCTGTCCATCATCAACTCCCAGAGTTCACTCAAACTCACGCGTCCATCGAGTGGGTGATGTCATCCAGCCATCTCATCCTCTGTTGTCCCCTTCTCCTCCTGCCCCCAATCCCTCCCAGCATCAGAGTCTTTGCCAATGAGTCAACTCTTTGCATGAGGTAGCCAAAGTATTGGAGTTTCAGCTTTAGCATCATTCCTTCCAAAGAACACCCAGGACTGATCTCCTTCCGAATGGACTGGTTGGATTGCAGTCCAAGGGACTCACAAGAGTCTTCTCCAACACCACAGTTCAAAAGCATCAATTCTTTGGCGCTCAGCTTTCTTCACAGTCCAACTCTCACATCCATACATGACTACTGGAAAAACCATAGCCTTGACTAGATGGAACTATGTTGGCAAAGTAATGTCTCTGCTTTTGAATATGCCATCTAGGTTGGTCATAACTTTTCTTCCAAGGAGTAAGCATCTTTTAATTTCATGCTGCAGTCACCATCTGCAGTGATTTTGGAGCCCCCCAAAATAAAGTCTGACACTGTTTCCACTGTTTCCCCATCTATTTCCCATGAAGTGATGGGACCAGATGCCATGATCTTAATTTTCTGAATGTTGAGCTTTAAGCCAACTTTTTCACTCTGCTCTTTCACTTTCATTAAGAGGCTCTTTAGTTCCTCTTCACTTTCTGCCATAAGGGTGGTGTCATCTGCATATCTGAGGTTATTGATATTTCTCCCGGCAATCTTGATTCCAGCTTGTGTTTCTTCCAGTCCAGCGTTTCTCATGATGTACTCTGCATAGAAGTTAAATAAGCAGGGTGACAATATACAGCCTTGACATATTCCTTTTCCTATTTGGAACCAGTCTGTTGTTCCATGTCCAGTTCTAACTGTTGCTTCCTGACCTGCATAGAGGTTTCTCAAGAGGCAGGTCAAGTGGTCTGGTATTCCTATTTCTTTCAGAATTTTCCACAGTTGATTGTGATCCACACAGTCAAAGGCTTTGGCATAGTCAATCAAGCAGAAATAGATGTTTTTCTGGAACTCTCTTGCTTGTTTGATGATCCAGCAGATGTTGGCAATTTGATCTCTGGTTCGTCTGCCTTTTCTAAAGCCAGCTTAAACATCTGGAAGTTCACAGTTCACGTTTCACGTATTGCTGAAGCCTGGCTTGGAGAATTTTGAGCATTACTTTACTAGCGTTTGCTACTGCTGCTAAGTCACTTCAGTTGTGTCCAACTCTGTGTGACCCCATAGACGGTAGCCCACCAGGCTCCCCCGTCCCTGGGATTCTCCAGGCAAGAACACTGGAGTGGGTTGCCATTTCCTTCTCCAATGCATGAAAGTGAAAAGTGAAAGTGAAGTCTCTCAGTCATGTCCGACCCTCAGCGACCCCATGGACTGCAGCCTTCCAGGCTCCTCCATCCATGGGATTTTCCAGGCAAGAGTATTGGAGTGGGGTGCCATTGCCTTCTCCAACTAGCATGTGAGATTGTGAGGTAGTTTGAGCATTCTTTGGCATTGCCTTTCTTTGGGATTGGAGTGAAAACTTACCGTTTCCAGTCCTGTAGCCACTGCTGAGTTTTCCAAATTTGCTGGCATATTGAGTGCAGTGCTTCCACAGCATCATCTCTCAGGATTTGAAATAGCTCAACTGGAATTCCATCACCTCCACTAGCTTTGTTCGTAGTGATGCTTTCTAAGGCCCACTTGACTTCACATTCCAGGATGTCTGGCTCTAGGTGAGTGATCACACCATCGTGATTATCCGGGTCGTGAAGGTCTTTTTTGTACAGTTCTTCTGTGTATTCTTGCCACCTCTTCTTAATATCTTCTGCTTCTGTTAGGTCCATACCATTTCTGTCCTTTATCGAGCCCATCGTTGCATGAAATATTCCCTTAGTATCTCTGATTTTCTTGAAGAGATCTCTAGTCTTTCCTATTCTGTTGCTTTCCTCTATTTCTTTGTATTGATCACTGTTACAGGTATACAATATAATGATTCACAATTTTTAAAGGTTATACTCTATTTATAGTTATTATAGAGTCTTCCCTGGTGGCTCAGATGGTAAAGTGTCTGCCTGCAATGCGGGAGACCCGGGTTTGATCCCTGGCTTGGGAAGATCTCCTGGAGAAGGAAATGGCAACCCACTCCAGTACTCTTGCCTGGAGAATTCCATGGATGGAGGAGCCTGGTAGGCTACAGTCCATGGGGTTGCAAAGAGTCGGACACGACTTCACTTTCACTTTCATAGTTACTATAAAATGTTGGCTGTATGCCCTATGTTGTGTGATATATCCTTTTAGCTTATTTTGTACATAGTAGCTTGTACCTCTTAATCTCCTCTCCCCTCTCTCTCCCCACTGCTAACTACTAGTTTGTTCTCTATATCTATGAATCTGCTTGTTAAATTCAGTAGTTTTTTGTATTAATATTTTTTAGATTCCACATATAAATGATATCATACAGTATTTGTCTTTCTCTATCTGACTTATTTCACTAAGCAGAATACCCTTGAGGTCCATTCATGTTGTTTTAAAAGGAAAAATTCCATTCTCTTTCATGGTTGAGTAATATTCCATTGTGTGTGTATATATATACATGGCTTCCCTGGTGGCTCAGAGCATAAAGTGTCTGCCTGCAATGCAGGAGACCCAGGTTTGATCCCTGGGTTGGGAAGATCCCTTGGAGAGGGAAATGACAACCCACTCCAGTATTCTTGCCTGGAGAGTCCCAGGGACAGAGGAGCCTGGCGGGCTATCGTCCATACCACATCTTCCTTATCCATTTATATGTTAATAGTCACTTAGGATATATTGAGTTAACTTAAAAAAATATTGGTAAAATTAATTTCACCTGTTTCTTTTCTCTTTTAATTTGGCTAATAGAAAATGTTTAATTACCAATGTGGCTCAAATTATATTTCTACAGACACACTGATCTATACTTTAACATTTTTGTGACATTGGACAGATTTATGTAACATCTCTAAGCTCCATTCTGTGCCTGGTACTTAAAAAATTGTCAGTAAATGGTGGCTTTTGTGATTACTCAGAATTCTAGAAGCTAAGTGAATTGGTGGGTAAGGGAACATGAGAGATGCCAAGAAACAAAGACCAGAGTAGGATGTTTGAGGGGAACAGGAAGAAATGGAAGAGGATTCCCTGGATGGGAATTCCCTGGATGTTCCTTGTTGTAAGGAGAGTTACAACGGTTGAGCTATCGGGTCTGGTATGCCACCCCAAACCTTGGACATACATTGATGTCCCTGAGAGAGCTGACCCTTAGCCTAGATCTAGCAACTGTCAGGGAGATTCAGCAGCACCTATGGTTGGGCCTGTAACCCGTTCGTCGTCATCTTCACCTTACAGAACTGTGTCCTCATCTTCACCTTACAGAACTGCTGCAGGCCTAGCCTCACCTGTACAAACACTGCATTGTGATCCTTTATCAGAAAACTATCTGGGGGCTTCCCTGGTGGCTCACTGGCAAAGAATCCGCCTGCTAATGCCAGAGATATGGGTTCAATCTCTGGCCTGGGAAGATTCCACAGGTCTTGGGGCAACTAAGCCCCATGAGCCACAACTACTGAGCCTGGGCTCTAGAGCCTGGGCGCCACAACTATGGAAGTTCTTAAGTCCTAGAGCACATGCTCTGCATCAAGAGAAGCCACAGCGATGAGAAGCCTGCCCACTGAGACAGAGTCACCCCCATGAGCCACAGCTAGAGCAAAGCCTGCACAGTAACGGGGACCCAAATGGCTTAGTAGTTAGGATTCTGGGTTTTCATTACTGTGGTCTGGGTTTAATCCCTGGTTGGGGAATTGAGATACCACAAGCTAGTGTGGCCAAAAAAAAGGAAGAGGATCTGGCTACCACCCTCACAAGGTAAGACATTCAGAAGGTACTGAATGGTACTCAATGAGCAGAAATAGTGCTGTGGGCAGGGAACAAGAGAACAGAAGTCACTGATTCCTTTAGTCAAGGAAGGCTCTGTTCCAGGAGGAGGGGAGTGTCAGTCACTTTGTAAGGAAAAGACGCTATGTGATAGGAGCTGCAGCCAAAGAAGCAATTGGAGTATGCTGAAGAGTCTTCTCAGTCCCTGTGTGATTGGATTTGGGCATCAGTTCCCCTGCTGCCTGGCTGTGGCATGCATCCTTGTGTGCTCAGTCGATTCAGCCGTGTCTGATTTTGCAACCCCGACTTTGTAACTGTAGCCCATCAGGCTCCTCTGTCCATGGAATTCTCCAGGCAAGAATACTAGAGTGGGTTGCCATTTCCTTCTCCAGGGAATCTTCCTGACCCCGGGATCGAACCAGAATCTGTTATGTCTATTGCACTGGCAGGCAGGTTCTTTACCACTAGAGCCACCTAGGAAGCCGATTGTTGTGGAGTCTTAGGCAAATCACTTCCCTCTGGGAGCTTTGGTTTCTTCATCTGCAAAATGGGAACAAGAATGAAAGCTGTTTTGCAGGATTATTGTTAGGATTAAATAGTATGGGTATATATGTCTATATTTCTGCTAAAGCATATTACAAATGAAAAAGGAGACTAGTAGAACAAATGGAATGACAGAAGGGAAGAGGAATATAAACAGTCTGCAAAGCAATCAGGCAAGCTTTGCTGTACACTGGCATATACTCCAGTCTGATTTATGGCCCTAGTGGGCAGTTGACTCCTGTACCTTTCAGGGGAAAGGCTAGAGAACGAGGAAGCACATTCAGGAGGCTCAACTGGAATTGCTCCTGAAAGATCATAAACCTCTCACCGCTGCCAAGGCCTCTTTTGTCTCCCTCTTTATAGACTGTTACACAACGAGTCACCCCCATCTCTCCCAAGGTGCTTTCTTTCTTTCTGACCTTGCGCTTAGAACTGGAAGGTTCTGCCCTTGGCTATTTTCTGACTCCTCTCTCGTAGAGCAATAGTTCTCTCTGGGGTTGATCTTGCCCTCCAGGGAATGTGACAATGTCTAGACACATTTTTGGTTGACACAACTGATGGGGGTAGTGGTGCTACTGGCATCTAGTGGGTAGAAGCCAAGGATGCTTAACTTCCTACAATGTCATGGATAGCCCACGACCCCCACCCCAAAGACAAAGAATATACAGACCAAATGTCAATACTGCCAAGGTTTAGAAACCTTGCTCTTGCTAGGGAAGTGTACTCAGTGTCTTTACAGTTTCAACAGCCATTTAAGGACAATCCCCAAATCTGTGAGTGCGTGCATGCTAAGTCGCTTCAGTCGTGTCTGACTCTTTGAAACCCTATGGACTGTAGCTCACCAGGTTCCTCTCTCCCTGGGATTCTCCAGGCAAGAATACTGGAGTGGGTTGCCATGCCCTGCTACAGGGAATTTTCCCGACCTAGGAATCGAACCCTCATCTCTTCTAGTCTCATGCATTGGCAGGCAAGTTCTTTACCACTAGCACCCACCTGGGAAGCCCTGAGCTACCTGAGAAGGACCGTCCCCCTCCAAATGCCATACCTCTCTCTAATTGCCACTGCTGCCTCTCCAATGTCCTGGACAGTCCACAGACACATCTGACAGCCAAACCAAACCCTTTATCTTTTTCCCATGTTCCTCCTCCGGAATAGTACTCCCATTATACCACTGTCCCAAGTTAGGAACCCCTAAGCCATCCTATACACACAATCAATCAGTTCAGTTCAGTTCAGTCGCTCAGTTATGTCCAATTCTTTGTAACCCCATAGACTGCAGCATGCCCGTTTCCCTGTTCATTACCAATTCTCGGAGTTTACTCAAACTCATGTCCATAGAGCTGGTGATGCCATCCAACCATCTCATCCTCTGTTGTCCCCTTCTCCTCCTGTCTTCAATCTTTCCCAGCATCAGTGTCTTTTCTAATGAGTCAGTTATTCACCTCAGGTGGCCAAAGTATTGGAGCTTCAACTTCAGCATCAGTCCTTCCAATGAATATTAAGGACTGATTTCCTTTAGGATTGACTGATGTGATCTCCTTGCAGTCTCAAGAGTCTTCTTCAGCATGACTGTTCAAAAGTATCTATTCTTCAGTGCTCAGCTTTCCTTATGGTCCAATTCTCACATCTGTACATGACTACTGGAAAAACCATAGCTTTGACTAGACAGACCTTTGTTGACAAAGTAATGTCTCTGCTTTTTAATATGCTGTCCAGGATGGTCATAACTTTTCTTCCAAGGAGCAAGAGTCTTTTAATTTCATGGCTGCAGTCACTGTCTGCAGTGATTTTAGAGCCCAAGAAAATAAAGTCTGTCACTGTTTCCATTGTTTCCTCATCTATTTGCCATGAAGTGATGGGACCAGGGGCCATAATCTTAGTTTTTTGCATGTTGAGATTTAAGCCAGCTTTTTCACTCTTTCACTTTTATCAAGAGGCTCTTTAGGTCCTTTTCGCTTTTTGCCATAAGGATGGTGTCATCTCCATATCTGAGACACCACTAAGTCTTAGTCTCTCAAATATACCATCCTTTTCATACCAGCTTCTGCTTCCTAGGTAATGCCAGGATGATCTCTTCTCTGATCCACCTCCAAACTGACTATCTTCTCCCATCCATTCTTTCTATGGTTGCTCCTTATCTTCCTAAAACACCAATTTGAGAATGCAGCACCCTACCCCCAGGGTAAAGCCTAAACTCCTTAGTTTGGTATGCCAAGATTGTTCTAAACCTGCTTTTTGAAGATTATCTCTCAAGAGACTCATCTTCCAGCCCCCTAGCCATACTAAATTACCTGTCCTTCCCAAAACAAACCATCCCTTTTTACATCTTTGCTCAAGTGGACTTGCCTCATTGAGACAATATCCTGCTTCATTGATCATTGCTTCCATGAAGTCTTCCAGATTTCCCTACTGAAATTCAATTTCTTCCTCTTCTGATCACCATCACACCGTATCTTTTATAAAATCTACAATAAGCTTTACCATTAACTGCATGTGCATGTATGTGTGCTAAGTCACTTTAGTCATGTCTGACTCTTTGCGACCCTATGGACTGAGCCTGCCAGGCTCCTCTGTCCATGGGATTCTCCAGGCAAGAGCACTGGAGTGGGTTGCCATGCTTGCCTCCAGGGGATCTTCCCCACCCAGGGATCAAACCCAAGTATCTTATCCTGCACTGGCAGCCAGTTCTTTACCACTAGCGCCACCTGGGAAGCCTCAAACTGCATACACATTAAAAAATATATTTATTTGGCTGTGGTCGGTCTTAGTTTTGGCTCATGGAATCTTCCTGGAAGATCAAGGGCTTCTCTCTCATTATGGCTTGTGGGTTCAGTAGTTGCAGCAAGGGATTTGTTGCCCCGCAACATGTGAGATCTTAGTTCCTCAACCAGAGGTTGAACCTAAGTCCCCTGCATTGGAAGGTGGATTTTTTTTTAAAAATACATACACAATTATGTATTTATTTATGGTTGTGCTGGGTCTTTGTTGCTGCACACAGGCTTTTTCCAGTTGTGGCAAGTGGGGGCTACTCTTTGTTGTGGTGCACATTTCTCATTGCGATGGCCTCTCTTGTTGTGGAGCAGGGGCTCTAGGCACAAGGGCTTCAGCAGTTTGCAGCGCTCGGGTTCAATAGTTGTGTCCCAGGGGCTTTAGTTACCCTGGAATTTTCCCAGACGAGGGATTGAACCGGTGTCCCCTGTATTAGCAGGCAGAATCTTCTCCACTGTACCACCAGAGAAGTCCCCTGCATACACATTTAAAAAATTTTATTTTTATTGGAATATAGTTGATTTACAATGTTGTTTGTTTCTGCCATACAGCAAAGTGAATCTGTTATACATATATCCATTCTTTATTCTTTCCCCATATAATAGGTCATTACAGAGTATTGAGTAGAGTTTTCTGTGCTATACAGTAGGTTCTTATTAGTTATCTATTTTATATATAGTAGTGTGTATGTGTCAATCCCAATCTCCCAATTTGACTTTTCCAAGACTCTTAAGTTCTGTGAAGGCAGGAGCTATGCCTTTACCTTGGTACCCCTAGTGGAAAATAACATATATCCTGTACTTAGTAGGCACTCACTAAAAGTTTAGGGTATTGAGTTGAAAAATCTGAAAGGGGGCTTCTTTCTCTACAGTGCAGACAGAAATATTTTTCATTAGGAAAGAACCACGAAGAAATTCCTTTTGTTTGTCATTTAGTTGCTAAGTAGTGTCCGGCTCTTTTGCGACCCTAGGGATTGGAGCCCACCAGGCTCCTCTCTCTGAGATTCTCCAGTTGCCATACTCTCCTCCAGGGGTCTTCCCGACCCAGGGATGAAACTTGCATCTCCTGCCTTGCAGGCAGATTGTTTACCATTGAGCCACCACAAATTTTGGAGTATTTTTGGATAAGTGAATGCTAAATGCCACGAGTCTCCAAAGTTTGGTCCTGAAAGGGTAAACCAGAAATCAACAGCTTGAACAAAAACAAGTTAAGATCATGGGATGGAGAGGTAGAGAGTTAATACATCTCGTTTATTAACTGCATTTCTCTATAGAGAATGCTCTCAGTTCACCCAGAGTTTTTGACTTCCCTCTCCTCTCAAAATTGTACTCATGCTTTAAGGCCCACGCTTTCAAAAAAAAATTTTCTGATTTCTCCAGTCATAATTCATTTCTTCCTCAGTGCTCTTATAGCAATTTGAACCTCATTTAAAACTTTCTTATATTCTATTTCCTATATTCTATTATTATTTTATTATTTCTGTATGCTTTTATTATTACACTCTTTTATGACAGAGGCCACAACTGAATCATGTGTTTCCTCCTCTGTAACTTTTCCAGTTCTTCACAGTTCAGTTCAGTCGCTCAGTCGTGTCTGACTCTTTGCGACCCCATGAATCGCAGCACGCCAGGCCTCCCTGTTCATCACCATCTCCCGGAGTTCACTCAGACTCACGTCCATCGAGTCCGTGATGCCATCCAGCCATCTCATCCTCGGTTGTCCCCTTCTCCTCCTGCCCCCAATCCCTCCCAGCATCAGAGTCTTTGCCAATGAGTCAACTCTTCTCATGAGGTGGCCAAAGTACTGGAGTCTCAGCTTTAGCATCATTCCTTCCAAAGAAATCCCAGAGTTGATCTCCTTCAGAATGGACTGGTTGGATCTCCTTGCAGTCCAATGGACTCTCAAGAGTCTTCTCCAGCACCACAGTTCAAAAGCATCAATTCTTCGGCGCTCAGCCTTCTTCACAGTCCAACTCTCACATCCATACATGACCACAGGAAAAACCATAGCCTTGACTAGACGGACCGTAGTCGGCAAAGTAGTCTCTGCTTTTGAATACGCCATCTAGGTTGGTCATAACTTTTCTTCCAAGGAGTAAGGGTCTTTTAATTTCATGGCTGCAGTCACCATCTGCAGTGATTCTGAAGCCCTAAAAGATAGTCTGACACTGTTTCCACTGTTTACCCGTCTATTTCCCATGAAGTGATGGGACCAGATGCCATGATCTTCATTTTCTGAATGTTGAGTTTAAGCCAACTTTTTCACTCTCCTCTTTCACTTTCATCAAGAGGCTTTTTAGTTCCTCTTCACTTTCTGCCATAAGGGTGGTGTCATCTCCATATCTGAGGTTATTGATATTTCTCCCGGCAATCTTGATTCCAGCTTGTGTTTCTTCCAGCCCAGCATTTCTCATGATGTACTCTGCATAGAAGTTAAATAAGCAGGGTGACAATATACAGCCTTGACGTACTCCTTTTCCTATTTGGAACCAGTCTGTTGTGCCATGTCCAGTTCTAACTGTTGCTTCCTGACCTGCATACAGATTTCTTAAGAGGCAGGTCAGGTGGTCTGGTATTCCCATCTCTTTCAGAATTTTCCACAGTTGATTGTGATCCACACAGTCAAAGGCTTTGGCATAGTCAATCAAGCAGAAATAGATATTTTTCTGGAACTCTCTTGCTTTTTCCATGATCCAGTGGATGTTGGCAATTTGATCTCTGGTTCGTCTGCCTTTTCTAAAACCAGCTTGAAAGTCAGGGAGTTCACGGTTCATGTATTGCTGAAGCCAGTTCTTCACACATAACATATAATCAACATTGAATGTAATGGAACCATCTAGAGACTTTCCTGGTTGGGGAACTAAGACCCTGGATGCCACACAGTGCAACCAAAAATTAAAAAATAAACAAAACAGATGGTCCAGTGGTTTTTAATCTGCCTCCCAATGCAGAGGATATGAGTTCAATCCCTGGTCAGGGAACTAAGATCCCACATACCTCGGGTAAATAAGCCCGCACACACAACTACTGACCCTTGTGCTCTAGAGCCTGTGCACACAACTGGAGAGAAGCGCAGGTATTGCAAGGAAGACGCAGCACAGCCAAAATAAAAATGTGAAAGTGTCAGTCGCTCGGTCACATCTGACTCTTTGCGATCCCATGTACTATCTAGCCCACCAAGCTCCTCTGTCCATGGGATTCTCCAGGCAAGAATACTGGAGTGGGTTGCCATGCCCCTCTCCAGAAGATCTTCCCAACCCAGGGCTCGAACCAGAGTCTCCTGCATTGCAGGCGGATTCTTTACCATCTGAGCTGGCTCAGATGATAAATAAAATAAAAATAGTTTAAAAAAATGGAGCATTCTAGTATTTTTTTAATTTTTATATATTTATTTTTGGCTTCTCTGGGTCTTCATTGCTGCTCTCTGACTTCCTCCAGCTGCAGAGAGGAGGGGCTACTCTCCAGTAGTGTTTCTAGTAGCTGTAGCCCACGGGATCAGTAGCTGTGACAATGAGGCCCAGTTGCCTGAAGCATGTGGAACCATCCCAGGCCAGGGATTGAACCCATATCCCCTAAATTGGCAAGTGGATTCTTAATGACTGGACCACCAAGGAAGTCCAGAGCCATCTAATTTTGAGTGATCCTAGAAAATCTGGCCTAAACTTCCCAATCCACAATGTATTCACCTGGACTGGGATTTGACAGTGGATTAAGAGATGCATCCCCTAAATATTAATAAATCTATGGCTTCCAAAGTGTTGTATCAGGATGACCTAGAAGTGGGCCAGACTTCAACAGAAGGAACACTTGATGAATCCACCTGCCAGACACATCTATGCACAATAATCTCCACCACATCTACCCCTGCCAATTTTTTTCCTTTAGGATGGTGGTTCTCAGCACATGGTCCGTGAACCCCTGAAATCTTTAGGGGCAAAACTTAGTATAATAATCCTGAGATGTTATTTGCCTTTTAAACTGTGTTAACATTTGAACTGATAATGCAAAGAAAAATGGGCAAAACTGTTGGCAACTTAGCAGGAGAGAGACCGTGATACCCAATTGCAGTAGTAGTCACTGCATTCCTCTCTGCCACACACTCACCACATTTAAAAAATGCCAATGTCAAGTGAGAACACTCTTGGAGCTTCCCTGGCGGTCCAGTGGTTAAGGCTCTGTGCTTCCACTACAGGGGGTGCAGGTTTGATCCCTGCCTGGGGAAGTTTCTCATGCCAGGAGATGCAGCCAAAAAAAAAAAAAAATTAAAGAAAAAGGGGAAAAAAAGTTTTATAAAAAGAATGCTGTTAGTGAAGCAGTATAAAGTTATTAATTTTCTAAATTCCTGTCACTGGTGTACAGATCATTTTACTATTTTTTGTGAAGAACTGGAAAATATGAATACAATACTTCTGTATACCCAAATACAACAATAGTCTCATAATTGTTCTAAGAAAGAACACTTGTGCAGTTGAACTGTGAACTCAACTCACCTCTGTTTTCAAACTAATAGATTTTCTTTGAGTAGTAGTTTCCATACACCCTTCATGCTCTCCCTGTTTCTCCTGTACTAACATTTTGTATTAGTGTGATATATTTGTGACAACTGATGAACTAATAATGATATTAATAACAAAGTTCATAGTTTACATTCAGTTCAGTTCAGTTCAGTCTCTCAGTCATGTCCAACTCTTTGCGACCCCATGAATCGCAGCACGCCAGGCCTCCCTGTCCATCACCAACTCCCAGAGTTCACTCAGACTCACATCCATCGAGTCAGTGATGCCATCCAGCCATCTCATCCTCGGTTGTCCCCTTCTCCTCCTGCCCCCAATCCCTCCCAGCATCAGAGTCCTTTCCAATGAGTCAACTCTTCACATGAGGTGGCCAGAGTACTGGAGTTTCAGCTTTATCATCATTCCCTCCAAAGAAATCCCAGGGCTGATCTCCTTCAGAATGGACTGGTTGGATCTCCTTGCAGTCAAGGGGTCACTATTTTTTAAATTTTATTAAAAAAAACCTTTTAAATTTATTTTTCATTTGGCTTTGCCGGGTCTCAGTTGCAGCACACTGGATCTTTGATCTCTGTTGGGCATGCGTTGTATGGATGCTCAACAGAATTGAGCGTATGGATTGCAGTTGCAGTGTATGGATTCTAGTTCCCTGACCAGAGATCAAACCCAGAGCCCCTGCATTGGGAGTCTTGGCCACTGGACTACCAGAAAAGTCCCTAGGGTTCATTCTTTATATTATACATTCTACGGGTCTTGATAAATATATAGCAACATGAATTCATCATGACACCATTAGAGTATCATACAGAACAGTTTCACTTCTCTAAAAATCCTCTGTGCTACATCTATTCATCTCTCCCTTCCTCCCCCACAACCTCTGGCAAACACCTATCTTTTTGCTATCTCCAAAGTTTTGCCTTTTCCAGGTTATCACATGGTATGTAGCCATTTCAGATTGGTTTCTTTCACTTAGCAATATGTACTTAAGATTCCTCCATGTCTTTGTGGATTGATAGCTCATTTCATTTTATTACTAAATATTCCATCATGTGGATGTGCTAGTTTATTTTATCCATTTACTTACTGAAGGAAATTTTGGTTTATTCCAAGTTCTGACAGTTATAAATAAAGCTGAGGTACATTCCTGTGCAGGTTTTGCGTGGGCATAAATTTTCAACTCATTCGAGTAAATACCAAGGAGCACAATTGCTGGATCATATGGTAAGAGTATGTTGAGTTTTGTAAGAAACTGCCTGTCTTCCAACTGTTTTGTATTCCTACCAGCAATGTAAGCAGAGTTTCTGTTGCTCCATTTCCTTACCAGCATTTATTGTTTTCAGAGCCTTGGATTTCTAGAATCTCACTGTTGTTTTTATTTTTTGGCCATGCTGTGGGGCTTGTGGGATCTTAGTTCCCAGGCCAGGGACTGAACCCAGGTCATGAAAGTGAAATTGCCCACTGGATCACCAGGGAATTGCCAAAATTGCAATATCCTAATAAGATATCAAGCATCTTTGTCTTTTTTCTTTTAAACTGAACTACCATTTTACTTGAAAGGACATTGGACAGAAGAACTATGATTATTCAAACTGGTGCATTTAGCAAATACTTTATCAAAAATGAAAGGAACCTGTCCATTCAAGGAAAACAATAGATGGTATTTGTTGCCAATGGAAAAATTTGAGCTTTGAGGTGAAAACTAAAATTTGAGAAAACTTGTATCTGCCACTGTGTGCCTGGCAGCTTTCCAACACTTAAGAAACTTTACATTTAGAAGAGCTGCACAGCTTAGTTTTTAGATGGTCAGTATTTTCCAAATGACCATCTGTATGATTTTATAAAATTGTCAGGAGTAAAAGATCCATTCAAGTGCAAGATATACCAACAATTTTCTTAAACCTTCTATTTTATATTTGAGTATAGTTGATTAAGTGTTGTATTAGTTTCAGGTATATAGCAAAGTGATTCAGTTATACATGCACCTGTGAAGTGAAAGTGATAGTGACAGTCACTCAGTTGTTTCTGACTCTTTACAGTCCATGGATTTCTCCAGGCCAGAATACTGGAGTGGGTAGCCTTTCTCTTCTCCAGGGGATCTTCCCAAACCAGGGATCCAACCCAGGTCTCCTGCATTGCAGGTGGATTCTTTACCAACTGAGCTGTCAGGAAAGTCCAAACATGCATCTACTCTCTCTCAAAATCTTTTCCCAATTAGGTCATCGCATAATATTGAGCAGAGTTCCCTATGCTATACAGTAGGTCTTTATTGGTTATCCATTTTAAATATAGCAGTGTGTACATGTTGATTCTAAAGTCCCTAACTGTCCTCCCACTCATCCTTTCCCTGTGCAAGATAAACCAATGATTTTAATGTGTGTGTTAGTTGCTCAGTCGTGTCCGACTCTTTGTGACCCCATGGACTATAGCCCACCAGGCTCCTCTGTCCATGGGATTTTCCAGGCAAGAATAGTAAAGTGGGTTGCCATTTTCTCCTCCAGGGATCCTTGGCCATCCAGGGATCAAACCCAGGTCTCCTGAATTGCAGGCAGATTCTTTTAATGTCTAAGACACCCAGGGAAGCTTGATTTTAATATAGTAGAGTGAAAGTTCATTATATGTTTTCCAATCCCACATGTGATTGCACGAATGCTAAGTCGCTTCAGTCATGTCTGACTCTGCGACTCCATGGACTCTAGCCCGCCAGAATCCTCTGTTCATGGGATTCTCCAGGTAGGAATACTGGAGTGGGTCCAGGTAGGAATACTGGAGTGGGTCGTCATGCCCGTCTCCAGTGGATCTTCCCAACCCAGGAATTGAGCCTTTGTCTCTCATGTCTCCTGCCTTGGCAGGCAGGTTTTTTACCACTAGCGCCAACTGGGAAGCCCCCACATCTAACTAACTTTAAAAAAAACAACACACTTGTAAGTTTAGGTGTAGTATCAAAGAATATCCACAATTATCTAAAGAGCCTAAGAACATACTTCTCTTTCTACCAACAGTATCTGTGAGATCAGATTTTCTTCATATATTTCAATCATAACAGATGGAATACAGAAACAGAAATGATAATCCACCTTTCTTCAATTAAGCCAGGCATTAAAGAGATCTGCATGTAAAACAATATTCTTCTCATATATTTTTTAGTGTGGAAAATATATTTTTTCATAAAAATGTTATTTATGTAAACATGTAATGGGTTCATTACTTTTTTTTTTCCTTTTACTGAATCAATGCATATTTCAAACACTTCTCAGGGTAAATTTCCAATAGGGTAAATACGGGAAAATATAACCTATTATTCATAAAAAGCTCTTTCAGTTCAGTTCAGTTCAGTTGCTCAGTCGTGTTCGACTCTTTGTGACTCCATGAATTGCAGCATGCCAGGCCTCCCTGTCCATCACCACCAACTCCCAGAGTTCACTCAAACTCACATCCATCGAGTCAGTGATGCCATCCAGCTGTCTCATCCTCTGTCGTCCCCTTCTCCTCCTGCCCCCAATCCCTCCCAGCATCAGAGTCTTTGCCAATGAGTCAACTCTTTGCATGAGGTGGCCAAAGTACTGGAGTTTCAGCTTTAGCATCATTCCTTCCAAAGAACACCCAGGGCTGATCTCCTTCCGAATGGACTGGTTGGATCTCCTTGCAGTCCAAGGGACTCTCAAGAGTCTTCTCCAACACCACAGCTCAAAAGCATCAATTCTTCGGCGCTCAGCTTTCTTCACAGTCCAACTCTCACATCCATACATGACCACTGGAAAAAACTATAGCCTTGATTAGGCAGACCTTTGTTGGCAAAGTAATGTCTCTGCTTTTGAATATGCCATCTAGGTTGGTCATAACTTTCCTGGCAAGGAGTAAGGGTCTTTTAATTTCATGGCTGCAGTCACCATCTGCAGTGATTTTGGAGCCCCCCAAAATAAAGTCTGACGCTGTTTCCCCATCTATTTCCCATGAAGTGATGGGACCACATGCCATGATCTTAATTTTCTGAATGTTGAGCTTTAAGCCAACTTTTTCACTCTCCTCTTTCACTTTCGTCAAGAGGCTTTTTAGTTCCTCTTCACTTTCTGCTATAAGGGTGGTGTCATCTGCATATCTGAGGTTATTGATATTTCTCCTGGCAATCTTGATTCCAGCTTGTGCTTCTTTCAGCCCAGCGTTTCTCATGATGTACTCTGCATATAAGTTAAATAAACAGGGTGACAGTATACAGCCTTGACGTACTCCTCTTCCTATTTGGAACCAGTCTGTTGTTCCATGTCCAGTTCTAACTGTTGCTTCCTGACCTGCAAATAGGTTCTTACGGTTCTCAACAATGTGTGTAGCAACATAAAGGGGTCCTGAGACTAAAAAGTGAAGAGGAACTAAAAAGCCTCTTGATGAAAGTGAAAGAGGAGAGTGAAAAAGTTGGCCTAAAGCTCAACATTCAGAAAACGAAGATCATGGCATCCGGTCCCATCACTTCATGGGAAATAGATGGGGAAACAGTGGAAACAGTGTCAGACTTTATTTTGGGGGGCTCCAAAATCACTGCAGATGGTGACTGCAGCCATGAAATTAAAAGACGCTTACTCCTTGGAAGAAAAGTTATGATCAACCTAGATAGCATATTCAAAAGCAGAGATATTACTTTGCCAACAAATGTCCATCTAATCAAGGCTATGGTTTTACCAGTGGTCATGTATGGATGTGAGAGTTGGACTGTGAAAAAAGCTGAGCGCCGAAGAATTGATGCTTTTGATCTGTGGTGTTGGAGAAGCCTCTTGGACTGCAAGGAGATCCAACCAGTCCATTCTGAAGGAGATCAGACCTGGGATTTCTGCAAGGAGATCCAACCAGTCCATTCTGAAGGAGATCAGCCCTGGGATTTCTGCAAGGAGATCCAACCAGTCCATTCGGAAGGAGATCAGCCCTGGGTGTTCTTTGGAAGGAATGATGCTAAAGCTGAAACTCCAGTACTTTGGCCACCTCATGCAAAGAGTTGACTCATTGGAAAAGACTCTGATGCTGGGAGGGATTGCGGGCAGGAGGAGAAGGGGACGACAGAGGATGAGATGGTTGGATGGCATCACTGACTCGATGGACGCGAGTCTGAGTGAACTCCGGGAGTTGGTGATGGACAGGGAGGCCTGGCGTGCTGCGATTCATGGGGTCGCAAAGAGTCAGACACGACTGAGAGACTGAACTGAACTGAACTGAATTGAGACTAAAAAATGTGAGAACCCCGGCACTAAGATGCCTTCCTCTGATCCTGCTTGTCAATTCCAGGGCAGAGAAACAATGTTACAAAGCTGTTCAAGACTCACCTACCCCATCAAACACACTCTGTTTACTGCCACTACTCTGCATTCCTTCTGCAGTCAGGTCGTTCCGGTTTTCCTGCTGCTTTCAAATCTGTGGTTCCAGGCCGGGTCAGCCCTCCCAGGTGCATCCTCAACTGGGCGGGAAACTCTCTGGGAAGAGTCTTGACTTCTGCGCCCGCACCGTTCACACATCTGCAGCGACCTAACAGGGGCGGGAAGGGAGCCAGGGAGGTCGTCGGCGCCGAGAGTCTTCTTTAGGTTGATAGAGCGGAGAGGGCTCGGGAGGCCTCAGGGACGAGACTAGGTACTTGACAAAAAAGAGACAGGTCCACGCACACCTTCACTCATCGGTCACCAGCGAAGGCGGGCTCTGACCCCGCCCCCTCGCCACCTCGTTGCCCCGCCCCCAGACCTCTCGTTCCGCCCTCTACCGCCAAGCAGGGAGTCCGGCGCGGCTGACTAGGGCCCTTCACGACAGTCTTGGCGCTTTCCGGCTGGCCTCGCGCCTGCTGATGTGTCGGGGAGGCGGGGCTTAGGGGAGCCTCCCCTTGCGACGCCCCCGGGCTCGGAGGTTGTTGCTGTGGCATATCTACCTCCCCGAGGTCATGGCTGTCTCTGCTCGGCCCGCGCGGGCCCCGCGGGGCCCAGGTAGGCTCAGAGCCCCGCCTTGTGGCGGATAGAGAAGGGCGCGACTTTCAGAGGGGTTGGGGAGGGACGCCCTGCGGATCCTGGGGAAGGGAGCCTCGGGTGGGAAGGGTCTTGTAGAGAGAGATTGCAGTCTTCTGTTTCGGGGTGGGTTGATGACATTCAGGACGCTTTGCGATTAGGGAGCTGCAGTCTGAGAAAGGTTTTGGGGCATTGGGGGATCCGGGAGGAGGGGCTGCACTGCAGGGATGTTTCGAGCAGTCAGAGATCAGTGGGAAAACCCAGGTAGGCAGAAGCCCTAGACGGAGATTTCTCTGATTTGAGAAGGATTCTCTTTTAAAACGTCTCCATTCCCATATGTGCACGTGCAACTCTCCATTTATTGGTTGCAGACAAAGTAAAGAAAGACAAGGCTGCACAGACTTCAGGGCCCCGTCAGGGCAGCCGAATGGGGAAACTGTTGGGTTTTGAGTGGACAGATGTGTCCAGCTGGGAGAGGCTGGTGACCCTGCTGAATAGACCCACGGATCCTGCAAGCCTGGCAGTCTTCCGTTTTCTCTTCGGTAAGTCGTGTCTGGGAGGTGCCAGCGTGGTTGGGGTGAAAGAATGACAATGGTCCCTTGTCCATTTCTTGGATACTTAATTGCTTAGTGGACCAACCTTCCTTTTTCTAAAAGCTGAAGTGACTAATATCCTGGAAGAACTCTTTGTAACCCAGTTTTGACTCCTCTGATTAGGGCTTGGAGATCAGAAGTGCTTTGATCCGAGGCTACAGGAAATACAGAGACAGAGGAACAGGAACCCATTTTATTTGTGGAATGAAGTTTTCCAGTAACTACGCTAAGGACTAGACTTCAGAGACATGGCAGGGGTGACAAAGCAGCCATTTAGGCTGTGACTGCCTAATCCAGACCTTTCTAACTCATAGGCCACAGCATGTATGTTTGGCATGAGTTACAAACGTGCCGAGGTATTACTCTCCTTAGCCCAGTGGTTCTCAACTGGAGACAATTTTGCTCTCCAGGGGACATTTGGCAATGTCTCTAGACATTTGTATTTGTCACAACTAGGTGTGGGGGGAGGGAAAGAAGTGGTTACTGGCATCTACGCAGAAATCAGGGACGCTGCTGAATGACCTATGAACCACAGGGTAGACCTCCAGCAAATAATTAACCAGGCCAAACTGAATTGTCCTGGGATTGAGAAATCCTGCCTTAATTTGGAGCTGGCTTCCTGACCTGAGTAGCCCTTCTGTTTACCCCAGTGTGCTGGCCAGATACTGCTGTGCCAGGAAGTAAAAGAGGTTGAGGGCGCATCACCCCAGAGCACTTTGTGTAGCCAATAGGACAGACCTTTACAAACATGACCATCAAAACCTGAATAGCTTCGATAGCACTTTGTACGCTTCTTTCATTTAGTCTTCTCTGAGACCCTGCAAAATATTATGAGCCCCTTCTCACAAATGGGGAATTGGCTCAGGGAGGTGCAGTGGCTGACATCCCACAACTGGCGTAATGCCTAGCACAGAGTAGGCACTCAACCAATTCCCAGGTGGCGCGAGTGGTAAAGAACCTGTCTGTCAGTGCAGGAGATGCGGGTTCGACCCCTGGGACAGGAGATCCCCTGGAGGAGGAAATGGAAACCCACTCCAGTATTCTTGGCTGGAGAATCCCATGGACAGGGCTCCAGTCCATTGGATTAAAAAGAGTCAGATTCGACTGAAGCGACTTAGCAAGCATGGTTATTGTTGAATGAATTCTTTCTGGAGCTGGGTGTGCTCGACTGTATTCCAGTATGTTCCGTGGTTGCCTTTGCTGAGGCCTATTGGCACCCTCCCCCTCTGCCTTCTCAGGGCTGATGATGGTGCTGGACATTCCCCAGGAGCGGGGTCTCAGTTCCCTAGACCGAAGATACCTAGATGGCCTGGAGGTGTGTCGCTTCCCCTTGCTGGACGCCCTGCAGCCACTGCCACTTGACTGGATGTATCTGGTCTACACCATCATGTTTCTGGGTGAGAGAAACTGCTGGAGAGATGGGAGTATTGACTGACCTACCTAAAACCCAGAAATCCGAAGCATGTTGGCAAATGACCAGGGTCTTGGGTTTCATTTTTATTTTTGGCTGTGCCACATTGTTTGCGAGATTTTAGTTCCCTGACTGGGGATCGAACTTAGGCCCTTGGCATTGAAAACACTAAGTCCAAACCGCTGTGCCGCCAGGGAATTCTCTAGGTTTTCTTATTTCACTTCTTCTATAACTTATAATTTCATCCTGCTGACCTGTGTGTCATCTGAGCTGTGACCCCTTAACTCTTTTTAAAATATTGAATAACATTTAGTTGAAATTTGTTTTTATCTGACTATAAAATGTTTGATGATTTTCTTAACCCCACCCATAGCCTGTCCCAGGGGAGCTGGGCCTGTGGTGACGCTTTGACCTTTTAATCCTCTCCCCTACCAATCCCAGGGGCACTGGGCATGATGCTGGGCCTGTGCTACCGGATAAGCTGTGTGTTATTCCTGCTGCCATACTGGTATGTGTTTCTCCTGGACAAGACGTCGTGGAACAACCATTCCTATCTGTATGGCTTGTTGGCCTTTCAGCTGACATTTGTGGATGCACACCACTACTGGTATGAGTCTAGGGGGAACGAGGGAAGGGTTGGCTGTATCAGGATGGTCACCAGAGGTAGGGACCCAGTAAAGTCCTAGCACTTGTCCCAGCAAGCATATCTTCAACCACGCTTTGCAGAGTAAACATAACTTGTAAACAAGCAAAGGTGACTTGGATGGACTCCGGAGGGGCAAGGGTCAGCGAGGCGGGACCTCTGAGGGTGACCACAAGCAGAATGGCTCCATTCCCACCCCTTTACTCTTTCCCTGTCTCCCCAGGTGCCTTGATCTGTCCACTTCCTATAATCCTCTTAGAAGAAGAGAAGACTAAAGCCAGACATAGCTGTTTTCAAATACTTCTAGGGTGGTCATGTGGAAGAGGGAGCAGAGTTTCTCTGTGGGGGACAGAATTAGAGCCAAGAGTAGACATTGCTGTGGGGCAGGGGCATGTCAGAAGGAGAGGGCCCACCAGGGCTGCTCAGCAGAGCTGTGCCTGGAGGGGGTAACCCTCCCCCACCTCTGCCTTATGTGACCGTCTTTCAGGGGAGGTGAAAAAGGGATTTGGAGACAGGGTGGCAGAACTGATGATCTTTAAGGAATCCTTCTATTACTAAGTGAAAAGCAAGTATGAGCTGTCAGTAACATGGGCATGGGAAGAAAAACTCAAACACTGGATTCGTTAGTGATTTATCAGTCATTAATAACATGTCAATCATCAGTACATCTATGCAGATATCCCCTTTTTGTAAACCTTTACATTCATTCAGAGTGGCCAGCTCTCATCATAAAGAATTGAGAGGCAGTTGGGCTTTCCTGGAGGCTCAGATAGTAAAGAATCCGCCTGCTATGCAGGAGACCCAGGTTTGATCCCTGGATCAGGAAGATCCCCTGGAAAAGGGAATGGCTGGTATTCTTGCCTGGAGAATGCCATAGACAGAGAAACCTGATGGGCTACAGTCCATGGAGGGACAAAGAGTTGGACATGACTGAGTGACTAACACTCTTTGACAGAATACCCCAGAAAGTCTCATTTTTGTGATTTTTGCACAATTTGAAAAAATATCTATCATTCACTGAAGGCTTTCCACATGCCAAGCACTATGCTAAACACTTGCTTTTTCCATATTATAATCCCGTGAGGTCCATAGTGCTGTTCCCATTGTATAAATGAAGAAATTTAGGCTTAGAGACATAAAGGATTTGTCTAAGGTCACCGAGCAGTTAAGAGGCATAAATGAGACTCCAGCACTGGCAGACTCCAGTGCTCTTGAGCACAAGTATAATAACCTGCCCCTTTCCTGGCTTCTCTGCTCATTCTGTGTCTTCTTGAAAACCTGCTTTGCTTCTGCCTCCCCAGAATACATCTAATCTTAGTAGCCTGGTTTTTTCAGTTCTCAGCCTAGGTAAACTGTTAACAGATATTCTCTGGCCCTAGATCCTAGCATCCAGGTCTGTGAAATGTCAGTTTGTCTTGAAAACTGAAACTTTGCTTTAAATGCACTATGTATGTTTTCATACACCAGCTTTGCAAACATTCCCTGAAATTCCTTCTTTTTCAAATTTAGTCCTATTTTAGCACTGTAATCTTTTTTTTTTTTTGCATATCAGGGATTCTTTCGGAGAAGGCAATAGCACCCCATTCCAGTATTCTTGCCTGGAAAATCCCATGGACAGAGGAGTCTGGTGGGCTGCAGTCCATGGGGTCGGTGAGGGTTGGACACAACTGAGCAACTTCACTTTCACTTTTCACTTTCATGCATTGGAGAAGGAAATGGCAATCCATTCCAGTGTTCTTGCCTGGAGAATCCCAGGGATGGGGAGCCTGGGGGCCTGCCGTCTATGGGGTCACACAGAGTCAGACACAAGTGAAGTGACTTAGCAGCAGTAGTAGTGATTCTTTATGCCCTTCTCCCATGCAGTGGATGGGGTGGCAGGTGGAGCAAGGGGAAGTACACCTTCCCTCATGCAGGTAACACAAGGTCAGTGTATACTGGTCTTACCGCCAACTGCCCTGTGGCCATGGGATGGGGAATGGAGGGTCTACAGCCCCTTTCTTCTAGGGCTAGCCCTGTAGTCTTTCCTGGTTTGTTTTATGAGGAGAGACTAATTTGCTAACTAACAGATGTTAAACACTGAATATTTTGTTGTTGTTATAACTCACTAGTAGTTACAACTAGTAGTTTCTGTTATGACTTGAAATAATCATTACAAGGTGCTCAAATAATTCAAAAGGGCCTCAGAATAGCCCAGAGAACTGAGAAGATGTGGGAGACATCCTAGAATAGAGAGATCATTACAGAGATATCCTGGAATAGAGAGATGATTACATTTAAAAAGCAAGGTAGAAATGGGACTGGACTAAGAACCTGTCCTCCACCCTTCTCCCTCTCACTGCAGGTCTGTGGATGGCCTGCTGAGGGCCCGGAAGCGGAACGCCCATGTGCCCCTTTGGAACTATGCTGTGTTGCGTGGCCAGGTACCAGATCGCAGGAGAGAGGGCTTGTTCTTCACAGCCATTGGCAGCATGGCCGCCCACTGTCAGACTTCACTCTGCTTGGCCTCCCTGAATCTTCTCCTCTTCCCTCCTCCTCTTTGAAACTCAACTGTTAAAAAATTTTTTTACTTACTTATTTTATCTTTGGCTATGCTGGGTATTCATTGCTGCATACGAGTCTCTCTTTAGTTGTGGAGAGCAGGGGCTACTCTTGAGTGCTGTGCCCCAGTTTCTCATTGTGGTGGCTTCTCTGATTGCACAGCATGGGCTCTAGGCAAGAGAGCTTTGTGGGCTCTGAAGTGTGGGCTCACTAGTTGTGTGGTGCTGGGCTTAGTTGCCCTTCAGCATGTAGGATCTTCCTACATCAGGCATTGAAGCCATGTCCCTTGCATTGGTAGGTAGATTCTCATCTACTGGACCACCAGGGACATCCCTCTTTTTCCCTTTTTGCTGGAAAGCTGGGCTGGCTTCTCCCTGTTTTCTAATCTAATCTACTTCCCAATCTCTGGGGTCTCTCACCTTGTCATACAAAGAAAGAATAGAGCTTTATTCCCACTAGCTTAGAATCCTCATGAGGAAAGAATAACCTCTGTGCTTCATGACTTTCCTTTTTCCTTCATGACTTTTCCTTCAAAAGTGAAAGTAAAGTGAAAGTGTTAGTTGCTCAGTCCGGTCTGACTCTTTGCGGCTGCATGGACTGTGGTCTGCCAGGCTCCTCTGTCCATTCCTTTCTCCAGGGGATCTCCCCAATTCAGAGATGGAACCCAGGTCTCCTGCATTGTAGTCAGATTCTTTACTATCTGAGCCACCAGGGAAGCCCGACTTTTCCGTCCTGACTTTGCCTAATACTGTGCCTGATATCTGTAGGATGTTAGGTGAGTGAACGTCTGAGATGAATGAATAGAGTAGATCTCGTCTCTCAGGCCCTGGACTGAGGTCAGAACCGATTTGTGACTGTCTGTGGAGGATGAGGTTCTGACTTTGTTTGAATATTCGTTTTGCATATCGTGTTTGCAGATCTTCATCGTGTACTTCATTGCGGGCATAAAGAAGCTGGACGCAGACTGGGTGGAAGGCTACTCTATGGAATACCTGTCTCGGCACTGGCTCTTCAGCCCTTTCAAGTAAGCGGCAGGGCAGAGGCCTAGAGTGGCCAGGTGCAGGGTTGGGGGGCTCACCTCCTTCAGGTATGCGGTCCTAGCTGCTGCTCCCGCTTTGCCTAAATTTGCTGCATGCTTCACTCTGTCCACTCATCTCCCTCTTCAGCAGAAGGCAGAGTTGATGATGTCGATAGATCTAGGCTTAGCTGCCCCTGGGAGACTTACAGCATGGGCCAGAATGAAGGGAAAAGAAATAAAGGAAAGGAAGTGCCAGCACTAGGTGACTTGCAGAGTGAGTCAGTGCCCCAGCAGTTGCTGTGGTGGGGCCTCTGTCCTTAGGTGGCTGCCCCAGCCTCTTGCCCAGATTCCTCAACTGGCATGCCAAGAAGATGGACAGTCAGCTCCCCTTCCCAAACAAAACTATTGTTAATAACTCTTCCCAAAGCAGAGCTGCTTCTCTCTGCCTTTTCTCTTCCTCCCATCTCTTCTTCCTTTTGCCTTCCTTTTTTAATGTTACTTTTGGCTGCGCTGGGTCTTTGTTGCTATAGACTTTCTCTAGTTGTGGCAAGTAGGGGCTACTGTCTAGCTGTGGTGTGTGGGCCTCTCATTACTGTGGCTGCTCTAGTTGCAGAGCACGGGTTCCAGGTATGTGAGCTCAGTAGTTGCAGCGAGTGGGCTTAGTTCCTCCATGGCTGTGGTATCTTCCCAGACCAGGGATCGAACCCGTGTCCCCTGCATTGGCAGGCAGATTCTTAACCACTGGACCACCAGGGAACCCCCTTCTCGTCTGTCTTTGTACTCTTCCCTCTGCCCTGACACCTCCCACTTCCGGAAGTTTGACATCATTATATTAGCCAAGTGTTCCCCTTTTAAAGTTTCTCTTCTGGTATACCTCCAGGAAGAACCTGCCCTGCACAACACACACACTGCTCAGTCAAAGTTTGCTCTGGGAGCTCTGCCCTTGCTTATTACTTAGGGCATGTTGAAAGAAATTGGACACCTGAAGTATGTGAGATTCCCTGGTAGCTCAGATGGTAAAGAACCGGCCTGCAATGCAGGAGACCCGGGTTCAATACCTGGCTTGGAAAATTCCATGGACAGAGTAGCCTGGTAGGCTATAGTCCCTAAGGTCGTAAAGAGTTGGACACGACTGAGCGACTAACACTCTTAATTAAGTAGGAATGAAAAGGGGTTGGAAAACCCTCCCAGAGGATGTCTTTGTGTGGAATTCTCTACCCACCTGCTGGGGTGGATCATGCAGCATGGAGAGGGTAGCAGAGGTGCCTTGACTGTGAGTATTCGGTGCGTGCTAGTGCCTGAGCTTTGACCCTGGTGTCTGCAGACTTGTGTTGTCCGAGGAGATGACGAGTCTGCTGGTGGTGCACTGGTGCGGACTGCTGCTCGACCTCTCAGCCGGTTTCCTGCTCTTCTTTGATGCCTTAAGACCCATCGGCTTCGTCTTCGTGTCCTACTTCCACTGCATGAATTCCCAGCTTTTCAGCATTGGTCAGTTCCTATAATCTGGTGGGAAACAGGAAGCCATAGGTGTGCAGGGGAGGGACGAACCGGTGGCCCGTGTGGCAGGGGGAGACGATGACAGGAACAGGAGCTAAGCTGAGCTGGACGTCATCTCTGAGAGATGGAAACAGATGGGAAGGTGGCCCAGGGCTTTTGGGCTCAGCTAGGATGTCTTGTAATAAGTTTCTGTGAGAAGTAATAGGCTCCAGTTGAGAATTTCTTTGATCATAAGTGAAATACCTGGGAGAGGCTGCCTAGGAGAAGGGGAGGTGTGGAGGCGATGAGCCACGTTTTCTAGCCCAACTCCTGAAGTGCTGGTTTCCTCCCCGCTGTTCTAGGCATGTTCCCCTACGTCATGCTGGCCAGCAGCCCTCTCTTCTGCTCTCCTGAGTGGCCTCGGAAGCTGGTAGCTCACTGCCCGAAAAAGCTGCAAGAGCTGCTGCCCCTCAGGACTGCCCCTCAGCCCAGCACTTCCTGCATGTATAAGAGGAGCCGGACCAGAGGCAGTCAGAAGCCAGGGCTGCGCCACCAGCTGAGCACTGCCTTCACCCTGCTCTACCTCCTGGAGCAGCTCTTCTTGCCCTATTCCCACTTCCTCACCCAGGTTCGTGCGGGCTGCGGGTCTGCTTGGATGGTGGTAGAGGGGACCGTGCTCAGGAGAGAAGCAGGCAGGTCTGGGGACCTCTCTGGGCAGAGGACGGCGTTAGCATGAGGAGCATAGAGCTGATTCCCACCGCCCTGCCTCCTCAGGGGTACAACAACTGGACCAACGGGCTATACGGCTACTCTTGGGACATGATGGTGCACTCCCGCTCCCACCAGCACGTGAAGATCACCTACCGTGATGGCCGCACTGGCGAGCTGGGCTACCTCAACCCTGGGGTGAGATGCCACTAACTTCCTGGCCTTCAGAGGCCCCCTGGAGCTTTGGGGTCTGGTCTCTGTGGGTCCACTTTGCCCTTTCTCTGGAGCCAGGTGGAACCTTCTTTTGTGGGGGTTGAAATGGGGCAGTGTCATCCACATCCCTCAACTGAGATGAGACTTAGAAAGGTGAGTACCGCTAGCCCAGCGATGAAAAACAATTCTTCCACAAAGTTTTTTGGTTCTCATTTTTTTTTTCTTCCCTGTCAAAACTGGCAGCAGGCAGGGATCTTTTTGTGCCTTCGGCATTGCATGACCTGTCTGGAAGCTCAATAACAACGAGGTGGGACTAATGTGGGGGTTTGGGGCAGGTATTTACACAGAGCCGGCGTTGGAAGGACCATGCAGACATGCTGAAGCAATATGCCACTTGCCTGAGCCGCCTGCTGCCCAAGTACAATGTCACTGAGCCCCAGATCTACTTTGATATTTGGGTCTCCATCAATGACCGCTTCCAGCAGAGGTGGGCAAGGGGAGCAGAGAAGGGGGAAAACGTGAAGTCCAGCCTTATTTGGCCAAGATGACTAGCCTGTGCTCCTCAGTGTTGTCTTGCTTGCAAGGCTGTCCGCTGGTGCATGTCTCTGTTGACCTGGTTGTGGGAATAGCTGATTGCATCCAGCAGAGGTCACCGTCATCCCGAAGAAAAGGGAACTCATTCTCTTAGAAGCTGTTAACTCTCCTCAGGCGGCCACTAACCCCCATTCTTCCCAGTGCTCCAGAATCTCTTTCCCCTCTTCTGTTTCTCTGTCCCCAACTGGCAGTAACATGCTGACATAGGCTGTTTCTTCTTTCTGGAAAACCGTTTGTTCTATCCGGGAACAGTGATGAACAAAACTGGAAATTCCGGTATGTAGGTGGCTATGGCCTTAGAACATGATTTCTTTCCCTAAGGATTTTTGACCCTCGTGTGGACATCGTGCAGGCTGCCTGGTCCCCCTTCCAGCGTACACCTTGGCTGCAGCCACTGCTGATGGACCTATCTCCCTGGAGAACTAAACTGCAGGAGATCAAGAGCAGCCTGGACAACCACACCGAAGTGGTCTTCATTGCAGATTTCCCTGGTATGAAAAAAAGTACAAAGGCTTTGCTGTCTCCCTCCTGGCCTCCTAGGCCAGGGACACAGTGTGTGATGGAGCCGGGAGGGTCTGCTCCTGGTGGGAGGCTGGTTTTTGAAACCCGAGGTGGAAGTGCTGGTGAAGGTGTGATTTCTCTGTTCTGACTGGGAGTGAGTTCACACCACCTTGGGGTGGGATGGGAACTCTTGCCCCTGGCAGGGCTGCACCTGGAGAACTTCGTGAGCGAAGACCTGGGCAACACTAGCATCCAGCTGCTGCAGGGGGAGGTGACCGTGGAGCTGGTGGCAGAACAGAAGAACCAGACTCTTCAGGAGGGAGAAAAAATGCAGGTGTTTGGCTTGAATTAACAATGATAGAAAACTTTTGATGAGTGCAGTTGATTTAGTATAAATGCAAAATCCTTTAACGTAACAGTAACGCAGTGGGAGGCTTCCCTAGTGGCTCAGTTGATTAAGAATCCACCTGCCAATTGCAGGAGATGCAGGTTCAATCCTTGGGTCAGGAAGATCCCCTGGAGAAGGAAGTGGCAACCTGCTCCAGCATTCTTGCCTGGAAAATCCCATGGACTGAGGAGCCTGGTGGGCTACAGTCCATGGGGTCATGAAAGAGTTGGACACGACTTAGCGACTAAATAACAACAATGTAGTGGGGCTGAAAAAGCAAGGGCTCTGGGGGCTATAAATAGCCTTGTACAGGATTCTAGAGGTCAGTTCCTTTGGATTCCAAAATACAAGAAAAAAGATGGAGGTGGGGAAGTGGAGGGAGGCCACAGGCTGGCTAGGGAAAGGCTAGAGGGTGAGAGATCCATTTCTTGCTCCCTTTCAGTTGCCTGCTGGTGAGTACCATAAGGTGTACACAGTGTCGTCCAGCCCTTCCTGCTACATGTACATCTACGTCAACACTACAGAGGTTGCACTAGAGCAAGACCTGGCGTATCTTCAAGAATTAAAGGAGAAGGTGGAGAATGGAAGTGGTGAGCATCTAAAGATTTGGGCTGAGAGAGCCCACTTTATGGGAAGTAGGGGTCATGATCGAGGATCTGCCCACTTAACAAATGAATTTGAAGTGTCTAGCTGGGGAAAGAGGAGTTCTAGAAGAGAGAATGCTCTCTTCTTAGTGATTCCTCTTTTTGCCCTCTTCCGGACAGAAACAGGGCCTCTGCCTCCAGAGCTGCAACCTCTGCTCGAAGGGGAAGTCAAAGGTGGCCCTGAGCCAACACCGCTGGTCCAGACCTTCCTTAGACGCCAGCAAAGGCTCCAAGAGATTGAACGCCGGCGAAATGCCCCTTTCTATGAGCGATTTGTCCGCTTCTTGCTGCGAAAGCTCTTTATCTTTCGCCGCAGGTAAGCTTTACCCAATAGTACTTGTCTTTGTCATCAGATGTTTGCAGGCTGGGTCACTGTTCTCTGGTGAGAGTAACAGTAGGGACTTTCCCAGGAGAGGACAATCCAGTGCTAAACTTCTCCCTTTTTCCTCTCTCCTTGCTCCTCTCCCTGATTTATTGGGAGAGTAAATGGTATGTCTGATGGGGGGCACTGTCTAGTTCTGACTCAGCTTATCTCCTGTGGGTTATTCCTACCCCACCCTGGAATCCTCAGACTGTGTGAAGAGTGGGGTGCCCTTCCAGCTGGGATGGGGGTGTCTGGGGGGAGATTCTTGTCTGTGGGTGAGAGGCCAGATGACCAGGTGTCCTCTGAGAGCTTTGGCAGGATTGCCTGTGTTGAAATAGGAGTTTGGACAGCTGGCTTTTTCCCATCTTTTTCAGCTTTCTCATGACTTGTATCTCACTTCGAAATCTGGCATTAGGCCGCCCTTCCCTGGAGCAGCTGGCCCAAGAAGTGACTTACGCCAACTTGCGACCCTTTGAGCCAGCGGGAGAGCCGAGTCCTGTAAACACAGATTCTTCAAATCCTAACCCTCCCGAGCCGGATTCTCACCCTGTCCACTCAGAGTTCTGAGGGAGGCCAGATGTGGAGTATAGATGTGGCAGCAGCCAGTCACAGGACCATTACAAAGGCAGTGGACATGTGAAAAAACTACTTCAGAGTTTTTGTTTTTCCTCCATATCCATGGCTATAATAAATTCAGAGAGGATAGATTAGAGGGACCAAGGAAGTAAGGCAAGGATAAGATTTATCATTCCAAGGTTGAGGGGCTTGGGCAGTGGGGTTAAAAAACAATGTGAAAATGTCTTTCAAGGGGTAAGAATTAGGTTTAAAGTGACTTGCTCCTTGCCAGAAGAGAGTTAATGGTCCATGAAAATAACAGCTGCTGTTCTTAATTAAGTGCTTGCCATATACAGGCACTGTGTGAAGCCCTGTCCTAGAATTATTACACTTATTCCTTAAGAGCCATAAGCCCTATTTTGTGGTTGGGGAAGCTGAGGCTGAGAGGTAGTATAATTCGCTCAAAGACATATACCTAATAAGGGATGGACTGACTGATGGTCTGAACTTCAGTCTGTTTGGCTTAAGGTCCTGCACCCTGCCTCTTAAAATTTTCAGAATCACTGACAGTAATTCTGAAATAACATAGCTTAAAACTTGTCTGATTATAAAGTGTGATTAGGATGGTGATCAGGTTTTAGATGCAGAGTAATTTTCTCTTCACTGCAATTTTGATTCTTTTTTTGTTCCTATTATTTATACAGCCAGTTTTTCACTAGGGGTTATGAGCATAGAATAGCAGAAAGTTAAACTGATAACAGAATTTAGATGATTAATAGTGATATATATCTAAAAAATAAGCTTAGTATTTAGCATTATTCTAGTTTTCAATGAGCAGGAGGTAATATAAAGTGAGATTTAACCAAATGTAATGAAATCAGGGGATGTTTACAGTCATGATGTATAAGATTTGGATGTGATTCTGGAAGATCCTCAATTCTGTGAAAATTCAAAGGCCTGGCACTGGGCTGGGAAGTGAGAATGCATAATTAACAGAAACAAACGAAAAACAGGCCCTGCTTGGGAACCCTGTGTGGAGGCAGAGGCTGGCGGCAGCAGGCTGGCAGTCCCAGTTACTTTGATAAAGGATTGCATTTGTTTTCCGTCTTTTCCCATGCTCCACTCCATCCAATCTCAGGGTTCTTTCCTAGGTGGCTGCTTTTCACCATGTACACTTGGGTTGACTATGTCCACTCCATGGTTTCCAAGGATGCCGCTGCTTAGATTTCTTTCCTGTGCTCTAGAACTGTTTATCTGGCTCCACCTGGCTATCCCAGAGTTTTTAACTGTCATAAACACAAGATGCGTTCATCCACAACTGCTTATTACCGAATGGCAGCTGTTTTTTTGATTCTTCCATTTTCCTTCCATTTCTTAAGATTTCAAGGTCCATCAGTTCTACCTCTTACTTTTTGGACCTGTTGAATTCATCTCTCCTACCTCTGTCCTTTCAGCCTTTATACTGGAATCCAGTTAGAGACAGATCAGAGCAGGGCTGCCAGGGAGTTGTGCAGGTTGGGCCTGAGTGCACTCAACTGACCTAAGTGGAGCCTGGCAGTAAGTCCTGTGATTCACACAAGGCATTTTGTGGGTTAGAGATAGCTGTGGCACAGGGCACTTTGCTAAGAACCATGCGTGGGAAACACTGGTTTTCAATGCTTTTGCAGATCCCCTCAGTGACATGATATACCTTGGCACTGTGTCCTTTCCCATAACTGCTGCCCCACCCGCCGTTTTACTTGGTGAAAATAATAAAAGTAGTTCTTCATTTTGGAAGGGAACTCTTACAGAAGTATTTTTTGTTACAGGCAAGGATGTTACTTTCCCCCAACTGTTAGTGTACTACCTGTCTCATTTTCCAAGTGACAATGCTGTGGGTACCTAATACTGTTAAGAAAAGCTGTTCACTGGAGGAAATCTGGGTTCTCCAGGTTTCAGTATTCAGACCCTGGTAATCAATGTTTAGCCAGAAGGCTTTGCTTCCTACCATAGGCCAGCATTTAGGTCTTTTGTCCCTGACCAGTGTCATCCCCGGAGAAGGCAATGGCACCCCACTCCAGTACTCTGACTGGAAAATCCCATGGGTGGAGGAGCCTGGTAGGCTGCAGTCCATGGAGTTGTGAAGAGTCAGACACGACTGAGCAACTTCCCCTTCTTTTCCCTTTCATGCACTGGAAAAGGAAATGGCATCCCACTCCAGTGTTCTCGCCTGGAGAATCCCAGGGACGGGGGAGCCTGGTGGGCTGCCATCTATGAGGACACACAGAGTCAGACACGACTGAAGTGACTTAGAAGCAGCAGCAGCGTCATCCCCCTTGAAACTGTAGTAAAGTATGATTTTCAACTTAAATGCGACGTTTCACATTCCCTTTCATTAGCACTTTATGCTTTTGATTCTCAAGCTGTAACCATTTCATGCCTTTGCACCTACTGGCCTCCCTGGGCTTGTTAATCCCCAACCTCTACCCCGGGTCTAGGCAGAGGACAAGCCACCTTTGTCACTCTTGTCTGCAAGCTCCTTGACAACAGGTGTCATCCTAGTAAATGCTGAACCAAACCTCAAGGCTGTTATTTCTCTGGTGCTGTTTCACCAGCCTACAGATGCTTCATCCTCAGTCATTATTTGACTATGGTTCACTGCAGATGGTGATTGCAGCCATGAAATTAAGACGCTTACTCCTTGGAAGGAAAGTTATGACCCACCTAGATAGCATATTCAAAAGCAGAGACATTACTTTGCCAACAAAGGCCCGTCTAGTCAAGGCTGTTTTTCCAGTAGTCATGCATTGATGTGAGAGTTGGACCGTGAAGAAAGCTGCGCACCGAAGAATTGATGCTTTTGAACTGTGGTGTTGAAAACTCTTGAGAGTCCTGTGGACTGCAAGGAGATCCAACCAGTCCATTCTACAAGGGATAAGTCCTGGGTGTTCTTTAGAAGGAATGATGCTAAAGCTGAAACTCCAATACTTCAGCCACCTCACGCAAAGAGTTGACTCACTGGAAGACTGATGCTAGAAGGGATTGGAGGCAGAAGGGGACGACAGAGGATGAGATGGCTGGATGGAATCACTGACTTGATGGACTTGGGAGTTGGTGATGGACAGGGATGCCTGGCGTGCATCCCTGGGGTCACAGTCGGACAAGACTGAGCAACTGAACTGAGATACCAAGTGTCTTGGCCATCTAAAAGTTTTGGTATTTTGGAGCTTTTCAATGTCATGAAAAGTTGAAGTTCTCAAGTTTCACAGCAGGTGGAGAACCTTGCCTTTCCTCCCAAACCGGTTTTTAAACTTTTAACTCTCCAAGCAAACAGGTATAAGCAGGTATTGCTTGGGCCTCATTTGCAAGAGTAAAGCATTTCAACCATTTGATTTCATATTTGCTGGTGTAAACATGGGCTATGTAGTTCAAGGATGGTTCAAGAGCTGGTTGATAACTGCCATAAATTCAGAATACACATCCCTCATTGCGGTTTTGTTTAAACTTTATCCATTGTATGATGGATCCTCACCGTTCCTTCACTACTGTTTAAATACTTTTCAAACTGTAGTACATAACTTGTAGCCTTTAACCCATTTATACAGAAGGGGAATTTAAGGCATTGTTTTTACATTTTCAAAATGGGTGAAAATTGGTTTAAAATGTAGAACACCACTCTTCTCACAAGACTCATTTTAGTGGTTTTTATGCCTTTAAAGCACTGCTGATAGTGCAGAAATGGCTGTTGTAACAAGACATGAATTTTGCCCACTGTGTTGGCCAAAAAAGGGAGTGCTGGACAAACCTTCAACTTTCATAAACTGTTATCCCTGACACTAAGAAGAACCTTTTAGAGGCCTATAGTTAAGGTTGAAGTGATTTCCCTAAACCATGGGTGGGATTACAATTACTCAGGGTTAAAATATGTTTAATTCATACTCATACTGAAACACTTAAGAATAATGGAGGGAGGAGTTCCCTGGTGGCCAAGATTCAGTGCTTTCACTGCAGAGGTCCACATTCAGTCCCTGGCTGGGAAACCATCCCACATACCGCCAGAATGCAAATAATAATGCACACAGGTAAGGTAGAACCTAGCATTTTATTTAGATCTTCATTAAACTGTTGGAATTGAGAACCAGACATACGTAATAAACCTCCGAAAATAGATCCTGAAAGGCACTTTCTGCTTAGGGCAAGCAGTCATGGAATAAGCATGTAAACAAGCTGGCTTCTCTGTACCACACCAGCCAAGTCAGCTTTCTCCATGGCCAGCTGCACCAGCTCTGCCCTCCCTTCTGTTAACACCAGCCAGAACCCCTGTAGGTCTAACCCAAGGTTTTTCTGTAGGACACCTTGGCCTACCTGGGAATGCTGGAAACATGTTAAAGGAATCATGGTGTTGAGGAAAAAAAAAAATCTTTTAAAAGCTGCCATCTGAGGTGATGGCTTCTCTGTACTTACGCCATACCCCAGAATACAATAAATAAGCAATTAGAAAATGTTCAAGTATGAAGGGATTTCCTCCTCCCCGCCAAAAGCACTGCTCTCTGAAGGAAGCTGGTTTCTCTGTAGCTACACCAGCTGTCCAGAAAGCTCATTGGACCTGGTTTTGAAAATAAAACAAAGTTAAAACCCTGGGAGGAGTTCTTGTGCAGTGTGGAGTACTCAGTCTTTCTTATAAAGAAAAAAAAAAGTTATCTGGTACCAAAGTGTGCAACCTACAGACCCTCAGGTACTGCCCTGTGACTTCTCTGTATGACATCACAAGGGTGCCAAGTGCCTGTTTTTCTAGAGCTAGGAATTGGTGGTTTGGCTAGTGCTGAAACCATGCATAGGATTGGTTTACTAAATAAAAACCTTATTACGTACGTCCTCCAAAAGACAGCTGAAAGTGGAGAGATTCTGATTTGGTGCTGTTTAAGAGATGGCGATTAAGAGCATAAGCACCAGGGAGATGGTTTAATGGTAACTGCCTTTTTTTTCTTATGTCAGGCTAGAGCTCCAACTGGAACTTGCGTTACATGCAAGGATGATTTGGATAGGGAACACTCCCTGACAAAGAGCTACATAATTAGAAGTGGATCAAGTTATAGGGAGGATAAGGGGAAGGCTTCACATTCATAAAGAGCTCAAGACATTACAAATTCATGCTGACAGGGCTGTGGCATTGCCAGACAAGAAGCTATAATGGAACTACAAGTACTTTACGTGCACATTACAAGGACATTTTCAGCATTTGGTGGGAAAGTCAATGCAATTAGGATTTTAGAAGGTTGGGTGATAGGGCACAAAGGTTCAATTTCAAAGCATTATTTACTACAATGCTGTTGATTTGTTTCTAGGCAGTTACACGGATCACCTATGCTCACTAAATTCATTATAATGGTGAACAAAACACCTAGGGACAGAATAGCAAGCCCGACTTACAGTCCCCCACACAAGCTAAATTCATGTCATTGACTATAGAGTGACTGCAACTGATCAGGAGCTGAAAGAGGACAGGAAAATTTAGGAAGAAGGGCCCTTTCCCGCAGAGCTTGAAGGCTTCTCTGTAGCCTACGCCAACAAGTCTGGGGAAAAAAGGCTAACACTTTCAATATTTAAGCTTTTTGGGCACTTCCCATGGGAAGCTGTCCCTACCAAAGTGGCCATAGGCTGCAGTCCTCTGATAAATTGGCTTCTTCAGATCCAGATCCCTGGAATATACAAGTCCGTAACTTAATATGTAGCATTCAATTAAAGTAAAGCAAAACAATCAGCAAGACTCATTTTCAAGACTTCTGGCAAATGAGTTCAGTTCTCTGGGGTATGCTAGGAAAGAAGTTTGTGGCAAAAGTGTTTGTTACTTCCCTGGTGTCCAAAACTCCTTGCACAGTCCTTATCAGTAACTATAGTTCTCGTTTTTCCGTCCCTGGCTCAACAAATATGAAAACTTGTCATTATTTGGAGAAATTTCAAGTGTCAAAAGCTCATCTAAAGTCATGGAATACTTACCAAGGTCCCAGGCCCACACCCTACCATGGTTATTTTCTTTACAACAGCCATGTACATCCCATTTATCTGTACTAAAAATTCTTTTAAGTAAACATCCCTCAGGTAACAGGAACACAAGTCTGTATCAAATGTGGAGAACCTTTCTAGGGTGGTTAGTCTACGCCATGGAGCACTAGAATTTTAGATTCTTCCTAATTAAGCCTCTACTGAAGGCAATTTTCTAAGATGATATCAACACATTCTAGGAATTAAGATGTTTCCCCACTTGAGTCTTCCTTCACACGTTCACCTTCTGAGATTTGAATATATCAAGTTTATATACACACCCACACCCTCAATGTTTTTCACTAGCAATAGGCTTTACCATCTTTACCTGACAATGACCCCAGGGCGGAGGTCAAAATTCTTCTTCACAATCTCTAATAGCTCTCTCTCACTCTTCTGAGAGGTGCCATAATGGAAAATGGAGATAGACAATGGATGAGATACTCCAATAGCATAAGAGACCTAAAAGAATTTAAATATCATAAATATCATTAAGAGTCAGTGAGCAAAAGACACACACTGTAACAGACTGGTATTAAAAAAAGACAAGTAGTTAACTGCTAAACATCCTCCCACTTACACGCCTTATCGTAATAGAAAAGTATATACCTGAACAAGAACCCTTCTGCACAGACCTCCTTTAACAAGGGATTTTGCCACCCAACGAGCAGCATAAGCAGCTGAACGGTCCACCTTGGTATAATCCTTTCCTGAAAAGGCACCTCCTCCATGAGCTCCCCAACCACCGTAAGTGTCCACAATGATTTTCCGGCCAGTCAATCCAGCATCACCCTGAAATTACAGAATTTCAGTTACTTTATGCCCAATCCTTTCCAGTGGTTCTAGATCAGGCCCGCCTGTTAATGCTTATTCAGTATCACTTGGCAAACATCCTCAGAAGATTCACACGAAGGCTTCAAAAAACCTAGGAAAAAGGTGGAAAGTAGCCAGGTTTTTCCAAGTAACCACGACAGATTAAAAAAAAAAAAAAGGCAAATTAAACTGAAATTGTAAGGCCTTACCTGAGGCCCACCAATAACAAATCTGCCACTTGGCTGCAGATGATAGATTGTGTCCTCATCAAGGTACTTTGCAGGTACAACAGCTTTGATGACTTTCTCCTTTAGGGCATCTCTCATCTCATCAAGACAAACTTCTTCATCGTGCTGAACAGATATAACAATTGTGTGGACTCGGATGGGAAGCACAGCACCTCGATCCTGCATATACTGCACAGTCACCTTGAAAGCCAAACATCAGAACATCAGTCTACTAAACAGTAGCTTTGTTCTTGGTTCCCTACCCTACCCTACAGTACAGTACAGAAAATAAATGCTATTCTTCTCTTAGCTTTAAGAGAACCACCTTACTGATGTCCTGTGCCAGTGTAATGGGTGTAGGTTTCCGATGTTCATCACTTACTTGAGTTTTAGAATCTGGGCGTAACCAAGGCAAAGTGCCATTCCGGCGTAGTTCAGCCAGTTTGGCATTGAGCTTGTGTGCTAAGACAATGGTTAAAGGCATACATTCCTCAGTTTCATCAGTGGCATAACCAAACATCAAACCCTATAAAAGGAAAAGTCACCAATGCAATCAATCCAAGCTTCAAAATTTGTTAGATGAAGAGATGCAAACAGATTATCTACCAAGATACCTGGTCTCCTGCACCAATGTCTTCCTCGTTTCGGTCAAGATGAACACCTTGAGCAATATCTGGTGACTGTTGCTCCAAGGCCACTAGCACATTACATGTCTTGTAGTCAAACCCTATAAACAAAAAAATGTGTTTTTTAAGGGCCGTAGCAATATTTTAAAATTTACAACAATTATCTGGAATTCTAAATGCTGCTAAAGAAATAAAAATATACCTAAATGTAGTACTTTCAAAGAAAAGCATAGGGCCAGAACAAAAGGACAGTAAAAGTATACAGGTGCAATTAAATATCCCCGGGAACACTCTAGAAAACAAAGCTAAAGAGGACTGAAGGAAATATCTGGGAAAATGAGGTTAGAAAGTCAACTCATTAAAACATACCTTTGGAAGAATCGTCATATCCAATGTGTTTAATGGTTTCACGAACCACTTTCTGGTAGTCAACAGCAGCTCTGGACGTAATTTCCCCAGCAAGAAGGATCATTCCAGTCTTAGCAACAGTTTCTAAATAAAAGAAATGTTCACACTCAAATATCACTTTATAAAGTTAATTTTCATGCTATCTTTTCAACAGGTGAGAAGTGTTCTGAACCTACCACAAGCTACTTTGGCATCAGGGTCCTGCTGAAGGTGGGCATCAAGGACAGCATCACTGATCTGGTCACAGATCTTATCTGGGGGGAAAAAAATTTCTGGCTCAATTTCTTTAATTTACTACTAATTTAAGTATGTCATGCATCCCTCCCTTTAACTACAGCTGTTAAGATCTTTGTGAATGCTTTCTTCTAAAATTGTGGCAGGGATTCCCTCCATGCAGGGGTTAGGACTCCCACTATTCCACAAGAGGGGGCAAGGGCTCTATCTCACATGCTGCTTGGCACAGCACCCCACTCCCTACAAATTGTGGCAAAACCTATAGAACATAAAAATTTACCAATTTAACCATTTTCAACAGCATACCTAACTGCCATCTAAGTAAAGCATTCCTTCTGCAGAAACCATTTTCCTGAAGAATGCTGGATACAGTGATACATGTTTCCAAACTGACACCTTGGTTTTTTAATGTAGCTGTACAAGATCACCAATTCAGGTAAGCCAGCAGAACACCTAGCATGTTTAACACATTTAAGCTCATTGATATATGCACTTTACACCTTTTTACAAGGACATCAGTCCCATCTTTCCACTATTTCAAACATTTTGAAAAACTAAAGTTCCCAGCCTAAACCAATTTTCATTGTTATATAGAACAGCCACATAAGGGAGATTCAAATGAAAGTATAAAGAAAAAGTGGCTTTCTTCCAACCAAAAGCAAAACAAGGAACATTCACCTTTACTGTATTAATTTTCAAAGACAACAATACTTACATTTTATCCCCCAAGTTTAAAATTCTCATTATAAATTTAACGCAAAGTGTGGTCTCTTACCAATTTCTCCATGATCCTCTAAGGAACACCAATTAGGGAAGTGAGAGAAAATGTCACTTAAAGAGTTAAATGATGAAAGCAAGGACACTTCACGAACAAAGGGGATAACAATTTGATTATCGGCATCAATTTGATTCTTTGTTGAGTAATCCAGGATCAAGAGCTGAACAGGCTGGAAAATACCCAAATGTATTCTGAATCCTTGATATTCCCCTCATCTATACAGCTCCCTAAATGTTACTTTCCTAAATTTTCTTTAACCATCCAAAAAAATCATAAGCAAAACATGTACCGCACTCATGCCATAGGCCAAAACAATCTAAACATTTCCAAACGCCTGCTGCATGTTCCCAACACTGGGAGAATACAAAACCACCACACATCTGTCACTCACTAGGGCCTCAGTAGACCACTAGGTTGCTCGTGGTGTTTCACCATCGGCACAATAGGCTTTCTGGAGAGAAACATCTGTCATTGTGGTCATCCTAAGAAAGGTCTGGATCAAACTAGTAAATAGTGATCTTCACCATACGAGGTTTTGAGGCTGCGACCGAAAGTTCGTTGGTATTGCTTCACTCCTTCGCGTGTAAATTGATCCCCGTAATGGCGGACGGCTGGACAAAGCCCGTAGGATGTGTGTAGTAAAACCCTGTTTAACGGTCAGGCCCATCGCAATGGCGCCTCGCACTCAATTCATGCTTCCTGTCCTTTTCACGCGCGATCCAAATAAGGCAGGGCTCCTCGGACAAGCGCTATATTTAGTTGGAGGCTGTCACCTTGACGCCAGACCATATAACGGCTAAGGGCATGTCTTATACTTCACTGTAGCCAAAGAATTAATGGGGAGCGCGGACGCCCCGAGGCCCAGGCCGCGCTCTGCAAACCGGCCGGCTCCCTCGCCCAGAAGCCACATGCGGCAGACACGTGGTTGCGGCTGCAATGCGGGGCGCGCGCTCCCGCGGGCCGGACGCGAGCACGCGGGGCGGGTCGCCCACTCGAGGTGGCTCGGCGCGCAGAGCCGAGAGGAGTAAATAGTGCCCTCCTCGGCAGGAGCACGAGCGGCCGCGGCCCCCACCCTTCTCGTTTTCTGGAATCTTCCGCATGCCGGGGCGCGCGGCCGGATGGGAAGAGGGGAAGAGAAGCGGGGGAGGGAGCGGCGGCCACGCGCTCGGCACCGGCGGCGCCACGAGGAAGGCGCCCGGCCGCCGCTCTTCCCACCACCAGCCGGGAGAGGGTCACTGGCGTGGACACCGCAGCTAGCGGGTCCTACCAGCCAGGCCCGATCCCGTGCCCCGCTCCTCGCTTCGCTCCAAGGCCCGTCACCTCACCTGGGTGGCCTTCCCCCACGGACTCGGAGGTAAAGAGGAACGTGCCCTCCTCGATGAACGCGTCGTGGAAGCCGTTGAGTTGCCCGTTCATTGTGGTGGTGGTAAGTGAAACTGGAGTAGAGGAGAAAAGGGAGCGGCAAGGCGACTGCGAAGTGCGCGAGCAGAAGACAGCAGTCTACTTAGCTCAGGCGGGCGGCGCGGAGCAAACGAGGCGGAGGGCGGCGCGGCCCAGTATTTATAGACGGGGTCCGCGCGCGCCCGAGCCGAGCCCCGCCCCTCGGCGCCCGGCGCCAATGCGCCACTCGCGCGGGGACGCGGGAAGAGGGAAGGGGCGGTGCGCAGAGAGGAGCTCGGGCCGAACCACTGTCCCTGGCAGGGGGAGGGAGCGGGGGGTAACGCGCCCCTCCTGCGAATATTCGCCATCTTAAGCACTAATAACAAGGGGTGAGGGGAAAGACAAGAATACAGGGTCACCGTACCCTTCCGTGAACCACGGGGAAGGAAGACAGACAAGGGCTTTATGGGCCTGCTCCCCTGTGCTGTGACATGGCACCTCCCTCCCGACCGTTGGCCCGGCTGTCTGGCCGCAAGGTCGCGTCCCCCAGCGGTGGCCTAGGGAATCGACTGGGGTTTTGTCCTCTGGCGCTCCCCGAGGGTCTTTCCGGCTGCCCTGCCTGGGGATGCCCGGGTGACGGGGAGCCCGGTGGCCCACAGCCACGTGAAAGTGGCCATCTTGGCCGGTCAGCGTACGAGCCTTCGCGCGGTCTTGTGCCTCCTCTCCCTGAGCGCTGCCGGCGGCTGGCGGTCCTGCGGGGGGCCGTCCAGTTGCTAGCAATGTCTTAGTTAATGGTTCTGTGATGAAAATGGCCGAAAAACGGAATGACGAGAGTTCTGGCATCAATTTCAACGACTGCTGCCCCCCGCGCTAGAGTTTCGGAGAGAGGCCTTACCCTTTGCAGACCCTATGGCAGAGGCTGCGCTCGGCCTCTTGGGCTCCAGCCTGTCCTCCGAGAAAGGCTGCTCACGAGGCTGACCTTGCACTTGCTGACTTTAATGTCTTGGAGGGGACAAAAAGAGTCGATGTTTAGAGGGTCGTTTCAGTTTTCTGTGCAAGAGACTGTTGAATATCGGTGTGTGGGGGAGGGGGGTGGGGGCGGAGAGAGTCTATTTCGCCCTTGTATGTGATTCAGCAGATCAAGGTGAAACGAATGGTCTGTTTCCTGAAGCTTTCACTTTATATAATGTCCACCTGCGTTTGTGCCAATTTTGCCCATTAAAGGAATTCTAGGGAAAGAACAAAACCAAACTTGAGCCAGCGAGGGGCAGGGAATCGGGGACCGGCTTCATGGCTCCCGTTTGGAAAGACCCACAAGTGGCGGGTGGGCCCGTGTCACTTCCTCCCGCCCTTGGGGCGGCGGACACGGTGCAGGGCCGGGAGAGGGCCGAGGATAGGAGGTGGGTGGTGGCTGCTGCTGTTGCGGTGGCCCCGAGCGCGTGAACGTTGGGTTTAATGATGTTATTAGGAAACCGCTTGCTTCTAGGATAGAATGCTCGTTACCCTTGGGAAATGAATAAGACCCCTTGCAGCAGCTCCAGCTGCTTACAGCTCAGAGAATTAGGGAAATTCGGAAGAACAATCCTCTTCGGTTTGCGAGAGGCAAGGTTGCGGCGGGGGGCGGGGGGCGGGGGTGGGGGGGGAGAGGGGGTTGCTGTTTGGGAAACAATGGAAGCACTAGGGATTCTGACAAAAAAAGGGCCCATCTTTAGACTTTGTGACCACATCCATGTTCCCTCAGAGCAGGGAACAAGAAAAGGCTAAATCACAAAAGAGGCAATACATATGCTGTTTTATTGGTTTATATTTTTCAGACTAACTTCGTGGAAAAATAAACAAGACTTTCATAATTTATTGTTTTAGAGTATTTCACCTTTTTGTTTTTTTAAAGCAGAATTCCAGTTAGCTTACAATGTGTAATAAAATTTCCAACAGAAACAAGTTGCCTGTGTAGGCCAGTCAGTGCATGATCTTCCAACAGAAGAATCTATAGGGGAATCCAGAATATAATTAGAAAGTTATTTGATTAATATGGAGTCAGAACAAGGGGATTAAATTCAGTGATTAGGCCATTAAGCCTTTATATACCCCTGTGCTACCAACTCCACAGTGAAACTATTCCTTCCAAGGAGATTAGAATCAGCTGTTCATACTTGCTTACCTCCTCATTCTTGTTCTTAGCATCTGTACTTCAATGGTCAGGAGTAGGGGTTTTGGAGTCAAGCCTCTGCCACTTGTTAACAGTGTTGAGCAAACAACTTACCTTCTCTATACTCTAGAGTATAGAGTATACTCTATACTGTGTAAAATTGGGATAATAATTGTACTATCATAGAATTGCATAAAGGATTAAACAAAATCATGCAAGTCAAGTCTTTAGCACAGCAGTAAAAAAAAAAAAAAATAATAACCCTTCAGTGGCTTCCAATTGTGTGAGGATAAAGACCCAAATCCCTACCTACCCTTCAGGCCTCAGTGTGATTTAGCTGCTATTTCTTTAACCTCATTTGTGCCACTTTCTCCTCTCTGTCTCCTGCTTTGAATTTCTTTGAACTGTTAACAGTTAAATTTCTTAATTGATTACGCTCTGAACAAAGCAGAGCACATTTTCACTGTTTTATATTTTTCACACGGTCCTTTCTTCCCACAAATATTTATGAGCATTTCTGTCCAGTGGACCCAGGATTGGTGCTATGACAGGCCTGGTCTCTGCCCACCCAGAGTTCTATATGAGGGGAGATGTCTGGCTGATTGTTCCCCATCATTCCCATCTCAGCTCAGCTGCTGTTTCCTGGATATAACCTTCAGCTGCCTCTTTCTGGATGAAATGTTCACCTACACAGATTTCTCACAGGGTCCTATGTTTTCCTACATGGCACTCAGTGCTCTTTGAAATTACAGAGTTGGGGATTATTTGATGAATGTCTAAACTCCCAGTTAGATTTGTAAGCCCCATGACAATAAGAAGGTGGTCGGTTTTGCTCAGGCTTTATCACTAATAGTCTGACTTACAGAAAGTGTTTAAGAATGTATATGTGAGGAGAAGGAGAGAGAGGGAGAAAGAGAAAGAGATGAAAGGATAAATATAAGGAATGGCACAAAGAGATGGGGAAATAAAAAACCCAGGGATCATGTAAAATCAATGAAAAGAGCTGCTGCTTTCTTTTAGTCACCAGAGTTGTAATTAATAACACTGAAAGCTCTTTACTGACAGGGGAGCTCATTGCCATCCTGTTCTGAGAGGAGTGAAATTTCTGATTCTATACATTAGTGGACTCCCTGGGCAGCTCAGTGGTGAAGAATCTGGCTGCAGTGCAGGAGCTGCAGGAGACATGGGTTCAATCCCTAGGTTGGGTCAATGCTGTGGCGGAGAAAATGGCAACCCACTCCAGTATTCTTGCCTGGGAAATCCCATGGACAGAGGAGCCTGGCAGGCTACAGTCTATGGTGTCCCAAAGAGTTGGATGCCACTGAGCATGCATGTATGCATGCATACGTTAGTGTTCCAAGGCTAAAATAAACTAGGAGGAGTTACTGATTTATTTTATATTCAACGTGAATGAGATTTGTTGAATGCGAAATATAAAGCACATAGAAAAATTTAATCACCTAAAGGCTCCAGATCTCAACCTCAAGAACATTAATGTAGCAGGAGTTCCACGAAAGAGGCAAAACCAGTGGGTGGACAACCTAGACAGCAGATATAATGACTCCAGGTCTTATACATCTGCCAGTGAAGGAGCGAGTACCAGTAAAGAAGAGAAAGTATTTGCAGTGCAAGAAGCTGTTGATTTGGCAGGAAAAGAAAGGGAGATGACACTGTGTGTATCAAGAAGCAGTAGCGAAGGTGCGATGTTGAGAAGAGAGCTCCAGACTACCTTCTATGTGATAACAGGCAAAGAAGAAGGAAATCTAGGCCAGCTATCTCCAAAATGGTGCCAGTTCTTTAGGACCAAAATTCAGACATGGCCTCAGAAGCAAACTAACTCTGCTCTGCTCATGTGCTCAGTTGCATCCAATTCTTTGAGACTCCATGGACTGCAGCCCGCCAGGCTCCTCTGTCCATGGGACTTTCCAGGCAAGAATACTGAAGTGAGTTGCTGTTTCCTACTCCAGGGGATCTTCCTGACCCAGGGATCAAACACGCGTCTCTTGCATCTCCTGTATTGGCTGGCAGATTCTTTACTGCTTCGCCACCTGGGAAACTCTAATGGATTCTGAAACAAATATTGGGTTGGCCAAAAAAGTTCATTCAGGTTTTGCTGTAACATCTTACAGAGAAACCCAAATGAACTTTTTTGGCCAGTCCAATACTATGTGACTCCCCTCAGTGTGAGGCTTCTCATAACCTGTTTTTGTTTCTCTGTTTTTCTCTTCTGATAATCAAATCTTTTGACAATCCTATTAAGTAGTGAGATGGAAGAATGCATAGGGTACAATGGAGAAAACACTGATGGAGACAATACTCTAACGATGACAGCATGTATAATTTATTGTGACAAGCACTGTTCTAGCATGTTTTCTGTGCCTTACAATTCTGATGAGGAATTCCAATTCTGTGCCTTACAATTCCAATGAGGTAGATGCTATTTCTCTTCCTGTTTTATACATGAAAAAACTGACATGTAATTCACCCAGGTAGTGGACTTGAGCCTGGATCTGAGCTCTGAATTCATCTTCTTTGTTACATGCCAAAGGATAGATATTTCACACTCCCTGAGGTGATTAACTTTGTCAACAAAGGTCCATCTAGTCAAGGCTATGGTTTTTCCAGTGGTTATGTATGGATGTGAGAGTTGGACTATAAAGGATGTGAGACCACCAAAGAATTGATGCTTTTAAACTGTGGTGTTGGAGAAGACTCGTGAGAGTGCCTTGGACTGCAAGGAGATCCAAACAGTCCATCCTAAAAATCAGTCTTGGGTGTTCATTGGTAGGACTGATGTTGAAGCTGAAACTCCAGTACTTTGGCAACCTGATGGGAAGAGCTGACTCATTGGAAAAGACCCTGATGCTGGGAAAGATTGAGGGCAGGAGGAGAAGGGGACGACAGAGGATGAGATGGTTGGATGGCGTCACTGACTAAATGGACATGGGTTTAGGTGAACTCTGGGAGTTGGTGATGGACAGGAATGCCTAGCGTGCTGAAGTTCATGGAGTCACAGAGTCGGACACAACTGAGTGACTTGGCATACCTATTTCTATGAACACACCACACACACACACACACACACACACACACACACACACATTTTGCCTGAAACATGGATTTTTTTCTTAACAATTTTCATGGCCATTTCTCCAGGACACTATGTAAAAATAGAAATCATTTTAATTTTTTTCTCTTTTTAAAAATTTTTGGTAAAATAAACTTAGCATTTACTATTTTGGACATTTTAAAGCATGCAATTCTTTGGAATTAAGAACACAAACACTGTTCTGTAAAATCATTCTTTTATAACAATGAAACATACTATAGTATGATTCTACCATATAATTCATTCAGCTGTTGCCTTACTGGTTGACATTCAAGTTGTTTCTCAGTTTTGCCCTACACAAAATTCTGATGAAAATAACATCTTTGTACATATACCTTTGTGAAGCAGTATTTTTGTTTTTGTGAAAAAATTATCTCAAAGTGGGATTGCTGAGACAAAGGATATGTATATTTTTACATTTTAGTAGTTACAGCCAGATTACTTTCCAAGTGGCTGTCAAAACTCACATTCCTACCGTTCTAGAGAATATCTGGAAACCACCAAGGAAAAGACTGATAGATTCAACTACATAAAAATTAAAAATTACTGTACAAGTAAATTTCAAAGACAAACAATAGAAGAAAAAACATTTCAACACCTATGACAGACAAAGAGTTAGCACCAATTGATAAGAAAACTGCAAACAGCCATTTTGGGATGGCTAGGAAAACTAGGAAGAAGAGTATAGGTGAGTGATTAACCCAGGAGGAAATGCAGACATATGAAAAGATGTTCAACTTTATTGATAGGGAAATGGATTAATTCATTTGCATAGTGAATTTAGGACAGACAAGCCCTGTGGAGGAGGGGAAGGTAGAAGGAGGAATCTAATTAACAGGAAGCTCTGTCTCTAGCTCCCCTATTCAGTTCAGTTCAGTTTAGTCGCTCAGTCGTGTCCGACTCTTTGCGACCCCATGAATTGCAGCACGCCAGGCCTCCCTGTCCATCACCAACTCCCGGAGTTCACTCAGACTCACATCCATCGAGTCAGTGATGCCATCCAGCCATCTCATCCTCTGTCATCCCCTTCTCCTCCTGCCCCCAATCCCTCCCAGCATGAAGGTCTTTTCCAATGAGTCAACTCTTCGCATGAGGTGGCCAAAGTACTGGACTTTCAGCTTTAGCATCATTCCTTCCAAAGAACACCCAGGGCTGATCTCCTTTAGAATGGACTGGTTGGATCTCCTTGCAGTCCAAGGGATTCGAGAGTCTTCTCCAACACCACAGTTCAAAAGCATCAATTCTTTGGCGCTCAGCTTTCTTCACAGTCCAGCTCTCACATCCATACGTGATAGTGGAGCTTTCAGGATTTTTTTCGGATAATATATCCTTATGTGGTTTTTTATTGTTTATTTTGGGGGCATTTAACTCAAAAAGAATTGAAGATATGTAATAAAATTGCCCTAACAAAATCCCTTCCCTATTTACTTGTTTATTCTAACTACCTAACAAATACATAAACACGTGTATGTTTATATATTTTATATATTTTTCCTTTTTTGATGGATAATTATAAAAAATTAGAATATATTAATATTTATTTCGATCAGTTGTATACTGATTATTATATTAATAAATCAAGCTGTTAGGTAGTTAGGAAACAGGAGTCCAGAATGGCGGTGGCTAAAAGACAAGGAAGGGAAAAGCCCACGAAAATAGAACAAAGGAAGGTCTGAGGACCGGAGTGAGGACCTCAGTTAGAACAAACAACACTCCTGGTTAGCCCAATTTGCACAAGGCAGGCCCAGGGGAAAAAAAAGACATATAAAAAGAGGGGCCAAAGTGTGCTCTCTCTCTCTCTCCCCCACGTGCTGGGGCGCTCTTCTCTTCACGTCTCTGGGTCAGCATGCCCTCAACGCCTCGAGGATGGATTCTCCTGCTGTTATCTAAATAAAATAGAGCTGTAACTTGCAGCTATAACACTGATTTGTCTAAGAGCTACAACACGGTCCCTTCGAGACCTGAGAGCTATAACACGGTCTGTCCAAGACCCGAGAGCTGTGACATGCCGAGGGCTTTAATGTCCATCACTGCAAAAGATGAGACAGAACCGAGGGAAATACACTTGCCTGACAAAGGCAAAGGAAATTTTGCTAACTCTGAGAAACTTACAGTAATAATAAACATTTTCTAATGCATATTTTGGTACAGAATAGGTGATAAGGTGATCAATAAAAGACTTTCAAGATAAAATATAAAATATATTACATTAGTATACAAGTCTTCTGAGGAAGTAGATTGGAATTCACAGGAAAAAAGGAGTAATACAAATTTTTACACTATTAAAGATTTTTTCATGTATTTGACATTTTTATTTATTAATTGTTTATTATTTTTATTTATTTGTTTATTTACTTTTTGGTTACACCACACAGCTTATGGGATCTTAGTGCCCTGACGAGAGATTGAACCTAGGCCCTTGGTAGTGAAAGCATGGAGTCCTAACCACTGGGCCACCAGGAAATTCCCTATTATATGTTATTTTTAAGTGAATGATTGTGGGTATTAACTCTCTATGGTATATAGATTCCATTGGATCAATTTAAGAGTGATGGCATATTATATTTTAAATGCCATTATTTACAGTATGCTGAAAGTTATAACCTTTCAGCCATTACTTAATGATGGAAAGAAAACTTTACATGTCTGCTTAAAAACATGCTTATAGCATATAATTTTTAAAAATTATTTTCGGAGTCAAAAGACCACATAAATTTAAAGAATACCTACCTAGATCCAGTTGATAAGAAAGGATATTCTGAGAATTCATCCTCAAATTGTTTAGATATAGATTTCTCCACAACATTGTAAATCAACTATACTTCAATTTAAAAAGAAAAAGAAAAGAAAGAGAAATCTCTAAGTTTATGTGAAAGTGATTGTAAAGCAGAAACTTCACATGAGCCAGTCCAGGTAGCATGTGAAGCATCAAAAGTGTGGTGACTCTCTAGTCCAAAATAGTGTGTAGATGCTGCCAATCAGATATTTTGCAGTCTCTCCAACCTTGGTGTCAGTGCTGTTTTGTGCTGGAGAACTGTTTATTGTAGGGAGATATTCTATGCACTGTAGGGCATGTAGCATTATCCTTGGCCTCTACCGTCCAGATGCCAGTAGTGTGTGCATGCTCAGTCGCTCCAGTCATGTCTGACTCTTTGTGACGCTATGGACTGTAACCCGCCAGGCTCCTCTGTCCGTGGGATTCTCCAGGCAAGAATACTGGGGTGGGTTGCCATACCCTTCTCCAGGGGATCTTCCCGACCCAGGGATTAAACCTGTGTCTCCTGCATTGCAGGCAGATTCTGTACCCACTGAGCCACCTGGGAAGCCCAGATGCCAGTAGGACCCCTTCCCCCAATTGCTATGACAATTGAAAATGGGCTACCCAGTTGAGAACCACTGAGCTATTGGAAATGTTGCAGGATTATGGTTGATGCTGAAGTTCTAAAGTCAGGGTCCAAATTGTCTGTGCCCTGTGACTCAGATGGTGAAGAGTCTTCCCACAATGTGAGAGACCCGGGCTCCATCCCTGGGTTGGGAAGATTCCCCTGGAGAAGGAATGGCAACCCACTCCATTATTCTTGCCTGGAAAATCACATGGATGGAGGAGTCTGGCAGGCTACAGTCTGTGGGACCACAAAGAGTTGGACACGACCCAAGCAACTAACACTTTCTTTCTTTTGTCTAGAAGGCAGCTTTGCTTGCATTCTTTGAGGATTGGGATGAACTTGTAAGTCCCTAAAAGTCTTCCCTGATGAAGCCCACAGCCCTGCGGGGTGAAAGGCCCTCATCTGTGGACTACCATTGACTTGAGTCTCTGAGAATAGACTGACAGGGAATAGTCCCATTTGGCTAGGCTTTTGGACCCTGGATGTTGGAGCCATGTGGGTGAGGAGGGGTGGTGAAGCAGACTGGAGGCTGGCCACTGCCCTCACTGCCTAGAGGCGAAGCTGTAGGTGCCGTGGAGATGGCCTCCCAACTTGAGATCCAAGAACACCAGCCAACCACACATGTTGTGTTTTAGTCACCAAGTTGTGTCCGACTGTTTTGCAACATCATGGACTGTAGACTGCCAGGTATTTCTCAGGCAAGAATACTGGAGTGGGTTGCTATTTCCTTCTCCAGGGGATCTTCCCGACCCCAGGATTAAACTTGAGTCTCCTGCATTGGCAGGCAGGTTCTTTTTCACTGAGCCACAAGGGAAGCCCTAACCATCTGGACATACTGGAGGCCTGTGGCCATGACTGTGTGTCTGTGGCACTCCACCTTTATTCTAGGGCCAAGACATTATCGTCTGTGCCACTAACTGCTCTTCTTGCAGGTGGCCCTGGACCTGGACAAGAAGTAACCCTTGCTGGATAAACCTTTGCTCAATAAAATTGCTTAAAACCTGCAGATTCACTACTGTGTTCTAGAGCCACAAGGAAATGCCAGCTCCCTGCAGCTCAGTGGTTGATAACCTTTTTTGTAGGTCTGCAGAATTCTGGGGATCTCTCCCTAGAAACATGCAGCATATATACATACACATAATTCTATACATAATTCCTGAAGCTCAATCGTATATTAAAAGTTAAGAATCCTTTATAATATCTCATTAATTTAAATTCATGTTCTCTAGTATCCTGCAGACCCACCTCTAGCTAGTCTAAAGAAATATTAGCATTTGATGTGCAAGTATGTTGTGTGTTTATAACAGCATTTTTATAATAGCAAAAGAAATAGCATATAGAAAGAGCTTAAATGGATGCTAGTAGGGAAATTGAAATGTTGTTCATTCATTCATTCATAATGGAAGACTACACAACTATTAAAAGGACTGAGGTAGAACTATAAGTACCGGTTGAAAATAGATCTGTGATATTCTTCTGTATGAAAAAAAGCATGTTGAGGGAATTCCCTGGTGGTCAAGGGATTAGGACTTTCACTGGGACTGGGGGCAGTATCCAGGGTGTATGAGTGTGTTTGTGTGTGGTTTGGGGATGGGGAGAAAGGGAGAGAAAAAGATTTGGGAGGAGTGAGAAGTCTATTTTGGACAGTATTTTGTAAAGTTTGTGTATTTTAAAAAATTTAAATTCAGTGGTAGCTGAATTTGCAGTAGCTTTCGCTGTCACAATAGAAGTTAAGTCCTTGGTCGGGAACTGAGATCTCTCAAGCCGAGCAGGGAGGACAAACAGACAAACGTGTTGAAACAATATAGAGTATCATCTTGTCTTTGTAAAAATTACTGCACATGTGTAAGTACAAATATGTGTATGTATGTATATATATAATATTTTTGGTTTCATAGGCTATATTCTGGGAGCCTAAGCATCAAAATTTATAGCAGCTATTTCTGTGGGGTGAGGTTTACTCTTTTCCTATATTCACTCCTGTGTTGTTTGAAGTTGTAAAAACTTACAAGAATTATTTCTATAAGTTAAAAAAAAAAAGATTAACAGCAACAAACAGAAGTGAGTTATCTCTAGGGTGTGGAGTATGGTGGATGAACCTACTTCCGTCTTGTGAGGCCCCCAGGCTGTGTAGTCATTTTCTATGGCACAGCTCCCATGGGAAGGTTCCAGATACCAGACAACCTGCTTGTGAGGTGAGGTGTCAGTGCCACTGCAGAGCCCTCTGTGAAAATGACAGGTCCCTTCATGCTCCGTTAATTTATTCTTGGAAGTCATTTGTCCCTAGGGAGACCACTGAATTAAAATTTTTTTAAATATACAAACTTTACAAAATACTGTCCAAAATAGATTTCTCTCCCTTCCCCAATCTTTTTCTCTCCCTTTCTCCTCACCCTCCAACCTCACACACATACACACACACACACACACACACACACACACACACCCTGGATACTGCCCATAGTCCCAGGTTAAGTTACAGTGTTCTGATATCCTATTCCAGAGATACTATCCTAGGTATTCTTTTGGACTGAGAATTAAGATTTTTTTTTAACTTGGAGATTGGACTGGATTCATGGTTTCCGGACTCTGGCTGGGCCTTAAGAAACACTTCTCACTAACTACCCCAGGGGTAGCCTTGCAAACGTGGCCTGGTATGTACAGACTCTGCCCTCTCCTTGGACTTTTGCCCATGCCAGGCCCGTTGCTGCCACCAATGACACTGCCAGGCTCTGACCATCTCCCCTTGGCCTCTGGCCATGCTTCCATCCCGACATTCCCTCAGAAACACTTGGGAGCACAGTGAAGGCAGTGTGTATTAGACTCTTGTGTAACACTCAACTTTTATTCTAAACAATCTTGGATTGCAAGGAAATCAAACCAGTCAATCCTAAAATAAATCAACTCTGAATATTCATTGGAAGGACTGATGCTGAAGCTGAAACTCCAGTACTTTGGCCACCTGATGCAAAGAGCTGACTCTTTGAAAAAGATCCTGATACTAGGAAAGATTGAAGGCAGAAAGAGAAGGAGGTGGCAGAGGATGAGATGATTAGATAGCATCCGACTTAATGGACATGAATTTGAGCAAACTCTGGAAGATGGAGAAGGACAGGGAAGCCTAGCATGCTGCAGCCCGTGGGGGTCACAAAGAGTCAGACATAACTTAGCAACTGAACAACAACAAGCAGCCAAATCACCGAAGATAGTTTCTAATAGTATATGGACCCTATGTAGGTTTTACTTTTGGGAGCTGAACATGGATACAGCTATCCCTTCCTGTTCACAGCCATTTTTATAAAACACATTAAAGAAAATTTGGAGGAATAGGATGGAAAGTCCAGCAATAAACTCATACATCTATGGCAAATTGATTTTTCGACAAAGGTACCAAGATCATTCAATGGGGAAAGAATAGATTTTCAAAAACAGTGCAGAGTGAAATTGGCCCCTACCTCACATCGTATACAAAAAATCAAGTCAAAATAGATCAAAGGCATTGATATGTAAGAGCTAAATCTACACCACTCCTTAAAGAAAACATGGCAGTAAATCTACATGGTCTTTAACCGGGCAATAGTTTCTTAGATATGACACCAGAAAGCCAAGCAACCAAAGTAAAAAATAGATAAATCAGACTTCATCAAAATTAAAATCTTTTCTGCATTAAAAGAAACTTGTCCACGAAGTGAAAAGACAACCCACAGAATGGGAGAAGATATTTACAAGTTATATATCTGACAAGAGTCTAGTATCCAGGATATACAAAGAACTCTTACAACTCAACAATAAAGACAAGAAATCTAATTTTTAAATGAGTGAAGAGTTTGTATAGACATTTCTCCAAATGAAAATATGGTCTAAATTATTAGTCGTTCAGTTCAGTTCAGTTCAGTCGCTCAGTCATGTCCGACTCTTTGCGACCCCATGAACCACAGCACACCAGGCCTCCCTGTCCATCACCAACTCCCGGAGTTCACTCAGACTCACGTCCATTGAGTCCGTGATGCCATCCAGCCATCTCATCCTCGGTCGTCCCCTTCTCCTCCTGCCCCCAATCCCTCCCAGCATCAGAGTCTTTTCCAATGAGTCAACTCTTCGCATGAAGTGGCCAAAGTACTGGAGTTTCAGCTTTAGCATCATTCCTTCCAAAGAAATCCCAGGGCTGAACTTCTTCAGAATGGACTGGTTGGATCTCCTTGCAGTCCAGGGGACTCTCAAGAGTCTTCTCCAACACCACAGTTCATTAGTCGTTATAGAAATGCAAATCAAAACAATGAGATACCAATTCACACTCACTAGCAAAGCTACAATAAAAGGTGCAGATAATAACAAGTGTTGAGAAGGAACTGGAGAAATTGGAACACTCCATTATATGGAACATATATTACTGGTGAAAATGTAAAATGATGCAGATGCTATGGAAAACGTTTGGTAGTTTCTCAGAAAGTTGAGGGTAGAATGACCATGTGACTCAGCAATTCCAATCCTAGATATATACCCAAGAGAGTTGAAACATATGTTCACACAAAAACTTATACACAAATGTTCATAGAAGTTTTTTCCTAACAGCCAAAAGGTGGAAACAAACCAAATATATATCTATAATAAACAGAATGTGATATATCCATACAATGGAATATTATTTGACCATAAAAAAGAATGAAATACTGATACATACTTCAGTGTGGACCAACCTTGATAACATTATGCCAAGTGAAAGAAGCCAGTCACAAAGGATCACGTATTATGATTCAGTTTATATTAAATGTTCGGCATAGGAAAAATCTGTAGATTCAGAAAGTAGATTAATGGTGTCCAGAGACAGAGGAAAAGGAAATGGAAATGATTTGCTGATAGATATGGGGCTTCTTTTGGGGATGATGGTTGCACAAGAAGTAGGGAGTGGTCAGCTGATCAAACATCAGTGGACAGAAAGCTCCAAGAGTATATCCTAACTTAAACTTTCGGGAACCACCCCATCATCTTTGATTGGTTGAGGCTCCTGTTTGGGCAAAATTGAAATTCATGGACTTCTATTAATCTGTTAACTTCTCCCGGAGAAACAGTGGTTCACACACCCAGACTCATAAACTTAACCAGCAAATAGGCAGAGGATATGAATCTACAAGAAAAAAAAAAAAGCAAATAGACATATATTTGGATTTCCCAGGTGGTGCTCGTGGTGCTCGTAAAGAACCTGCCTGCCAGTGCAGGAGACAAAGAGATGCAGGTTCAATACCAGGGTCGGAAAGATCCCTTGGAGTAGGACATGGCAATCCACTCCAGTATTCTTGCCTGGAGAATCTCATGGACAGAGAAGCCTGACGGTTTACAGTCCATAGAGTTGCAAAGCAATGGACACAACTGAAGCAACTTAACCTAGCCTAGCCTAACCTAGACATGTCTTCAGCCTCACTCGTAGTTAAAGAAATGCATCATACAGCAATGAGATTGGCAAACAAAAGTCTGGTAACACCCAGCGTTCACAAGCTCGTGGGCAAACAGGCACCCTTATACGCTATTCCTGGGAGTACAAACAGGTTCAGCTCTCCTGGAGGGCAATTTAGCAACGTCTGCAACATTTTGAATGCTTATTCTCAGTGACTTAGCAAGTCTACTGTAGAAATTTGCCCTCGGGATATACTGGCAAAATTATGCCAAAATCATGTACCAGTATGTTCACGGCCACACTGTCAGTAATAACAAAAAATTGGAATACACCTAGACATCCATCAACAAGGGACCAGTTAAATACACCCATGTAATGGAAAAGTATGCAATCTTAAAACATGAGATAGAACTGTATATGCTGATCTGGAAGGATCTAAATGTGTTTTGTTTAAAAAAATAAACCAATGTGCACAGCCATGTGATCTCCTTTGTGTTAAATTGAAAAATAGATATACATAGACTTTTTCTTTCAGGAATGGTACATAAGAAATTGTGGTAACTTTTGGAGAGTGGTTTAGGGGTCGGCAGGAGGAAAGATAACTTTTGTCTTTTATTCGATGCTTTTCTATACTATTTGTTTTTTTTAATGTCATGTGAATGTAAGATTAAAAAAAAAAATAAGTATTTTAAAAGCAGACAAGGAACATGAAGGGATACATGAGAGAGAGAAGAAGGATCCCTTAGGTGGGAGTGTATGGTTTTTCCTGACACAGGGCAAACTTGATTTCTCTGTATTGGGAAAAACATTGTGACCCATCATTGGGGGTTTTAGGAAGACCTCCAGGGCAGTAAGCTGGAGGGTGGAGGGGAGGTATGACCAGAATCAGGGGGACTGGTCAAAAGTTTTTGCAAAAGAGTGGGGTTCAAATTGAGGAGGTGATGGTAGAGGTGGAAAAGACAGCTTCAAATAGAGAGTTGTTAAAAAGGGAGGCTGATAGTCTTTATTAAAAAATATTTATTTATTTGACTGTGTCACGTCTTAGTTGCTGTGCTCAGTGTTCGTTGCATCTTGCGGGATCTTTTGTTCCGGCGCCAGACACTCCAGTTGCTGGCTCATGGGCTTAGTTGCTCTGTGGCATGTGGAATCTTAGTTTTCCAACCAGGGATCTAACCCCTGTCCCCTGCACTGGCAGGCAGATTCTTAACCAGTGGACCACCAAGGATGTCCTTGGCTGATTTTTTTTAAGCTGATCCTTCACCAGTGCCAACTGCCTTGCTTTTGCCACATCTGCCCAGCAGGATCCCAACCCTGGGTTTTCTGTTTATGGTCCAGAAAAGGCCACCCACCAGTGAGAACGTGCCACTCCAGGATCATGGTTCATAGCTCTGCTGGCTTCTTCCTGTACCACCCATCGGATTTATTTCTACCTATCCTTGGTTGGCTCTGGCTCTCATTCCCCAGTTATTCCAAATTTTCACCATGTTCACTTCTCACACTTCACTCCCACTCTCATCTATGTGGCCTCTCTTGCCTTCCTACTTCAGGGAACAAACGAGGTGCTCAGGGTTGAGTGCCTTTAACATCTCAGCCCTCTCTCTATGAGTGTATCTAAAACAAGATTTACCTTCTTTCCCAAGTATTTAGTCTTAGGGAATGATGTTCAGCTCCTGTTTAGTTCTTGAGTTCCTCCAGGACATTTCACTGACCGTATTCCATCCCTGAGCCTCCGCTGCTTGCTCCTTCTTCTGTGTGGATGGCTGTAACAAACATGGTTTATTTCACCATCATGACATTTACCGTGCTGAAAAAAGTTATCTCACTCTGTCTCCTCCAATTAGCTTGATCCTGTTCATAATACTCTTCCCCCTTGTGCTGTGCTCAGTTGCTCAGTCATTTGTGACTGTTTGCTACACTATGGACTGTAGCCCGCCAGGCTCCTCTGTTCATGGGATTCTCCAGGCAAGAACAGTAGACTGGGTTGCCATTTCCTCCTCCAGGAGATCTTCCCAACCCAGGGATATAACCCAAGTCTCTTGGGTCTCCTACAGTGGCAGGTGGATTCTTTACCACTAGTGCAACCTGAGAAGCCTGATTTTTTCCCCCTTAACATTGTATTAATATATGAAATCCAAACAGAAAAACGCGCATATTCTAAATGTATAGATCACAGAATTTCCACAAACTGAATACACTCATGCACTCAGTCCCCAGGTGAAGAAACCAAGCATTATAGCAACCAAAGCATTCCTTGTGTTCTTTTACACGCTCCATCTCCCTCCTCAGGGGAGCCACTGTATAGTCTTTACTTTGGATTTTTTTAAATTTTTATTTAGCTGTGCTGGGTCTTCCCTGGTCAGGGATCAAACCTGAGTCTCCTGCATTGGCAGGCAGATTCTTTACCACTGAGCCACCAGGTAACCCCTGCTGTCCAGTCTTTAAACATAGATTAAAGCCTTGAAGCATAGATTAGCTTCATTTCTGAAAATTTTGAAATAGACCTGAAATAATATGTACTGCTTTGTGTCTGGCTTTTTTGATCATCACATCCGTGAAAGTCATCCATATTGTTGCATGCAGCCACAGACAGTTCATTTCCATTGCCCAATAATATTCTATTGTGTGACTAGACCACAATTTATTGATCCATTCAAGTGCACCATTTGGGGCACTTGCAAACAGCAGGCACTGTGTTTTATTTATCTCTGCATCTCCAGCATTTCATGCATGCTCAGTATAATGGTTTGTGTGTGAGCAGGTTAGAGAGCTCAAGGAGTACTTTTCCCCTGTGTTCTTGGGTGGTCAGATGATAATATCTGAGATATGAGAGTCAAGCCTGGGTACCAAGTTTAAAATGTTTTACAGGCCCATTGATAGGTCTCATTGTCTATTGAGGACAACCATGGTGGTTGTCTGGAAGCCATGCAGTGGCAGCCACTGAAGATGTTTATTATGGAAACGAGAACAAAGACAATCAGATATGGACCTGGTTGCTTTCAAAGACAGAACTGGGCCAATGGCTAAATATTTGAGAGAGGCAGCTTTCTGCTCAATAATAATCATGATATTGGCTCATATTTAGAAAGCACTTGTCATAAACAAGACCCTGGCATGTGCTGAGGGCTTGGTATCCATGAGTTCAATATAAGAACGGCTTTTTATTTTTTAATATATATTTATTTATTTGGGTGCACCAGGTCTTAGTTGCGACACACAGGATCTTCAGTTCTCTTTACGGCATGCATGATCTTTTCATTGCAGCATGCAAACACTTACTTCCAGCACGTGGGATCTAGTTCTCCCGACCAGAGATCAAACCTGGGCCCTCAGCATTGGGAGTGTGAAGTCTTAGCCACCGGACCACCTGGGAAGGTCCCCAAAATGGGTTTTTATAGGATGAGACTTGAGCACGAGCTGCTTGATGAAACCATGATGATTTCCTGGTTTCAGACACCAGTGATCATGAGGCCTAGGAAGTTATATTTATGGGCTCACAGTTTTAGTGAAAAGCCATCCTCTGACTTGTCTCCCTGGCTTGCCCCCTTCCTTATTCCTAGAATCGTCATCTTTCTTGAGACTAGCCTCCTACAGCCCCTCTGTGGGTCCCCTCACAGCAGACAAATTATTAGGTGTTTCCACCAAGAGCTTCCTTCCACTCCAAGCCCACCTGGCCTGGCCAAGGCCCTCTCCTTTCCACCCCCAGGATGTCTCTCCTTCCAGTGACTCAGAACTCTCGCCTGCATGGATGATGACTCTGGCCAGGGCTGTGGCCACCTCAGGCCTGACCCTTCAGGCAGCCAAAGGTCATTCTGACTTACCCTAAAGTTTGTTTGAGTCCGAAAGAGTGAGGTAGGAGCAGTGAAATTTAGAAAGTATCTGGGAAAAAAAAGCTACAGAAACCCTTTTACTATATGTAGCCATCCAGTTTAGGTCTCCGAAAGAAGAAAAGCCCAGACAAATAAATCTGGGAGGCTGAATGCGAAAGGTGTTTGTCAGGAGAAGAAAAATACTGCCATCCTCCCAGGATAAGCCGTGGGACTGGCCCTGGGACAAGATGCTTTATCTCACCGTTGGCGCCTGAGGCCCGAGGCCTGGCTGCAGCAGCAGAATCACCAAAAAGACAGTGGCCTGAGTTAGACAAGCAGGCCTTGTGAAGGGCTGAGGACTCAAGTTGCCACCCCTCTGTGCCCTCCCTCTCGATTTCTCTATTCTGTTCTCTGTCCCAGCACCCTGCTGTCTTCTCCCTCCTGTTTCTACTCAGTGCTCTATTCTTTGTTTTTCTCAGAAGGGGTCTCACGGGGGGTCCAAGAGTTAGGAAGCTGTACAACCTATGGGCAGATCCCCAGAGGCCCCGCTCTCCCCCATGTCCACGGCCATAATTCACATCTTCTATTTCTTCTCTTCTGCCAGACAAAGCTGAGCACACACTAACAGTGTTAACACGATAAATATCAGCAGCTCTGACCTTTCTCTCTTGGGTCCTGGAGTCACCCTGACTCCCAGGCTCGACTCGCCTGTGCTTAAAGTGGATTAGCACTTCCGCTAGGCTGTGGGGCCCTGCACTTGGGCTTGATGGGAATCAAGACAGAGATTACCTTATTTGACTTAAAAAAAAAAAAATTTCCATTTGAAAGATAGAATCCCCCAGAGAAGTACACTGGGGCTTACGCATATACAATTTTAAATTGGATTTTAAAAATAGTTTGCCAGCTGTTTGCTAGGTCGGGCCTTAGGTCTCGTCCTTGATTGATGTTGGGGCCATTTGGGAAATGAGGCCAAGAGGGGACAGAGAGACTGGCAAGGCAGCAGGATCCCGGATGCCTGAGGCTGTTCCCAGGAGCCCTGGCAGTTGTTGCCATGGGCCTTTGGAAAGCCTTGGAGCCCTGGCACCAAAGTCTATTTCTCGCCCAGAGAGACTGAAGGAGCTTGGATCACCTCCCCCAGACCTCATCTCATCCCTGCACTGCTGCTTCTAGGCCAAGGTCTGAAAACAAGAGCGATGAAAGAGGACTGCTCAGCTGGAAGGGTCTTTCACATTTTTTGTGGCTAAATACTTATTTTAGCTCCTTGTGTCACCTTCAAATGATACATACATGGGCCCTGCTCAGAACACTCATCCCCCTGTGCTTTTTTCCTGCCTGGCTGCTTTTCCTCTCTCAGGCCTCACCCAGGATGTCACTTTCTGAGGGACAGCAGAGGGCCAGCATGTTGGGGTTTAAATCCTGGCTGAGGGGACTTCCCTGGTGGTCCAGTGGTTAAGAATCCATCTTGCAATGTAGGGGACTTGGGTTACATCTTTGGTCAGGGAACAAAGATCCCACACTTAGATTCCCCCCACCCAACACAACCAAAAACAAATAAAATAGCATTGCATTAAAGAGTAAATAAATCACATATTAAAAAAAAATCCTGGCTCAGCACCTCCTAGCTGTGTGACCTTGGGCTGGTTACTTAACCTCTCTGTGCCTCGGTTCCCTCATCTGTAAATGAAATGGGGATAGTAATAGCATCTACCTTACTAGGATTGTTGAGAGGACTCAGTGAATTCATATACGGGGATAGAAAATCTAAAGTGTCTATCTGTTTACAATAACCAAGACATGGAAGGAACCTAAATGTCCATTGACAGAGGAATGGTTAAAGAAGGTGTGGTAAATATATACAATGGAATATTATTCAGTCATTAAAAAGAATGAAATAATACCAATTGCAGCAACATGCATGGACCTAAAGAGCATCATGCTGAGTGAAGTCAGACACAGAAGGAGAAATATGACATCCCTTATATGTGGAATTTAAGAAGAAATTATACAAATGAACTTATTCTCAAAAGAGAAAGAGACTCACAGACTTATAAAATGAACTTACAGTTGCTGGGGGGCAAGGGATAATTAGGGAGCTTGGGATGGTCATATACACACTGCTGTATATAAAATGGATAACCAACAATGGACCTGTTGTATAGCACATGGAACTTTACTCAGTGTTATGTGGCAGCCTGGATGGGAGGGGAGCTTAGGGGAGAATGGATACATGTATATGTATGGCTGAGTCCCTTTGCTGTTCACCTGAAACTACCACAACATTGTTAATCAGCTATATCCCCATACAAAACAAAAAGTTCAAAAGAAAAATATATGTAAAATGCGTAGAACATAGCCTAGCACACAGTTCAGTTCAGTTCAGTTCAGTCGCTCAGTTGTGTCCGACTCTGCAACCCCATGCATCGCAGCACACCAGGCCTCCCTGTCCATCACTAACTCCCGGAGTTCACCCAGACTGATGTCCATCGAGTCGGTGATGCCATCCAGCCATCTCATCCTCTGTCGCCCCCTTCTCCTCCTGCCCCCAATCCCTCCCAGCATCAGAGTCTTTTCCAATGAGTCAACTCTTTGCATGAGGTGGCCAAAGTACTGGAGTTTCAGCTTCAGCATCATTCCCTCCAAAGAAATCCCAGGACTGATCTCCTTCAGACTGGACTGGTTGGGTCTCCTTGCAATCCAAGGGACTCTCAAGAGTCTTCTCCAACACCACAGTTCAAAAGCATCAATTCTTCGGCGCTCAGCTTTCTTCACAGTCCAACTCTCACATCCATACATGACCACTGGAAAAACCATAGCCTTGACTAGACAGACCTTTGTTGGCAAAGTAATGTCTCTGCTTTTGAATATGCTATCTAGGTTGGTCATAACTTTCCTTAGCATCTGCTTTTATTAACCTCCAAAGCACATCTCCCCAGGCTCAGTTGCCTGCTGCTGCCGTGTTCCCCTCTCCACCCCTGCCCCTCACTTCCTGCGTAGGTGTAGCACCTGGCCTCGGTTATCGCTATTGCTTAATTAGGTAACTGTCTTCTCCCGGAGGGCAGAAAGCATGTCTTTCACTGGCCAGTCCTTATAACCTAAACCCATCCAGCTTATGGCATATTTAAGAAATGTAGTGTGGTTTTGTTTTTGAGTTATTCTTTAGCTCCTTTAAAAAAAAAAAAAAAAAAAGACTTTCACAATTTCAACTCTCAATCATTTTTATTTCCTTGTATTTCGACAATAACAATTTTATCCATACATGAGGTTGCTTTTCACGATTCATTGTACTGTCTACCTTTTATCAAACTAGCTGGTTTATACTCTCATGCAAAAAATCTTACCATAGGCTTCACTATCTGCATTATTATTTTCTTTAAAAAATTAAAAAAATGTGAACCTCCCTGGTGGTGCATTGGATAAGAATCCACCTGCCAATGCAGGGGATACAGGTTCGATCCATGATCCAGGAAGATCCCACGTGTGGTGAAACAACTAAGGCTGTGACCCACAACTTCTGAGCCTGTGCTCTAGAGCCCATGAGCCACAGCTGCTTAGCCTGTGTGCTACAACTACTGAAGCCTGGACACCTAGAGCTTGTTCTCTGAAACAAGAAAAGCTACCGCTAGAACCCCACACACTTCAAGGAAGAGTAGTCCCCACTTTTGGCAACTAAAGAGAGCTCTCTAAAGAAGCAATGAAGACCCAGTGCAACCAAAAAAAGAAAAAAAAAATTAATACAATTTTAAAAGGTTGCTTTCCATTTGCAGTTTATTACGAAGTCTCGGTTGTATTCCCCACGTTATACAATACATCCTCACCCTGTCTTACACTCAGTAGTTCATGCCTCCCACTACCCCCCAAAAAATGTTTTTGACCACAATACTAAATGAAAAACAAAAAAGAACAAATGCTAAAAGGCAAATGGGATCCAGAAGACAGAGCAACTTGGGGCTCCTGGGTCATTTTTCTCCATCTTCATTTGCTCTGTATATGTACTTGGCCTTTTCATTTTGTTTGTCTGACTGTTAAACAAAGAAAGAGCTGATGAGTTGTGAGTTCTGGAAGTATGAGGGTAAGGCTTTGTAATCACGTCTTTGGCAGGAGACTTCTGCTCCTATCTTGTTTTCCAAAATCTAATTAAATATTAAATGCATATAAAAGAACAGATCATATGAGAAAACAGAAAAAATTAAGACCCAACTACCTACAACTCAGCTTAAGTTAGAACTTACAACCTGTACCACTGAAGCCCCTTTGGTATACTTCTTCCAATCCCCAGCCCCTTGCTAAGTTTTTGTTACTTATTCTCTTGCATGTCTTCATAATTTTACCCTAAAATATCCATCCCTAAACAGTATACTGGTCTTGCATGCTTCTAAACTTTATATAAAATAAATCATATGGTATGTATTCTTTTTTTAATTTTTTAAAATAACTTTATTTATTTTTGGCTGTGCTGGGTCTCTGTTGCTGCACAGGTTTTTCTCTAGTTGTGGTGAGCAGGGGCTACTCTCTAGTTGTGGTGCTCAGGTTTCTCATTGCAGTGACTTCTCTTGTTACTGAGCATGGGCTCTGGGGCATGTAGGCTTCAGTAGTTGAGGCTCCTGGACTCTAGAGCACAGGCTCAGCAGCTGTGGCGCACAGACTTAGTTGCTCCGCGGCAAGCAGGGAGCAACTTCAATCTTCCCAGACCAGGGATTGAACCTGCGTCTCCTGCATTGACAGGTGAACTCTTTATCACTGAGCCACCAGGGAAGTCCCACAGTGTGTCTTCTTTGATTTGCTTTTCTCACCACCCAAAGTGATATTTGTGGTGTTCCTTTCTGCTGTGGTCTGTAGTTGTATAATATTCTGCTACATGAATACTCTGCCATGTTTGTTTTTTCCCTCCATTTGACTCAACGGATCTTTGGATTATGTGCACCTTTTTTTTTGCTATCACCAGCAGTGTTGCTATGAACGTTCTTGCATGTGACTGCTGGGGCCCATGGTCAAGAGTTTCTCTAGGGTTATTTCTGGGACTTAAGGTTTACACATTTTCAACATGTCTAGATAATGCTAAATTGATTTTCCAGAGTGATTCCAGCTTCCCATATGGTCCCAAGCCTCAGTCCCTGTTCTGTTCATCCTCAAGTTCTAGCAGACCTAATGGAAAAGAGCTTTGCAACAGGGCCAGAGAGAAGCCTGTCAGCTTGTACTGCAGTGACCCTTACTTCTGGGCATAGGAGGTGACAGGCTGGCCTGGGCAACCTGGGAAATCTCCCCTGGTGGCTTAGTTGGAGTCTCTGGCTCACAAGCATCACTCAGAGAGCCACACAGAGAGGAACAAACTCTGTTGACCCAAAGCCAAAAAGGCCAATGAAAACCAAACAAATACTTGGATTCAACATTCTGCCTAATCCATTTCTTCTCAAGATAACAAAAATTTTAATACTTCTTCAATTAAGTAGAAGTGGTACCCCCAGAAAAAAACCCATTAATTTCCTTGTTACAGGTTACCTTTAAATTTACTAGTTTTAAAATCCCAAAGTGTCTTGAGTATAGTAGGCTTTCCACAAATATGGACTTTTATTTGGGGTATTTGCCCTGTCGGTCAACAGGATTAATCAAGCATGTAGCTACCAAAGCCAAAAAGAGAAATTGATTTCTCTTTTTGATTATTTTTGTTGCCCTTTGATTATTTTTTGTCCTTATAATAATAATTTTTAAAAAGAGAACTTCCCTGGTGGTGCAGTGGTTAGGAATCCACCTGCCAATGCAGGGGACACAGGTTCGATCCCTGGTCTGGGAAGATTCCATATGTTGTGGAGCATCTGAAGCCCACATGCCACAGATACTGAGGCTGTGCTCTAGAGCTTAAGAGCCACAGCTACTAAAGCCCACATACACTTGAGCCTGTGCTCTGCAACAAGAGAAGCCACTGCAATGAGAAGCCGGAGCACTGCAACTAGAGAAAAGCCCAGGGGCAGCAACAAAGACCCAGCCCAGCCGAAAAATAAGTAATTTTTATACAATAAAAAAAGATGCAACAGCGAGACCTGGTGAATCCCTGGGGCCTGTCGTGACTTTCTCCTGGAAAATCCTTTCATGTTTGGCCGCTGTCAGCGCAGTCCAGTGCCCTGGCCCAGTTGCTCTGTCTAGGAAGAAGTCCAGAGCTCATTGATCACTCATGTCTCCTTTGGAAAAGGCACACTGATCCTTCAAGAAAACGATCTTTGGGGCAATTTGTAGGCAAAATCTGTTGTTAAAAGGCTATATAAGTCAACCAGTATTGTGTGTAAACCTAGTTACACCTAGCTTGGGCTGACTAGTCACTTTAATTCACTAATACCTTCTTTTTCTCCCATCGAATGTGGTCACAAACTCTTGTGATCCAAGACCAAGTGTCTTGGACAACGTTTCTCCTGTGCCTCCCATCGTTGTGTTTGGGCCTTTTTTACCTCATGCCTGAACCGTAGGAGACTAAAGTCATCTCTCTGCTTGAGTTCCTTCTCATTCTAACACACCACTGCCGGCCAAATTAAGCTTTAAAAAATGAAAACCAAACAACAGTGACAAAACCCATACACAGCTAACTGTTTTCCCCGTGATTTGTTGCTTTCAGCTCCCAAACTCCTTGGCTTCGATGGAGTAAAATCCCGAAGTTTTAGCCAAAGGCTCTCCCCAAACTCATGACCATCTCTGCTGAGCCTGCACAAACATACCCCAAATGCAGCACACCTTCAGGGTTCAGGGCCCCTGAAACCAGCCATAGACCGGGGGTTCCAAGCCCCTTCTCCACGACAGGACCCTGACGACTCAGAGTTGTTGTTCCCTCTGCCCCTTCTCTTTTCCAGTGTATCCCACGTGCCAAGTTTGTTGGACACAGCCAGCCCGTGTTGACCTCTGCATCCTCTCCTGGGGCTTCTCCCCACCCAGAACCCATTTCTCGGCTTGGGTCTCTCAGGTCCCACCCGTCCTTTGGGGGCCCCACCTCAAAAGCAAACCGATACATTTCTCTCAGTGACTCAAATAGCCTAGGAAAGATAAATAAGCAACTTGGACCCGAGACAAAAGATTGTTGGCTACTGAGAGAAGCAGTCCAGGAGCTTCAGAATCTAAGCTAAGCCAAGCCTCGGGGTAGGGGATGGAGTAGGGGCTTGGGGCGTGGAGTGAGGGCATGGGGTGGGGAATTGTGAAAAATGTTTTACTGCTGAGCTTAGTCTGCAAAGTGAGTCGATAATAAGGGAAAGCTGATCACAAAACCCCCAAAAAGTGCTAAATTGAACCTGAGTGGTCATCTCTGAAATAACCAATAGGTTAATTGTGGGCTTCCCTGGTGGCTCAGATGGTAAAGAATCTGCCTGCAATGCAGGAGACCAGGGTTTGAGACCTGGGTTGGAAAGATCCCTGGAGGAGGGAATGGCAACTCACTCCAGTATTCTTGACTGGGAAATCCCATAGACACAGGAGCATGGGGTTGCAAAGAGTTGGACACAACTGAGTGACTGAGCATGCAGTTTTGTATAGACACAATGTGGAGTTTGTTTTCTGGCTTCACCAAGTGGCATGTGGAACTTCCCTGACCAGGTATTGAACCTAGGCCTCCTGTAGTGGAAGCCTGCAGTCTGAACCACTGGACCACCAGGAAAGTCTCTGCCTGTTGTTTTAACACACACACACACACACACACACACACACACACACACACACACATTTGGTCACTGGAGTGTGACAAGTGGGGAAAATATGGTTGAAATCCACAAGGCCTCAAGCAAAGAACCCTATTTGATTTGGGATCTGCAGGGCTGTGACAGTCACCTCACAGTAGTATAAGCTTCTCATTTGGAAGGGTAAATAAACCTCATTTAAAGGGAAAGCAAATATTCTGGGAGGGGTCTGTCTTTAGCCAAAGGTAGAACCACCTATACTCATTCATGGGTTATATTGCAAATACTAAAAAGTGAAAGTGTTAGACGCTCAGTCGTGTCCAATTCTTTGTGACCCCATGGACTGTAGCCCACCAGGCTCCTCTGTCCATGGAATACTCCAGACAAGAATACTGAAGTGGATCACCTTTTCCTTCTCCAGGGAATCTTCCCCACCCAGGGATCAAACCCCAGAAAAAGAATCTCTTGCATTGCAGACAGATTCTTTACCATCTGAGCCACCGGGGAAGCCCCATTGCAAGTACTGAAGTTTCTTTAAGAGAGTGAAAAAAAAAAATCTCTCTCTCTCTTTTTTTTTTTTCTGTAGCCTTTTCATCGCTTCATCCTGCCCATCTGTGCAAAACGCATCTTTCTAAACAATCCACTTTGTGTGGTGGTTTTCTGAAAACTGTGTGGTGGTTTTCTGTTTCCTATTGCCTGAATGAAAACAGTATTAAGCCCCGCCGGACGCCCCAGCAATCTGGCCCTTCCTACCTCCTAAAGCTGTCTCCCCCTACCCACAGCCACCCTTCTCCCTGCTGGGTGCCCCTGCTTAGCGGCTGTACCCAGCTCCCCTGGAGGCCCAGCTCTTCCTTGCTGCCTGATGGAGGTGTTCCCGTGCATGGCGAGCTTCCTGTGAGCCACCCAGTGTGGCAATTATAACCCCCCTAACAGGGAGGCCTGGCGTGCTGCGCTTCATGGGGTCGCAAAGAATCGGACATGACTGAGCGACTGAACTGAACTGAACTGAAACGATTTTCTGTGGGTTACACTTAGCTCCCTGGTTAAAGGGTAAAGTCCTCCAGGGCAAGGACTGGTCTTTTCCGCCTATGAACCCAACTCCTGTGTCTGGACTGCTGCCAGCCCAGGGTGGCTCTTTCATGCTAGGTAGTCAGAACATCTGGCTTTCATCTGTCTTGCCCCCTGACTGCCTTCTCCCAAGACCTCAGCGGTAAAGAATCCGCCTGCAATGCAGGAGCTGCAGGAGATGCTGGTCAGGAAGATCCCCTGGAGGAGGGGCATAGCAGCCCACACCAGTATTCTTGCCTGGAGAATCCTATGGACAGAGGAGCCCTGTGGGCTACAGTCCATGGGGTGGCAGAGTCAGATACAACTGAAGCGACTGAGCACAAGACCTACACCATTCCTCTGAGTCTCACATCGGGGTGACTCTCACTGCCCCCTCTTAATCAGATGGTGAATAATTAGAGATGACGTATTTAAAGAAGCCTTGGGGGATCAATTGCCAAGAGCTCGATTTCATTTACAAGGGACTTTCACTGTCATCTTGTACTTAAGTAAGGCAGACAACCCCCACTTAAAAGACCTGATGAAAACAGAGGGATTAAATGCTCTCTTTAAGGTCACACGTATAGGGTGTGTCAGAAGTGGCATTTAAAGTCAGGACATGTTTTACAAAGCAAACATGGCCTCACAGTCTTTGAAAACAAACTGATGGTTACCAGAGGGGAAAGGTGAGGTGGGAGGGATAAATTAGGAGTTTGGGATTCACATACATACTGTATATAAAATAGAAGGACTTCCCTGGAGGTCTAGGGGTTGAGACTTCACCTTCCAATGTGAGAAGGAATGGTGGCGTGGGGTGGGAACAGGTTCGATTCCTGCTCCTGGAGCTAGGATCCCATGAGCCTTAGGACCAAGAAACCAAAACATAAAACAGAAGCAATATTGTAACAAATTCAATGAAAGACTTTTAAAGAAATGATCCACATCAAAAAATCTTAAAAAATAGTCAACAAGGACCTATTGTATAGCACAGAGAACTTTACTCAATATTCTGCAATAACCTATATGGGAAAAGAATCTGAAAAAGAATACATACATGTATGTATATATATATATCTAAATCACTTTGCTATACACCTGAAACTGACACAGCCTTGTAAATCAATTATACTCCAATATAAAATGAAATTTTGTAAAGCTTACAAAAAAAGTAAATAAATAAAGTCAGGACATGTCTGACAACTAGAGAAAAGCCTGAGCAGCAAAGACCCAATACAGCCAAAAATATATAAATAAAAAAACATTTTTTTTAAGATAGCATGTTATTTTTAGGCATTCCTGGAATCATGAAACTTAACATATTTATTTTTAAGACATGTTTGTTAAGTGCTTTACATCTACCATAAACTTAATGAAAACTCTGGAACGAGTGTGTAAGAACTGGCTTGTTCATCTCCATTATAAAGATGAGAAAACCAAGGCCTCAGCTAGTATGATCAGGGCCACCCAGCTCACTCATGGCTTCATCAGTCAGGGTTTTGGCAGGAGGACAGAGGACACACTCTAACTGGATCATTTCAGCAGAATTCAATAAAGGAACTCTTTACAGAAGTGGGGAAATTGCAAGGGACAGTGTGGAGTTTGGGGGAGCAACCTGGGCCTGCAAAAGAGAGAAGAGGATGCAGTTACCAGAACCTGTAGAGAGACACCTGCAGGAGAAGGAGACTACAGCCCGTGGAGACCCAGGAAGGAGTTGGGGAACTCACACCCAACCTCCCTCTCCTAGAGATCCCCATTGGCTTTCCTTAGGCCAGAACACAGGGAGCCTGTGGATGTCTGTACAGATCAGTCTCCAGGGGCACAGAGCAGAGCAGAGTTGAGCAGGGTGTGGCTCTGGGGTGAGTTAAGTAAGTCGGAGATAACCAGCACCAAGATGAAAACCATGGTTAAGCTTCAGACTTCTTGTCTTCTATTCCTTCCTATGCGCTTTCCATAATACTGTGGCTTAGACACACTGGGTCTTAGCAGAGAATTTCAGAGACGATCCCTCCAGAGACCACCCTTAGGCCCACAACATCCCTCAGCCTTAGACTTGGAGCTTGTTTCCTAAAAAACTTCACTGTGAGTATTGGCCTCTACACAAGGACACACAATCCAAAGGGACCTCCTAGTCAGATGGAGTCAGGCAGCTGGTATGCAGGCCCGGCCAAGATGGCGGAGCTGGCAGGTGGAGAAAGCTCATGCTGAAGTCATCACTGGTTCTTGGCCATCACATCTGGGCAGAGATGCCCCAGAGCCTTTAATGCAGCTACAATGGGCATTAGCCACAAGGCTGGAAAAGTTTCAACAAGCAAACAGTCTACTGTCTTTTGCATCTGGCAATTAAAATATCTTGAAAGAAAGATTTCATCTCATAGCATGTTATGGACTCATTGTCCATAACAATGTAATTGGCACTTGGTTACTCTGGCTTTATTTTTATGTAATGTCCCTGGCATGAAACTCTCGGTTTTATGAAGAGGAATTGTCTTGGGGTGTTGGAGCAGTCTACTCAGGATGAGTTCTTTATTCACCTTTATCCTTGGTTTGATGGGGGTGTAAACCATAAAAGAATTTAATGGCAGTGACCGTTTCCAAACCCAGGAGCTATGAGAGCAGTGTAATGAGAAATGCAAAACCCAGTGTTCTCACACAACACAAACTCAGCCACAAGTCATGGAGAAAGAATTCTCAGTTCCTGTCCTAACAGAATTGTTTCCAGAGAAATGAATTAATGGTCACATGCAGCCCTATGGTCTGAGTGATCACATTCCCCATAGAAGTAAACTGCTAGAGTCTACAGTGACTTTGCTGAATTCAGTAAAGCCAGGTCACTCCTCCTACCCTCACCCAAATAAGACCCTCTGCTCTGTGTATTGCCCCTCAGAGCTGAGCAAAGTTTTTCCCAGTTCCACTATTAACAGTCTCCCTAGGACCATTGCTACTAGTACCTAGTACCAGGGCTTCCCTGGTGGCTCAGACGGTAAGGAATCTACCTGCAATGCAGGAGACTGGGTTCAATCCCTCGGTCGGGAAGATCCCTTGGAGGAGGGCACGGCAACCCACTCCAGTATTCTTGCCTGAAGAATTCCATGGACAGAGGAGCCTGGCGAACTACAGCCCATGGGATCACAGAGAGTCGGACATGACTGAGTGACTCCCACAATACTAGGACCATTGGAATTGACTGAAGAGACACAGAAGTAAAACAATGGATTCTCGTGACAGTGGCTCTGTCACAGTGGTCTCCTGACAATTTCTGCCTCTGGGCTTTTGCATTTGCTGATCCTTCTCTTTGGACCACTCTTATCCCAGTTTTCTGCATGGGGTGAGTATATACCCAGAAGTGTAATTGCTGGATCAAATGATAATTCTATGCTTAATTTTTTGAGGAGCTAACATGCTGTTTTTCCATAGCAGCCGCAGTTTTACATTCTCACCAGCCTACTGGTCTTCCCAGGTGGCTCTAGTGGTAAAGAACCCACCTGTCACTTCAGTAGATGCAAGAGATTTGGGTTCGATCCCTGGATCAGGAAGGTCCCCTGAAGAAGGGAATGGCAACCCACTCCAGTATTCTTGCCTGAAAAATCTCATGGACAGAGGAGTCTGGTGGGCCCACAGTCCATGGGGCTGTAAAGAGTTGAACACGACTGAACACACACACACACACCAGTTGGTTAGGACCAACTTTTATAATACTTATTTATCTTGTGTAGTGTCTCTACTCTTACTTGAATGTAAATTTCACAAGGGGAGAGATTTGCTTCCCAGATACCTAAAACCTTACTTGGCACCAGTAGTTGGTGATTAGCAAGGATTTGTTAAATGAATGCAACTGTCTCGGTGCCTCTGACTTCATTTGCATCATCCTGAACCCCTTAATGCCAGCTTCAGGCCAACGGAGACGTTCTCAGCCTACTTTGTCAGAGGCTCCTTCCTCTTTCGCATGTGCCTCTTGCAATGCTTCTTCCGTTCTGCTTGGTATTCCGGTTATCTGCGAACTTGCCCCATCTCTCTCTCTCTCTGAATCCTAAGCTCCTCAGTGTTAAGAGTACAGTTTGTTCCTTGTCGCCCTTCTGCCATGTTTCTGGGCTGGGGTATATTTAGGCTCAACCCACACTTGTCAGAGGAATGTTACAAACACCTGAGCAACACTGTGGGGGCTGGGCTTGTGCACTCCAGAGCTCTCTAAAACCAGTTCCCCCAGGAGTCCCAGGCTGTATGGCCTCTGCACGTGCCTTGTTCTGAGTCTGGTCTTCCTGGGTCTGATGAGGGCATTGGACAAATGATCTCTTGGGCTCCCCTTATATTAGGTGTACTGTGGGGCCACCCCTCTGACAGAAAGAGCGTGGTCCTAGGGACTTCCCTGGGGGTCCGGTGGTTAGGACTCTGTGCTTCCACTCCAGGGGATACAGGTTCAATCCCTGGTCTGAGAACTAAGATCTAGCAGGTGGAATGGGGCTGCACCCCCACTCCTCCCACCAAAGAGACACCAGAAAAGACGTGGTCTTCATATTTGAGAGCCCACAGTCTGATATGAATAAAATACACACGTCAAAAAAAGTTAAGGAATCAGAGGAAACCTGTGCCCAGAGCCGTCCACCAAGGAGGGTATACCCTGCCTCTCCCTCCCCCAATCGCACCCCCTGCTGCCAGGGCTTCAGAGCACAAAACACCGGGAAACTCAAGAATACATTTCTTCTTCTGGGAGAGAGAAAAAAAAAAATCTCTACAGCTCACGTGATTTCGTGGGTTATTTTAAACTGTTTATTTTTCTGTCCCATCCTCAGGGAATAAACATTTGTAGGCAAAACTTGGACTTTGGTTCCCCCCACCCCCCGCCACTTCGCTTAGCTATTTGTGTATAAATATGACTTGAGTGAAATCTCTGAAGAACTGCCAACCCTGCTTACCCTGCTCCCATCCCCTCTTCTTTCCTAAGAAAGCCTTGAAGAATTTGTACCCAAGAGTGGAATGTTTCAATGACATTTAAAGCCCTCGATGTACTTTAAAAAACAACAACAAAAAGCCTCTTTTCAAATGCACAAGCCACACACTCACAAAATTTACGGATTGTTAAACAAATCACTCATAATCCAACAACCCTGACAAAACACTTTTATTTTTTACTGATTTCCTTCCAGGTTTACCTTTATGAGTACATAGTTTATACCGTGGTCCTCAGACCATAACATAATCTTGTATTCTATATTTTCCTCTTAACATCTAAAAACGAATACACACTTCCACAAATGTATTCTTCTTAAGGGCTTCCCTGGTGTCTCAGTAGTAAAGAATCCACCTGCCAGTGCAATTTCGACCCCTGGGTTGGAAAGATCCTCTGGAGGAGGAAATGGCAACCTGCTCCAGTATTCTTGCCTGGGAAATCCCATGGACAGAAGAGCCTGGCAGGCTACAGTCCACAGGGTAACAAATGTGTTGGACACAACTTAGCAACTAAAGAACAACAACGTTCTTCTTAAATATCATCACTTGGTAAATCCAGGTCAGATTGATAGCAGAGTGAGTGGGTACTGAGCTGTATAGAACACTGAAAAATAGAAATTGTTCTTGCCCTCAGGACTTCCCTGGCAGTCCAGAGGTTAAGACTGTGCTTCCAATACAGGGGGGCATAGGTTTAAACCCTGGTTGAGGAACTAAGATTCCCACATACCTCGAGGCCAAGAAGAAAAAAAAAAAGGAACTTGTCCTTGCCCTCAAGGAGTTTACAGTCTCAGGGAAAAATAAGACATACATACAGGAAACGGCTGGTAATTACATGGAAAGATGTGTGCATGTACAGATGACGATGCCCTCATGAAAAGCGGGTATTCTGGGTGGTAGAGAGTTTATCAAGAGTTGGGGAACTGAGAGGAGTCTGTCTCCCCTTGAAGGTGAGAGGGTGAGGTATCAGCCGTGCCGAAGAGGCAGAGAGAAGGGAGGGGAGAGACAGCTCGGATGTGGATGAATGCACAAAGGCGCTGAATACAGGAGACATACAATTAGTTTGGGAGCCACTGGGGCAATTAACCCAACAGGTAGAGAAGGTGACTTTGTCAGGGCGTGGTAGGACCAAAGACACGAAGGTGCTGAGAATGAGGAAGAGAGTTGGAGTTTCCCAGAAGGGGGACAGAATGCAAAGTTGACGTGACTTGGATGCCAGAGAGGACTACAGGAGAACGAGCGCTGTCTCATTGGTCTGTCAGAGGTGCCAGTGGTTGCTGCTGGTTGTTTTTGAGACAAAGGGCATCTATCTAAATGTAGCCAGTAGATCTGGGAAGACTTAAGATACTGGGAGCAGGAAGTTGCAAGGAAGATGGTACCAGGCCTTGGCGAGGGATGACATGCTGGGACACAAATCAATGTACAGGTCAAGACTGGACCTCACTCATGGGGTTCACAACTCTCTTTCCCCCTAGAGAAGTGCCTGGTGCTGAGGGAGCCCTGATGAATATGGCTTGAATGAGAACTGAATCAGGGACTTGCCTGGTGGTCCAGTGGTTAAGAATCCCCCTTCCATTGCAGAGGACTCAGTTTCGCTCCCTGGGCAGGGATGCCATCCCACATGCCATGGGGCGACTAAGCCTGAGCACTGCAACTAGAGAGCCCATGAACCAGAACTAAGAGAAGCCTGTGCACCACAACAGAGAGTAGCCCCCAGGAGCCACAACTGGAGAGCCCAAGTGCCGCAACAAAGGCCCAGTGAAGCCGAAAAAACCCAAAGAACTGAATCAAGTCTGGTTTTGCAAAATTTTTGTACAGAGTTCATCAAATCTCAATTCCTCCTCCAGGCCTCTGTGTCAGCTCCCTAAAATGGAGTTGTTTTTCCAAGTGCTCCTTGTGGCCCTTTTGAACCGGGTCTGGCCACATGAGTCTCAGTAATCCTGAGCCATGCTGAGACCTGTAAGGATTGGCACTGGGGGATGATGACCTAAGATCCCAGTTAGTCATACTGGCAGCTGCTTCCTGCCTCCCTGCCCTCATTGCCTTCTGTTTGAGCTTTGCTTGGGTGGTAAGAGGATATTGTCCAGACTCATCAGTTATTACCACTGGAAGGCAGCTTACCCAGTGGCACATGTGCCCTCGTCGTTAGAGGAACTAAGCCAGGCCCAGAAGGGAGCAGGGCTGACCCAAACCCAAGGCTGCCTGGAATCAGCTCATCAGCTCATCCATGCAAGAATTTCACAATATCACTGAGCCTGTGCTATGTGTCAGGTGCTGCTTCAGTGCTGCAGACAGCAGTGAGCAAACAGACCAAACTTCAGAGGTGGGGAGCTCGATCAATCAGCCGGAGAAGTAAGGTGGGTGGTGAGAGGAGCCAGGGAAGAGGCAAGGGTGTGGAGAGTGGGTCTTGCGATTGTAGGAAGGTGGTCAAGGAAGGCCTCAGCAAGAAAATGACATCAGAACAGAGTGTGGAACAGGAAGCAGGAGGGAGCACAGCGCCGTCTGGGTGAAGAGTGTGCGAAGGCCCTGGCCTGTTCCAGGAACAGTGAAGAGTGATGTGAGTGGAGAGGAAGGGGAAATGAGCCTGGGACTTCCCTGGTGGTCCAGTGGCTAAGACTCTGCAGGGGCCTGGGTTCAGTCTCTGGCCAGGGCACTAGATCCCACATGCCACAATAAGAATACTATGTATGTGCTTAGTCATGTTCTGCTCTTTGTGACCCTATGGACTGTAGTCCACCAGGGCCCTCTGTCCATGGGATTCTCCAGCAAGAATACTGGAGTGGATTTCCACGCCCTCCTCCAGAGATCTTCCCAATCCACAGATCGAATCTTTGTCTACTGTATTGCAGGTGGATTCTTTACCCACTGAACCACCTAGGAAGCCTCCAAGAATACTACATGCCACAACTGAAGATCCCCAGTGCAGCTAAGACTCGGGGCAGCCAAATAAATAAATATTTTTTTAAAAGAGAAAGAAAAAAATGAGTCCTGAGAGGTAACTGGGACAGAGGGCATGGGGTCTCAGAGTCCCCATGTAGGCCTTTGGCTTTAAAAAAAGAATTGAATTAATTTTTATTGGAATATAGTTGCTGTACAATGAATCAGCCATGCATATACATGTACCCCTTCCCTTTTGGACTTCTTCCCATCCAGGTCACCACAGTGCATTAAGTAGAGTTCCCTTTGCTATACAATATGTTCTTATTTGTTATCTATTTTTTACACAATATCAATAGTGTATACGTGTCAATCCCAATCTCCCAATTCCTCCCACCACTACCCGCCCAGGCCTTTGGCTTTTATTCTTCCCACTCACTGCCCGCTGTCTAATTCACGACCCTGTCTCTTCCTGTCGACTCTCAAGGGCGCTGGGACGCCTGTGGGCAGGGAGGAGAATGCGGCAGGCAGCAGAGCTCTTGAAAGCATGGAGCAGCAGCGTGGGCAGCTGCCTGGGCCACCCGCGCCAAGCCCGTCCCAGTGCCCCTGCTCCGGGTGTCTTTAGGCAGACAGCAGAGAGTGGCTCCCCATTCAGGATAAGGAGAAAAAGCACAGATGCAGAGCCAAGCCACATCAATTGAGGTTGCAGCATCCGTGACGTGTCGGAGGAGAACAAGTTCACAGCTGAAGCCAGTGCAACAGGCTGAGGCAGACCCCAGCAGTGCCCACGCCTTGCCCTGGCTGAGTGAAGAATAGAACCAGAAATATTCATGTAGAAAGTGCCTGGCAAACACTGATGTCCAATGGCAACCATTTTATTAGCTTAGTCTTCTAATCTTTAGTGTCCCATGCTTCCTGTCAGTGATCCATACGCACATGAATGAGGCTCCTGCTCCAACCGGTTTGTCAGGGACCAGTGTGGATGCCAGGCCCTGGATGGGCAGCCCTGGGGTGATTACTACTGTAGGTTTAGAGCAAGCTCCCGCCTGTCAGGGACCCCACTGCCCACAAGAAGCTGTTACATGCCCTGGGCGCGGGGGTGCACAGAGCCAGTGGGCAGATTTGTTTCCCTCCTGGTGACCATGCCCTCTGCTCTTTGATGACCTGAGAAAGGGCTGGGTAAAGCTAGAATCAAGGGCCAGAGCCTTGTAGAGTTTGGTCACGCTAATCTTGACCCCTGGCTCTGGCTGTAATCCTCACATATATTCTTTCTTCCATCCCCCAGGAGGGTCCTTTCCAGGAATTAAGGCCAACAATCACTTCTTTTCTAGCTTCCAGGTGCTTTACCTGGTGCAGGAATATTAAGATTGATAAGGCATGAACCTTCTCTTCAGAGATTTGAACCTATTGTATGTGTGTGTGTGTGTGTGATGCACACATGTGTGTGTATGCTCATTATCTCACACATGCTTGTGGGAGGCCACCTGGGATATTAGTAGGAAGAATCCTGAACGTGAGTGAGGTGGCTTTGTCCCAAGCCCCCCTGGCCTTTGGGTCTACCACTTATCTTCTTGAAGTCTTGGATTCCATTGCTGTTGAGCAGGGATAATGAAGCTTGCTTGCCCTGTCTGCATCAGAGCGTTTGTTGGGAGAATGAGATGGGGCAATGTCAATAACTGATAAAGTACTAAATACACTCAGGGGACTGCATTGGGAGCAGGGAATCTTAACCACTGGGCCACTTGGGAAGTCCCTTATTGTTCAGTCTCTAAGTTGTGTCTGTCTCTTTACAACCCCATGGACTGCAGCACGCCAGGCTTCCCTGTTCTTCACCATCTCCCAGAGTTTGCTCAAACTCATGTTCATTGAGTTGGTGAAGCCATCCAACCATCTCATCCTCTGTCGCCCCCTCCTCCTGCCTTCAATCTCTCCCAGCATCAGGGTCTTTTCCAGTGAGTTGACTCTTTGCCTCAGGTAGTCAAAGTATTGGAGTTTCAGCATCAGTCCATCCAGTGAATATTCAGGGTTGATTTTCTTTAGAATTGACTGGTTTGATCTCCCTATTGTCCAGGGGACTCTCAAGAGTCTTCTCCAGCACCGTAGTTCAAAAGCATTGGCAGGTAGATTCTTAACCACTGGACTACCAGGGAAGTCCCTAGCCTCCTATTTTTGCATTAAGATACTTAGTCTTTCCATATCATGTCACCAGTTCCCTATATTAAACCGCCTCTGCTCAAATAGAAGACTTTCCATTTGCCTGAGTGGATCGTTGCTGATATTCAGACAAAATGACTCTAGAGCCCATAGTCTATTAATCTTTTCAGATGAGAAAACTGACTCAGACTTACCTCAGGTTGTAAAACCTACGGACTACGAAGAAAAGAGCCAAGAAAAGTTGGGGAAAGAAAAAAAATGAGAGGCTGTCCTTTTAGATATCAAAATATACCTTGAAGCTATAGTAATAAAAACAACATTTGCAGACATAGAATCAGTAGAATAAAACATTGGGACATAATACAATCCAGAAATAGCTATGAGAATAAAAGAATATTTTACTTGTAAAGGGAACATTTCTAATAAATGAGGAAATGCTGCTGGAGGGATTAATTCACCCATAAATTTGAGAAAAGACCCAATAAGTTCCAGATGGATTGAGAAACTAAGCCATATGAAAGTACTAGAAATAAATACAGGAGAACTTTTTTTTGGTTTTAATCTTGAGATTAGGAAAGCTCTTTCCAAAGAAAATTGAAAATATAAAAAAGCATGAAAGGATGAAGTTGACAGGCTTACAGTTTATATAACAATTTAAAATATGAAATTTTGGTGTGGAAAAGAACTCAAGAGATCTAAATAAGTTTTTGCCTAATTAGTGTAGTGTGGAATCGCTGAAGTGATCTGAAAATGGGAAGGGAAGCTGGAACTGGATTTCTTGGGTTCTCTTCCTGTTCCTTGAATGGGGGGAACCGTATACATTTCTATCCAGCGGTTCATCCAGCTTAAGGCACAAGGAGTCACCTCACAGAGGTGGGGAGATCCTACCTGTTCCCTCATGGGCAACTTTCCCTGAGTTCTTAAGCTGCAAAAAATGAGATAAGCTCAAGCCAAAGATACTTGGAAAGTAGAGACGAAGAGGGCAGAAATTCTGTACTCTTTTGAAAGAAAGTTATCCACTTGGCCTATTTATTAGATCATGAGTACTTGGGAAAGGACTACAGAAGGTTCTGGTTAATGGATCAGTGGGCATCCAAAGCAGATGGGCAAGAAGACATCACTCAGAGCAGGGGAAAAGCTAGATGGAGTACTTAGTTCTTAATCAGTTTATATTAAGAAAGGTGATGCTTTTCTTCCTATGTTGTAAACTGGGTCTTTAAATGGTTTAAATTATTTTGTTTCCAGTTTGTCATTTCCCACTTTATTATTTTTCTGAATTAGAGTTTCTCTTTATATTATTTACATACATATAGCAACAAGTAAAATAAGTTCAAATGTTGGCAGTTTCTGGTTCAACTGTTAATTGGCCGTTTTATCCTGATTCAGAGCTTTTTGTCAAAATGTGATTTGTCCTGAGATTTTCTACCTTTGTAGATTTATTTATTGAAATATTCAAATAATGAGGCTTGTTTTGTTTCAGAAAAATGGAAAAAGAATATGGTAGATCTACAGGTTCGATCCCTGGATTGGGAATATCCTCTGGAGAAAGGCATGGCAACTCACTCCAGTATTCTTGCCTGGAGAATCTTGTGGACAGAGGAGCCTGGTGGGCTACGGTCTATAATGTTGCAAAGAGTCGGACATGACTTAAGTGACTTAGCACGTACACATTGTGAGATGATATATGTTTTGTTTGTGGGTTGATGATGTGTGTGGTACAATATACATAACATAAAATTTACCAATTTAACGCTTTTAGATTTACAGTTCATTGCCATTAAGTATATTTATAGTGTGCAATCAACAGCACATGCATATCCAGAACTTTTTCATCATCCCAAACTGAAACTCCAAATCCATCAAATACTGACTCCTCATTCTCCCATCCAGCCCCTGGCAACCACTATTGTACTTTGTGTCTCTATGAATTTGACTACTCTAGCTATCTTGTACCGGAGAAGGCAATGGCACCCCACTCCAGTACTCTTGCCTGGAAAATCCCATGGATGGAGGAGCCTGGTGGGCTGCAGTCCATGGGGTCGCAGACTCGGACGCGACTGAGCGACTTCACTTTCACTTTTCACTTTTATGTGTTGGAGAAGGAAATGGCAACCCACTCCAGTGTTCTTGCCTGGAGAATCCCAGGGACGGGGGAGCCTGGTGGGCTGCCGTCTATGGGGTCGCACAGAATCGGACACGACTGAAGCAACTTAGCAGCAGCAGCAGAAGCTATCTTGTACACATAGAATCAAACACTATTTGTCCCTTCGTGGCTGACTTATTTCACTTAACACAGTGTCTTCAGGGTTCATCCATGCTATAGCCTGTGTTAGAATTTCCTTCCTTTTTAAGGCTGAAGTTCAGTATTCCATTATATGTATAGCATACCTGGTTTTTTCATTCATCCACTGATGGGCGCTTGAGTTGTGTCTGCTTTTTGGCTATTGTGAATAATGCTGCTATGAACGTGGATCTATGAATATCTCTTTGAGTCTCTACTTTCAATTCTTTGGGGTATTTACCTGGAAATATTTGTAGTTTTAAGTCACTAAATTCGGGGGTAATTTCTTACATAGGAATAGATAACTAATAGAGGAGCAGATTTGAGTGATACCACAAAAAGAAACTTTTTACCCCAGTATTTTATTATGAAAACTTTCCAATGTACAGAAAAGTTGAAATAACTCTTCAGTGAACATGCATATATCACCACCAAGATTAAACTACTAATAGTTTGCTATATGTTCTTTGTAAACTAGATTAACTTAAATGTAATTGCTGTTCTTATAGATTTAAAATGATGTCATATTGGCAAATGTCATATTATTAAATCTTGTATCTTTTTATATTTTTCTGAACCATTTGAAAATGTGTTGCAGACTTCATGATATTTCACCTCTCAATACTTAAGCACTGGGACTTTCCCAGTGGTTTAGTGGTTAAGAATCCACCTTGCAATGAAGGGGGCAAAGTTTGATCCCTGATCGGGGAACTAAGATCCCGCATGCCGCAGAGCAACTAAACCAGTGCTCTGCAACTAAGACCCAAATAAATAAATAAATAGTAATCAGGATTATTAAATAAATAATAATCATTAGGCAAATAAATAAATAAATATCAGGAGAAAAACACTTAAGTATCTCCTAAAAATCCTTAAGCATTCTCATAAATAAACACCATCATCACATCAAAGAAAATTATCCTAATATCACCTGAGAAAATTCCTTAATAAAATTTAGTATATATATATATATTCCATATTCAAATTTCTCTAGCGGTCCCTGAGATGTGTTCTGTAGCTGAATTTCAAAACGAGAAAATACAGTTTATTACTACTCTGGTGGCTCAGACGATAAAGCGTCTGCCTACAATGTGGGAGACCTGGGTTCGATCCCTGGGTTGGGAAAATCCCCTGGAGAAGGAAATGGCAACCCACTCCAGTGTTCTTGCCTGGAGAATCCCATGGATGGAGGAGCCTGATGGGCTACAGTGCATGGGGTCACAAAGAGTTGGACACGACTGAGCGACTTTACTCACTCACTCACTACATTTGGTAATTACATCCTTTTGGTCTCATACATATTAATTCTAAAAGATTCTCAATCTTGTGTCCATGGTCTTCAGGGGATCTCTGAGAGTCCTGAGAGTTAATACAAAATTGTGTGTGTGCGCTCACATGCTTGCAAATGTGAGGGTAGATTAGACTCTCTAAGTGACGGTACACCAAAGGTTGAGAATTCATGATGTAAAAGTAGTAGATAATTGACTTAAAGAGGGAGGAAAGCCAAACACCATGACTGAGCAACAGTCCACCAGGAGGCTGCTTTTGGGGAGAATGACATGTCTTTGGACAAATAACATAATCTCTATGTCCATCTCTAATTTGTGAATAATAATATTGGTCTGCTTACCTCAGTAGAAGGTGCGTGTGAAAATACTTTGCACATCAGAATTGGCTCAGAGAGACTTCCCTTGTGGTCCAGGGGTTAAGAATCCACCTGCCAATGCAGGGGACACGGGTTTGATCCCTGTCCAGGAAGATTCCACATGCCTTGGAGCAAGGAGGTCTGTGTGCCACAACTACTGAAGCCTGCGCTCTAGGGCCCATGCTCTGCAACAAGAGAAGCTACCACAGTGAGAAGCCCACACACCCAACTGGAGAGTAACCTCCAGCTCGCCACAACTAGAGAAAGCCTGCTGGTAGCAATGAAGACCCAGCACAGCCAAATAAATAAATACAGTTTAAAAAACAAAAGAAATGGCTCTGAGATCATCAAAAAGCTATGCAATGTTAGTTACTGAAACTACAGCGAATTCAAGAAATCTGAAATCTTTCCATTTTTTTAAAAATCTCAGTTTTATTTATTTATTTTACTTTACAATATTGTATTGGTTTTGCCATACATTAACTTGAATCCGCCATGGGTGTACATGTGTTCCCCATCCTGAACCCCCCTCCAACCTCCCTCCCCATCCCATCCCTTTGGGTCATCCCAGTGTACCAGCCCCGAGCACCCTGTATCATGCATCGAATCTGGACTGGCGATTTGTTTCACATGTGATAATTTACATGTTTCAATGCCATTCTCCCAAACAATCCCACCCTCACCCTCTCCTGTAGAGTCCCAAAGACTGTTCTACACATCTGTGTCTCTTTTGGTGTCTCGCATACAGGGTTATCATTACCATCTTTCTAAATTCCATATATATGCGTTAGTATACTGTATTGGTGTTTTTCTTTCTGGGTTACTTCACTCTGTATAATAGGCTCCAGTTTCATCCACCTCATTAGAATGGATTCAAATGTAGTCTTTTTAATGGCTGAGTAATACTCCATTGTGTATATGTACCATAGCTTTCTTATCCATTCATCTGTTGATAGAAATCTAGGTTGTTTCCATGTGCTGGCTATTATAAACAGTGCTGCAATGAACATTGAGGTACACGTGTCTCTTTCAGTTCTGGTTTCCTCAGTGTGTGTGCCCAGCAGTAGGATTGCTGGGTCATATGGCAGTTCTATTTCCAGTTTTTTAAGGAATCTCCACACTGTTCTGCATAGTGGCTGTACTAGTTTGCATTCCCACCAACAGTGTAAGAGGGTTCCCTTTTCTCCACACCCTCTCCAGCATTTATTGCTTGTAGACTTTTGGATAGCAGCCGTTCTGACTGGTGTGAAATGGTACCTCATTGTGGTTTTGATTTGCATTTCTCTGATAATGAGTGATGTTGAGCATCTTTTTATATGTTTGTTAATCATCTGTATGTCTTCTTTGGAGAAATGTCTGTTTAGTTCTTTGGCCCACTTTTTGATTGGGTCATTTATTTTTCTGGAATTGAGCTGCAGGAGTTGCTTGTATATTTTTTAGATTAGTTGTTTGTCCATTGCTTCATTTGCTATTATTTTCTCCCATTCCGAAGGCTGTCTTTTCACCTTGCTTATAGTTTCCTTTGTTGTGCAGAAGCTTTTAATTTTAATTAGGGCCCATTTGTTTATTTTTTCTTTTTATTTCCAACATTCTGGGAGGTGGGTCATAGAGGATCCTGCTGTGGTTTATGTTGGAGAGTGTTTTGCCTGTGTTTTCCTCTAGAAGTTTTATAGTTTCTGGTCTTACATTTAGATCTTTAATCCATTTTGAGTTTATTTTTGTGTGTGGTGTTAGAAAGTGTTCTAGTTTCATTCTTTTACAAGTGGTTGACCAGTTTTCTCAGCACCACTTGTTAAAGAGATTGTCTTTTCTCCATTGTATATCCTTGCCTCCTTTGTCAAAGATCAGGGGTCCATCCTCTGATTACTACCCACATTGCGGCGAGGAGAGAACGTCAGTTGTCTTAGGCCAGTGTTCTCCAGTTTCCTGTCTAGGCATGTTCTGGATGATAGAATCAGGAAAGAGTCTGGACTCTCTCTTGATTGGGGTAAATATTAATACCTGTCCATTCACACATCAGTTGCTCTTGCATCGTCTGGCTGAGGGTCTGCCTTACAGCCTGGGCTGGACTCCTGCCTAGAAATAATTGGAGTGGGAATAGGACAGGACTTGTTACTCCCAATGGAGCCTTTTCTCAGAGACTTAACTTCCCTCTCTCACCAGAGGTAGCCTGTACAAAGTTGCTTCAATACACTTTCTCTGGGAAAAGGTAATCTTATCTTTCTATGCTTCCTCCAGAGGCTGTGGACTATTGAGAAATTTATAAGAGAATTTGTGCCCAGGCCGATCTGGGTGTGGGGAAAGGTCTGGAATCAGGGCCCAGACTTCCTTGGCCAGCTGTTTCAAGCAAGTGAGGTAAGAATAATGAGTACCAAGTGACCCATGGAAACTGAAACCCTGGCCCAACAGAGGTTGCAGTTGAGGAGAAAGAGCTATAAAGCCGTAATGATCTCTATTTAAATGAAAACACCCTCTTTATTGATAATAAGCTTAGGAAGATTTAGTTGGGAAAATTCCTAACAATACTTCCTTCGAGTTCTGTGCCAGCTTTTGTTCTCAAATGCCAGGTGTGAATTTCTCAATGTAAGATCTTTCTAAAACATGGCAAGTTTAAACACAGCCGTTCTCCTCCTGCTCACCTCTAAATTCTGCCTTATGTTCTCAAAATGGTTAAGATTTTTTAGAAGGTGGCAATTAATCTTTCAATAGCCTTCTGTTTAATTGCTAGGAACTTGACAAACTATGTGATCCTTATAAAATCTTTGACGATTTGGGAGCCACTGAGAAGATGAAGCCCAACAGATGTGATTTGGGATTAGCTGCTGACCTAATAGCTGGTAAGCTATTGAAAATCTCTGAGATTTGGTGTTGTCACTTGTGTAAAAGGGGACTCAAAATTTGCTCGCCAAACACATTTTGAATATTTACCACATGCCAGACACTGTTCTAGGCACCAAGGAAGGCTCCACGAGGAAACATGACAGATGTACTCTCTGCTCTCCTTGACTTTATTTATCACAGCATGTGAATACTGAATGAAAGATTGTATAATTAAGTTTATCGTTAAGATTATATAATACCAATGGCAATAACAACTACCTCAGCAGATGTTGTGAGGATTAAAAGAGTCAGTCGGGCAAATTCAAGACTGGTGTCATAATGCTAGTTATTAGTTTTGCTAACAATCCTAATTAGTATAAATATATGTCGGGTATTAGTTCCTCTCCTGTTTGGGGGTGTATATTTAAGTGGTTAAAAGTAACAGCTACTACATGACTCAGATGTGTATTACCCTTATAGGAGATGGGAAGGCAAACATTCCTCCTAGTGTTAGGGACATGGTCTCCCCAGCTTAAGGAAAGAAGCTGAACTAGCTGTTCACTGCTGTCAGGAAGAACAGTTTTAATATTATCATTAACTAGTGTTAGTTGCTCAGTTGTATCAGACTCTCTGCGACCCCATGGACTGCACCCTGCCAGGCTCCTCTGTCCATGGAATTCTCCAGGCAAGAATACTGGAGTGGGTGGCCATTCCCTTCTCCAGGGGATCTTCCCAACCCAGGGATCGAACCCAGGTCTCCCACACTGCAGGTGGACTCTACCATCTGAGCCACCAGGGAAGCCCCGCAGCCTAGCCCTGGGAGTGGAGGATGTGGGCACAGAACTTTGCAGGTGGCCTCTGAGTCCTGATGCACACCAAATATTCTATGTAAAATGAACACATATTGTGCCCACATATGGCCATTACTGTAATTATAGATGCTGATGTGATTCATACAGTACAGATTGCTTTAAGTGAATTCCTGAAGCCTTGCTAGCATTTTTTTCATTCTATATTTTCTCAATCAGATCTTATCCTACCTCTTGCTGGCTTAAACCCTTTAACAGCTCCTCACTGCATGGGATAAAGTCCACATTCCCTCCCCAGCACTGCCCTGCCGACCTCTCTTGTTAAATGCTCCATCCCCACCCCTGTCTATTCACTAACCTCTGACTTGCAGGCTTTTCCGGGCCAAGACAGAGCCTTTGGCGCTCAACT